>NC_090897.1:7747331-8489845 GCF_040956055.1 Brachionichthys hirsutus
ACCCAAGCTCTCCTCCCAGCCTGGCTGTGGGTCCTTGAATTAAACATCAAACACAGGTGGATCGTACCCAACTGCCATAAATAACGGCGCACTTGGGGAGGGGAGGATGTTCAGATGGGAAGAGAGCAGGTCACACTATCGCTCATACACATACTGTCAAAGCAAATTCATTTGTTGACAAAATGGGTGATGCTGTGTGAGGCTATTGATTTCCACACACCATCTGTCTTTGCGAAGGATTTGGCAAGCAAGCTCTGGCACTACCAGCCTCAGGTCTCCTCATATTAGTTTTGTCAGTTCAAGTGGACTGAGGGGATATGTGCTGTAAGTATCGCTGACCTGACACCTCTTCAAACAGTGATTGCTGCGATGAGAGTGAAGATTATTGTTGAATTTTCACGTTTTTCATGCTCCCAACAATCAAAGTAGAGCCAGAGCAGACCCTAAAATATAAATGCAAATGCTTTCCATGTCTCACAAGACAACATTTCTCCTGTTGTATTTTTAAATCAAACGTCCATCTACGAAATCTGTCAAATTTGTGAAAGCTTCTTAATCCTGCAGAGAAAGGTGTACTTGAGCAGGAAAGTCCATGCTGACGGTGATGATTAGCATCTCATTTGTCGCAAACACCTGCATACACAAGTTCAGGCCCGCCCTCAAGCTCCACCTCCCACTAACTAGTCTAGAAGTCACAGTGTGCCTCCATGTCGAGCTGCAGCGTGTGAGGGGCAGGCCTTGAAACACACGGCCCGGCTGCTGCTGTATTTTTACTTTTTCTGTCAGCCAACACACACAGCTAGGCATTCTTTGGTGTTTGCTCTTGTGGAGGGCACATGTTTCTGGGTAAATTATCATAGTGATGGTAAACAGTATTTTTATGAGGGAATGTAGCTTGGTTGTTATATTTGAAGTCCGTGCTTTGTGCACTGCTGTGCTATTAGGACAGATTGAGGACGTTTGCGCCTGGTGTCTGCACTCCACCCATGAGGAGGGAACACACACACACACACACCTACACCCACACACACCCACACACACACCTACACACACACACACACACACACACACCTACACACACACAGTGACAGGCTCAGTTGCAGTCTTTGAGTCTTAAATGGCTCCTTTGTTGTTTTCATCATAAGAAAAAGGAAAAAAAAGAGAACGTCATAGCCTACCGGGTGTGTCAGTGTCACACTCATGTCAGTCTCAGGGTAAATGCAGATGAACAGCATCAGCAGGGGAGGAGAACTGAATTTATAAGTGTATATAAAAATATACAAAGTGTGTAGAAAAATACCAGTCAGTGCAGAGACGAGGTTTCAGAGCTGATTAGGTCTTGATGTTTGGCAATTACTTTACATTTTTAGCTAGTTAGTTAGATAATATTGTCTTTTACTCACCACTTTTGATTTTATTTTAGGATGCTTGTTCTCAGTTCTCAAGAAAATACACTATTGCAGGTAGGAAGAGTCTTTTTTTTTATGCAGATATGCAAGGAAATGTTGAATTCTGACCAGTACTGTACATAAAAGTCCCATGAAGGAATACTATATTGTATCTACCTTCAAGAACACTGCAGATGAATGTCACATTATTATAATCTCATTTTTTTACATGCAGTTGAGAGGGGAGCTGCTTTCCATGTTCAAATGATTTGATCAGTTAAGCGGCTGGTGCTTTGATTGTCCAGCCACTGTAGTCATTGTAGTATTTTTGATTTGCCCATTTTAAACTGATAGTCTCCATCTCCTCAATAAATGGAGGAAATGGAGGGAAGGGGAGAATAATGATGATGACATTCTTCACATTTTTGGAGCCCCAATTACCCACTAATATGTGATAAAACCAGACAAATGGACAGTCGTTACATGTGGCACCTTCCACAATGGCGAAATCAGTCTTTCCCAGTCTCCCTTGTTTGGATGGGAATAATCATATTTTGTCCCAAACACCTGCGCTTCAGTTGCCCTGACCTGCCTCCCAAATGAGTGCAATTAATGACAATTACCCTCCAGGTGTCACAACATAGATATGAACTGATAGGGACCTATCTGGAGAGAGCACGCGCTTGTCCCCCAAGTAAATATGTAATGATAATAGCTGTAACACAGTGGGGTGGAGGGGGGGAACAATTGCTACTAGTGCAATCTATTTGTGTTTCCCTCTCCTCAACATCACATCAACCAGTCCAGACTAACCAGAATGGATAGACTTTGATTCTCCCCGTGGGGCAGAGAGGAGCTGATTGGAGGTGTTCAAACTGGCAATCAGATACAGATTAAAAGATTGGGTCCAGAATCCTTTTCTTTATCAGATATGGGTGCAAGTGATCATTTCCTAGTTGTTTGCATCACAGCCTAAATGCATCAGGCAGCTTCCCTTGGTGGATGTACTTCCTGCCTTGGTCGAAGGGACAATAAATCTTATGATTGTATTCAATGTCTCATTGTTTCTCTTAAGTCTCTCCTGATGGAAAAGGACACAAAAGTTGTTCCATGCAAAAATGAATTCCAATTAACTTTTATTTGATATGCATTACACAGAGTCCGTGAGTGAGTGAGCACATGCCACATCAAGAAGGTCCTGGGTTTGATTCCTCTTTGTGGCAGGAATATATTTCTGTTGTCTGTTTTCTGGTTTTCCCCACTATCAAACACATCTGCATTAAATCTGTTCTCCATTTTAGATGTTAAATTAATCCCGACAAGTGGATTAAACCCTGGGCAGAAGTTTCGCTATTTTGTATAAACTGTCGTTGTATTAGATTACTAAAACCACTTCTTCTTAAATATCTGCCTTAAATGTGGTTTCTTAACCTTTGGACTCTTTGCTATTTTCCATTATGTTACCAAATACTTTATCAATACTGATAGAAATGACACAAAATAACAACCATATGATCCAAGATGAATCTGTAATAATCCTCCAACAGGAATCAAGGAAAACGTGATAATATTACATCAATGAATGTTTAAGATTTTAAAAAGAATATGTAAAGGGTAGAAAACACCAGGGTATAACGCGTTCTAATCTAATATGGGCCAGATAGTGAATCAGGATTTTCTTTTATAAATGGTAGCTGCAATAAAAACTCTTGGATTTGAACCAATTTCGCAGCGTGAAGGCACACTTCTCATGTGCACAATTCAACTTTAACCCCCTTCCTCCTGTGGGCTCACCATCCTTTCCATTTGAACTGGTATTAGCATAAAGGCATTAAATTGTGAATAGAAATTAATTTGGACTTTCCCCTCCATAGGAATTAATGGAAGTTTGTTCTGCCCATACCCCTCAGATGGCTTGTGCTCCTTCATAGTCCATAAATATTAATATTAATGTGGCATCACATTTAAAGGTAGCGCTTGACTGAAGCCATATACAGAATATTATTAGAGATCACAATACGTTTCTCATGAGAAATACAGCTGAGTGAATGCATTGCCTTGCCGTTGTGATCTGTAAAATCCAATCTTCATACAGCACAAAAAAGTTATTTTAAGAGAGACGGAAGATTAGCAGGGCCGAATGGCTGCTGTCTGAAGCCATTAGGCAGGTGGGGATTTTTCTTTCTACGCTGAGTTGAGAAAGAAGGGCCCGTATTTTCTACTCTATCAAGGCGCTGATTCACAGTCACACCACTGTGGCGCCATTATCATGCCTGAGCAGATCATCTCGGCAGATAACTATTATCACCATCTCACCACATCGCTCCAGTCTACTCACCCACATAATACAGACCACAAAAGTTCCTGACACTCTTGCCATTCACTATATTTACCTCCTTTCTTTTTCTTTGTCGCTTCGCTGTGCACACTGTGTGTGATTGTATTCCACATCTTCAATAACAGCGAGGTTACAGCAAAGCAAGGGCACCCAGACCCTTGCTTGTTAACTGTAATACACTTATGAATTACCTATATAAAAATCAGGTTACCGTAATAAATATTTTCCTTTTAATCAGTCAGAACTGCTGAATCTCAGCCATCGCATTATTTTCTGCCTCACCCCGTCTGATTGTTGGTTCAGTTTCTGAATGTACTGCTGTTACTGTTTTGGTCCTATATCTCTGTAGAGTACTCTCAAACAAATGGGGATGTTTCAAAAATATTCAGCAGGTCCTCTCGTCATCTATGTCTTTCTGCTTGAGGAGGGCTGATGCTGACAGGCATATAGCAGTGGACAAGGTGAGACGCGTCGCTGAGCAGGGAGGATGGAGCTAGTCTCAGAGTCCCTGTGTGTGGGTCTAAGCTACATGCTGCTACCCCAGCAAGCTGGGTCAACAGCACTCACCGTCAAACTTTAGTCTAAAATATTCACTCTTCTCACATTTAGGCAATACACTCCCACTTTGATCTTGGAGAAAGAAGTAAAGAAAGAAGAGAAGAGAAGAAAGAATAGAAGAGTATAAGAGAGGGGTGAGTTGAATCCGTTTCATGAAGATCAATAAAATGTGCAAACAGACACATATTTCTTTTAAATACAAACCATATGGGGAAACAATAAGCAACACAGCACTGAGAAACACACAGAAATCCATATGGCAAAAGATACAATCATAACCACCAATATTTGAAACTGAAATTAGCAGCGATCTATTAGAGCCCTGTTAACAAAACAGTGTACGGCCTTAATCCCTGCAGCCAACCTGTGTTCTACGAGCCGGGGTTATATTTGTGCATCAGGTCGTTCCTGTAGCAGGCTGGTGCAGGTTGGCCCAATCCGCTCTGAGAGCCCTCTCATCAAGCCGAGCTCTCCTCTGCTCCTCTCTTTCCCACAATCCCCATAAACTCTCATAATTGCCACATTAAACTTGAGTTTATTATTTTTCTCCAGGTGCAGGTGTGCAGATGATATGAGCCCCAGGTTGCATTTACATACAAATTGAAGGTTTTTATTAATCAGGCAGGCAGCAGGAATCAAACGGCAACACTCCATCAAGCCTTTAAATACATTTGGTGACATTTTTACCCGGCATTAGCATGATAGGGCAAGCGGAGTATAATGTACCAATGATTGCTTTTCCATTGAAAGCACAAACGGTTTCATTTTTCCTGTCATCTCAAATAAGTGTTAAAGAGGGTTTGGAGGCTATTGTGTGAGTGCCTTATGCTGGGGACTTGGGACCGCTGATGGCCATATTAAATAACCATTAGTGCCTGAGCTTAGATCATTGTGGCATCCGCCTCCTCTGAATTTATCCTGTGATTTCAAATGAAGGAAAGCTGTGCCAGCTTTCATAAAGTGCTCCAGCCCTCTCAATTTTTCCTCAAACTAAATGCATTACAACGGTAATTTTGTGACTGTTAAGATAACTAGCGTTAACAAGCACTTAATTAAAATGTACAATAAATAGCCGTCTGCAGTCTTATCTCCCCTCCAGAGCGACGCTGGTAGGAGGCTCCAATGCTCAGGCCGGCTGTTCCCCAGCTCGTTTGCAGATTAATTGCTTTTCTGTCTGGCGAAGCCTGCCTCTTCTGCAGCCAGATCGTAAATAGCCAGATAGGGAGTTTATCAATCAGGGCTCTCTACCTCACTGATCTCTCCCACACAGCCCTGACTGTCTGTCTGTCTGACTGTCTGTCTGTATGTATATCTCCTGCTGTAAAACGGGCTTTCCATAAATAAACTTCCACAAGGTTCTGTTATACTAAACCTTCAATTAAGAGATGGCTTTTATTTTCAATGTGGTTGCATGTGTAAATTTGTGTTTGTGCTCACTATATCTTTTTTTTCCATGCCCATGTTTTTAGTGCTTGTGCACAGGATGCTGATTGATTGATACAAAAACTAGATGGCGTGGCATTAGAAATGGAGCAAATGAAATGTTGCTTATACGGAATGTCTGTTTTTGTAACCTTTACCAACACAATTTATATCCATCCACAGTCTTATTTTACAGCAGCGCATTCTGTAACTGTTTATGCATATACTGGTACAAATGGGCCTTGAGTTGCAAAGGTTAATCAAACACAAGTTGCACATAAAAGCAGCCTTGGATCGTGCAAGGCAGGACAGAAGTGAACAGCATATTTACAGTAATAAAAGTTAACAGCGGTTGGCCCTTTGGGATCACATTACTCCTCAAGCATGTGGCTGCTCTGCTCTCCTCGTACCTTTATGGACTAATAGGTGATTGGCAAGCCACCTGCAAATCCCCTTGTTTTTCAAAGGGAAGCAAAGAAAACATGTAAAAACAAACTTGCCTCCCCGCAGCCCACTGCATCCCTCCCACACTAAAGCCCTTTCTCCTCTGCTGGTGTCCCACCCTTAACCTCAGGATGATAAATCTGCCTACAGAAGCTGTGAGGAGGAAGATCCCCAAGCTGGAAGACCTCCACGTGTGCCCCATGACACATCCTGTTTGTGTAGTCAGAGCTTCAACTACTGAGCTTTGCACTCATAAATCACATGACAATGACGCTCTTTCTATTTTCATATCTGCACGTTTTAATTTTGTCATGTGTGATGTGTTTTCACAGTAATACTCATCTAAACCAAACAGAAGAATAATGTTTTCATATACAGTGAGCAGTACTTTTAATATTGCAACTAGCTGCAAAGCTCTCATTATTACCATATTTATTTGATTTTGTCTATTTGTAGAGCTTAAGTTACCGTACAGTTACCCTGACAGCAGTTCACTGTTAATTAGTAAAGTTATGTCAAAGTATATTTTTTCTCTGCAACTTGAGTCTGACGAAAAACATTGATTTCCCCGGCAGGTTTAAACAAACGTGTTCCTGTGCTTGTCCCATAGATTTCCCACAATGGGAAAGGTAATTGTCGTGTTTCCACCGTTTCTCCTCGATCTTCACTGACTGGAGGAAATTAAAAATGATGATTGTGTAGTGGCTGAAACTCTTGTTTTGACAATGTAACACCCTGCTGAAGGCCTGTGGGGCTTTCAGGGCTCTCTGTTCATATTTTACAGTGTGAAGAGTCTGTCAAGTCTGTGAGACCCAATTATGCTAACAGCTGAATTAGTAGCCACACAAATGTTCCGGCTGTATCCCAGAAGTACCCTGTTATGGGAGCGCTCATGGTGGTCTGAAGGCACGGGGGCCGTCTGGCAGGCACATTAAGAAAGCAGCCATTTGAAAGTGATGCCGCAGCTATGAGAACCACTTTAGCTACAGTCACTTGTAATGTAAAATCATGGTCAATGTAATCAAGAGTAGGGCAGGAGTTGGGACGTAAAGATAGGAAGGGGAAAAGTATATGATCTGTCGGGTTTGGCCTGTGGGATTGAAAACAAGCACAGCATGTTAGCTGTGATCAGCTGAGGGCATCCTACTCAACGCCACCTTGCTGTCATAAATCATCTCGTTCAGGCCTCTCTGCCCTTTGGCCTATGCTATGTCTGTCAACCTCTCACCAAAAACCCAAGGTGAAAGTTTGTAGTGGGTTTTTTTCTGATGCTTTAATCAGGAACCATAAAGCACAGTCAAAATAAGTTTAGCCTGAATGGATCCCAACTTGTTAAAAATAGAGTATAAGAGAAGCGTTGTCAAAAATCAGCATGTATCTTCGGTGTTCATGAGGAGGAGGATACCGGATGTGCTTCCTTGATTGGCCTATTCCATCCCTGCGCAAAAGGAAAACAAGGACGATTTTAAATTTATATTTTCTCAAGTTTTTGTTGCTGTTGTTTAGACCCGAGGAGAGGGATTTTTTTTTTCTGAACGGAACGGAAGTTGCATATCAGAATCCGCAACCACAGACAGACATACACGTATCATTATGACTCACCTGTCACTATACAGCTTCTGGCTATGCGTGATTTGTGCGGTTAGGTTCATGCATAAATCTCCATGGTCTCCAGCAACAGTAATTCAACACAGCACATATTTTCCATAAATAATTTGCTCCTTATTGATTTCAAATGCGGGTGGAGAAAAATGCCAGACCCACTTGAAGGGACTGTGGATGTATCTGGTGCTCACTTTTGTGGTCAGAGTTGTGACAGCTAGAGCCCATATGTTGTGATTGAAAGATCCGGATTTATTGTGCTGTGGGGGCACGCATGTTAGGAATCGGAACATCAAACACAGTGCTTGCTTGTCGGAAATATTTTTTGTATAGGGATCGACGAGAGCTGGAAAAACAACACGATGTGCTTAAAGTTGCTCTCATATGTATCGTGTTAAAGTGTGAGTGATCAAGTTGTTGATTGGACTGTTTGCAGGCACCACAGAGAGGGAAGGTATGAATTGATGAGGTTTAATTGATCTGTCTTCTGTCAGCTCTCATTAGTCCCTCATTCACATCTGATAGTGTGAGTCTACTGTATCTCTCTCACTCTCTCTCTCTCTCTCTCACATATGTGTGTGTGTGTGTGAATCAAGTGATGTTTGTGTGTCTGTGAGAGATGGAAGAGGGGGGGGAGCGTTCTGTTATCTTGGCTCACCTTTGGATGTGATGGTGATTTCTTTTAGGATCAATGGGGAGAAATCCCACCAGAGTAAAACACACTCATTTCACCCTTTTTCCACGAAGGACTCATGTTCGACCGGTACTTCCCAAAACTCTACCACCTTGTGTGGGACGCTTGTTTATTGACTGTACCTTGGGTTAAAATAAACTCCTTTTAGGAGCAATATTTTCCTCTGTATGAAAGAAACCAGAATAAATCTTCAATCTCAACTTCCGGATAGTGAAAGATAACCTTTCAGAAAAGATGCACTCACGGGTTTGTTTTATCTACTGAATAAAGACCAGAATTTAAATCTCAACTTGTGAAAACAAGTTGTCTGTTTTTAACTTGTTCTGCTACAGACTGTAGGTGCTTGACTTTAACGCACACTTAATATAGTTTTCATCTAATTGATCGGACTTAGTCTTTATCTCCAATTATTGTCATATTACAGTGGCACCTTCATCAATCCTTAGTAGATATAATGCCATTTTGATAACACAAATTAGCATTTGTGGATACACATTATGCTTTGCCCTGTGAGTGACAGCTGTTAAGATGCTTTTGACATGGCAGTGAGAATTGGTGTGGACGTGGTAGTGAGCTGTGGAATTCTCCACTGCTGCTTGCTGATAGCTCTCTGAGGGCTTGAGTGTCACTCCAGTGATGGCCTGAGAGCCATTAATTTTAGCCTCTGGAGTGGCTGTCGTAACAAGATCCCAGCACCCCCTTCCTCACAGCAAGACTCCAAAATATACATTTATTTTCAGAGGGAGTCCCCCTCGTCAGGACATGATGGATGTCACTAATCAGATCAGTGTATTTCCACAGGCAAGCCCCTCTGCATTGTTTGAATGGCGGGTGCAAATCTCCACAAGGGCGATTTGTTTGGGTCTTGTCTTTAGTAAGGATCTCAGAGATATGATACCCTATGCTGTTGCTGCCTGAGTGGGTCTATCTTAAGACTCCACATGGAGGTCTGGCATTCAACTAAGTCTCCATGGGTTTGGAGGCGGCAGCAGGAAGGTTGCCTGTGGCCTACAGTGACTCCAAGAAACATGTGCCCCTCGTCTATTCTTGCCTCTGGATGGCGTAGGCCCATGCACATATCTAGATAAGCAGTCCTCTCACTTGGCTTTGACATAGCTGCAGAATTACATTCATCATTTACTTGCTACTGACTGGGTACATTAAACTTTCACAAAATACACTAATACAGTACCTGGTCTGCAGTATCCATTATCAGGACAAAATGCATGTATCTACTTACAAGAATAAATATTTTATTGTCACAGTTTTTTGCACTCATCACACAATGAATTTACATTTTCACCCTACTACAATGGGCCTCTCTAAACACATACATATACATTTTAAGGGCCTGTAACATGCGTGTAGCGAGCATAGGGTGAGGGCGCCGCGATGTTGGGTGGTGGGGGGGGGGGGGTGCCTTGCTCAAGGGAGCCTCGTCAGTGCTTGGGACTGGGCTGGAACTTGAGCCGGTAACACACTGGTTCACAACCCAAGACAAAACCCACTGAGCCACTGTCCTTGCTGTCCATGTATGTCTGTGCATTTCCATGCAAGTATAAAGTCCGCATACAGCGTACTGTCTTTGCCTTTCTAAAACACCGATCACCTCTGACAGGCTGCTTCCTCCTGCAACTGGGTGCTGGGTGCTGGGTGGGGGTTGTGGAAGTGGCGGTGCTGCTCTCAGTTTCAGTGGGGGTAGATCCTGGCAGCTCCTGGGGCATGGCAGATGGTTGAGGGTAAGGACTGGGCTTCCTGGACTGTGTGTCTTTGACCTCCGGTAGGGGAGAAGACAGAAATTAATGCTGGAAGTCCAATCAGAGACTAAATCTTATTTTCTACTTCACCTCTCTATGAAGAAAAGGGAAAAAGAACCACAAAGAGAAAGTGGTAGACTTGTGTTAGTGCTTCAAATGACTCAAATGGATTGGCATGATAATAGCTTTAATCGGAGTGTTTCACACTTTTACGCCAAGACTCTGATTTCATAAACAATACGGGAACAATGTGACAACACGATTCCAGGCCAAGGCCCAATCATCTCCTATCTCCTCCAGCTCTGCCGTGAGATGCAGCATTAAAACCTTAGATGGAGGGAGAACGAAAGAACGGAGGAGAGAGAGATAGAGGAGGGGGTAGGTGGTGTTGTTTAAGTGAAGAGCGTGGTGTGTCCTGGAGGATCTAATAAGCAGGTTGAAGCCTGATAAGGATAAGCTGTCCCTCTGGCTCTAGGGAGCTTTGTCTTCACTCCCCCCCCCCCTTTCACCATCCCCCCCTCCACTTTTCAAGATGTACTTTTCTGAAAACAAGGAGAGCAATGTGTGATCACGAGGGAGAAACCGAAGGAAAAGGTGGTCATGGTGATTGGGAAAGAAGAGGAGTCGCATGCAGCTGAATGGCGGGTCCAGGACTCTCACACAGAATCAGGGATTTGATTCCTGATTCTGATCAGAACAAAATAAAATAGTGAAGGTGAGGAAAATAGACTGGGAATCTAAATCATTCCATTTCATTTCATTCATAGACATGCTTTGGTTAGGAAAATGCTTTTCTCCAACCATGTTTGATGTAAATGAAATACTTTCCTACAAACTGCCATCATGCTGAACACGAAGACACAAATGGACCAGGATGGAGAATGAGAGAGACAGAAAAAAAGACATTATTAGAAAATATAGAGTCTGCATCTCCAAACAGGGACAGTTCAAGAAAGGAAGAAACTCGGAATGGAAAATTGTGAAGGAGGGATGAAGCAAGGAGATGAATAGAAAACGAGAAGAGGAGAGATGAGACAAGAAGAGGATGAGAGGAAGTTGAGGGGATGGAGAGCTTATAAATGGGCTGAAAAAGACCTGCTAGTTTGTCAGAGCTTTAGATCCCACCCCCTCCTCTGGGGAAAAGGAGCGAAAGGAGCGACATTGACCTTGCATTATTTATGCTTAGCGCTATTGGCTCAGGCAGATGCTGCTTCCCATTGTGTCTTCATAATGAGGAACCACTATGAAGCTAAGGGAGAGGAAAACAACCAGGAGGGCAGTGTGTGTGTGTGTGTTTTGGAGGTGGGATGATCAGATTAGGTGAGGGCACAAGAGAACACCTTGTCTGTTATTGGCACGCCAGCATATATACACATGTTTTATTTTGTCTTCATGTATGGCAACCCCTGGAAATGAGATGTTACATCTCAAGAGGCTATCCTTTCAAAAGAATACACATGAGCATGAATGGGTGTGTGCTGAGTGATGATAGTGGTCTGTAAGGTGTTTACAATAGCACCTCATCACCTTCACGCTCACAAACATTCGCAAAAAATGTCAATTACATTTGAATTTAAAGAATCTTTCTGAAAATCTTAAAATAAAATCAAAAAAATTGCACTAGCCTTCTGAAGTAAGAGAAAATCCATGTTTTCGTATCTACTGTGTGTGACGTTGACATTTGCTCAGACGCTGCATATTATGGAAACACTCACAGACATTTACTGTAAAGTATGCAGGTGCGGGTTATTTGAATTCCCGCTCAGATGCTCTGAAATCCAACGTGAATTGGCTCTCTGCTCCTTGCTGTTACCTTTCACCTCAGCTGCTGTTTTTTTCTGATAGTATTATCAGTATCACATTTAATTACATGCGTTCACACAGTCCTTACCCTGTCATTTCCCTGCCTGGGTCCGCCCACTCATCAGACCCACATTCACACGCCACTGAGACTTGAGAGCATCCTGCCTCCTGATGACTGGTTTTAATGGGGGATATGTAGGTGTGTGTGTGTGTGTGGTTTGGTGCGTGTGCCTGTGTCCCTCGCTCACTGTTTCCCTCTGTGGCTGGGATGTGGAGATTTGTATGGCATGTTAGTCACACCCTGTGTTATCAGCATCTGTGTGATGAGCATAAGCATGGCCTAAAGGGACAGGGTAATGTCACAGATGGCACAGTGTCAGGGTCCCTGAGTGTGGTTCAGACGATCGAGAGTTCTTTATCTGTCATCGCCCCAAGTCCTGTCACCTTGCACTGCCAAGGTGCCATCTTTCCTCACGCAGGGTAAAGGCCAAGCCCATCTCACTCGTAACGAGTGACCCATGTTGCGGTTTCTTTTTGCCAGCCTGCAAAATATGGCAATCCATGCTTTGCAGAAACCCTTACCTAATCCTGTTATCCTTTTCCTTCAACAACCTGAAAGGGACAAAGGGCGGGATCCCAAAAGTCAGCAGTTAAAAGCGCCGTGCAGAGCCTGCCCCTATCGCAGTGAAAGCAAGCTTAGTGCAAACACAATGGGTGTGTAATTTCAGGTTTTTTGTTCAGCCAAAATCCAATCACATACATGACTGCAAGATCACAGAGGAACACAACAGGAGAAGGGGCCTCGGAGGTATCGGTGTTTCTGCCTCACATAAACAGTCACAAATGAGACACCATTGGTGACTAACTAACTAACCAGCAGCAAAGAGATTAGCCTGGCTCTCTTTGCTAGATCTCTGTGTGAGGTGAGGCTGACATCTGAGTCCTCCTCCTGACATCTTTGGAACAGATTGTAATTAGGCCCTCAGAAAAAAACACGACACACGAGGCAAATAAAATATGAGGAAATACATTTTTCCAGAGGTTTGGTGGCACACTCATTATGCTGTTCTTTTACACGTAATACTATATTTGCATTTCCCTAATTAGGACTATTATGCTAAATTTATACCAAATGAAAGGCAATGTTTTTCATTTTATAAATGCTTGCATACAAACTTTAAATTCATAGTGTGAAGCCTATTGTCTCCTCCTGAGACAGACTCTAGTGCAACTGAAGATTTGAGATAGTTTGCACTTTTGTTTTTGCCTCTTGCTTTTGCAGATGATAAATGAAATGAATATACATGTTTAATATTTAAATGCTGAGATGAATAATTTATAACTCTACAGCAGATTAAAAGTAAAGCCAAAAAGAAAATATGAGAGTCACTAATCACAAGTACAGATATTTAGGACAAGCTAAAAATATTTGTTTATTATCTGCTTGGGCCCATTGGTCTCTGTGTCCGAGTGAGTGGTTGGGGGCTGCCGTATTATTGGTCCTTCATCTTAACCTCTTTCTATGATTTAAGCAAAAAACGTACAGTGTAATGCATCTATTCAGGATGTTAATGCAGCAGTTGCTGATAGCAGACAGGCCTGATCATTATCCTACTATTATTAATGATGCTGCACATACATTTTAGTTACCATGGCACTAAAGCGGAAGTTGGTCTGAGAGCTTAACCAACTTAGATGTAAATGTAACTGATAAAGTGTTGTCTCCCATTATGCCGAAAATATATTGTTTTATTCTGATAACCTGTACAACTCGGCTGAAAATTCAAATCATCTTAATGAATTTTAAATGTGCGTCGTCATGGACACACTGGATTTGTGTGTTGTCTAAATAGCCTTTTAAGATTAAATGGAGCATTTAACTCAAACTCATGCCAGATTACCCTCCATGGTCAGTGTTAATAAACAAGTGTGTGCTGACCAAATGTCATTCATTCATTCATTCATTTTCCTGACCGCTTTATCCGAAATCCGGGTCACGGGTGGTGCTGGAGTCCATCCCAACAGTCAACAAGCGAGAGGTGGGGTACACCCTGGACTTCATCGCATAAATAAACAAAGGTAAAAAAAAAATGTTTTTTGCTGCGTGCCAAATAATTTTTACACTGAAGGGAATATACATGTTAGACAAAAAACAAACACTTCAATTGTGTTTATCTGTGGGAGTAAATACTTTGATTTGGCTGGCCAAACCCCTTAAGATGTCTCGCTCTGGCACTGGTTGTCTTTTTCAAAACAAAAGTGAAATAAATGCAAGATAAATAACCCAACCAACCTGTTTTCATTTAGGACACATATTTGTGGCCATTTACTCTGATTTTCGGCAAAAGAAAAAGTTTCAGAACTTGAAACTTGGTGCTTTCAGGCCTATGAGAGATAAAACACAAGAGCTTTCAGTATTGAAACGTTAAAAAAGAATATTTTCATGCAATTTTGGGTTGGCAAAATTCGGATAAAATGCACTTGATCACATATTAATAGATTTCCTGTGCGAAAGAACACATGGAACCAATATTATTCTTAAATACCTTCTCCTGACTCGCTGCTATTCATGCTGACAGATAAAATAACGAGAGGGCTCCAGCTTTAAAAGTCGCATACTGTGTGTGTGGAATATCTAATGTGAAAAATGTGATGATGATGTACATTCAGAAAGGATATATGCCAGACGCAGACTTAATGTGAACGGTAATAGGAAAGCTTTACTTTAAAGGGGTAATGGATAATGTGTGCCAGTAACTATTACAAAAATGAGGGTGATTGCTGATGTTTGTCCACCTACCATAGAAGGGAGAAATCTCTCATCGTCGGGCCAACACTCACATGAGCTCTTGATCTGCTGTAGATGAGAAATGGAGGCAGCTCACGAAGAAGGGATTGCGTGTTGTGTAATTGTAAATGATTACTGTCTTTACACCACCAGGCGCATTCTCTCTCTCCCTCTCTCCATTCTCTCAGCATCAGCACCTGGCTGAAATTCTTTTACACTTTCTGATGCCAAGAAAGAAGCATAATTCCACCAAATGGTGAGCAAAGGGGAAAAAAAGCCACCCTCCATGGATATATCCATCCAGAGAAATGAAATATTAAACATGTTCATTATATCCTCAATTTGCAGTTATTTTTCATTGCACATGGCCATTTCCCATTTTCCCCGCTCTCTTATTGGCACGGCGCTCAGGGCCTTGAGAGAAATCTCTCTTTTATTATTTAAATCCAGGAATGGGGGCTGAGCCAAGCGAATCATCTCACGTCTGCTAGCCCACTCCGTAATTCTGATTGGCAGCTTGATACACACTCAACGGATGGAGAGGGTGATAACGCCTGTGACAAAGAGAAAAAAAAGGATCATCCCCATTATGATTTTATTGGTAATGGGGAATGTGGAGTTCACACACAATAAAAGTAGCCATAATAATTGGAAGTGGCAATGGGCTGTGTCCATGACTCTGTAGACTCTGTCAGCACAGCGATGTAAATTTCTTTGACATGTTTTTGTCTGGCTAAAACTTTAATGTCGTGGGTGTGACCAATCGGATGCAAATGTTGTTTTCATTCCTTGCCGATGAGATGACCTCTGTCATTTCCCCGGGGAAATCAAGCTTTTCAAAGTATTTGATAGCTGTAACTCTGCAAACACACGCACGCACAAACTCATGTTGCAGCTGGAGCAAAGCTGACATGCAAATAAATTCACATTGACAGACGCACACGTGCAGACGTGCACTTAAATATATATGTTTGTTCGATGCATACGCACATGAAACGATATGCAGATATAGAGTTAGCTTTCTGTATCAACAGTCTTGTATCCTAACCGACTCACTGATGCCTGGCTAACACGTTCAACATGTGACTGTACTGTATGTCTCCCTGTACTCACATGGACACCTGATTAGATTGAAAGCACCCTTTCATGGCACGAATAATGCTTTTGCACGCCAAAAGGTGGACACAGCAATTTCCCTCTCTGACCGTCATAACCTTTGACAGGATATAGAGCTCACAGCTCTCCATATAACTATCTAGGCTTTGCTTCTTACAGGCGTCCACACAGAGAGCACAGACACACACACACACAACACACAGTTGTCTGTGTACCTATTATGCATGTGTGCATGTGTGTGTGTGTCTTGTGGATAATGCTGCATGCGAAGGCCAGCTTTAATATTAGTCTGGAATAACGGGCTCTTTTGTACATTGTGAGGCAGCCGGCATCTGAGACCAATAAAAGAGTGGCCTTTGGGTCACCGCTCGAAGGATGAAGGAAGAAGATATAATCATACACAGAGGACACAACACCTTTTTTGTGCTTTCCCCGCATATTTGGGCGCGGAGAGTGTGGGGCCTTCATAAGTTTAATATTTTCACAGTGTGACCTTTTGTCACTAATAGAGTGTCTCCCCAATAAGCGAATATTGTATCTTTAGGGGGTGCAGCCATTTTAGTGCAGCAATTGGCTGAAAGAAGAGGAAGACTAGCTGCACGGAAGACACATGGTGTTAAGGCGGATACAGACAGGAAACACGTGTGTGTGCTTATGAGCAAGGATGTGCGCCTGCATGCGTGAGATGGCCTGTGAGATTGCGCATGTGTTAGAGTGATTGTGTGTGCGTGCGTGTGTGTGTGACATTTTTTGCAATATATCTCATAATGACATTTGGAATGTCTCTGGAAAATGGAGCCTAAGCCAAGGAGGTTGACAGTCAGAAACCACAAGCTGGAGTTAAGCCTCGGCATTGCACTGAACCATATGCTAAATCCATGTCATGCCCAACTCCAGATCCAGCAGCAGCAGCAATTGACTAAAGCTTTAAGATAAACATTGCAGGGAAAACAATTTGAGGTTTGTTTTGGACAATTTGTTTGATAAGCAGCACCACATTCCACATTTGTGCAGATGAGCTGGGCTCAGTTTTCTTTTTTGTATATGTGCCGTGTTGTTTTAGTGGCAATGATGTCTCATTATCTTCTATTAGGCCCATGTGCAGATGTGCTATGACTGACATTTTGCTGGGTGCAAGGTCTTTCATGGCTTTCCATCCAGTGATGTAATGGAGTCATAACTGCCTCCACCCCTCAGTCTTAGAGGCAGTGCGATTGGTCAGAAGGGACTGCAGCCTGCGCCACTAGCACCTGTTGTTAGTGACTCTGGCAGTTTGAGACAAGCACTTTATCCCCTGTCTCCCCAACGATCATTACAGCCAGCTTGCCGGGTTATTATAGCACAGCCTTAGCACATTTACACCGACTGCCAGATATCCCTGTGGGTGTTGTCTTCATCTTCTTGATGTTATTTTCTTCAACCTATTTCATCCCCGAGGTTGCAAAGATAACTTGCCTTTATTTAGGGCAGGTAATAATTAGAGCAGACAGGTTGTTTGATTTTCACCTTGATAACACTTTCAGAATGTTGTCAGAGAGCGTAAACACATTTATTTTTTTCATTTGGCTCCTTTCATTTGAATTATTTGTTCTTGTCTCTTTTTGAAAAAGAGGTTGTTGTGGTGTTTGTAGGTGTGTGTGTGTGTGTTAGTGCATTTATGTGGTTGTGTATTGTGATTTTTGACATTAGCATGTGCCAGTGATCCTCTGTGGTTGTGTGGGTGTTTTTTTCCCACGTAGGTGTGTTTATTTTCGTGTTTGTGCGTTGCATGGAGGTTAGTTTTTTTGATCTTAGTGGGGAGATGTGAGTTGCCCTGGGCACTGAGGCTCATTAGATATGTATGTGAAAGTATTTGTTAAACCACACGACAAGAATACCTCCCTGCTGCAACAGATGTGCTGTAATTAGAGAGGCCTTAAGTTGTCTTAGAGCTGCGTGGAAAGTCATCACCAGCTGATAAGTTTACAACCTACCCATCTTTCTCTCTCACACACACACACGCACAAACACGTCATTGAAAAAAAAGATAAAAGCCAGGAAAAGCCACACATACTGTACAAACTGTCACTGGAATGAAGGAATGACAAATAGCAGTTCGTACACACACAAAAAGTCATCTGAACCAGGTAGAAATATATTTTCTTCTGGTGTTTACAGCGTAGCGTTCTGTTTTTGATTGAGATATGATTTTTTTGAATTCAATACATAATCGCTGACATTATTTATTTATGGCTGATGTGATGAGCTCACTCAGTGATCAGGTCTTTGGCTGCAGAGATAATGAGGGAAACTGATCAGAGATATTATCCATTCTGCAGTGAATCAGGCAGATAATGGCCAATCTGTCAGCATGGGGCCTCCATAAAGCCATTAACACCTTTTGTTGCCCCCCTCCTGTTGTTCCAATGTGCTGGGCAGTTCAAACAGCCATGGAAGGCAATCTGTTAGGTTCATTTAAGCACATGTTACACAGAGAACGTGCATCAGCGCTGCAACAAAGACCCTTCTCTATGAAACCTCTGTTTGTTTATATTGACGAAATAAACTGTGGATTAAGGATCCCCCAATTTCATTACAACTGCAAACTAAATGTGACTAAGACTGGCTGCTTTTTAAGCCTTTCATTCATTGGCCACACAAAACATCTAACCCTGTTTTGGCTCTTCACCTTGCATTTACACAATACATAATTACAGGTGCACTAGTCTCACCTTGAACAGGCTGTGTAATGGGGTAGACTTTTTATTTTCCACCTGATCCATGCATGTTCACGCTCATGGCTTTGCAGGCACTTAGGTAAATTGTTTTTACACCAACTCACATGTATTTAGCACCAATTCCAATGTATTTGGGTTTCAGGTAATTCCGGGCTGAAATGATTTGACTAAAACTTTGTTTTAGAATTATAAGATATTTGGAGAATTAAATCTTGAGATTGTTATATTCTCGGGCATTTCTAAAATATTGGCCACATACCTGTCGGGAGAAAATATGTAACATTCGCTGTAACTGCATTTGAGTCTACAGTATGTATCCTACATTATAAAATGATTGAACACATTGGTTGGATGTCACTAGTAAAATGGTTAATGGACTGTAATTCAGGCATGGGCAATGATTTTGGAACATTTAAATACGAATCATATTCATCTATTCAAATAGTGCCGACCTCTCTTTTTCTGATATTTTTGTTAGTCTGGAAATGCTCCTCCCTTCTGTACTTATATATGTCCTTAAGCCGTGGGCCTTCTCACGATTTTATTATGCTCGCATAATGACAATAAAGTATCTTGAATCTTATATGGCACCTTACGTGTATGAACACTGAAAGCAATTCACACAAGCCAGAATTCACCCATTCACACAAAAAGGCTGCGATGTATTGTCTGCTCATCACAAGCAATAACCATTCACACACCGATGGACCATGTGAACTTGAAGTGGAGAGCAAAACATAAATGTCCTAATCAGTGTATGGCTGCACAACCCCCCCCCCCCCCCCCCCGAATCACAGCCACCAGAAAATGATGAAAATACTGCAATAATTGTAATACCAATACCAAAGTTTTCAGGCAGTCGCATTAGCATTGATAAGGAGTCAGCATCACACACATCTGGGATCCAGTCAGGAAACTGAGCTGTGGACAATCTAGCTTCATCTCTCACAACCGTCAACCCTGCACCTCCATTGCTCCCACTGCTTCGCTGATACCAGGGACCCCCATTGGTTTCTTTTTTTTAATCCTGTTTTCTCTCATACGTTCCTATTATTCTCCCTCTCCTCTCTGCGTTGCCTTTGGCAAATTGGCAAATTGTGTTTTACTAACGTGGGTACATGTGTTAAGTGGGGATCAATTGTTTGTTTAACAGGATGCCTCTATTAGATTGGGAGAGTGTAATTAGTGGTGGGGCCTTTTCCTCATACAGGCAGACTCCGTGAGAGGGAGGGAGGAGTGTAGACTGTCCAATCAATGCCAAATCTCAAGGAAGGATCAGTTGCAGTTTGGTGTGGGGAAATTAAATTTATGATAAATCTCATTGGAGGCGTGGAGGCTCAGCATTCAGTGAAGTTGTTCTTGGTGTCCTACTGTGCATTGTTGGTTGCTATAGCCTAAAGCCAAAATCTAGTATCCATAATGAACCTGCTCAGAGCACGGATAAACCCCACGTAATAGTTGATTATTCCCACTGCTGTTTTACTGCTTTGCTTTTGCTCAGATCAAAAACACTCACACCGACTGTGGGCTAGAGATCCTACGCTTGCCAACAAGGTAGAGCCGCCAGTCCTGCCAAGAAAATGCTGAAAACAGAGAAGCATGAATTTTCTGCTCAAACTCCTCCTTCTCTGTTCTGCTCTACACAACAATCACACACGTACAGAAAGATGTTGATGAAGGATTCTTTAAGGAACGTTGATTTTTACTTTAATATTAAATGTTCAATCTATTGAGGAGCTACACACACTTCTCATAACAACATATTAAAGTCCATTATAAAGTGTTTTCTGAAGTACATAACAAAAGTTGTGTTCAGAAATTAATAATGCATGCACAGATAAATTGATGAGGCTTAGGCACAGCCATGTTTTGTGGTAATGCAATAGTGTTAGAGAATCATCAGGACTTGGTTGGAGTTATACATTTACAGACTGTATCTGAATGGATTATTGGCAGAAGGCAGCACTCAGAGGGCATTCACACTTGCCAAATTTGGTTTGATTAAAATAAACCCAGGTGCAACTGATCTGTTAGTGTGTCTTGATTTTAACAAGTGGGAACATCGGCATATTGGTACACACCAAACAAATGAACTCTGATGTAACTTGACTGAAATATGAACACAGCATGGGCCAAAGAACCAAAAGCAAGATGTGAATCACCACCTCCTTGCTGCCATCCTTCTTTTGTGTGAGCATTCTGAGCAATGGAGGAATTCCTGCCAAAATGTTGACGCCTTCATGAATTTTAGCAGCTTTTTGCGAGTTCTCAAAAGGCAAACAGTATAATTTTGGAAGATAGCAAGTCCCTTTTCACAAAAGCACCATAAATACGTTATGAAAGCAGACCGATCAGGATGTGACATCCATGTGCCTGTTCTTTAGTGTCTTCTGGTTTGCTGTTTAAAATGCCAGTGTGAGCAGTAAGTGAACTAGAACTGTTTTGCTTTTCTCTCAAAAGTTTGGAGAAATACTTCCTTCAGAGAAATTACCTACAAGTGTAAATGTAGTGCTTTCCTTTGGTTTAGTATATTTAGATCGTTATGCGTGTTGCACCACAAACTAAACAGACCAACATGGATATTATGGGGCAAAGCAGTAAGTGGTTTACCTCTAGAAGTTTGTGTATACACATAGTACACATGGCTTGTGAATTTACCCATGTCTATATGTCCAGTAGCCAGAGGATAGACTGCAGCCTATTGGCAGCTGCTTGACAGTCTGTCAGTAAACCCGTGGCATGGATGTTAACAGGGAGACTTATGGATATTTTGGACATCCAATCCTCAGAGATGCTCTCTGCTTGGCAGATGGATTCTTCGTGATTCCCTGTGTACACACAATATCTAATTCTTTGGTTACCTAAACTGGCCAGTTTATTTTCATGGTACCTGCTACTGCATGTAATTAATTTAGAAAATTGACAAAAGGCAATATAATGTGTGTTTTTTTTCTCTACGCATTAACGTTATGTATTTTAGCTTTTCTTTTAGAAATTTGCAGTGGATGTTCGAGAGACACGCCGCGTTGCAACTGCTGGCGGGAAAATTCCTGAGGAAATAAACTACACACATATTCAACTCTCTTTCAAATAAGACATTTTAAAAACAACTCATCGGTTGATTGGTAACACCAAAGGAAACCATATTTGTTATGTTCGCTTACTGCCGTCAAACGCACTGCTGCAGGCAAATACAAGTATAGTCACTGCAACTACGCTTGACTTCATGAAATGTCATCTGTGGTAGATCAAAGAGCTTGCGAGTCACAGTGAGAAGATTCAACTAAAAACAGGAAATAAAACAGATATTTTAAAATTAGTATGGCTTTGTGAAATAAAGCAAGCAAAGCATGGGAACATGTCGTAGGATGCAATTCGCTGGTTGCAGGCAAGCAAGGATTTGGAGCAGGGAATGAGTCAAAGGCTTCTGAAGATGGAGTGAGGGACCATTGAAGGCTTTTTCAAATTTTATGACTTTTTTGTTGATATATTTGGCAAATCATTTTCACATGAATTCATATTGAATAGAGGTTTGGTTAACTTTATTGGCACTTACATTCTGAAAAATGCCACACAAACGTTTAATCCTCTGCAGCTTCAGTTGTGCAGCTACACATTTCTGTAACAACAGAATAATAGAAGCCCACTTTAACTTTTGGGTGTTTTCAAAGAACAGTTACTCCATCGAATGTTTTATCCTTACCTTGGTCCAGCAGTAAGCTCAACTTTCTGCATAGCCTGCATATCTTATCCAATATGGTTGTGTGACCTAACTGGACACTCACTAGTAGCTCATTGGATGCAGCCACAGGGTGTTGCTATGAACATCCTATGCTAACTGGCAGCTGCAGTGTGGCAGCAACATGGTACTGAGTGACTGACAGTCTCAGAAGCTACATGCCAGCTGATCCTATCAATACCAGCCTGGAAATAGCAGTCATTGTTGTCAGCCCCAATTTCACGCTGCAGCAAAATGACTCCCACGCAGCCAACTCGCCTCCGACACCAACCAGGTAACAGACTGCTGATCATGTTCACATAGGAATAGAGCCGGTGCATGTGTAATTTGCATGTAATTTATATGATTTGCATATCATATAAAACGAGCAGTTGATAATGCACTTTGCTAATTTGGATGCTGAAGGTTTACATAAAGTATATATAGACATATTAGCTGACAGAGATAAACACATAAGAATGAACAAGCACAAACACCAACAGAAACGCAGTCTCTCGTTTTACATTTTAATACCTTACAGTCCAGTGAATAACGATGCTAAACCATAACAATGCTCGTAAATGAATGAGAATTTGTGAATAAATAGCTCTATTCGTTTTAGATGAAAAATAAGTATGGGTGGGTGGTTCTGGGGGGCGTATTTCCATAGGAAACACCGAGCTAGTTTTACTTTCATCACGTTACCAATCTAAACAGCCCAGCCATTCTCCAACGAAGCAATAAGTGGCAGAGTGACATTCGAGTGGGGCGGCCCCTTCTCATCTATTGTCGCGGCTTTTGAAGTTCCTTTTCAGGTCATTAAGCTCCATTTCCCATTCACAGAGTGCTTGTGTGGCGGCCGTTTGAGCGCAACAATAGACCCTAATGACTTAATGCTTCTGTTTTCATTCCCCATTCTCTGACTCACCCCACCTACACCCCACATCTTTACCCACTTCTGCACTCACCCCCATGATCATCCGCTTCACCTCTTTACTGCTGACTTGCGTCCCTAGTTTGACTGCTTATGTTTTTTTTACACAGCATTGTAATGAGCTGCAGCTGTGGGGTAAAATCTGGGTGTAAAGTTAACCCAAGCAGAGGAGGGTGACCCAGTGGAGCAGAGGTCAGTGCATTGTGTTAGTGCCAGGCCTAAGGTCTATTAGAGGCTATAAAGGTTATTCTGTGAAGCTACAGCATGCTGCAACAAAAATCTCATTCTTCTTCACACACACACACGTGAAATAATGACCCCCCCCCCCCCCATTCTGGGCTAATCTCTGTTTTGTCATGAAGAGTTAGGCTCACACTCCAGGAGTTTTCAAATTGTAACAGATTGTGAAATCGTGTTTCATCACACACACTACGAGCAAATCCAGAGATTAGGTTCGTGTTAATCTTGAACATACACACACCAAAAGATTCACAAATCACAGGGCATCATAAACTACAGGATTTCATTCAGAATCTTGAGCCTGAAGCAGGTGACTGCACTGCCTCATGTGATCGCTCAAAAAGCAGTCATGTAAACAGAAGAAACAATTGCGCATGAGGAAGATATGGTCAGCATGGGCATATTAACATTAGCTGGCATATAGCAGTATGCTAACCAATGTTTTCTTCAAAGAATAAAATATACTCACACTTACATACTTGTTCTCACCATCAACTGCTCTGGGAGGACTGGTGTGATCATCGGCTACTGAAAAGAAGACACGTTTGGTGTGGCCCTTATTGGCTAAGGAAAATCAGATGCTATAAAACCGGATCTGCAAATGAACATCAAAGTTCTTCACCAGGTTCTCCCCTGATTGTCAGGAGGGATGGATTGGGTTAAATTGCTCAAATATGAAATTTGAAAAAGCTGCTACATACATTAATCATGACTTTAAATGGGGTTGTTGCCACAGTGGCCTTTCTCGAGCTGAGCTGGTCGGTGCGCTGACAGTTTATCCTTCTACGTATGTGTGGCAGGCAAAGCAGAAACCTGCGCTGAAAAAACAAAAGGCACAAAGCCAATCTGCAAAATCAAACTGACCCCTGTCATTCTCTCTTTTTCTCTGGAACTGGCGTAATCTTAATTGAATCAGCCTTATAAAAAGACGTTGACACAGAGATTGCACAAACCTGGGAGGCCATGGCAGGCCAGGGGAAGGTGCTGGCATGGCCTTCTGACCCTGCTATAACAAGACCAACCCTACAATGTAAGCAGATGAACACCCTTGAAGTCATGTAGATGTTTTATCAGCGTCTCATATCCTGCATTTCTCTTCACATGTCACATCAGGGTTATAAAACTGTTGCTCTCCATTTGTGGGTGAGCACAATCAAAACAACCCACTGTGGATGCACATGAAGAGCCTCAGGAATATAGCATTGATTATTGCAGACTCATCCCTAGAGATCCATCCACCATGGTGCTCTCCATTGTGACTTTTATGGGACCCCATTGTAACCTTAAAGAGTTGCTAATAATTACCACTACGTTCAGCGCTTTAGCAGCATGGTGGATGTAACGTTTCTCATACCTCATTATGCAAAAATCAGCAGAGAGCTGATCACTCATTAACACAACTCTAATTGAGATTTTGAATATAACAATGTATCAAATGACAGAAATATGACAATGTAAAAGCATTTTAGTGTTCAACCTGCAGGAAGGTGTCATGTGAATCTGCAGTTACCCACAGTTTTAAAGACCAAAAAAAAAAGCAAAACTGTACCGCACACTGACTTTAATTATTTAGCCACAGACAGCTGGTGTTAGCAGAAAAAGAGGTCTGCAAAGCCACCTTACTGCTGCACAAAAATCAGACAGACACAGCTTTCAATTAGCTGATGAACACACAGTGGCACATTCAGCAGCTAAATGATGAGACATTTCCCTCAGTAGAGAAGCACAAATAGATAATATAAATAACATTAGATCATGCCAGATAATAATGTGTATCTATTGTGTTTTGGCTGCTGGATGCATAACAAGCAGCTGTATATCCACTTAAAATATGATGGAATGCACAGTAAATGCTTATTTTATTGTCTTCTTTTATAGTGTATATAACATCATTCATTCGTTTATACATTTTTAACATGGACAGTTCTTCACAGGGCCATAGCATCATGTTAAATCAAATCGTAGACTGTTTGGAATTTCTTTCCATCGTCTTTGAGTGATGTTCCTTTAAACATGATAGTAACTTTCCATAGCAAAAGTAACCCTTTTAATTTTTTATAATGTTTAACTCTTAAGAACTTTAACTCTAAACCACATCAAGAACATATTTCTGTGTTAAAAATATTTGATTTGTTTACATATTAGTCCAACAATGCAAGGTCTTTCCATTGAAGTGGGGTAGCAGACAAGCCAAAATGCCAGCAACAAGGTTATATATGCAAGTTGAAATGTTGACGGTGCAATGAGAAGTGGCAGAATTAGGTAGTACCATAGTCCTGCCTTGACCAAATTTGCATATGAATGGGAGGCTGCTCCATGCAGTTGGCATGCGATAAAAACTCGAATCTAGTTGAAAGACCCCAGTGCAGTCCTCTCTTTTTAGCAATAAGGAAGCAGCAGTGCAGGTAGAATGTTAAAGGTTCAACATTATAACCTTTTCCACAAGTTAACGCAGTTCTCAGACACTTATATGACATTTTTGTGCCAGTCTTTGGTCAGAAACGCTCTGGTATCTTTTCCATTTGGCAGGCCAATCAGTGAAAGGCTCCAAGGAAACCACAACCTTATTTGATCTTGCATAACAAACTGTGATGAGGTTGGATAACAGGACAACGGTATACACATGTATTTTGGCTTAGCCAACAAACTGATGGTCTGAGTATTGATGAAAAGTGAACAATACAGACAGAGAGACAGAAAATCCCTAACATTCCAGTGACACGGTCAGATTTCCAGGGTATTCCATGAGTTTGTTCCTTATTCATTGACTCAAAAATCTAGCACGTTTACAAAGCAATCATGTATTGTTGGTGTGGCACGTGAAAGATGCTGACCTCTATGTCAAATATTTAGTGAATAACACTATCATTCCAAGCTCCTTTGCCCCAGCTGAAACATTAGCCCCTCTCAGGACTGAGGCTTTCTGGGATGTTTCCAGTCGAGCTGCCAGTGGGGATCGTTCTGGGATTGCTGGAGCCAACACAGCGATCCAGTTACGCTTCTGTGTGTTGCATTACAAAAAGAGCACATTTGGATCAGCTAATAAGCTGTAATGCTATTGCCATCGATGAAGTGTGTGAAACATCATTCTTGAGAGATATTCCTCAAACCATTTATCCTGGTAATTGACTTTTAAAGCAGTCTGGGCTGGGGAGTGGTGCTACAAACGAGAAAGATATCTATCAATTCTTGTGTGTGTGTGTGTGTGTGTTGATATGATGGATCAAGAGATAATGTTGATGGGTAGTTGAAACAGACATCTTCCAGCTCCCTAAAAATAATTCCATCTTCATGCATTCATTCTTTTTCCTATGCGTTAGTTTAAAGCAGGTAATGTAGACAGCTTCTCTCCTGAGCTGAGGAGGCAGCATATTGATTTTGTCTTAGATGAGGTCTCTGAAACCTCATTTACTCCTGTTGTCATCATGCTGGAACATCAGTGTCTGACAAGCTGCACTTCCCCCCCTAATATCTATACTAGCAGCCATCTTGGAAGCTGTTGAGGGATGCTAATGTGTGTGAGCATTAGTGCTGTCCTCTTCCAGTAACACTGTTGACAGAGGGCCTTGCATGACAAGATATATGAGGTCAGATAGTGTTGCTGCTGAGTAACTATTGTGCTGTCTAAATAAAGTCCTGTCTTTAAGTACTGATCTCTTATTAGGTTACTCTGCTCACATAGAGGAACGTCCCAGATGGACTTGTCATCTCGGCATGTGGGTCACAGTGAAACATGGCACTCCGATACCCAGAGTCCTTTGGCTGTTTGCTGAACCATCGATGATGCTGTCCAATTTTCTTTACTTCATAATCTCTATTGATGGATCCATTGAATAGACTATTTAATGACGGCGCCATGAAATGATAGCTATCAATTAAATCCAATTTGCCCAGGGACATGCACAAATCAAAACTGGGCAAGTGATGAAGCTTAAGAAAGGATACATTATTATTTTTTCATTATAATCTAAGAGCGTGCACATAATCAAATCAACTATGACACAGTGTGTGTGTAAGCCCCTACTCGACTCGGAAAACACTCTCCTTTCATCAGAAAACAAAGTTTGATGGACAGCAAGCACAGACAACTGTCCTTCTTAACTTACAGTGTGAGGCCTTCTAGAAAGAAACACAATTACACTTCTCTCACTTACACTTTATATATATATATATATATATAAATATAGAAGTTGTGATTTTTCATATTTTTCATTAAAGAGGGTAGAAATTATGCACGAAGACTTGATTCTACATAATTATACTAATTAAAGAACATCATTAATAAATTATCAGTGAAGCCAGCTGTTTACAATGTGTTGGGGCCTGAGGATGTGAGGAGATTGGAGGGAGACAGACATTGTGTTTTTAATGTGTGCTTTTAAGGGTTCCCTGCGGTGGTTGTCTCCTGCAGGAACAAGGCCCCTCTTGAAAAAGTCCCTCTGGAGAAAACAACACCAAAATCAACAATATACTCATAAATAATAATAATAAAAAACAGCTCAGAAAAAAAAGAAGTAATTGTTTTTATTTTAGCTCTTGGGAAATCAGTGGCCTTTTAGGCAGGTCTGTCCTGACCTCAGATTAACTCAGGCATCACATTATTTTTTAAATAGAATTTTTGTGCAAACACCTCATCTCATGTCACTTAATATTGGCCTTTCCTAAGCCAATAAAACAGAAATTATTCTGGGAATATTCAACATGCTGATAAAGGAGCAATTGAGATAGAGAAAGAGACCCAAATTAATAATGCATCTGTGTCTGACTGTCTGGCCCCAAGGACAGGTCTGTTGAAAAATGGAGGTCATATGTCCTCCTCAAGTGGTCAGTGATTCCTCTGTGACACCCACCCAGTGTTCCGTGTCCGGCTTCCTTGAACTGTGAAATGGCACACTTGTGTATCCGATGCAGGTGCCACCATTTCTTGTACCAGTTTACATGTGCATGTGGTGCGTTTGTTTGTAATGTTTAAGACACACATCTAAGCATGGGCACATACACGCACACACTGACGAAGAGTGTGTATAACAGTGTGAATGTGTGCTTATGTGACGGATGGTCGAGGAGGTGACCTCTCTTAAGAGCAGCCACTAGCAAGGGCCTGTCTGTGACCCTGGGCCACTTAAGCACATTAATCACAACCCTTTCCTTTTTGCTTTTATCAGCCCTGCTGAAAGCTACTGTCCAGCCTCCGACCTACCCCCACATTCATCAGCTCTCTTCTTTGCCCATTCATATGGCTCTCATCAACTTTAGACCACAGGTATTACTCCATCACTACACATTTATCAGAAGCTGCTCTTATCAGCCAGCAGGGCCTGGATATGGAAATGTGATCCCTGCCACTGATAAGGGTGGGCTGGATTATCCCTGGCCCTCCTTCATCAGATAGACACTGAGGAATGGTAACAGGCCGGAACATTCCACCATTGTTTTGGAGGCAGTGCTGATTGAAGAAGAGCTAAGGGTGAGGCACGCTGTAGTGATTGTGTGTTAGCGTGCATGCATGTATCCATATATGATTTTTAGTGAGGCAATGTTCCTGGAATAGCATTCGTATGAGAGTAAGTAATCACGTGGATCCCTCCCCTGATAATCTGTGCATGTACACCTGGTTTACATACTACTCATACGTAGTCGCACAGGCAGGTGCTAAAAAAACCCAACCTAATAGGTTGTGGAAAGCGTAACATTAACACATTGACGCATTTTCACACACACGTGCTTGAAGCAAAACACAAGTATGACACACAAAGGCATCATTGTTGTGTGCACAAATGATAATAGGCATACATGCACAGGCCTACACACTAAACACCTTCTCCTTAGCATGTGTTCAGACTAAAATAGGCTATTCCTAATTAGGACCTCATAACCTGAGCTATTTCTTCAAAGGCAGAAGATCCCACACTAATCTCAGACATCGCTTCATTATGAATTCTTCAAAGTCCCACCCAGCTCTCCAGCAAACTCTTTTAGAAGGCTGTTATTCGTGCAGAGAGTACAGCAGGCACAAAGCCTGGTCTGTTGTTCTAAGTTGCCCCCTCCCTCATACTAACAGGGGTGAGTGTGTGTTGACCTATGATGAGTTTGTCGACCTCTGATGTGCTCAGGTGTGTTTACTTGGACACACTCTTTACAAAGAACTATTGACATGACTAGGAGGGTTCCTGCAAAGTCCTTGCGCCATGAGAGAGGCCTGCCACAGCTTATCTTATCAGATGCATTATTAGGTGTGATTGGCAAAACTATCAAAATAACATTAGCTCACAAAAGGGGCCCTGCCAAATGCCCGCAATGAAGCACACCTCTATTGGCCACAAAGTGATTTATACGAGTGTCTTAAAATGGCTTTTGGTTGGGCTTTGATAAGACACACAGGCATGCATGTGTGGAGTTGACACACTCAGCTGAGTATGAACTCACCGCCATGCCCAGGGTCAGAATCAACAAGGGCTACTACATGGTATAATAGGCCCATATAACTCATGTTACAGAACACTTTTATTACTCAGTGTGCCGGGAGTGCACAAAGTCTGTAGACCAAGGCTCTGTCCTGCAATGATTTGTGAGGTTGTTGAGGGTTATTCCAAAATTAGAAAAAAAATAAAGATGCATCACTCACTCAGACCAAGCATTAACAGGTTAATCTATAAAAACATATATTTATTTATTTGTTTAAATGGTTGACAGTGATAAAGGGAATCAACACCTCATTTATCACATCTTCTTATGAAGACAGGACTTTTATTTGCCTCACCATTCTATATAAACAGTACAAAAGTGTAATGAGTGGCTATTGTTTCCATCTGAAGTAGTAATAGCTGAAGTTCTGTCCCAGCTCTATATGTATATATATAATCATTTTTCACTTGATTGAAAGTTGATTTTGCTCTTACCTTTAATATAAATACTGTAGTAATAAGATAATCACATTCACGATGATTGCATTTATTCATTCTGACATATGATTTAATCCAATGGTTATGAAACCATATATTTGCTCGTATAACCTTAAGACTGATCCTGACCTATGTCGTCTTTTGCCACAGGGCATAATAAAAGTATCAGAGTACCCTGACACTTCATACGGCCTGGTTTGGGCGAGTGGTTTCATACACGCTGACAGCTAAACAGATTTTAATTGCTTCTCAGAATAGCATTGGTACTGATATCCATGTATTTGGCAATAGCTCACAAACAGGCTAAGTAACATGCAGACACACATGCACACCAATAATATGCATACACCCATAGCAAGACGAGCACACATAAGGATAAAGATGTATGTAGTGGAAGCATGTTCCCTGCAGGATTACAGGGACCACAGAGGAGTGGGTGCGGGCATTTGAAACATGACTCTGTGACTTTTTAAGTGAACATTATCTTGTTTCCCTAACCCCAAATCCAAAACTCAACCCTCTTGAATGACAAGAGCTGGTGTTGGCACATCTCTGAACTCTTGCTCCTACATCTTTTTTCCCCCTGCTCTAAAGATATGATCAAGTCCCCTGCTTGCTTCACTGAAGTAACAGAAATATCAGGGACATGAAATCCTTGTTAAGCAGCTTGCTGTCACAGGCTGGGTCCTTGATTGGCAAGCTTGATGCACATGCTGCTTGCAGTCTTTCACACATTTGGCAATGCCCATATGTTCAACCAAGACAAGCCATGTGACTGGGCCTATGGCTTGTTTGCATCATGCTCAAATGTCCATTTAATCACCAATCTCAAATTACCCCACACTTAATAAACAGAAGATTCGTGCATTCTCCGCCATGCCTAACACCCATTCCCGCAACAGAAAGTCCCACGGGGGCAGGTGTCATAGCTGGTAAAGCCAGCCATGTTAAACAGTCAGGGCAAGGCACGTCATCGGTCCCACATCTAGCCTTCAGCGCCATAGATTAGCTCGGTCACCGTGTAGCCATTGTTGTGAAGGAAACTTGGTTACCTTTGCCCTTATTCTAACATGACCCTCTCCTCAATGGAAAAATGATCTCCATAACCTTTTGTCTAGAGTTCGTGGGGCCACTTTTGGCAATCCGTGCATTGTTCTCCTATACAGTGTAAAGATGTGAGCGCGATGTAGACAGAGAGATGATGCAAGAGGCAGAGAGTCAACGCATGCTGTGCAGATGAAATTAGTGTGTGTTGTGAATGACAAAGGGAAGAGATGTCATATTGAAAGGTTACTTGGGTTACGCCACTGAGTCTGTCTGTCTGTCACCTCCATGCCTTCAGGGAGCTCTAATCACTTTACCCTATAATTACCTGCCCACAAAAGGCCCCGTTAAAGTTCCTGTAAAATAAACCTGATGCTATTGTGAAGAAGAGAGGCCCTTTCTTTTAATTAGGGCCATCCATCTTAACCTTGTCTACCTGAGGTGAAGTGAAGGTAGCCCAGGTCAAGCTTCCAAAACGCTCTTCTCCATTGTCTACCCCTGTCACCGGCTCTGGGCACTAGCCTGCTCGCCACGACAATCCTTTGTTGGCTTCTTGCTGGCTCCTGGAAGGATTTGGTGCTGAATGGGTTTTTTTTTTTTTTACAGTGACACAATGCTTATAATTCACAATGGGAACCCAACCCTGTACGCATCAATGTTGTATGTGAAACATATGCAGAGGGTATCTATAAAAAAGACTATAAAAAGTGTAAGCTCATAATTTAACAGCTGTTGGTGTGACGCAACATCCTTGCTCCTCGATGGACAACTTGAGGCTTGTGGGAACAGTGCTTTTTTCTAGTGGGTGTAGCTGAACGTACGATCCGGCATGACTTTTTTTTCTCTCGCACCTAATCCCTTGTTCTGCTGTTTGATACACCTCTCTGCATACACCCTGTGGGCATGCTTCTTGCCAGTTAGAGTTTAGTATTTGAGTGTCAGTGTGTCTCACAGTGTGTGTTTAGTCAAGCACCAGACATGGCAATGCTGTGTTTAGAATCTGTGTCTCTTCTCCAAATGCTCCTGGGTGAGAAGTAGGGCCTGATGATCAAAAGTAGTGTTTGTTTGTTTTCCCGACCCCGAGCGGGAGAAACGCCATGTCCCTGCAGAGTGCAGATGGGCAAACTGCCTCACACTGATCAGCCCTCAAGAGAGGAATGCTTTCCATTGTGTGGGTATGTCTGTGTTGTGAGTGTGTGTGCTGTGTGCTACTGATTCATTGTTCCTTTACCCACCTTATTTTGTCATTCTTCTCCCTTCTTCAAACTTTTCAGGTGCCACTGGCTGCTACCTCTTGCTGTCAGTGATGTGTGCTGTCACCCTTTTTTCAACTAGAGGTAGGAATGAAACACACACACACACACACACCCCTATGCATACATACACAGACATGCATACACACACACACAGGGAGAACTGAAAAGTACAGGCCTTTGCATGGTATCTGTATACACTAGCTTCCTCATCATCATACACCCTCTTCTCACCACCTCTACATCTCAGTCCACTTTATCCGACCCACAGTGCATTGCATGTGCTTTCATCTGTGCTGAGGTGGCGTGGTCGTATATTATTCATGGGTTGTGCGATCTGAGGCACGTGTCATATGGCAGAAGTAATAAGATGGAGTACCGGTGAGGATATGATGAACACTGGAGAGAGGAACGGAAGCCTTCCTCTCTTGCGTTGCATGGCTCCCTGCTTCATATACACATGTTGGCACACAGCAGAGCTTTGATTTATACAGGATGGATGCCCCAAAATGCAACAGTAGAACAGGTGTTTTGAAAGAACAGATAGTATTCCAGTGAGTAATGTTTGTTAGAATTGACAAACAAAAATGTCGTGTATTCAATGGGTAGAACTTTCATTTGTCTTTGAATGTTTTTGTGACTGTGAGGAGGTGATGCATTGTTAAACTCTTGGCCAGGGATAGAGCCCAGAAGTCGCTTCACCATATATTCTTGTCCCTTTATAACAACCTTACATTCACTGGAACACTGATGACTTTAGCAAATGACAGCAGAAAGGATGGAATTCCTTTTGTTAAAGCAGAGGTGTATATTTAATGGTGGTTGGTTCAAACAATTGTAACTGTTCCAATAAAGACTTCTGGCTTTCTGCAATGGACCTCAGCTTCACAGAGGCAGCAGGGGGGCTTCTTAAATGTGGAGGGCATGACAGAGAGCAGGCCAGATGACCAGGTTCGGTGTATCAGAGACTGAGCCCTGGTGTGCAATGACTGGAGGCGGCATGTGGGTAACCACCTGGCCCCACTGTGTGACCCACTGGACTGAAAGAGAAGGAAGAGGGAGTGAGGGCAGGCTTTACAGCCATTTGCTCATCAATGAAGGGCATCACCGCCACTTAACACGGCTTATTGATCTGCACAGCCTGCAGGGCCTCAGTTGTGTGTCCATTTCCTATTGATTATTTCAAGTCTATTCTTTTCGACCACTTTCTCTCCCTTCTAGCCACTGCTCCCCTCAGTCTGTATCCACCAGGGGAATTTTTTTAAACAGTCATTGGAAATTATAATCTCTCTGAGTAAATGTCATAATCGCCCCTAAGGCCTGGCGCAGATTGGCTCGAGAGCAGAGGTCTCAGAGGTCAATAACATCGGTCAATAGCGATCCATTTGTATTGTGGCCAAATGCAGTGGTCACTTCAAGCAAAACGGCGGACCTTAGCTCTGTCTGCTCGGCATTTCAGCTTGTCATATAGGGCACCATGACTGTACTCGCTCAACTTGCTATTATTTCACCAAAGAAAGCCTGCATGTGTAGTGTGTGTGTGTGTGTGTGTGTGTGTACGTGTGAGTGAATGAAGAGTGACGCACTAGCTGAATGCTCATCAATGCTTCATAGGTTAGATCATTAGATCTAAAGTGACAGCACTACACAAGGATGGGGAGTGGGGGTTGTGTAGATAAAGATTGGCATATTGCTATTGATTCAGCATCCCTGGGGTTTCGTCTGTTACCATGGTTATAGCTAGCAGGACCAGTAGTATAAATCTGACACTGGGAGAATGATGTAACCAGTATGACTGATAAAAAAAATAGTAATCATATTAAAATAATCTCCTAATTTCACTTAGTTTGTCTGCTTGGTATCACCTAAATAACATTTGTACATATTTAAGCAAATATCCAGTGCAGAGAGGTTAAGTGTGCAAAAATGTAGACCTATACAACTAAGCAATGCACTTACGAGTTCTTGTAGTGTGTGTGCATTTTGCATTTCCCCTATTCCCCGAACACGTCTGCTGGCTGCAGAACGCTGCGCAGAGATGAAGCGGATCCTCCGATAGTAGGATAGGAGAGCAAAGCAGCGGTAGTAAATACTCGGCTAAAAGGGAGCAGCCTCTGTAGCTGTTTACGGTGCTCAGTTTTCCAGAGGAGTGAAGCTGATGCTGGAGGTGCATAAAGGTAACAAAACATGATCATTATGGGATGCATTTGTACTAAATCGGTGTACAGAACATCTCCTTCCAAGTGCCGACATCACCCACACATTGTTCTGACTACAGAGAGAAACCCCTGGAGCTGACAAAGGCAAAGGAAGAAGTGGTGGGGAGGAAAATCGGGTGCCATATCTATCGCTTAAGTCTCGGCTTATGTTCAGTAGTTCAATATTACACCCACTCCACCCATTTCTGATTTGAACTTGACAGTTGTTTCTGAAGTGCCATACTGCGTATCACAGGAAGGAAATGAGAGCGCTGAATTTCACTAGATGTGAAAGGTGAGAAATGGGGGAAAAACCTACCCCCCCACCACCCCCACCACCCCCACCACCCCCACCAACACACACACACACACACACACACACACTGTAGGAAAAAAGAAGGAAAATACCCGAAAACAAATACATAAATAAATAAATCAACAAAAGGAGCTGCAGCTGAGAGGGGAGGCATTGTGAAAATTGCAGTGGGGAGATTTTAAATTGTGGTTGTATCAATAATTTAGCTTCCTGAGACACAGTGTTTTTGTTCACTGTAAAGTTAGATGTGACTGGGAGAAGAGTCAAAATTATGGAGCCTTTTTTATTATTGATGCAACAGTGCAGAGTTCACAGCTGGCACTATGCTGCCAACCCCCAAACAGTGCACAACAATCCCCTTTGCAAAATGACTGCAACACTGTCAATTGTCTACACAGTTGACTTGTTAGTAGCAGATGCTGTCATGTCCAGGGAACAGTGTTGAAACTCCAAGTTTTTCCTCAGAGCAAATAGAGACAGTTTACAAGTAAACTTCAGCACTTGCTAATGGCAAATGTGTCTTTACTCCTAATTAAAATGTTATTGTCAATGTTAATTTCTTATGTCTGTTAGTATATAGTAGGGCTACTGCACCGATGGGACAAACTAAATTCTAAAGACAACGATAAGAAGAATGGAAGCCGGGGTTTGATGGGTCTCACTTTGACATTTTGGCCAAATACCTGAAGTGTTATTTGCAACCTCAGCTAGACCTTGCAGCACACCCCGTGATTCAGAGCCTTGTTATGCCTACCTAATGCCATGTCAGTATCAATGGTCACTGTAAGCATCACTTCTCCTACAGTCATCAGTAACTCGGCCAAGCACAAATGACCCTTGGTAGTGCACTGGGGGCTGGTGTGAACTTAATCACTTGAGCAAATTGAAACCACTCGCTCTGCAGTATTTTTTTACAGGAGTACAGCATATGACCTCAGCCTATACTGACTGACCTCTGTTTTTAAAAGGGCTTAAAGCTTAGAAACTGTGTTTTGCTCATTCCATATTAGCTTACCGCACATGAATGGTGCATGATTTATAACACTATTTTAATACCCTCACAGATGACATTTAGAGGACATGGTAAAATGGTGCCTTCTGCGTGAATGTGTTTTTATCATTTAGGAGATCCACCACCTTTAAAGGTCTTCCTAAGTATCTCATAAAATTTCTGACCTTGATTACGGGTTCCCGGTTCTGGCTCCTGTCAGCCAAAGGATTAGGGTCAACAGCCCTCAGCAAAAAAGAACATTACTCAAGACCACAATCTGACACAGTGATGGAATGCCATGTGATTGATATTTAGTGTCCGTGGGAACAACATGTGGTGAAGAGGAATACATACATATATATATATATATATAATCTTCTTTTTGGACTCAAGTCCTCTGAACTACCTGAGGTGAAAGACTTGGCAGTCAAAAGCCATAATAGCCAAGCCAGACAGACAAGTACCAGGCTAGCTGTTAGCACATGTTTACCTGTCTTTTGTTCTTTATCCTAGAGCTCAAAGCTGGGATGTCAGGGGTATTGAAAGACTTACACACAGGTTCACCATGATCTGCTTTCACTCAGTCTGTGTCATGTTCGAACGTTGTTGCACAAAAGACATACATGTTTGCACAACATGCTTTAGGGGTTACTCCTTGAGCGTTGGAATTCCAGAGCATACAGGGGCTCCCTTATAAAATCGCCAATGAAATCCCCAATGCTCTTTCACGTCCCCTTCTTAATCGTAAACAGGCTAACACATATTACAGCCACTGCACCCATAATACCACCTCAAATAAGTATTTAGTCTTGATTTACAGAGGCAGTAAAACTCTTCAAAGTGCAGTGTAATCTTTCATTAGGGATTCAGAAGAAGGGTGTCAGGCATATCTGTTATCCATTACCTTTAATCACTCAGTGTTTTACCTGTTCATTTTATTGTAACAGAGATCATAAAAGTGCCCTTGTTAAAAAACACCCTCCCGACTTTCGGATTATCTTGTTAACACAGGCTTACAAAATAGGGCACACTCAACTTTTCTTGAGTGCACAAAAAGGATAAATTACCTTTGTTAAACTGTGTTAATTTTTCATCTGATTTTCTCTTTCCAACCATGTTCTCTCTCTGATGAATGTTTAACTATACCATGCAATATGCCGGTTCATACTATGGTAAAACGATACAAGTCACGGATATTAAAAGAAGTGAGGTGGAGGATGATGACAGGTGAAATAGAACTTTTTAGCACAGTGAAATAATTGATACAGCACTCAGAGAGACCCTTTGTATGAACATTTCAATAGCCTCACCAGTGAACCGTGGTATTGCTATTGCACTGTCAGCCCACTTCGCGTGGTTTCAATGGGAATTCGGTTGGGTGTATAGAGGATCCGTCCAATGACACTGACCACTGCCTGTCACTTCAACATGGGGGATGGGGATCTCACTTGAGGTATTTGACCTATGTGCCCTATGACCTTTAGATGATTGAAGTGCCGGCTTTCCCTGCTCTGGTGCTCCAGTCCAGAGACAAGGTGACGAGTCCTTTAGGAGCTCTCTGGTTGCAGGGTTTGGAGAGGGTAGAGACATGGGGGGCATAGGCGCCGGTCTTTGTTGAGAGCGTTGTTGTAATCTGTCTGATAGGTTCAGGCCTGAAGACATGTTGGCCAGCCGTGAAAGAAGCTGGGCTGTGACCTTGAGTGGTCGTGACTAGTCTCACTGCAGCTAGTTTGCTCCAGGGCAACTTCTTACTCATGTATCCTGGATGAGTCCCTTGAAAAACACTTGAAGCACTTTGTTGCATTGGTAATTTTATAATCTCACAATTTTAATGTACAGGTATGATAATTTCACGTTAAATGTTTTGCTATATAAAATTATCTTTGACAAAATACTGGTCTCTTTATATTCTTGCAGTAATTCTACATGTGCACATCACTTTATCTACCAATGTATCCAGGTTTTGTGTTTCACTTCAACTAATCTAATAAAATCTCTCTTAGTTTTCACCTTGTCCATGCCTCAAGGTCAAACAAATTCTCCCTCCTTAGTGGTCTCAAATGTTGCCATGCTGCTCCCAGGGTCATCCCAACTAATCCCCAGTTACTCCAGTCCTGGTGGATTTCTCCCATGGGCAGGTGAAACCAGATCCCACACCCTGAAGCTGGGCCAAGATGCCCTGCCAGATAAGCATCCTGAGCCCACTCCCAGTCAGGGGTCTTAGGCAAGAATTCAGAAATACATCATCACAAATCCATTAAGGCCAACCCACTGCTTTAACCACAAAGCCCAGCTGCAGCTACCAGATCCTATTGCCCCGGTGTGGAGTCCCCTGGTCCTTGTTCAGAGCCCCGATCTTATACAACAGTCCCGATCTCTAGTCGATAGTACGTCTTCATGCTCATTCCTCACATCGATTTCTCATTAGTTCCAGTCCACGTGATCTTTTTGACTCCCAATCCTTAAAACTGAAATTATATTAATTTGAAAAAATGGAGGGCCACTCAGAGAACACTTCCGTCAACCAAAATCAGAAGTCAACTCATCAATGATTAAATCTACAAGTGCTACCATTATTTGTTGATGTATTTCTAAAAGTATTATAATTATGTTGAAATATTGTTCTACACTAGCTGAAGCATGAGTGTCACCTATCGATTACTTATTGCCCAATGAGTGAGAGGTAGAATCGTCAGAATCGTGGCGTGAGCTTCTATTGTCTTCTGCTGAGAAGGTTATACTCTCATTCTACTGTGTTTCTCTATGTGATGATGTTTTTGTTAGCAGAACATTTCAAAGTTGTTTAAGCTTTCAATGATACTTTGAAGTGAAATGGCCTTTCAGATTGGGAAGAGTCTCATACTGCAAATGTGGATCGATGTCTTAACAATGTGGGGAACATCATCCTTAAAACATTTTTAGGATGATGATGTTTTGTTTGTGGGTCTTCAAATAAACACTGTGATGAAGGTCTTAACAACGTTCAGTCATGCATAATGACATCACAAAGAATCAGTGATGGAAATGACTGACTGTTTTGTTGCTGTGTATTTGTGTATTGAATCCATTTATTGTAAGCCTTTATCAAAAACAAATCTCTCAGACTAGTTATATTATAAACAGCAGTTTGTGAACAAGGAGGCAGTTGTCTAAACACCCATGATCTTACTGTGTATTTAGTCACTTGACAGTTTTGGGTTTATGGTTCTGCTCCTGCGGCCAGACCCAATGCATGGTGCTGCTGTGTGTGTGTGTGTGGGGGGGCAGGCAGCCAGCCACAGGGCAGTTGGGCTGACAAGCTATCCCAGCGATTGCAGACTACACTATTGTTTGTGGTGCAGTGTTGTTTGAGCAGCTCTTAAAAGCAATGCTTGTGTACACCAACCATAAGTGAGAGACGTGTGTCTTTGTCTGTCCACATTTATCCTGCATGCAGCCACGGCTGCCTTTCTCACACCAACGGCATTGTGCTTTTATTTGCGCCGGTCGGCGTGCATGTATTTGGCTAGGTTTTGTGTCTGCTGGGCGTCAAGGGAACTATACCCTTCAATTAACACTGCATTTAGTGGGAATCTTTGAAACCATCATTGTGATTGAATTAAAACAAGCACTTTCGTATTGTTCATGCTTGGATTTTAAAGCGGCTGCTGTGAAAATGTACTCTGGTGAGCTCTGCTAAAAATCTGTCCAGTTTGTATCTTATTCAAACCCTGTTTATTGAGGGTGGATTTAGAAGTAATTTTTCCAATTTTTCCGATTAGCAAATGTATTTCTTAACTCAAATGGAAGTTTGTTTATTTATGATGTTAGTGCATGGTGACATGTCTATAAATTACATTGCAGGTGGACTGACCCTTATTTTATATCTAATTTTAGTTTGCTGTCTGCATGTATTTGAGTCCAAATATTTAGCTTTTTTTTTACATTCTAACGGTTTACTTCCATTAGATCATGATATTGTACAGTAAAGCTGACAGCATAATATATTAACCCAAAATATGAATCTGTTTTCTCTCTCCTTAAACTCATTAAATAATTACACATTTTCACAGAAAAAAAATAGAAATTATAATAATAATTTAACCTTTAAAGACTTTTCCAACCATCATATTGAACTGTTCTTCAGTATAGTGGTGAACTTTGTGGTTACAACATATTTTTAATTTTCTGAAAATAACCTTGTGTACAACGTGAGAAGACTGCAACTCAATTATTCACAGGTTGGTTGGCAAGTACTTTCATTCTCCACAACAAGGGCATGTAAATTTGTGATTCTCAGGACAGAGCAAAGATGAGCCTGAACACAATTACTGCCCCCCATTTGTTATCAAACATATGATCCCGTGTATAGTGTATGCTGCCTATTTATACTGTGGCTTTAATTATCCAGTACTTCCTGCCTTTGAAGTGTGATCAATCAGCTACTACCTGAGGTCAGGAGAGGCCTGTACGTGCACACCAGGGGCATGAATCCTCCTATTTGCGCTTTCACCTTCCCCCAGTCAGCTCTGTTGTTTTTATTCTTCCTTTCTGCTCAGCAACTTACCGACCAGATTGACAGAGTATTATAAATGTGAACCATCTCTAACATCTGGTCCTATCTGTACAGTCCTGTCTGTACGATCGTGTTGTTTGAAAGTTTGCCTTCAGTGTTCCCCCCCCATTTTTGATGGAAAAACTCAGACCTAATTCTCAAAAGTAAAGTATGATATTTATTTGTGGTCTATGTCAATGAATGTCAACTTGTAAACAGAGACAAACATTGAATGGACCTCACCGTGTTATAATAGCAAGTAACTTACAAAAGTATTTTACTTGCTCTTGAGTAAAATTAAAAACAAGTAAAAAAACATTCTGCCTACAAACACATTTTCAGACATGCAGACGTGTCAAGCTCCTTTGTCTCGTTTCCCGCACACAGCATGTTTTCATTTACCAAATGAGTAGCAGGGAAAATCAATAGCACAGATAAGGATCCCCTCTGCCCTCGACGTGTGACGGCGAGCCCATATGGACACAGTAGGGTGCCGTGGTGAAACATGTTACTAAGAGAAAAATATCCAATTCCATTCATATGTTTCTGCTCCTCTCCACAGGCAAAGTGCTGTTGTTCAGCCATGTCATCGGCAATAGTCACACCTTAAAGTCGCTGTAATTGTTGACTGAAAATGTACTAGTATAAATCACAGAAAGAAAAAAAAATCAGGAAAGATAAATGGGGAAAATGCAAAAATATGAAAGAATAATGCCTTCTAGATAGCGGCTATGAGTGAGAGAGAGTAAGTAAGAAAGTGAGTGTGAGAGAGTGAGTGAGAGAGTGAGTAAGAGAGTGACTGAGTGTGCAAGTTTGAAGCTAAAGGTCAGAGGTCCCATGAAAAAAGGTGTATCAAAGAAACAAAGAATGAAGAATGTACATGTACAATCTGGTCCATCACAGTCCATGCTTAGAGGTTTCCGTGCAATGTGTTCTCTATTACATAGCCCAGGTGATTTCTGTCTCTCGCTCTCCTCAGAACATGATCTCCTCCAGGCCACGGCCCCCGTCTCGTTAAAGCGGCACGAACCCGGCGTGCATTGAGTTTAAAAGTAATAAAGGAGCGGACCTGCTGGCGAGGTGAAAAACCTGCTATCAGATTCCTAAGAGCTACCCTCTTTTTATGAGCAGACTGCATTCAACAAAGCGTTTAATTCAACAAATCCATGGTTGTGATCCGCCAGAAACGGAGCTGGGGTTAGTTCAATTTGTACCAAACGATCTCCACATGATCAAAGTGCGGCATGCTCTCCCCAACATACTGCTTAAATTAGACTAACACCAAAGTCTTGGACAGTATTTGGAATGTCTTACCAGCAGAAACATTCTTTTGCACATATGGTTTCAATAGACCTAAGATGCCAGCTTCACATCTTTAATGGGCTGACAGGGAACTTTGGTGCTAACTCTGACTTTCAAAAGTTTTTTTTTTTGTGCTGTCACCAGTAAAGTTTTTTTTTTTCTTCCCCTCCCCTCCTATTACCAGGTGCTGAAGAGGGGTGATTGTGGGTTGGTGGCTTGTTCTATCCCTCTAACTTCTACAAACATCATCCCTTGTTGCAGCCCTGCACTCTGCTTGTAGCAATGATCCAAAGCTACTGACTTACACCAGCTAGACCTTGACCTGTTCCTCTTCCTCCCACTTCACCTCCTCTTCCACTTTCTTGCAGATAACCTTGACATAGAAGAGCCTCACGTTGCACTCTATGGGGCCAAGTTTTTGTCCTCATACAGATGGGCTTGGTTCGTGTCAGTTCATGATGTGTGCTCACATGCGCTCCTTTGTTTGCACTTAACTGAAGTGCAAAGATCCTTCCTTCTCCCTTTCCTACATCTGCAGGGCACGTGGAGCACAGAAGGCACACAAACACACCAGTGGGAGAAAACAGGGGTGTGGTTGTCGTGTGCTTGCTGGATATCGAGCATTCCCTCGGCATGTTGTAAAAGCCCCTCTAATGTCAGTGCTATAATCAGACAGGCTGTGCACAGTGCAATCCAGTTTTCTTGTCACCAAAGTTGGAGATGTTACGCCCTGTGCATGATTGTGACTTGTTTGGATGAGCAGATGTCACAGGCATTATAGCTATAAACAGAAAATCACATACTCAGTTGTGGATACGTCAGATTTTAGAGCTGGATTGACTTAAGACTCTCTGGAGAGTTCAAAAAGTGACATTTTCACTCTGTGTCTGCAGTTTTGTTAAAACAGACATAAAGAAAAGCAGAATCAGCGGGAGGCTGCTATGTGGGTTGTGGGTTGGGGGCGTCACTCCAGGAGCACATTCAGACATCGCAGCTCTATTTCTGTTCCAATGCAATTAGTTTTTTTCCCAGAAGACAAGGCTGGAGATTCAATACATAAATACATGTCTGTTGGTATAGCCCTGCATGAGTTCTATCATGAAGTAGGATTTTGAAGTATGCATGCCTGTTTTATTGTTACATAGGCATAGTCAATGTATGCATTGCATCAACTAATTTTTAGATTTTTTTCAAGCTATTGGGTTGTCTTCATGGCAACATGTAAAGAAACTAGAATGACTATCAGAAGGCTGAACAATCATAAATATAAATGTTTTGCTTGGTTAGCCCATGCCCCACCCCTCTACAAGGTTTCATGAAAATTGCTTCAATGTTTTATGTGTGCGCGTGAGAGAGATATTTAGGAATAAACAAAGTAACTACATTTTGGACAAATTTCAAATGAAAAAAATAAAAATAAAAATTCCTAATCTACTCCAGAATATAATAGGTCGTTCCTCGGTCCATGCATTACCCTTCCAACACATTCTGCAAACTAATAATTTGACAAACAAATTAACAGTGGTAAAACATAATCTCCCTGGAGGAGGTAATAAAATACATATTTGTTTAGAAACTTTTTACCGCACAAATCTCTCTTCTTCATTGGCCGTGTAGGAAAAATAGGCTTATTTCACTGCTCTGTCTATTGTACATTCAGTCACTCTGTAAAAGAACATTAATCTAAAGCCTGGAATGTAAAATACAACAGCTAATCATGAGCACATTTTTATAGGCATCACTCTAAGTAGGTAAATCCATGTTGCCAACTTCAAATGATGAGGATGCAACTCGAAAGAATTTGATGGCTGCAGTAATTTATACGTAAAAGTGACTTTTGTCAGGCAGGAACAAAGCAACTTTGATTAATGCTTCTTAATTTATTGTCACATATGTGAAATCAAAGTGAAACATTTACTGGCTGTGCATTGAGCTAGACCAGAGGAGGGGGGGGGGTCTCTTCGGTGAAAGTGAGCAAAACCCCCTGAGTTGAATTTCTTGTCTTTGGAAACTTTTACTCCCACCTCTTCCTAAGCCCTCAAGGTTAATCAGCGGCTTAAAGGTTATGATGTGCGTCTCGTGACTAACAACAATATGATGGGCTCAGGAACTGTGTGACAGCGTGCAGCCATTAACCTGGGAGCAAGATGCAATCCATTTTCAGATAAAGACGGGTCAGATTTACCACAGGATACGACTTATTTTTTCCTGTCTATAGTGCGTTGTGAATTCTGGAAAACTGTCATTTGAAAAAGATGTTTAATTTCCTGAGAAAAACAGGACCGTATGATTTAAGACCAAAAGGGCATTTAACGTGCTTTGAACCATGTGTTAAAATGCTAAGCATTAAAAGGCAACCTCAAGTTGTTAGCATTGCTTTCACAAAGGTTGTGTCTGTGTTGTCACAGGCACAGGCCGATTTTCACTCCCCCTCAACATATGTTGAGCCTGGAATACTTAGAAGGAACGTTCTTGAGAAAAGCACACCCTGTTGAAAAGAGAGAAAAGCCGGGCTAACACGCCGATTCACAGGTTGACCTCTGACTCGACCTCTTGCCTGTCTGCTGACATTTTCGCAATAGATGCACTTGAACGAAAAATTGGGGAAGAAGAGCGGAGCAAGAAAAGAGAAGGGGAGGGGTTAAAGGGAGAATGCCTTTTTCTGATGGATGAGGTCTTCTCCTGTTACGTTTGGAAAGAACACAGCTGTGAGGAGCTGTTAAGTACACGCAAACAAGCCGTCTGCCTCAGACAAGCCTGCCGGGCACCCGGCCCCACATCCCACTTGTACAGCTCTGACACATGATCACAGCCAGACAATACATGTGGGAGCAGAGCGCGCTCCGCTAAAAAGTGAGAAATATTTTCAACTAGAACAAAAAACAATCCCCTCTCAATACCGCTGGGACTTCTCTTGGTATTAATTCATCGTGTTTCTCTTTGTCTTGTTCTGGTTTGTGTGCGGCTGCTGGATAGGGGGAAGACTGAAAGCAGCGAGTTGGGGTTTAGTGGTTGAGAGACGAGGAAATGGGTTCGGAACGGGGAGAAGTGTAAAGAACATCTGCCACCATGACGGTGTCACACTTTCTCTAATGTGTTTTGAATAGGCACGGCTGTCGCGAGTTGTGTGAAGGGAAATCTTTTTGATCCATATGTTGATTAAGGGAATTAATGTTGGATTTTTTTTAAAGCAACACCCGCCAGCCCTCAACGGAGGCCTTCTCCTTTGTTGTGGTAAAATTATTATACCAGGGGACAGTTGCAAAATATATCACTCTGTGACACACGCATTTTCAAAATTGATCATAGCACCTCAAAGACATTGTTGTGCAGATGAATTAATAATGTTTTTTTAAGCATATTGTGTATGACCCATGATTCTTTTTGAAATAGCTGTGAACAAACTGAAGTAAAAGAATACGAGTTGCATCGAAATAATTCATTGCAACGTTTCTTAAGTCACATGTTAACCAGATGAACTTCCACTCGAGATTCTCTTACTCTCCCGAACATTTTGCTTCAATAAAAAAGCTATTAGATTGGACACATGTGACTGTCATCTCAACAGTGACTCCAGAGGGGGGGGGGGGTCACAGGAATAACTATGTTTCCATACAAGAAACTGGAAGTCATGTGATCTTGATGTTTGTGGCAAACCGCAAATAAGTTGACAAAGTTTTCTTTTTTTTTTGTTTTACTTTTGCACACTTCAAATTGACAAGTAGTGTAAAGTGGTTTAGGTCAGTAGCCTATTGCAGTGTTAGGGAACATGTGGCGTTGTGCTCGCCTGAGTAATGCATGTGATTCAAAGAATAAAGGGGATGCGTGCTGACAGATGGATGTTGTGGTGAAATCTGGATCCAAAAGACAAACCCTGTCCTTTGATCTTTATAAGAATCCATACATGTGAGTTGAAGTTAAAACTGTTTTCGGAATGGGTTCGTTCTGTGTGTGTGTGTGTGTACATAATGCATACTGCTGATGCAGCATTAATCATTCTGCTTCACAGCTGGATGTGTTTTGGGTATGCGCGCCTCTTTTCTAACTCTGAACTGTGAACTTCAAATGACTTCTGATGTGTGAAGTGTGAATACTATTATTAGCCTTAGAATCATTACATACCAAGGACAAAAGAGGTATCTGGTTGGGTTGTGTGTGTGTTTGTGTTTGTATAGAAAATGACATGTGGTATGATGCCACAACTTTCTTTGGAAGCACAAAAGTGACGTTTAAGTAGAACACCAAAGTTCAGTGTGTGTACTTGGAGAAGGTTAGACCAAGTCTCATCTGTTATTCTTCTAACATCTCCTGTGCAGCGCTGGGGTCCCTTTGTTTAAATTGCTGCCAAAATCTAACCTACATATAATTGATCCATCATCATGCTATTTATAGAATTGCAAAGAGGTTAGGAGACCTATCCAAAAGAAGGAGGACACCCGCAGCAAGGACAAGCCGCTGTCAGCAGCCCCAAGTCCGGGTCACAGGATACACTATTGTTAAGTGTCTCCATTTATCACAAGGCTCAGGTTAAAGAGCAACCCTACTTCCTGCATCCCAACACTTCACACTCAGCTGAGCTGTTCTGCAGGTCCATCACAAACAAAGGCAACCTTTGCACAGCGAAGACGGGAGTTCCAAAAAGAAAATAAACACACAGATGAATAACTAGCGGGAGGAAATATATTTATATCAGTAGTGCCTGCTGTTATTTTTTTTCCCACCACAATCCTGAGTGCTAATACTTAGTACATTCTGTTTTGTCGGCTGTCTGAGATGAAAGAGTGACGGTAGAGCGTCTCTACGGCTTTGATGACATCACTGTGATGGCTGCCCATTGATAAGATACAATATTAGGTCCATCTTGGAATATGAGGTCGTACACCGAAATGGAATCTGTGAAAAGGCTCTGATGAATGTTCCCTATGAGGGTATTTTACACCTATTTATCCAAATACATTACTTTATTTTTAGAGATATACAGGCCTACAGACTCTTTAACACCTCTGTTACCTGGAAACAATGTTTAGTATCCATTTCTGAAACAAAAGTCATTGTATGTTATATTCCTTGGCTTATTTATTCATCCAAAAGTATGAGCTTGCAGAACTAAAGTAAAACAGACAAACCTTATAACAAATTATAAAGTATTTCAAATATTATTTTCAAAATTTGGAAATTCATCCTCTTCATGATAATGTGTAACTTTTTGTCGTTGTTGTTTGTTTTAATTTGTGGACTCCCAGCGATTCTGCATCTGTTTTTGGGCTTGGGAAAAGTTTTGTTCCACTCCACATCCCATTAGTCATCTTGTCTTTAACTCTCTGTGAGTTCTGCACAGCACATTACCCAGAATGAGGTTTTACTCCGCCTGTCATCCTCCCTCTCAGCATCTCTGTATCTCCCTTTCTGTTTGTCTACCCATGCATACCGATGTGTGTTTATACAAAGCTTGTGCTGCTATGACATTCTTCAATTTAGAATCATTATGGTTTGATTTCATCCGACAAAACCTTCCTTTTTTCCTCTCTCTCTCTCTTTCCAATCTCTAGTCACTTAAAAGAAAACAACAGTGCCCCCTTACTGGTTCTTCAGATATTAATTTTGCTTAATTTAATTTAGAAAACATATCCAGCAAGTCTTTCCTGGCACAATCTTTGAAGTGACAATATGAAATAATAAACCCTATTAAATATAAATCACAAGAGCGATGTCAGCTTCGCTATGATTCCTATTTGATTTTCAAGAGCGAACACATGTGATCTATCTCTTTTCCATTCCCCCCCACCCTCTATCCCACTATTTCACCTTTAATTGAATATGTTTCTGTTGTTGTTGCCAACCATCCCCCGTCCCCACTGCCAATCTACTTCCTCAAGCACATAATGCATGCAGTAAATAATTCAAATGAAATTAATTTTACAGCACCTTGTTTCCGCTAAGCATGCCAACATCTGTTGTCGCGTCACAAGTTTACGTTGTTGGTCATTACTTTCCACAATGAGCAAAATGTTTTATTAAAGCCCCCTGGGAGTCCCTCTTGGATCAGGGAGGGACGATGGTGCTACTGACTAAACTCCCTGAACTCTGACAATCAAAGATTGGCTGCAGCCCCACTGGGGCTTGACTACTGTCGCTTTCCAAAACAGGCTGGGGCTTAATGTGATGGAAGTATTGGACAACCTCAGTCCTTCAGGAAATTGCTGACCATAATGAAACATAGCTTTGTCGACTTCTGAAGTGACGTACTGCTTTTGTTCTGCACAACAGAGTAAATCTTACCCTGGTGTTGTTTCACAAAAGCCCATTACACCGTGGCTGTATAAATAGGCCTTTTATTCTGTTGCCTCTAATTATTGGAGTGTAAATACTGACAGTACAATATGAAATGATAAACCCCAAGTTAAATCATTAAACCGTTTCATCTACGGACAACATACAAAAAGGCAGTACAAATTATAATTCTTGTTCCACATTATTTTCACCCAATATTGAAAGCAAGGTGTGTGCGATGTTAATGATATTTATGGTGGTGGAAGAAGGAACCCGTGTGTGTGTGTATATAATAGGTTAGAAAGTAATGCGCTCAACTTGGTGTTTAATGGAAGACTGAGAGTTAAACAAACACATCTTGAGGCATGGGCAGCTCAGGAAGTTGGTTGTTTATCCCCAACGATTCATATTTAAACGAGTATGCAAAGACAGGCCTTCAAAGAGAGGCACATTGTATATACATCAATGTTAGCACTCATGGGCAGAGGGAAAATAAGCAGTCTGTTATACATAAATCATTAAGACAAAATAAAAAACCCCACCACAAAGTATATATGGAGATGTGCACAACCTGTGGGTTGAGCTGTGAATGTGGCCTTTAAACCTCAAACCAATGTTGCAACAGTGGTTATATTAGTTACAGTTGGAGAAGTGGCTTTAAACATTCAAGTCTCCACTGACTCGGGCTCAAACAGAGCAGAAGAAGAGGGGGGACAGACAGGCTGTGGGTGTTTCTGGAAGCACATTCTCTCTGTAGACTTGGCTGTAAAATGTGAGGGGACCAGGACACACCCCTGAGGAGTTCTGAAGTGGTTGTAGCCACCAAGGGGCCCTGATAGCCCTGCTGCTACTGTGCTCCGCCGGCCCCCCGAGCAGGTGACAGCGACTCGTCCATACTCTGGGCCTCTGCCAGTAACAGATGTGCTTAGTCAAATGACTAATTGAAAACCTAAAACAAAATCAGCAGCTTGGCTATTTGGCCTGCATAATAACAGGCCTGTGCTGATAAAGGGAGTGGAGGAACACACACCCCTCTCATCAACAGCGCCATTAACAATCATGAGCAAAGATGAAAACAACGCTTGGTTTATTCTGCAAATGAAAGCACATAACTAGATGCTGTCCCTGGAGTCCATTTCCAATTTTAATAATACATCAAGGAGCACAGCCGCAGCAAATGCTACTTCATTGAGAGCCAAAGCACACCAAACTACTTACAGCTACAGCATAGGGAGACAACTCCCACAGCTAAGGATTGAGCAGATGCATAAAGGTACACAACATGATAGCTATTAGCTAAATTAAAAGAGCCATTACCAGAGTAGTGTGCAGAATCACTTACCATAAAAAGACTAGAAAACCCCAAAAAATGTGTTTCAGAAAGAAAATGTCTGTTTTGTATATTAGTTTTTTCCCCCCAACCTCATCTATTTCCTTCTTCAATGTGATGCAGCTTGAGTTTGCCTCAAATTATGTACATGAATAATAAAATACCTTCTAATTAAAAACTGTTGTTAAATATGCAAAAATCTAATGATAATGAGATTGTGCAATACCTTAGAGTAAAGCATATTATAAATTACTTAGAAGTGCAAGTCTGCCTGACCCAAACATTGCATTTTGAAGGCTACTTCTAATATTATGTCTGGAGCATATTCAGTGGCGGTTCAGTAATACGAGTTGGGATCTATCTCAAGCTTGTTGTGTACATTCAAGCACATATATTTCTGTAAATGTGTGTTTAGCAGAGTGTATGTGTATGTCTTTATATTTATATGAGTCTGGGTATTAGTGTTTGTTTGTGTGTGTGTGTGTGTCTGTGGGGGTACTAATTGTATTTATGCAAATGCATACAGCATCTGCATCAATGATTGTTTAAATAATGGCACTACAGCAACTTGTGTATAAAGTATAAGGACATTATGTACATTTTATTTAGATGAAAGGTTCAACTGCAAAAAAAATAAAAGGTAATATTTATGGCCTAAAAATTGTAAAACTTAAAACATGGCCCATTTTCATTATATATATATATGAGGTTTAAAAGAAGAAAAGTGCTAATCATCATTTTATTATATATTCTGCTGCCAACAGTCTTTTTCAAATTGGGTTTCATGCAAAGTAAATAATACACAATAACTTTTTTTTCATATAATCATGCAGTGAAGGAATTACTGAGGAAATATTATTTAAGGTAGATGTAGAAACCATGGGTGGCTTTATTCAGATATATGGACACACACACACACACACACACGTTAGACACACATGTTAGACACCACTCTTCATATCCGTGAGTTTACTGTATTAAGATAAATTATTGAATCATATTTATGGAGATGAGAGTTGCAAGTCAATTGGAGGCAATAATATTCCTTAGCTTTATAAATTCACTTGACACATGCAGAATAGAGCCTGTATTTAATATTCAACAGAATAAGACTTCACTCTGATTGAAAGGTTTGCACCGCACGTTGTCAAACATGATTGCACCATTCTGGGCCAGCAAGCACAGTGAACAATGAACATATTTCACTTGGAGTCAACAGACCTCCACCATGTTTATTAAAATTTTAACAGGACTCTGGGCTTCACAGGTTCATCAGCTATTCGAAGCTACTGAATAGATCAGCTGTCGTCTCTCCAATGTTTCTGCCCCTCCATGTCTCTGACCTTCCTGCCATCCAGAGCTGTTTAAGATGACTTTCCACCAAGTCTTTATGGCCAAATAAATAGCAGCATGTGACACTATCCATCATGCATTATAATCCTGATTGTTTTTTATGTTTGAACCATAAACAAATACTTGATTATGAGGAAAGGAAATAAATCAGGTGACTTTATATGAGAAAGCAATCCAGCCAGCAAAACAGTCATTTAGATTAACGAAGTGAGCGTCTCATACATGCACAAGTCCATGCACGTGAACACACAGTCCTCGGTTTAAGGAGGGAAGGCCACGAATGATAGTTAAGACCGGAGGAGCTATCGCAGTGATGTAAAGATATAAGTTCCTTAATGAAAAACGAAGCGCATAAAATGACGGTGGCCAAACTTACTCCATGAATGCCGGTCAGACAGCCGCTGTCTTCGCCGCAAACATCTATACGTGTCGATTGTTTTGTTCCGCATCTCACCTTGCTCACCAGAGAATAAGAGTGACTCTTTAGCTATTCATCATTGTTCCTCTCACACTTGGGTCTTGCCTGGTTTGGCTTATCAAACAAGCTAAACACACAATTGAGGTGAAAGCTTGACATAACAATGTGCTGACGTCAAACAGGCTCATCCAGAGTCAACCGGTACATGAGAGGCCCGTTTGAAGTAAGGAAAGCAAGGCGGGATGGAAAACAACAGCCTTTTGGTGAGGTAGGATGAAATGATTGCCTATCGATGGACGAGAGTATTGTGTTTATGTATGCTTGTGTGAGTGAGACAAAAGCCTCATTTAAACAGCCTCTTAAAGGTGGGGCTGGTGCACCTTTACACCACTTCAGTGTGTATGTAAACTCAGTGAAGGTGTAATGGGGTTCTGTGTCGCTTCGCCTCTGTGATGATGGTGGAGGTAGGAACAGTGCCCAATCGTGTCCCTGTCTAAATATGGGGTACAAGGATGGCGGCAAAAAGGAGTTGCAGAATGAACTATGTGCGGAGCCCAATCCGGAGGACCTGCAAAGCAGCAAGTAGCAGTTAATCATCATCCAACTGATGAAAAATAAAAAAGGACCTGCGAGCTGGTCCCGTTTCTTTTTTAGCACCAACTCCGCTGCGGTTCCAAGAAGGCTAAGCAGGTATGATAAAGGCAAAATGAAACATTGCAATGCCCGGCCAGGTAGGCATAACCTACGCGGTGTAAATCGATGACCACCATAATCACATCCAACAGCCGGTATACTTTGGTGGAGCCAAGTTTTTTTTTGTTGTTGTTTCAGCTGCTATAGAGGGGAGGTGCAGACTTTATAGTTTTTGATAAGTGATAAGACAGCTGATAGGTTTGTGTCACATTTCACATGCTGTGTCATGGTCTCCCCTTTGATTTGTCATTCTGATACTGTTTCCTTGTTTTGCAGTGTAGGCGTGGCTGCGGGAGAATCGACAGAACACCTGGATAAGGACCGCCCATCCATTTCCTGCTCGTTACTACTTGCTGATTAGACCCTGCCCTGCTGGCGTTCCGGTGCCAGATTATGGCTTCGTGTGCCACACGTGTCCCTCCATAGCTTTTGTATTTTCCCTTCTATGGCTGCAAGATTTGCATATTGTACATTTTGTTTGGAAGTGTTTTTTTTTTTTTTTAGAGCCCCTGCCCACTGTCTTAGTAAAAGAGTAAAATTACTCTTTTATTAATGTGTTTTGTTTTCCTGGCTCCTGTCGTTCTGTATTTCTTTGCCCATATTTCAGTAAAGTTGTTTAAACCTTTTATTTCTTGCTTCCGTCTCTACATTCTGGGGTCCAACAGCTCAATCGTTTCAGCCCGTGATACGATGACCAGCTTTACTGAGGAAATACTATTGTCTGATGAAAATCATCAGCTCGACAAGGACCTAATGTTCAGTGTACAGTTAAAAATAAAGTGGGGTTTTAGAGATCAGTTTCCATTGTACGACTATTATGCATTTTCTGTGTAAAAAACAACAACAGAGGGAAATATGCAGTCCTCTGTGACTGAGTGAGAGTAAGTGAAATTGGATGTATGTGTGCATGCATGAAACTCATTTTACCCAGCTCTCAACCTACATCCCTCATCCAGCGGATGAAGTGAGTGAGAAAGTAGCAGTTCTTTGGCAAATAAAATCTGCCTCATGCAAAGCCAGTATTAATTTAGCTTTTCTGTCGGAATGAAATGTTTTTGTTTTGGGAGGAAATTGCCCTCAGCAGTAATGAATTCCCCTCCTCTGTGCTGTGTGGCACCATAATTTAACAGAGTGATAGATCACATAGTCTGACGATTTGAGTGTGCATATATTCTAATGGGAAGCTGATAAATATTAAATGTGCAACATTTAAAAGAGGCTCATTTCCCCTGCTTTTAGTGCAGGGAGAGCAATTTTTTTCACGATGGCTGCTGGCAACATAGAACAGGGAAGAAACAAAAACACCACAAGCATTATTGAGGCCAATATTTATTCACATTTATTTATCCAAATAAGTCTGTTAGCAAAAGATATATCAGAGAGGCAGAGAGTAGTTAGTTTTGCAAAGCTTAGAGCTCTCTGGCATATGACAATACCCGCTGCTGCATTTCAAAGCATCGATCACCCGTCATCACAAACCCGTGGTGATTTTGTTGTCTTGCTTTTGTGTTGATATGTTTACACGGCCATTCTCTTGTTGTCTTTGTGATCAGTTCTTACTTTGGCATGAAGTTGCAGTCAAAATATGCAAGTGTTTGTCTAGTAAAACAGCTCTCAGTTGTCTGAGAGAGAATCTTTTCCCTTCAAAACATGTCAGATTTTTTTCCATTCCATTCTTTTGATGTTGTTTGGAAATTAGTTTTAGACTCCGGGATGTGTTCAGAATGTTTTGGTGCATATTCTTTTTCATGTCATCGCCGTGGTTAAACACATTTACAAATCAACTCATTTACTCTCTGGATAAAAAACTAGAGTGTCAAAAACAAATAATCAAAGATGTAAGCCTTGCTTTCTTGTTTCTGTTATCTGTATCAATTTCACACTTTATTTTAGAACATTTCTCGACATAGTGGTTTTCAAATGCTGATTTTAAGAACGTTGCTTCGCTGAAGACTCCTCATTCTATTCTTACACTTAAAATAATTGAAGTACAAAGTCTTTGAGATATGCAAAATTACAACAAAACAGGAAGCGTGGAACGAACTGGCGAAATGATCAACACACACAAAGTTGTTCAAAATATATGGGAGAACAGGCTGGAATGCATGCACACAAAATGAATGGCACTAGTCGGAGGAGCCAGAACTCTGAACTCTGATGTGAGTCAGAGTCAGAATGCAGGTCAGGTGTGACTAGTTGGGTTGATCTGCCAGCTCATTTGCAGCACCTGTGAGAGGAATCGCAGGAACATGGGTTGAGCTGGAGGATCCAACTTAGTAGACAGGATCACAACAATTGCCAAATTTTAGCTGACCAATGGTTTGCAGGGTTTGCAAAAAGATTTCACACGGTTATGATCATCACAATGAAAAGTAGTTTTTTTGTATATTAAAAAAATTACAAATATGGTTTGACAGAGGGCAGCACAGTGGCCCAGTCGTAAGCGCTGTCACCTCACAGAATTCTCCTCGCCTCTGTGTGGGTTCTCTCTGGGTTCTCCGGGTTCTCTGGCTTCATCCCAAAACCAAAACCATGCAAATTAGTAGAATGAATGAATGTTTTAAAAACTATAAATTCTGTACAATAAATACCATAATATAATGGTACTTAAGTTTACAAAAGCAGTGCCTTCATTTTAAGGGGAAGGTACATGTTGAGCATATTCAGATGGGGCATTTGTCAAATTTTACCACATCTTTCTCACTGCTCCTTATCGCCAACTCTTCAATCTTAATTTACAGCGGCAAATAGCCCTCGGCGATACAAACCAGTCCGCCTGTCTCGATATAAACGGTGCCTAATTCTAGATCACACAAAACTATGCATGAGATGATATTTCTTTTGTCTGGTTCAAAAATAGAGGCCTGAGAGCTCAAGCATCATTTAGCCTGGCTAAATTACCATGACAAGGAGATGAGCTAACGGACAGCGCCTTGGCTTATCTGAGGGAGGGCTGCACTTAAAAAAGAGGTTTAATGGAACCAATTATTAGCAGGATCTCTTCGTCTCTGCTCGTGTTGCCACTTGACTGTCTTCGCTATAAATGTCCCTCCATCCCTTGGCAGGGTTGGTCACCAGCAGCAGCCTGTCTTCATCTCTCTCTTGTATAGTGATGATGAGAAGGTCAATGGTCTACTCTTCGCAGCTCTTGAACCTTTTCCATATTTCTTAATTAGGCCAGGCTTCATGTTAAAGTGAAGCTGATAGGGTGTTATTTCTCTCTACTCTCTTTCACATACAGACACACCTGCTCACGGTGGACACATTCGCCCCTCATGCTGTGCTTACGAGCTACTGTATGAGGTAACTGACATTTCTCACAGGTAAAGATGGACTTAAGCGGTAGCTGGGTAATGTCACGTAGAATTCTTGCACTTTACACATGATCAAACCTGTCAATTTGTGCTGTCTCCAGTTGGCATGGTCCAAGTTTAACATCTCACCTACTGGGGAAGTGCTGGACAGCGCAGCCATAATTCTGGCAAGGGAAACCGCCTTAGCCATATGAATCAAACATTTTGTACATGCTTGAAATCCTCACGTTATTCTACAGAGATTCAAGTACTAATTAGCAATCAGCTGAGTGTCACGGTTCGACGGGTAATCGTGTGTGCGCATGAATGTCTGTGAAGCTATCCCATAGGCATTATGTGGGAACTGTTACGGTTTTGCATCTGCACAGATTTAATGAAACCATTCCCACAGTATTCATCTTTTAAAACATTGTATTCTCTCTTTAAATAAGCAACTTTAATAAAATATATATATATATATCATTTCTAAATTCAAAATCTCCAGTCTTATGTGAGACAATGCACAATGCAACTACATCTCAAGCTTTTATCAACTATGAACTGGGAATGGACAGTACTCTAAAGAGTAAATGAATTTACTGATGAACATTTATACACTCAGAACTTGTTGGTGGATAAGTATGATGCATCTGAAGCATCAACCTTTTGGTGTGAGTTTTTTTTCTGCTTCCTTTGTCATTATCAAACATGCATTTTCAGAAATGCACAATTACTAACAGCGTATGTGGCTAAATCATTAATTAATGTCTTGGCAGTGTTGCTAGCAGTGGTTGCTACCATACAGTACCACGAGGACAGATGAGGAGAGAATGCCAAGGCCATGATTGGAGGAAAACGTTTGACAAAATAAGCTACTTTTCATTGTTACAAAGTTTATATTTTGTTATTTTTTGAAACCACTGTTGTGATTTTAATAATGATAATGATATGTTATGGATTAATAAATGTAAGTGTTGTGTATTTTTGAGATTTCTGCCAGATAGCTAGATAGTTTTTGGTGTCTAAACACAGTGCCAGAACTTTAAAACCAATTCAAAGACAAACATTTGTGCTGACACAAGAACTTCAAATAGCAGAAAGCTTATTTTATTTGTATATGCCATCCGGGTCCAGCGGCGATGCACCCTTTATCATGAGAGATCCAGTGAGATGGGGTTAAGGGGGCGAGAATGAGAAGGCTGAGGATGTACCAAGGCTATTTGATAACCATAGCTATGTTATCAATGTTAGTTTTCTTTGGAACTCGACAAGAAAAGGAGTACCACATTTATTTTGGTAAGCATTTTAGGATTAGAACATTGCAGGATTGCTCAAAAGCTAACAGTCAGAGGCAGCCAGACATGCTCCCAGTAAGTGCAAGTGAAAGTGACAGAACAAAAGGTTGCTTTGCAAAGTGCTTGCTGTTCCAGCCATGTATGTCTTTTGCTTAATTTATGGAGCTGCTGTTTTAGGGCATTTTAGATTAGCCTGTAAGGGCGATATCTCATTCCATAGCTTACTGTGTGCGGCTCATTAAGGCTGTGAGTGTGCCACTTCTGTCACCTTCTTATTTGCCTAAAGTACAATAACTGCCAATCAGACAATTCAGAGCTATTTCAGAATACGAGTACATTAAACTGGGTTTGCATCATGTTAATATGCGGGCTCTGTTTGGTGAAGCTGGCCTAATAGTATCATTCGTCTCGTGATTCATCTGGCTTTTAGAAAACACCATAAAAATATATTCCAGTAATGACTCTGATGTCGTCAAGAGAGTGGGTGGTGGTATGGTTAAATGCATGAATGCATGTTTGCATTATTTTCAGAATGTGTTGAATATATGGTGGCAATTATGCTTTCATTTCCACTCAACTGCGCTGTGTGTGGCACTAAGCGTCAACCAAGTCGTTAAGTTGGAGTTTGGACTAAAGAATTGCTTAGTCCCATGTGTTTGTTTGTGAGTTTTTGTGAGTTTTATGGTCTGTATTTGAATAAGACAGTTGAGTGGGAGCAGAGGATGTATGTGTGTGTGTGTGTGTATGTGTGTGATTCTAATTTAGAGATTGGTCTTCACGGGGGCTGCTTTGCATTTAAATACTTTATGTGTTTATCCTGACAGGAAATTCAGTACACATATTTGCACCTGAGAAGCTGATTGCAGTCTATGTACTTCTTTGTGTTCTGTGTTTGTACATACATTCATTTTTATATATTTAGATCAGTTTGCTGTCCTGTTCGCACGTGCACATTTACATGTCCCTGTGCTTGGCTTTGTGTATGCCATATGCTTTGTGTGTGCTGCATTGTGTTGTTTCAGCTCCTTGGAGGACGTGACCTGAGTGGGTAAGGACAGCGTTTAGGGAGGCAAATTGGGAGGAGGCCAGCCTTCTCATTAGCGGGACAGATGTGAGGTCGCTCTGACCAGATTGCTAGCCACTTCCTTCTGAAAACAGTTCACCAATAGCCTGGCGTGAGACCTACAGAGGTGAAGCAGGGGCATGGAAATGCTCTGTGTTCCTGACATATTGTGAGTAGCCACCAGACAGGGGAACGCCAGCAGTTAGAGCCCACCTCAGAGGCCACTGAACACTGGCTCACCCCCGCTCCGCTTGTTCGCAACAACATCCTCATACAAGAATGACGGTCAAAAATAACACAAGCGGAAAACGGCAATGAGCCGCTACCATTCCCTCCTCGGCCCCTCCTGGGACAATTAGCAATACAAAACCAAAGAGAGAGAGAGAGAGACATTGAGGGATGAAGTGAAGGTGGACGAAAGAGGAGAGGCAGTTAAACAACAGATTAGAGCATTACAAACCGAAGGTCAAATCATTATTTCTGGTTTTATTTTTACAAAGGATAAGTCAGGATTGTTTTGGATTTCAGGAGACTTGAAACTAGATGAAGGGCTGCAGCTGGCTCAGTGCATGCAGGACACTTTTGAATTCATTAATTAATCATGTTTTATACCATCTGTTCTATAATATTACATTTACGAAAAGGGCATATTCAGCCTGTATGTTAGATCCTCCACATATAATGCAATGTACTGACCAATAAGGACATGCAACATGAACGTGTTATCCTGAAGTAGCTGTCAGCACACAAATAAATATCATTATTGTTCTTTCATTATACCCACTCACTCAAACAGGGAAGAGAAGCTTCTCAACAGTGCTAATGGTTCTGTTTTTGTGTTCGTGTGTGTGTGTGTGAGAGAGAGAGAGAGAGAGAGAGAGACACTAGCCAAAAGCAGGTACACAGGTCATACTGTCAAGCAGGGAGCAAGTGCATGGAAAAGAGGGGTCAAGGGCTAATAAATCGCTCGGACGCTCTTTTTGAGATGACAAACACTTGCTCCTGCCAGAAGGGAACCATTAAAAATAATTTACACAAGCTTTATGTTGGCTGAGCTCTTTTTGATGCAGTGTTTCCCTTGGCAATTATGGCTATGGCGCAGCTCCAGCCATATGGCCAGTCGGGCAGTGGGCCGTGAGGCTCAGGAATACCTGGGTGGTTAATTAAGAGCAGTTGCCAGGGCCATAGGAGGCCACTCTCAGATCTTCCACACCCCCATCGCCACCGCCACCATCTCTGCTAACACTTTTGCTTCCTCCTAGAGCAGACCCTCCACTGTCACCTACTGTCGTCTACTTGCTCACAAGCAGGAGCCACTAGAGACACAGAGAAGCCACCGGTAATTATTTGAGATAACATCCCCCCCGAGTTGAGGTGGGATCTGCGAGCGAGGAGAAAAACTGCGCTGTGTTGTGTTGTTTTATTTTCCAGTTTGTGGATGTGTGCACATCCGTGTGTGCACAATTGTGTAAATGCACATATAATCCAGAGCACAAAGGTCAACATTTCCACTTTCCTTCTCGAGTGAGTGTAATGCTTCTTTAGAATGGAGGACAACGTAGCCGCGTTTCTCATAAATACCTCATTCAGTATTCAGACATTTACTGTACTGTGCTCTCGGTCACCAGACAAATTTGAATAAACTATTCTTGCTTGTCAGGGAGTGCTCACCTCACTTTGATTGACATGCACATATTTTAGCAGCTGCAAAAAAAGAAAATGTGAATATAAAGCATGCATTGAACTATTTAAAAATACAAAATCATTGTCATAAAAAGGAGCTGTAATGGATAATTATGCTGTCTGTTTCTCCACAGTCATATAACAGGCCTTCTGCACATACTAATGGATTTGTTGACTAATATTTCGTTTGTGCTGTCTGTTCGGCTCTGATGCAGCATGTCAAGATGTTGACTGCACCAAAACCATTCAAAATGCAGATGAGAGGCCGCGGCGTGTTTTATGTGGAGTGGTGCGAGAAAACAAATTGGACAGATGTGGACAGACAAAACAAAGCATTTTTAGCACAGTTCCAAGTCAAAATCATTTAACCAAGGAAAGACGACTTTCACTTGACAGTGTTTTAACAACAGAAAATTAAGTCAGTTTTGAGTTTATTTTGTGCGTTATGGCGTGGGGACAACTGTGCAAAGGAATAGCAAGTATTACTTGTGAACATTAACCTCGACTGACACTCAGACGTTTCCCCCCTGACTTCTTTTTCATGTAGATAAATGTATTCAGCATTGTTTTGGTGGTGGAGTTAGTGACAAGTTTAATTGCAGCTTTAGTATTATAAGAGTGTACATGTGTGTGCGTGTGTGTGTCAGTTTTCATGAGGGGCAAATGGAATTTTGTGTGTCTGTTGAATCATTTTGCCATGACAAATGGGAGTTGTAATTTTCATTGATAACACAGTATTGTCCTCTGCCAGGTTTTCAAATGGAATTGTGACCAAGACGATATTTGTATTTTAATATATATATATATATATATATATATAGGACCTTGAGGGCCACACAAAGATTCTTTTTCATAGTGAGCGGAAAAATATTTGGGGCCTCACAGTCCCTTTGTATTCTGTTTATCGCACAATGTCTTAATTGGCTGCAAAAAAAAAAAAAAAATACAGATGAAACAACTCTGATCTTTACACCAACATTTGTAAACCCAAGCAGTTTTAGATCAAACAAATTCTCTATCTATTGACCTTACTGTGTTATCATGGTTTGTGCTGTCATAACATCTAGCTTTGACCTTGGCTAAGGTCTTCACAAGTCTCCTGTCTAAACATATTGATATTCATAAAAGCACTATCACTCTATCAATCTGCTAGACAGAGATCTAATACACTATAATGAAACAATAATGAGGAATTTTCTCTTGTTAAAATGTCATTTATGTAATGAATAAAAGATGATGGGTTCAGCTGCCTGAGCTTTGTTCTCAATCAGTCTTTTTTATTTTTTTTGCCTTGGCCTGTACACTAACAATGGCATCATTGGCAGACATTGTCCCGATAATCAGCCAAAGTAGCTTCATGTTTTCACTGTATAAACAATCATTAGGATGTTGTTTTGTTCGTTCGCGTCGCCTCAGCTTTTCATTTGCAAACAGTGTCTTCAACAAAACCGCTGACAGCTTCTAATATGAATCTGTAATGGTTCAGAATGTCCTGATTGTGACAGCGTAGCAAGCCAAATACATTTGTGACTGTGTCTGTGTGTCAGGAACCCCCTGCTGACTCTCCACCCTCATCTCCATATTCCTTTATGGGAAATTTAAATGGGTACATGATTATCCTTACACGGACCCGAGCAGTAAAATAAGATCCCTATCCTTCCCTGTGACTAAAGAAGAGAGAAAAATGTTATGGTACATATTATTGCCGATTTATGGTTGTAGGGAGCGCCATATTTTCCTTCATATAAACTCATATTTGTATTTTACGTGCTCATTTTTCAGCTGAGATCCAGGTCCCAATGGTGCAAGGCTCTCTCCCCGTGCCTCACTAAACAATAAACAGCGCTGCATCCAGGTTTCAGTCATTTACACTGACCTGGTGTCTTCTGATAATAAATCCCAGCGAGTGAACGGAGGGTGATGTACTTGATGCTGAATAATTGGTCATTTTGGTTGGAGGCTCCCCTGCTTCACATTACAGCTATAATGAAGGCCTGCTGAATATGGTGATCTTGTGTGTGTGTGTGTGTGTGTGTGTCTCAGTGTGCATCTGTCATGCTTGTGCGTGTCTGTGTGTGTTGCAGAGATGTCTCCTGAGTCAGGGATTATTGCTGATAGATTATTTCTTCAGCCCCCTCGTTATCACTGGATCAAACAGACATGTGACCCGCACTTCATCACGCTATTCATCCTCCTCTTAAACTGAGCTCTGGAGACCTGCAAAGAAGGCTGCTGGAACCATATATATACGTCTGGGTTGAGACCAGGGGCCAATAATACGGGCTGCACTGGGACCCTTTTGCATAATCATAAACCACTGTAAGGTCTGTGTGTAGTAGGTCTTCAGCCATTATTATTAGCAAATGGGGACAGGTTGATTTCATTTCACTTTTCTTTATCATCCTGTTTACATTCAAATGGAAACTCAAGATGTTGAAAAAGTGATGGGTCTTTAAAATATTGTTCTGGTCTCTGCTATTATGTGATATTGTCGTCTTCTGTCCTCATTACTAGTTGAAGGACAGGCCCTTTGATGCTCATTAGCGAGTGTCCCTGTGCCAGCAGTACAGACGAGTCACAGAAAGGTGGTGTGAGCAGCAGCTATGAGACGCTGCGATGTCAGCCAACCTGTGTATACTATGACAGTGGTGACACCCACTCGGTCCTCCTTTTGTCAGGAGCCCCTAATGAGGTCATCACTGTCCCTGAGACGGGGTCACCCTTACATTTGACCCCTGTCGCTCTCCACAATGTAATGTCAACAACGCCTCCCATCACCTGCCCAGTGACGTCTCAGTGCCGCTCTCCCTCATTGGTCGGTTGCATGTCGAGCTGTCATGCGAGTGACCACTGTGTGTGTGAAAATCAAGGTGAGCTGATGTCTTCTAATGAGACAGACGCAGCGCTCTACTAATGTCCCTGCCTTTGTTAGGCAGGACCCAGCTGCAGCTTGTCAGCCCCCTTGTTAAGCTCAGCCCTGGTGGGACGGCCGGGCAGGGCAACGCGACAACGCTCTGTCTATCAGCTGGGTCTGCTTCTCTCCTCCCCTTTTCCCCTTGGTGGACCTAAGTCTCCAGGGTGGAATGGAAACTCTGTCTGCCTGTTGGTATGGCACTGTACGTCAGAGCTGCACTCTGGTGGTTCCCCCCCCCCCCCCCCCCCCAAATCCTGTGAGGTGGTTGGCTAATGATCCACTGACAGGGCTTTGGGGCACTCCACGGCATTTTGTTTCCTGATTAGAATGCAGTGGTGGCCTTTGTCAACAGCGATGTCAGCCGCTGTAAGGACAAAGCATTGTTACAGGGAGCATAATTAAATCTGCTTCCTGTGAATCTGCCACCTGTGTTGACCAGGCAGTCAGGGACTCAGAGGGCTTTTCTTTCACCTCCCACCCTGGGTTTTGTGTTTATTCTCACCCTCCTCCTACCTCTGTATTTGTTCCTAATATACTTGGGAAAAGGAAGGCAGTTGTGTAACAGGGTATGGACATAATTTTATATTTCTGGGGATAAAGCAAAAGCAAAAAAAAAACAAAAAAACAACATATCAAAACCTATTTGTAATGAAAGATCTTCAATGCTCATTTTGCACATGTATGAAAGCCAGGAACAAATTATAGTTATTAGAAATATTAAGTTACATTTTTATAAAATAACAAAATTGTATTTTTCCTATTTACGTATTTATTTTCAATATATGCATAAATATTGCCACATTTCTGTTACATTTTATAATTAGACGTGCAGGTCCTTTCCCTTTCCTTTATCCAAATGCTGCTATAAAAGACTGTAGTTATCTGTCTCATCAAACACACAGTGACATGTGAGCCGGCGCTAACCAGACCATTAAAAGCAACAGCAGTCCTCAGGATACGGACTGGTCAAAAATTAATTGGCCCCATGGCTGTTTGAAAGCTCAGAGAAAACAACTCCATGGAGTGTATCAGGTTTTCCCCACATAAAATATGTCAATTTTCCCCACTCAAACCATTCCGGCAATAATGACCCCACGGTGCTGTAGAGTGGTGTGACAACACAAATGACAATACACTGTGTGCTAATGACATGGGATGTAGTTGCTGGGTAAACATGGCAATTAAACAACAGTTTCAGACTGAGTGGGGCACACACAGAACCTCCACAGACCCTATTGTGTCTTTGTCTTAGCGTGCTCTCTCTCTCTTTCTGTTGCTGTCTCTCTCTCTCAGCAAGACATTTGCATGCTGGAGGCATAATTGGCTGGTCTCAGGGTGGCAGTGGCAGTATTCCTAGAATGAGGACATCTCAATGCACCTCACACATCCTTACTGTCACAAGGCTCACTGCTGAAAGCCTTCCTGACACAAACACAGCAACACAGAATGCTCCCACAATGGCAGCCATGTTTGCTCCCACTCAAACTACACCCTGTGACAAGAAGGAGCTGAACTAAGCACATTTCTCTTCCTTCCCGCTTGCAGTTTCCAAAGTTCAGGATTACCGTCAGCATGCAGGAGGTCTTCTGGAGAAGTGTTTTTTTGCAGCCTGAGAAGGCAGTGTGAGAGAGTTTGGAGCGTGATAGCATGGGTGTTGCATTTTGGTGAATGAAACGCATGTTGAGTTTGGGTATGTATGCACATTTTAACATAGTAGTAGTGGATAAGTGGCACAGTGTGTGTGCATGATGGACTGGGCTCAAATATATTGTCACTTGGAATGAGAAACAAAAGTATTACACGTCTCCTGTTTCAGAAAAGACAAAGGGAAATAATGTGGCCATTATGTTATCAGTGCTATACTCGTCATCCATTCTCATAAATACACCTTGTCTTTAAATTAATAATTGTGCATATTGTGCATGACAGACTACAGTCTATTTATTGATAGAGTAGCGTTGCCAAAATAGCAAATTCATAGAATGGAGCTACCTGTTAACATACCCTAATTCTTAATCATCAAAATAATGCCTGATTGAGAATAAAGTTAAATTTTTAGTAAAGCCTTTGCAATGCAATGATTATCAATTTTAAATGAAATTCTATTTAGACACAAGATATTTTCTTTGGCAGCAATTATGTATATAAATCACAACCAAATAAATAGATGAAAATAACATACATGGTGACCTTGCCCACCCCCCCCCCCCCCCCCCCCCCGGAATGGTGATTTTTTTGTTCTCCAACAGGAAGGAATTACACTCACTTCAAGCTTGACATTCTCCATCAAACTCCAGCGTACCCTTGTGAACAAACATTCTGTCTAAAACTCTAAATGGGCTCAGTCAAAATGGATGCTAGAGCCCAGTCAAGGCTTAAATCATCTCTCTGTTGAGCTTAAAAGAGAAGTGCTGAAGCCAGAGAATAGAAGAGCCGGGCTGATGGAATCTGGCGCAAACACATTCCCACCTTTCCAATCTTATTTTTGTCTCTTGCCTTCTGCCTGCTTCCCTCACAGGAGCTTAGTGTACTTTTTGTGTCCCAGTACGTACAAAGTCTATCAGAATGCATTTGTTTCACGCAGCTCCCACTCACTTTCAAAGGGTTAAACAGACCATTCACTGGCCTGTCAACATTCCCTGGCCTGCCTCATGGAAAAGTCTGCTCGAGTTTTGTTCCCGATCAACACTTGTCTCCTCGGCCCGTTGTTGCTTGCGTCGTGTAATATCCATGACAATCGTGTTGGGCTTTTCAGGGGGCTCTGTAGCACCCATTCTGTGGGGCCACTTTCAGGCCATAAAGAGCTTTATTTGTGTGGATTTGAAAGAGTCATGTGAAGCGCCCTCAGGCTGGAATCCTCTTCAGCGGGTCACCGCCGTCTCAATGGGCTTCACACTCACAGGAGGCCATCAGTACTGCCCGCACGTTCTTATGAAGCAACATCAACCCCACCGCTGCCAGAGTTCTGAAAGCACCCTCAACTGTGCACTATAGGCAGAAGTGGTGGGGGGGAAAGGAGAGTGATACGGGGACGAGACGACCCCACCGAGGGAAGACAGTAAGGGGTGGGCAGAAAAAGTGAAAGGGAGGATGAGGTTGATGAGCACAGCAATTTAATATGTTGCATTGGTTGGCTGTAAAACATTAGCAACACCAGAAGCCCTTTTGATCCCAGCCTGCCTCTCTAATCCACCTTCCTTAAGTGTGTGGACACACACAAACCCCACAGCAGCCAGTGGAGCTGATGTTCAGGGCGTGGGAAGTCAGGGAGGCCCAACTGCGTATTCATTTTCATGGACCATATGGAAATTCTGTTGTGTGTGCAGCGGCCACGTTAGATAGCGGTGACCCTAACGGCCATCTGTGTGTACGCTGAATGCTAAGCAGTGTGGAGAAGGGTGTCACCCTGACCTCTGGCATATGGGTATCCATTCTGAAGGAGGGTTTTCACAAACACGACCATGCTGCCAGGCAAGCCCTTGGGACTTTGATTTGTTAATGAATTGCTCTATTGACTTGCATCTTTGGTTGCTTAATTAGAAGACACCCAACAATCCCTGTTTTCTTATTCTTATTCCTCCCTGATCTTTTGCACAGAGAGTAAGAGGTGGACGCAGTGGGGGTGGTGTGGGTGATTACAGACGGCTATTGTACGTTTGACTTAAATCTTCAGGCTTGTCATCTGTTTCTCCCCCTCTTCTGTGACTTCCATTCTTCAGCCAGCTAATTTGTATTGTGGCAGTTTAAGACAACTCTCCAGTGCTCAGTGATGCAAGAGAACAAACCGAATGCCCCCCTTCCTCGCCTCCCCGTCCGACTCCCCCAGCCTTGCGTCCCTGTCCCAGACAGTCCATGGCCCAGGACCAGCCTCCTCTAAATCTATTTCCCAGTCCCTCCCCAGCCCTCATTACCATGTGGAGACAATAATGGTTTTGTCAGGACGATACCTGCTTTACAAGTAGCAGATTATTGTGTCCCGCCAGTGTTAACACAACAAGTACAAGCCCTCTGTCTCTGGTCATTCCACCGGCTGTCAGCACTCATCCATAATGGCAGTGTCACAGCATAACACACAGCACACAAAGATGTCTGACCTGCCAGCTACATGCACAAAGACATACAGGCTCTATAAGACTGACACGACATATGGCTGCAGCATTGTGCCCCTCGATTATTCTACAACCCACCACCAAGCCAAAACTTCCTGCCCTTTGTCCGCAAAATGTGTTGCCACTGGCTGCTGCGCCACACTGTGCCATGGTTGTGCACCAATTACATTGTAGTTTACCAGAAGTGCCATCTGTATACCAATTGGCTCATTCTGTCTGGGTCATTCTGGCCCAATAGGTGTGCATTTTACAGACCTAAGGGTGAATTAAAGACAGTAGGGGACTTGTATATGTGTAATCCCCCCCCCCACCTGTTCACACATTTGTTCATATATTTTTGCATACAGGACTACATATAAAATAACACATGAAACACAGTTTCTACATCCCTGCTGAGTGTGTTAACATTGCCTACAGCAAACAAAAGCCAATAAAGGCAAAGAAAACAGTCCCATATCTAATCTTGTTGAACTTCCAGTGACATCTGGGGACGTGGGCAATTTTTCATTGCTAAAACAACACAATGTGTGTTTTACTGCAGCCAAAGGCTTTTATCAAGTCCTATGTCTTCAAGGTCCTATTGACAATGTCTCATGCAATACCAGCGCTTACACTTCCTCTCGTGTTATTCTAGGACAGTATGACAGTCGTTGACAGCCTTTTATCAATGTTGTGGAAAAAGGAGTCATCACTGGAATTGTGATCATGTACAGTGAACCTTTTTTCCCCCTCTGTGACTGGGAATAGATGAGTTTTAGAAAAATAATTCGTGTTTTTCAAAATACAGTATGTTGTTAACTTTATATATTAGCAGTGCTTAACAGTACATTGAAAATAATTTTGTCTGACTGATGTGGGTCTCTGCATTGTCACAACATGTTCAGTAGAGAGGTGAAATTATTTAACTTGTGAGAAGTGGTTTAGTCAACTTCCTGCGACTGTCCATGTGACAAGGCGCTGGGTCATCTGGAAGAACTTCCTGCCCCCTACAAAGTGGTGGACGCCTGCTGTGTGGATATAACGCGCTAGGCCAGGTCTATTGTTTGTGAAGAGGATGTGCTCTGGTGTTGTCTTGGCCCCCAGGCTGAGACAACACTGTGTGTGACGCACAAAAACTCTCACTGACTGATCAGGGTGGAGCATGCTGTCCTCTGTCTGAATTGAGGTGTTGTGTGTCCAAAGATGTGTGCATATTTAATCTCTAACACTAGGAAAAGGTCACCCTTGAAAATAATCTTGGGCGATTTTGCAGACCGTTTATGGGCAAATTGTGTATTCTAGCCATGTTAGATCAATGCCTGAAATAATATTTATTGACGCATTAATGTTTTGGATGTTTCAGTCGGTATCACAACTGAAATTTTCTTCCACACCTGTATGTTACTGAGCATGAGCTGAATCTTAAATAGCTTTGTTGTTTTTTTAAGTGGTGGGATTTGTGTGTAGTTTGGACTGGAATCTCTATAAAATAAATGTGGTGTTGTCCATGCTTTGACACCAGTCTGATGGGTATGGTGGTTGGCAGACAGAGAAATAAGGAATAGATGTATTTGGATTCTGTCTCTCCAGATATTATTACAGGAAATGCCAACATTTTTCTAGTTGCAGCGCCTCACAGGAAGGTTGGCCAAAATAATTAACTTAGAGGAAGAGGAAGAAAATTATAAGATATTACTAGTTTGGCTTTAAATCATCCAATCTTTAAGTCAGCATCAAGTGAAAAAAACAAAAAACAACAACGTAAATTTCAAAGTAACCTACAGCCAAAGCCTTATTTTGATGTTAGCCGAGGTGTCATAATATGCTGTATGCTATAAGATTAAGAATAAACACAGCAAAATGTGTTGGAATACGGATTTGGAAAGGAAATCAAAGTCAACCAAATTAATCAATTATCCAACAAGGCAGGTCACTTTTCCCCATTTTAAAATTGCAAAGCAGTAATTCCACCAGGTTTGACACTTCTAATGTGACTCTTTGATTGTGAAAACCTTTGGAGAATGTGCAAGAAGAGCAATGTTTCCCACTTACTTGTGGTAATGGAAGGTATTATTGACAGGAAATATTCTAAAAGTCCTTATTTTCCAAAAAGTTATAAAAAACAACAACAAAAACAGAAAAACAAAACAATTCTGAATTTCCCCCATTCATTAGCAGGATACATTGAAAGATTCGATGAATTCTTTTTCACAGCATAGACAACCCTTCTACAAAGTTTCATCAAAATCTGTCAGGTAGATTATGTGAAATAAAAATCCTGGATTCACCCCTTTACCAGGACGCACTACAAAATATATTGGGTCGTATACCCAAACAAGATTCACGAAAATCCATCAAATATTCTGTGTAATCACGCTAAAAGATTACATCATTGTTCCTTAATTGAAAAGCTAAGAAATTCTCTAAAAAGCTGACATTTTGCAAACTGTCAGTGCTCAACTGGGTCAATGCACATTAAAACATGTCACCCGATGAGAGCGGCACAGCACATTAGTATTGTTTGAAAAAGTGCTGAGAGCATAATCCAGACAGTTTCCATATAGCAGAGTGAGCGGGAAATGTTTACGGAATGCACTAAACAATTAGGCAGACAGAGAGATGGGGAGAGGCAGAGAAAAGCTACCCGACGGGGCCAGTCACTGATCCGGTGCTGTATTAGAAACAGTTGGGCTTCATTTTGCATGCTGCTGTGCTCAGAGGAATCTCAATATTTATCGCGGTTTGTCTGACCGTGGCACCTGCTGGGGGAGACATTAGTCATTTGTAAGTATTAACATGGGCATCCCCTCCTTTCCTCATCTTCCATGTCTCTCACTCCCCCCCTCTGCACTATCACTGCTTCCCTCTGTGAGTACACTGTCAGTCATGTTGCAGCCTTTTAAATTTCATTCACTTACTGTAGAGAGCAGCCACCCCAACTTGACAGTTTTATTGGGAGACTTTGTGGTGATGGTGATAAGAGAGGGGGGGGGGGGACCGACATCACAGAGTCAAATCAAATTAGAATAATCAGAGTGATGTGATTAATAGGAGTGCCATTGTGGGGTAATCATGCACAGCGATCATCACTGCAGTGGACTTCAAATTAGCGTGCCCTGCAGTGAGGCTTTGATCTGGCAAGCATCAAATAAAGCCGGGCGTCAGGTTGTCACTTACTTACAGCACACCTTCGCCTTGACGTTTATTCGCCAGACTAAAAATAGCGACAGAAGACAAAACACGAAGAAAGGCAGAGGTACAGATGACAAATGATCATGACTGCTCTGTGTGGCACCTGCTAGAGAGAGAGAGCTACTGGGGAAGAGCGGCATTTCAATTTGTTATGATGGACTTATCCTTGGCACATGGGTAAGAGGAAGAAGGCAAACGCTGGAGTGCTAGAAAGGAAGACATCAAAGTGGCATTAGCTCGAGTAATTTTATTTTGCAGGTAGGTCTGTCAAACTTGTTTGTGGTTGAAACATTACTGCATAAATCTTAACAGAATTACTTCCCGAGTCTGTCTCGTCGCAATTGTCCTGCCAAAAACATATGAATGTGATTTGGAATTTTCATATGTTTCATTATGAAGCGTCCTTTTGGCCCTCGTTTTATTTTGCTTGTCAGTGTTTAATGACATGCAGTATATAGGGGAATGGTCACACACTCTTTATGGCTTATGGGTTTCTGAAATGAAGCCAATAAAGACCTCATCCTGATGTCTGAGGAAAAGTTCTGCGTGATATGAAGACAGAGAAAAGAGAGATCTCAGAGCCGTCATAAAACATGCAGTTGAGACTCGTCTCATGGAGCCCAGGCTTGGTCTCTGAAAAACAGAGCTGAAACCTATCTATCTCCAAATAACACACACACACACACTACAGGGATACTGACATTTTCATTAAAAGGTCACCAATCTTTTCATGTATTCATCACAGCTTTTAATACAAGCATAAAGGTGAGCAAGAGAATGAAGCGAAGAGGAGCAAGTGAGAGGGAAAGACAGGATTCAGACATGGACAGAGGTGAAGCTGGACTTTGAGAAATGCAAGATCAAAAAGAGAAAAAGACCAAAGCGATCAGCTCTTAGACCGGTCAGTGCCATGAAGTACACCCCCAAGCTCTTATCATGCACAGATAGAGAGCTGTCAATGGACAATGACTGGCCTCAGCATGTCTTGCACAATGGATAATTCTTAAGGCCCTGTCATCTGTGCAAAATAAATTTTTACTCACGAAATGTCCCAAATTTAGTGGCACCAATAATTTATATTCCGTGTATTGGGCATAATTTGTTCATGTGTGTAATCTGGCTGTCAGTGAGGAAATAACAGTATTCACTGATTCACTTTTGCTTAATTCAAAGATGTTTATAATGCTCCTGATGAAAGGATTGACTCAAATAAATAATTATAATGGTAAGCCGATGAACCGTAAGACTGCGTATTTAAATGAGCATTTATATGTAAAATAATTCAGCATTAGTATGTGAGGATATCCATTACTGAACTAATACTTTTAAATGAATGCGAAAATAAAAGGAGGCCTTTTCGTTCCCTAATTCACTATGTCGACTGTATGAAGTTAAAAGATGTCTCCATTTAGCTGTTTAAATGAGGATGTAGGAAATCCTCTGAAAATGGATTAAAATAATTTGGCGAGAATAATCATTTAAATGGGAATAAGGACCCAGAGTGTACCTACTGAGCATGAAATAATTCCAAGTATAAATTAAATAGCTTATTACTGCCTTTCATTTCCTTGAGGGAATCACATGCACTTCCTTTCTCTCATCTCCCTTGGTAGTTGTGGTAATTTTCTTTGAGGGCTGGTGGAATAAGCACCGTACGGCCGTGTGTTCAGCAGGGAAAGTACATGAAAGTCTCCTGTTTTACACAGTGGATCTCATTCTCCATGCTGTCCGTATTTCTGTCTGTCTATCTTGAGACTCGCGCTAAAGCTCCTTAGGCTGACAGTGTTAGATGAGTAAAGGAGACCTCGTAACTGCAGCTCAATGGGAATCTAGAGACTAAATCCGAGTCTATAATCTTTTATTCTTTACCTGATAGAAATCCTTCAGTCAGTGAACTCTTGCATTCCTTTTCACATTGTCAATATGTCAGATAATTTCTGAGTTAGGTTAATATCGACAATTTATAGGCTTCTCAGGTTAGATCTCACTCACATATATATATATATATATAAAAGTGTGTGTGTGTTTCAGTGCTGGAACCGGAATGCAGTGTTTGGAAAATACTGGGAATGGAGTGAAGGGTGGACCGGCAGGGTGGAGTGACGTCAGTGTGGTGGCATGGCAGAAAGCTGCGGGTCCGTTTGGCCCGGACAGCTGCGTTTATCCACAGCAATGCACCCCGCCGTCCGAGGCCAAGGCCTCTCTCCTGCTGTCAGCACACTGATCAGCTTTCATGGATCATCTCTTATCTGCTGAATCTGTCATTGCAGTGGAGGGCTCCTTTTGGGGGGGGGGGGGCTTTAAACCATGCTACCACGGGCCACAGACTCCAAGCCTCTCTTATAGATACATTGCTTTCTCCCTCTCCTTCTGTCTTGCTTGTCTTTTCCAATCCATGTCATATTCTTTCTTTTTTATCACTCCATCTGGCTCTGGGATGCACGCCATCTTTGTCGTTCCATTTTTGTCTCTCTGCTCTTTGATTAAGAGTGAGCGCTAACCTGAGAGGCAGAGGATTAGAGTGTGTGTGTGTGTGTGTGTGTGTGTGGGGGGGGGGGGGGGGGTCGTGGTCGTGGTTTCTGTGTTGTGGGGTAAGGGAGGGTTCTGGGAGGGAAGAGACTTTTGTTTGTTTGGACAGATGCACAGTCCCATCTCTGAACTTCTGTCAGTGATCAAAGGAGCCGATGATGTAGAACAGATTCATGGGCCATGTCTTATCAGCCCTTGCTCCGGCCCTCATCCATCATCCTGAGCCCTCGTCTGTCTCATTCCGGCGACGGCACCCTAAACAAGGTGAATTAATCACTGCCCCTCCCAGATTTGGCCAGGTGGCCTCACACCCTCTGCACATCCATGCAGGCTGAGGGGCCTGATGATGTAGTCAGCACTAATCCCCTATAGCTCCCGGGGCAGCTTGGCTTATTGGGTGTCGTCCTTCTCAACTAACAGCCTCTGGTACTTTCAAAAGGTTCACAAAGCTCTTCTGAGAATGTAGTTGGTCAAACAAGACATTTGTGTGTCTGTGTTATTTCTCTTACCATTGGAGCCCAGGCACATGCTTACACACAGGTGCAGATGTAGTTGATCAATTATAGTTCATCTCTGCATTTATCTAATCATGCTGGGTTTTGGAGATTGTGCCCATAATAATTGTCCACAAACGGTCTATATACACACGTATCCATTTGTTTTTCATCTTTCGTGTGACATGCTTCATCTCTCTGGTTGTTTTTTGGTGTTGATATCCTCCAGTATATGTCCTTCCAGTGCTGTTACCCTCAGTGTACAGCATCAACCATTATTGATTTTGAACGGGAAGTGAGTCATCGCGTTTGTAGAGGATGAGGCAGAAAATGGCTTAAGTGGTTCCTTTGTGTCAGAAGGCTAAGCAAGGAATTTCAGATGGGCTTTTACAGCTAGGGGGGGACTGCCTTTGTGCTTGAAACAAATGCTACATATGACACCAAAGGGTAATGGCTACACACAAAGTAAGATTTTTCCAAGGAAAGACTTGTTTGTCATGCAGCTCTAGATTATCCTTGAAAAGTTCCAGGGGTTTGACTTTGTCTCATAGTCTGTATTAAATGTCGTTGTTTCCTGTAAGTATTAGAGTCACGTCACTTGATTAACCTACAATAAAGCTAGCAAAATATAAGACGCAAAATGAATGATAACGCTAATTACAAGACCTGACCAGGCTGAACATTGCCTCAAATGTTCTTTTGAGGTTGGTTGGAATATAGGACACCAACAGTGATCTCAGCAAATTGCCATTCTTCTTTCCATGCTGAGCACCAAAGGGGTGGTTATTACAGTATGAGAATGAGGTCATGAGGTCAAATATTAAAATATAGTGCCATGGAATACAGAGTCAAATGAAGGCGCATGTGTGTTTGAAGAGCCTAACAGATGCAGTGTGTGTGTGTGGGGGGGGGGGGGGAGAAATGCACAAATCCAAAGTTGTTTAAAAGGTGAAATCTTCACCAAACGGATGTTGACAGGCAGATGACAAGTTCATCCCAAGGAGACACAAACACTTGAGGAGGCTATCTCTCAGATGACTGGACATAGGAGACATCGAGACAAGGCTGCACAGTAATGAAACGGGGACACACATAATCAGCACCTTTGAGCTAACTCAATATTTCTCTAATATTCTCCCATATACGTCAGTATAATTGCATAACCTTGCTATTGTCCTTGGCCTCTGAACTGTTAATAAGCCTATTTGTTAAAATGGCATTGGCAGGGAACATAAGCTTGGTTCTGCTATCCCTCAGAGTAGAAGTCAGTTATCCCCCTCACAGCTCATCTGGCGGAGGTGAAGGGATATCACTCTGACTGCTGTGACAGCTCTACTTTAGCATATTCATGACGAGTAGAGTCTCATTTCACAGGTGTATTAAAATACCCCTAACCCCTTTCTCATAGGAGCCCTCATCTCACACCGCAGCAGCCAGATGCCATGCAGAAAAATCGATGGGGAAAATATGTAGAAATATAAGCATGCATCAGAGGCCGGGTCAAGAACCTAATTTCACAGTGACACCGGGGGTAATTTGGCTCCAGAAATGTTTGTCACTTTGCCATTCATTTGAGTACCATGGCATTGTGAGTCTCCTGATGTGAGTGTAAGGTGGCCAACCTGAACGCCTGTATTTATGGCGCACTTTTGTGAATACATTACGCCTGTCACGATGAAATAAGTGACATACTTACATGCTGCGAGGAGTAAGTCCAAAGGGTGAGCATTGGCCGAGGGAGAGATAAGAGGAGCGGTAATTAGTACATTCATCTTTTTTATGATAGCATTTTTCAGACATATATGATTACAATGTAAATTAGAAATAAGGAGGGACCTGCGGAAAATGGAATTCATTTGGAGCAGGTCAATCGCCCGACAATAGCGGTGCTGTGAGGCCAGGTATAATTTACGGTGGCACTTGCCACTCTCTCTCCTGCCATGCACCTGGCAGAGCCCGATACCCTGCTGCTCCCCACAGCTGCTGGGCCTCCACTCCCACAGATAACACTCTCATCTTCAAATGAGATTCATTTACTACACCGGAAAAGGAGCATAGCGCTCCCTTTTTTTGCACCATTTTTCTGTTGCTCTTTCTCTTCTGATTCTAGACTAAGCGCTTACTGTAATGACATTCTATGGATTATTGATTTTTGATTTGGTTTTTCTGCTCGGCAGATGCCCCCCCGTTTTAGCAGAGCCATTACCTCTGTAACGATTAGAAACAAAAAGTTAATTATGTAATTATAAAGCCAATAACAGCCTGCGCTGGTTTACCCTGCTTTAGTCGGTTTAAACATTATCTCTTGTGTGCACGTTATAACAGGCGGAATGTGAGGAGAGGAGATTAACGCCTTGGAAAGCAGATGCGGAATTTAATTCTCCAGTCCATGGCTGCCTGGGAAACCATTAAGTAATCACAACATTCTCCCTCGATTAAATTCACGGCTGCCACTTTGCACACACAAAGGGAAGGGGGGAAGAAGAGGTGCCTGCAAAGCGCTCCCATTTTTATTGACTGTAACGTCAGGCCCTGCCTGCAGGCACAGATGAATAAAACTGTTAAATAGGGTGCCTCAATCTGTCAGAAAATGAAAAGTTTGAATGGGCAAAATCAAATCTAAGAAAAAATAAAAAAGGATGGGATATGTTGCGATGTGTAAGGCCCGATAAAGCTCACTCAGAGCGTGTGAAATAAATGGCTGAGTAAAAAGATGCACTTGATATTTCCCCATTATTTTCAGCCATTTTGCTCTACTGCAAATGATTTTTGTCCCCAGCAGCTATAGATAAGGGTGATGGAGAGAGGAAGTGGCTACATTGGGCTTAGTTTAAATGGATTAAACGCACATGAGGCACACCAACATGGACCTACTTTCCGTGGTCATGCACACACACCCGTATATTCAGCACATGCAGCTGAGATACACATGTATTGACAATTTAGAATGTATATATTAAGTGTGACTAATTACTTCTGGGTGAGTATGTGATGAATAAATACGCTCTTGAAATTATAGTTATTTAATGTTACACAGAGAAGCTGGTTGAAACAGCCCTGGAGGGATGGAGGTCAAAGGGGCGGGCTCCTTCTATAAACGAGCACTTAAGGGCAAAGAGGGGGCACTACTCGGATTAATTGGCTAATTCATTAGTTTGGTTAAGTCGTTTAGTAAGGTGGGTGAAATGAGGGCCTGTAACCCAAGGGCTCTGCAAAGCACCAGCTACAGACAAGGAAGAATACTGTGGCTAATGCAAGATAACAACATCAAATGAACTGTGAATAAACATCACATCTACATCGCCACGAGCCAGGATGGCTGCGCTTCCAGGAAAATGAGCAACAAACAAAGGCAACACATCTTTGCACACACAAATCAATGCCGTATCATATGACGTGAATTTCAACATGGCGAAAATTACAGTACGACACAATCTGTGATGGGCGTGTCTGCAGAGTTCATATTGACAAGCATTAATCCTACATGGAAGTTCAGGTATTTGTTATTGACTGTGTGCTAACGGGCAGTTCCTTATGCGGCATTTAGATAAGGTTCACCTCCAAGAGCCTGCCATCATCTATCATGCTCTTTGAGTTATCAAGTCATAAGGCGCCCTGGCTTTGGTCTGAGTGTCTGATTGTCGAGCAATGTAGATGCGTGTACACGAGTTGTGTGTCAATATAACACTGTTTTTTTCAAGGCTATATTTACTCTCATTCCTTTAAAAGTACTTCCGTGAATGTCTGGACATCCCACTCTGAAATCTGACACACATTCACACGATGGTGCAGGCATGCGCACGCACGCACACACATACACACACCTGTATGTGCAAACTCTCGCACACACTGACTTCCATGCCTAGCTTCTTTTCAGACCCATGTAGGGCCCAGTGTGAGTGCCAGCCTGTTGCAAATACTCTCCTCCGCTCCTGTCCATCAGCATCTTCCCAGGGGCCCCAGTCAAAGCCCAGGGGCCCGGGGCCTGCACTTCCCCAGGCCCTCTTCACTCATCGGAAATGGCAGGATCAGGTTTGGGAAAGGCAGCAGTTTTTTGTGTATAGTGGACAGCTGGTACATTCCAGATAAGAGCTGCATTTTAGGAGAGTACAAAGGCAGCAAGCATGGGCTTTCTTTTGTCTTCCAATGCTTATTGATGAGTTTCTCAATCAGGCCCAAATGGTTTGCTTCTACAAGCATCCACACAATATCATTACAGTCCTGGCAGAGAATAGCAGGAAGCATGTCTGGTGTCTGTTCTGACCTGTTCAACCTTTTCAAGGCTGTCTCTGATGCAGCAGACGCTGAACGACAAAGTATTATGATGGATATGAAGGTTAGAATCAAAGTACATCTGTCAGTAAATTATTGTGTACAATGACAATACGATTTGATAAACACTAATTGCAAAAATTTAAATAATGATGTAAAATTCCAAGAGCCTGCCAGATTGGTACTCTTTAGAGCACATGCAGCAACAAGTTAAACAAACTTACGCCTCTGTCACATTGCCCTCCTCATGCCCAAACCCCGCCCACAAAGTTTAGTATGTGTTTGGTAGCTTCAGCATAGTCAAGGAAACTGCAGAAAAAGCAACAGAAGACCCCGAAGAACCAAAAGAGATGCACGTTCCCATGTCCAGGAGATCATCTCAACATTTGACCTGTTCATCACAGCAGCCAGAACAAAACACGCAACCAAGGGATATGTTTGAAAACATAACTGGTAGTGAATATAAAGTCTTCTTCAATAAAAGATCGATAGATTTTCAAAAACATGCATTACAAAAATTCAGGGACAAAAGCATGTTTCGCAATTGTCGTTTTTTCTTCTCTGGGGAGCTGCGTGATGACCATCGCGGACATTCTGTCATCCAGAGTTCATTCATTCAGAGTAAATTCCACCAGGATCCATCTAATGTAGTGAAAACAGCACAGCTGACTTATATCTCAGCTGGGGACCCCTGAAACATTGGTCCCATAGCTCCTTGTCAAACTGAGATCATGTTTACAGACACTTTATGAGCTTATTGTGATAAGTTAATTCCACCTAAAATACAAATATGCTTGCCAGAACACATTTATCCACACACACATGCAGGCACGATGCATAATGCATACACCAAGCATGTGACATCAAGAATTTACTCTTTAAAAAGCCCAATTCCTCCCCAAGTCGCTTTTGAACCAGGTCAACGCCCCCACCCAGAAGCCCCGGCAGAAAGGATGGGAAAACTAATGACTACAATAGAGTGTTTGCATTTTTCTTGGGCCTTGAAAAAACACAAAGAACAAGGCCTGTGACAAGCTCCATTATTTGGTTGTTCTGCCAATGAAGAGACAGCTCCTGCTGGAGAGATGAAAGTGGGAGGGGTGGGGGTATGGGACAGGGAGGACAGGAGAATGGAGAGTGTGTGGGTGTGGGTTGGGGGTTATGAGTGTGGGGTGTCAAGAGGGCCACGGAGATGGCAGGTGATGAGGATGGTCCCGCCCTCCCTGCCATAACCCATGTCGCGTGGAGCAATGGGCCCATCAGCACAAAGACAAATTATCGCAGGGGGAATTTCACGGACAGGAAGAATCTGTCACCTAGTGGAACCCTCCCTCTTAGGGACTTCACACAGCCATTATGAGCTTCTTAAGGAGGGAAAATTCACTGAGACGTCGGCGTCCAACAATCCCAGTGCCATGATGGATGGGGGGGGGGCGTGGGTCAGAAGTTAGAGGAGTTGTTTTGCTCTTACTCTTTCATACTATCTCAGGCTCTTCAGACCTTTTACTCTTGCGCTTTAGTTGTCACTGTTATTTAGTATTTATTATTTGAGAATGTTGTTGAGCTCCCAAGGAGAGCAATACAATCAAATTAATAGCTTACAAAATAATGTTTATGTTGAATTTTAATTTGAAACTCGATTGCAAGTTTACACATTTACATATCTTTCGTTACCTTTAAAATCCAAATAAAATGGATATCAAGCTTACAAGTAAATAAAAACCTAAATTAGGAGTTTGATTTATATATTAAACTTTAGTGTTTAATTGGAAACAGTAAATGAAATTTCACAGAAATTGAACGTGCACTTCACAAATTAAAGTGAGCCTTTCGATCGAGAAGCAGCAGTTGTTGGAAAACACATAAGTATCTTATTTATTCAAGACATAGAGATTAATAAAATGCTTGCATTTTCACCTAAATATGACAAGTCATTTTTTTCCCCCAAAAATAGTTTCCATTCTCACACATTATCACTAATTTCAGGATCATCAGTTCAAGCTAGACAACAAATAAGTAAACAAAAAAAGTCTCCAGACTGATCTTGCATTCTGGTCATTTTTTTTAGATGCAAAGTTTCCTTGAATGGGTGAAAAAAAAAAAAAACCTCTTGACATCTTCCCCGCATGGAAACATAAGCCTGGTGCACGGGGAACCAAACCACATTCACTATCAGAACACATAACCCTCCTTCTTTTCTCATTGTAACATTCATGAGATGACAACATGTGTAATCATGCTCAATATTTTATAACACGTTGTATTACAACAACTCTCTTTCAGAGTGCGCGCATGTATCTAAACATCTCGCACAATAATAGGAACAAAGGGGCTTTAAGTTGTTCGTGGAATGAAGCCACATCTATTGTGCTTAAAGATATCATTCCAATTGAACCATAATGACATCGCCTTTAAAATTTGTCTTGGCCAACACAAAAGACCAGTGGCCCTTTAACAAATGTGAAGGGGATTATTCTATTCCTTCAACTTGGAACCCCAGCGTCTTTCTCCTCTCTTTCACACAGGGGCATGAACTTGGATGGGTCCTGCTTTCCCCCCCTGCTGAACACCACATTTTAAACACACACTCACAATTGGCTGGATTAACCTGCTCCATGCCCCCTCTGCATGGAGCAATCCTATGGACTCAACAACCCCTACCATGCTAATAACCAGCAGAGGTGCATGCTAACTGGATCACGTTCTATGCGGGGGGGGGACACAAGTGTCCCTAACTTTTCTCATGTCACTTTCTTTCAGTCTCAGTTTGGATGGGTACAGGCCTCACTTAAAAGAGACTCCTTTGAACTGGATTCATGGCTCATTTGCATAAGCAGATTTGGGCGAGGAGAATGGAGGGGTATTGCTGCTGGTCATTAATATGCCAGCTAATTCAGCACATTGTAAGGCCATTGATGCTTCACTAAAGGGCAGTTATCCTAAAGCCATTGTTTAAGCCCGAACCAATCTCAGCGGTTGTTACAAATTACATACGTAATTGATTTAAAATCTGCCCAATGAGTGCAGATGTGGCAATAGTCTGCAGCAGACCAATTTTAGTTACGTTTTTTCCCTTTGGTAAAACACTACAGCTTTTGTGTGTTTGTGATTTTTATGTTCTGAACATTATAAAGGAGATGCTTTGCACCGCTAACATGCAAATGCATGCCCATCGATCGTGCCTTTCTGCTTCGTTGTGAAGATACTTTACTAGATAACACAGTGCAAGTGATTATTGTGTGACTGTTTGTGTCACCATGACTAAGCCATGCTAAAGCCACATTTTTACACACAACACCAATTAGTGGCTGCAACAAAGCCTGACCAAAAATAAACACTGCAGTATTGCATACTTATTGCGACAATAAGACATAATCCCAAAGATATGCTAAACAATATTAGCTTTTCAATTACTCCTCAGAGCCATTGAGCTGCAGTCTATTGAAATGGAGACACCCCCAACACACACACACACACACATACACACACAACCTCCTTCCACAGGCTACTCCAGAATAGTACTTGAGATTTGAGAGATTAAACATTGCAAGTCACAAAATACACACCAGTATTACTCTCCTCCTTTTTTATTCGCTCACTTTTTTGCGTCCATTTCTGATCCCCTCCTCGAGATGGGTGTGCGACATAGCAGGCTGCGTAACGAGATGATAACACATGATGCAATCATGTTCTGTAATAAGCGAAGCAAATGGCGAGGACAACTGTGATCATGAGGATGGTTTGGAAGATTCTTACGAATGAGAGAAATGGTGACAGTGGCAATAATGATGATGAAGGTGGTGACGGCGGAGGACGAAGTGGTGCTGTGTGTATTTCTGAGATGCCCCACCTTTTGTTAGACCATGACCCGCTCTTCAGTGGTTGCCATTGTTGGCGAGTTCTTCGAGGGGTTTTGCTATGGGGGCCCACTGAGTATTCTTCCCCCCACTGTCTTCAATCTCCTGTCCCTGATAGGGTCACATCAAAGCTGGGGGAGCTGTGCTTTGTGGGGCCTTGGTCCCTTGCCTCTCAACATGTGGTTTTGTGGCTCTGGACATCGGCACCTTTTAACCCATTCTGTTGAGATTAGGCATTGCCTTCAATTGTGCATTAGTGAAACTATAGTAACCAATAAGAAGCTTGTCGCTGAATGGAAACTATGTATCTTGTCACAGTGGAGCTGTTGGAACATCACGATCCCAGACAAGTTCCTCTGCAGGATTTTGGCTGCTTCGAAGGGGGCCCCTTCTTTTCATGCTGACAACATCTCCTTCCACATACACACGGACTCACGTTTTTTGCAAGTCAGGCACTGTAATGGTAATTTATATTCAATACAAAGAGGTGGGGGGGGGGGGGCATTGTTTTCCGCAGGGCACAAGCATTTAATGACCTCAATTTTTTAACGTCTTGCTGACAACTGTGAGTGAGAAAATTGGACCAAAATGTTTTAAGAATGTTGTGTGTCCATGCGTGCATGTGTGTGTCTGTGTGTGTGTGCGCGTGTGTGTGTCTGTGCACATGATGACGAAGGACATAGGGTTTGGAAGCCTGGGAAGTAAACAGGAACTAATGGAGTGGGTCTCTGCTGCAGTCTTGGCTGGCACAGGGCTGGTCCTGGGGAGCGAGGAAGGGCAGGCGTCAGGCCAGGCCATGTTGTTGGGCCCAGCTTCATTAAGAGGTGCAAACACAGCTTTACAGTACTCGGGCCTCGGGCGCCATCAGTCAGATAATGGCCTTAACCTGGGCTTAACATGAGCTAAAGACTCCAGACATCATACACTCATTAAAGCCGGGCTCCTGGAGCAACTGCCACTGGCTAGGATCTCTCCGGGAGCTGCTCTCTCCAGATTCCTGTCCAGGGGAATCTTCATACTTCCCCAGGTCACCGCTCATTGATCCAGCACCAGTCAACAGTTTGGATTACTATAGGTTCTACAGTCAAAACACTTATTCACCAAACAAAAACCAGTCTGCTCTTTGAAGGCTTATTGAGAAGCACAGTGCTTCTAATCTCGAGATTGCTCAAAGTACTGTTTGATGGATAATTCTGTCTGTGTGAAGATGGTGAAGTGTGTGGCTCTGTAAAGCCATGCTAATAGATGACTCTTGTATGGTCTATTCATTTGGTTATAAAGCAGTTACAGTGTTCAATTGATGTTGTTCAGATGACACAAGACTCACACTGGTTTAGGCAGAGGAGAGCGAATCAGCATGAGCGTGGATTGATTTTTGGCTGGGGATGGACAATCAACGAGGGACATTGAGCCTCCAGACAGAAGCTTGGCTGGATTCGGCAGACTGGAACCTTCTGTGAGGTTGCCTGCCCCACCACATGGAGTACTACTACGGTGACCCTGCACAAACTGGCAACTGCCAACCGTCTGCTTCCGTCTGCTTGGCATATTTGGCCATTTAGTGGATGCTTGTGAAGATCAAATGGGCTAAGATCACCCCTCTTAGTGAGCGGGAGGGGAAAGAACATCAAAAAGGTGTAAATTTCACTTCCCCACTTTTGATTAAGTCAAGCATGAAAAGAAATGTAATACTCTCAAGTGGCAAGGGTTTACACTATTGATGCTGTTACTTCTGCTTCAGGAGGCCCAATCAGCCGACAGGGAGCTGAGTAAACTCGCCCAGAGTTTTAGGGGAGGCCAGATGGAGGGCTTTTGCTGTGCCTGAAAAGACAGCTTAAGAGCTCGCCTCCTCAATCCCACTCACTACCGACTGTGTGAAATCCTGGCCCTTGCTAACCCCCCAATTCACCCGCCCTCTCCAAAGCTGGTGGCTGCCACCATATGGGCTTGTTTAAAAACTCCCACAGGCTGGTACAAAGCACAACAACACAGTTTTCATATCAAGTACTCTCTCAAAAGGGACACCCCCCCTCCCCTCCTCCGACTCCTTCCCTTCAGAGTCCAAAGGCTGTCACGGGTGCTGCTCTGATTAATAGCCGGTGTTGACCGTCTGTTTCGGCAGATCACATTGTGTCACGATGATTCATATTAATTTACCAACTCTGATTTCATATGTTGCAAAAAGGACTTACATATTTGAACAATGTTAGCCGTTTCAATTAAAAAAAGAATCATATATATATATATATTTCCATATATTGGAAAGGCCAGAAGACTCATTCAGCACTGCCTTGCACAAAGTAAAAGTGAAGTAGAGCAGTGCCCCTAATAGTATGTGGTGGTCAGCAGAATGGAGTAGCTTTTGTAAAGACTTAACAGAATATTTAACCATCCCAACAATCCACTCCCATGGAGTTGCATTAAGTAGATATTGTAAAGGGAAAATGACCTAAATAGCTCAACATCAACCTCATTAGGCATGCAGGCAGGGCCTGGGCCATTTCATGGTGGAAGCTATTGTCAAGGCTCACCCCAGGTAAGCATTAAATTGCAAATGATACCCTGAAAGGCAGAGAATAGCGGGCATACAGGGAGAGAGAGAGTCAATATAGCAGACACGGGGAACATGGTTCTCAGGACAACAGAGAGTGAAAAGCAGGAGCTGCTCTGACCGTAAAAAATCCAATACATCACAGCTTTTGGGGAGCAAATTCCACTTGTCTCCTAAGTTCAGTTCTGTGAAGAGACAGAGGGAAAAAAAATAGATAAGGAGCAAGAGAGATAAGTTAATGACAGATTGATAGCAATTACTTGTGCTCGTCAATGGCTCTTCTCTGTCGCAGCGTTCCAGGGGAAAATTAGATGAGTGAGGAAACTAAGGTGGGAGAAAGAGATAAATGGGTCGAAAAACATTAAAGATTGACTCTGAAGAAGAATTCTCTCTCTGCTGTCGCTAACTTTCCAGTGACGTATATCTCTCAGCAAATCAATGACCATATCTTCTGCACCAAACAGTAATCACCTAATGACCCCATGGATCAACATGTTAATATAGCGGGGTCTCTGAAGGATAGTTTGCCACTGCAAAGTACTCTTGTGAGTGACATTAAAAGATGCCCCAATATGGGAGGTGTGCTTCCAGGTGGATGCGCTCTCTGTCACCTTTCCTGGTGAGAAATTGTACCTTAGCATATTCCTTGTCAGTGGTGACATAAGTGAAAGGACCCCCGAGGACAGCGCTAGTCACTGCTTGCCTCGTGGAGTGGAGTAAATTAAACCAAGGATTAAGGCAGGTGAAATTGTGGATGACAAGTGAGGCGGTGGCAGCCACATCAAGTGCTCTTCAGGCCCATATGTCTCCATGAAGTGCTACAGTAGGGGCCACCAATGAGCCCACTCCACACCGGCTAGATTATTGATGCTGATATATACAAATGGTCCTCCTCTCCCAGCCTCCTTCCATTTGCGAGGAGGGACAGGACACACATTCATGCAATGCAAAGTAACTACATACTTAATAGAGAGGAGGGATAACATGGACCTCACCCTGACATTTGACTTAACTTTAACTTCAGTATGGAAGGTAGTTTCTGCATGATCTTAATACTGACATATTTGTTCTTCAACAGCAAACACGTGGCTGTTTTGCCATCTTTTACCTTAATGACATTTACACCCTCAGTTTTGTCACATATCAACTGATTTTTATGCTCTAACCATGAGAAATTGTATTATAAATGCACAATAAAGCAAAACAAATCCAACACGTGAAGTTTTGAGGAATCTAAGAGAATATTTTGACATGACTTAATCTGTATTTTCTGTGAAAATGTAATCTTTCGCATTAATCTACTACCAGGAACAGCGATGATCATAGCTACCTTTAGGGATGATAAGCAGAGTATGCATTTGTTTTGTTTTTTTATTTATTCAGCCACAGCACTTCCACAGATAAAATATCCTCCAGCTAGGATATAAAAATATTAAAAAAAACAAGCGTGGCTGCATGTGAACAAGAACGTGACGACACCAAACCGGCACGAGGCAGTAGTGAGCATGCTGGGCACTCCAGAGGCATAAAGTGTGTGAGCGTTCACCTTGTAGCAATGCGTCTTGTGGGAGCACACATACGTAGTTGATTTGCACAGTTGGTCCTGTAAGCAATGCAGGGTGCGAAGGTCACGCTTCTATTTGCCACTCTTTCAGTTTCTGTTGTTTTATCTGCAAAACATCTACCTCTATTTCTGACATTGTGACACAAGATAAAAGGATGTAAATATAAAAACTGTATTGACCTTTTCATTTGTTATTTACTAAATTTTTCATAAATGTCTTTATTTACTCAGGACACCCTTAATGATTATTATTTGATTAACCCGCTCTCTCATCTTGTATGCAGGAAAGGTTTTGAGTCTATGAGTGAGCTCAGTGGGAAGGAGGCAGTGGGTGCTCTAATGAAAGCCACTCTACTGCTCTACAGAGAGGTCAAGCTTTTACACCTGGCCAAAACCACATGGGGCCACACTGCATGCTTGGCCTTGGAAATGACCCTCAGATAAGGGACTGGATAATTTAGATGGCTGGATCATACAACAAATATTGTTATCGATAAAATTGAAGCTATCTATTGATTGATTTATCCCAAATGTATTCTGATTATTCAATCACATGTGAAAGTTGATAGTTGATAGTTTTGAGGGCAAATTGCTGGTAACGTGTTTGTATAGTGTATGTGTGTGTGTGTGTGTGCGTGTGTGTGTGTGTGTGTGTGTGCGTGCGTGCGTGTGTGCGTGCGTGCGTGCGTGCGTGCGTGCGTTTGTGTATTGCCACTATCACACCAGAGGATGGCAGAGTGGTTGATGAGAATTGGCTTCATGGAGGTTGGCTCCTCACTGTGGCTGCTTTGGATGCAGGGGAGGGATTAAACAGTGAGCTTTGGGCCCCATTAAGCACTACAAAGCCTGCTTATTTTCTCAATTCCACACCTCCCGTTAAATCATCCTGTATTTTTTGAATTGTAAGGAAGAATAGCAGAGGCAGATAAATACGACTCTGAGTGGCATTTGACGACACATTTCAAAGGTACCTCGAAACAAACTCAGATAATGTAAGTGACAGTTGTGACATTAATCTGAGAACCTAATAAAAAAGGAGTATATTCATACATATTGAGTGTATCCTTCCATTCCATTCAGATGATCAGATTGGACAACCATGTCGGGGAAATGGAAACAAGTATATTAACAATCACATATTTTTCTGTGGAATCTATGGAATAACACTGCTCAAGACAAACAGGTCAATAAATATTACTACAACACAAATACAAATTTACTGTTTACATTGAGTGTTTACACCTCACACAAAACTATATGTTGTGTACTGGTTTTTCCAGTGGGATGCATCTGTCCATCTGGCTGCCATGTCCAGGTCCCTGCATGGCCCCCACAAGCAGTTTGTGCAGAAAGCCTCTGCTAGACTCCACGCATGGTCTCATCCTCTTGGCAGCCAACGATGCAGCACGCTAATGAAGAGGTAATGAGCCAGCAGATCTCTGCGATCTGCACGGGCTCCACAGTGCAAAAGTTTACGTTCCCAGGACATGGAGGGAGAGCATGCCGAACAAGCTGCAGGATGAAAGCTGGGCCTGAGTCGGCTGCATAGATCTACAGCCACAGAGGGGATTAGAGACACCTACTTCCAGCTTAGGCTGGAGTTTTTGAAGTTTGGGCATCGGAGGGGAGGGATCTCTTTGGCAGAGTCCTGTTTGATTCTGGTGGGAGTCCGTCTCTAATCCCCTCTTCCCGTTCTCACCTTCTGCCTGATCCACTGCAGCCTCTCATCCCTGTGGTCCAGGATCATTATCCACCTTGGCCAAGGGGGCTCCCCCTCATTAATTTCCCTAAGCAGATTACAGGGTGTGCGTTTGTTGTTGTTGTTTGAGCCATCTGATTTGCCTAAGCCCTTTGTTTTTTCATCTGGTTTACACTTTAATGCCCCCCGAATGAGTTTCAATGACAGGGGGATCAACCTGACCCACTGGCAATACAGCAGAAACTTAAGAGAAGCGAGGCTAGCCCAACTGGGTGGAGAAAGGGAGGAGCAAATCTCACTTTACTCATCACTCCAGATTTAGATGTTCAGAGGGAACAGACAGACATATATTTAACCTCTGCTCATCTCTTCAGAGTTGTGCTAAAGACTAAATGGGAGACTGGATCACTGCATTCAGCAGACCAATAAGGTTCACAGACTCAACATTACCTTCTCAGGGCTGCACAAATGTTGAGGTCTCCTCACAGCCAAAAAACCCTCCGAAAAATGTACTCTTGCAGTGATGTGGTCAGCTGGCAGGCCATGCAAGCACCTCTATGAATTTGTGGATGTTTGTACAGTCCAAGGCTGGAGGGGAATTATTTTGCAATGACCGCTTGATTGCTCTTCTCTGTGTGACATCTCATTAGTAAAATGAACACAGCCTGACCTGGGTCCAGCAGCATTTGGCAGTCCAGCATGTTTTGCCATCTGACACACCTCTCACACATCATTATCAGCTATTAACCACAAAGACTTGAAAATTATGTAATTAATCCATCTTTCCATAAGGAAAGACATGAACACAAACCAGCTAGCTTTTGTAAGATATACTCTCAATTCATTACAAAGGTGTAATGTTTAGAGCTTCAAATGGAGGCACTGCTATAAAAAAGGCAAGGGTAAAAAAAAAAGGGTATGGTAAACACACAATTGCAGGCCACCATTGCACAACCCCCACCCAGAATTTACCTTGTTCCTATCTGCAGCAAACGATTCCATACAATTAATCTGACAAAGCCAAATGTAATTGATTGATAAGGGGCAGAAGGGCCACCACTAACCTTCCTTGGTTGGATTTGTCTGGAAGCATAGATGGACAGTGCAGATGTCATCAGGCCCATCAATGGACCACACTTTATCAAGCTCTGGGATCAAAACATAGTCCTTTTGGAGCATAGCCAGCTTCACCTATAAAGGGAGAGAAGTGAAAAGATAGCGGTAGCGGGGCGTTGTTGTGCACCTCATCCCCCTATACTGGCTGGGCCAATGTACTCTTTAAGGTCAGAACTGACTCTGCATGTGTCCACTTTTCAAATGCATGTCCTTTAATAATGTTCTGGATACATAGAAAAATAGCTTGCCCAACAAGGAAAATGTTTATAAATATATTTTGCTCTTGACTTTTCTTCAGCTGCAAAAGCCCATAAAGAACCAGACAATGGTTGTGACTACAAATCTTGATTGAGACTGGTGAAAGATGTGGGCTGAATAACACAGCCTCTCTTAACCGACAATGATGTCCGCTGTGGTGAGTGCTCATCTGCACCTGGAAAATGTTGTGGCTTGATTTCTCTTGACCTGCAATCACAGAATGGCTGTCTGTGTATATATTTTCATTGCAGGGTTGAACTGAATCATACACTGGCTGTCCTCTAAATGGCAACAGAACCTAGGTATTTGGTCTTGGTTTAGACTAGGACATAAAAGACACAACAACATGGGAACAAACTGTTATTTATGCATGCACAAGTAAAGTATTTGTATATGGCTACCACTTGCCAAAATTGTCTGCAGCTGACTTAGCATTGACCACATCCTTACTCTGTGCAGTCTTTATGCAGAAACTAGACAAAATATTTTTTTTTAGATGTCATATATCCAGGGACATTTTTTATTTTTATTTTTTTATGGTATATGTTATTGCCTCTGCCAAGGAGTAATTTTTTTCATTTTCACTAGTACAAAACTACTTGATGGAAGAATAGCACACGTAATGGGAAAGAACAGTAACATTTGGTGCAAATACAGTAAAATAGGCATTTTTTATGTGCATATTATTATTATCATTATTATTAATATCGTTGTTATTATTTTCCTATGAAGATTGCTGACCCACTGCTCTATCTATCTATCTATCTGTCTGTCTGTTCTCAGGAAAATAGAGATTTTCAAATATGTCAAAAAGTGAAACACAAAGCTCTGAAAAAATATTGTAATCAGAAAAATAAAGTTTAATTTAAATAATTTTTATATCACATCACCAAATCAAGATGCAGTTACACTTCTTGACAATGCTATTAGATGGCCTGACTGACTTTAGGACATCTTTTGTTACACATTGGAGTTACAGTCCTTTTCTGCCCTCATACCCTGCTGATCTCTTTTTTTAGTGACTGGCTGCACATCTGGAGGAGTTCTGGTGCTGATAAATGGCCAGCTGTGAGAATTTACTATCCATGACATGCAGGGGATTTTCTATCCAAATTTCTGTGGTTAGCTGTAACTTGCACTCATTTCTCATTGGATAAAGTTTACTACATCTTCATCAATTCATCTTCTGGTAGATGTAATGATCAGAAATGGTCCCATCTTCAGCTTGTTATCCGAATCCAGGTTACAGGTTTACGCTGGAAACTATGTCAGCTGACATCTGGAGGGAGGCGGGGCACACCCTATCATTTTATTGCAGGGCCATACAGAGACAAATATTCACAGTCATACCTATGGACAATTTAGAGTGTCCAATTCACCTGAGATGCATGTTTTTGGAGGTGGGAGGAAGTCAGAGAACCCTTTTTGCTGAGCGGCAACAGCACTTGCCACTGCGTCAACATGCTGCCCTTAACTACATTTTCTGAGATGTAATTTTACCTCTGAGTTTTAAAGGTCACATATTATACCTTTTTTCAACAAGATAACGCAGTTCCGAAACACTTGGATGAAATATCTGTGACAGTTTTTTGGTCAAAGTAGCAAACAGATGTCTCAAAGAGCTGTCAGAAACATTTCTGAAAATGAATCTGAAACTAAATTCATTGCGGCCGCGCGCAGCTGCACGCTACCATGGTAACCGGTGAGCTTATATTTTTTTAGCACACTAAAACATTTTTACTAATTTTTGCCGGAACATTACCACCAAAAATAAACTTTATACACCCTTTTCTTCTTCTTGCATGAGCCACAGGTAGAGCGCGGACATGCGGAGTGCAGACACGGGGAGAGTGCGCACGTCTCATGAACGTGTTCCTGGTGTGATGTCATAACGGGGGCAGATTGCTGCCTGTTATGTTTCAATACTTGATTACAGAATTAGGCAAATGGATTGACTGGATGGTTTAACTTGACAGTTTTGGGGTTGGTAATGACCCGAAACCACCAAAATATGAGTGTAGAAACATTGGAAAAGTGATTTTTGTTCATAACATGTCCCCTTTAAGTATGGCTTTACTGTTCTCATAAGTAGTTTGTGTGCTGTTAGTATACTCCCATTTGTGTCAATCGAATGTATGAATGTGTTAAAGTAACAAATCATTGTCTATTTTTTTCATCTACATATACACATATGCGGATTTAAAGCTACAGGTGGTAATGGAGATGGACAGTGAGGCCCACAAACACATTGGGCTTCAGTGACAGAGAACCTGCAGGCAGTAGCACAGACTCCCAAATGGCCAAACGCAACTGATCCCACAAATTCGGTAAACTTCATGGAAATTTAATAAGTGCTGGTGCTTTGTGTTCACCCGCAGTGCCCAGGCCTGGCGCTGCAAGGCACATGTGTGATGGTTTACCCACAGACACTTGCCAGCCTGTTTCTGAAGCAGACAGAGGAATGTCCTCTCAGTGCTGCTGCTCTATGAGCCAGAGAAAGAGCTGTGACCCCAGGGGCCGTGCTGTTTCAGCCAATATAGACTCTGTACGTCCTGAGGGGGAATAATATGTGGGGTTGGCCCGGGTCTGTTTCATTTCCCCTCCCTTCTTTCTCCCTCTCTTTCCTCCCTTCAAAGACCCTGCTCAGCTGCTCCTGCCAGGCTACAGAGCTCTTTGAGTTAAAAGGACAGCAATTCTCATTTGAAATAGCTGCCTTTGCTCCCTCATCTCCATCTAGCCTCTGCTGGCTGCACCACACTGAGCATTTCTCTGCAATGACAACTAAATAGGCCCCCTAATACCACTTCATAAAGCCAAGGAGTATCCTCCAGGCAAAGAGCTGTAAATTAAAGACATAAATGTTGCCTTCATGGAACGCGCAAAGAGTAAACGTTCCACTAAAATGACAGGAGTGGCTCAACAGTCCGGGCTAAATAATACCTTAACCAGGGATAATTTATAGGCATGTCCTACGATGAGATATAAGTGGATCTCATGGTCACATAGACTGTGAACAGAGAATAAGTTTCTCTGTGCATATATGAGTGTGTGATGTATGTGCAGGGGCTTTGTCAACAAGTGTGGCTAAGCAGGATGATCTTATAGCGACCAGGCAGTAATACAGAAAAGGCATGAAATTGACAAATGTGAGACTTCTGATTCCAAAAAATAAAAAAAGCTTTAAAACAATAAAGTGCTCTCTTAATGTACTCTCCGAGTGTAGTTTAGCTGAAAGCAAACACAGCAGCTAGACATGAAGAAAGCATTTCTTAAACTGTCATCACACAGCCTTGTCCATCACAGGCACCTAAACAGTTTGTGTCAGTCTCATAAACAGTTCTGCTGTGCCACCAACAGTTTACCTTGTTACCGTTCATTCTCTAAGAGAGGGATCCGCAAGAATGACAGACGAGGAAGAGACAAAAAAAAAGAAAAAAACATGAAAAAGACTTTCCCAAACACACAGAGAAGAACTGATGTTATTCTGCTGTATATTTAGTCTCGCCTTCATTGGTCAGCAGACAACATTGAACAAGTGCAGAAGCCTATTGCAGAGAGCTGACAAGCGATGAGGATGAGTGAAGTAGCATTCTGAAAGAAAATAGCTCTGCTTTGCACTGCTTCTCTGTCCTTCTTTACTTCTGTCTGTACGCCCTGCTGTCTTTCTTTCTTTGCTGCCTCTGGTGATGTGACAGGGATGCTAAGCAGATATGCGCCACCATCATTTACGAACCAGGCGTAAATGATGGGTGCGTCCGTCTGTCTGTAACTAAACAATTCCCCAATTCATTTTTCACATCATTGTTTCCCCCCTTTGAGCGTGTCACGGGGGTCTTGTGTTGTGGTGTTGTGACAGCGGGGGTGAGATATGAGGGCAGACAAGCACAAAGTGGAAGGATGCTGTGCTTCTCCAAGGGAATGTTTGGCTTTGTAATTTCACCCTTGAAATTTGTGATTACAAACGGGACAACTTTTTTTAATTTTCTCTTTTGTCTGGATTCAGCTGGCTGACAGTCTGCCCCAGCAGCCAGGCCTTTTAATCAATCACCTAGATAATCAAATGTCACTGGCTATCTGCTCCATGTAATTACTTTTGCAATTAAAAATCAATCTCCAGTCACCCCGTCTAATTAGAGGGATGGGCAGATCTTCATCTAGATTGATTTTATAATACATATTGACTTCAAATGCCATAACATTGCCATATTCCCTCATTTCCATGCTGTGGAGCATCAAAACAAAATGCCAGGGATTCTGGGAAGGTTTACCGAGGGGTTGCACTGATTCTGCGTATCATGAAAAGGTCCCCGGTCTAGGAAAGGTTCATTGTCCTTGCTTGTCTGTAATAACAACACTCATCATTTCTACTCTGATTGCAAGAAGGACAAGTCACAAATGGAGGTCCTCGTAATCTACATGACAAGCTACAGCCAAGAAGAAAAATTCAGCCTATATCTGTGTTGGGTAAAAATAGATGCCTATCCACAATAAAAATCAAATATATTCCCACTTTAATAATGATATAGACAGACAGGAGAACATTGGCTTCAAATGAAATATTGACATTTTAACACGTGTTACCTGAGGAATCTACCATAGCTCCCGAGGCCTCTTTGGACATATCTCCTCACACCATATATCTTGACACCCAGGCAGTCTGTTACATCAGACAGAAACAAATAAAACTCCACCAGAGACGGCTTGTTCATGACTCTCTTCCAGGGAAATAGACAGATGTGTCCATCTGGAAGACATCATAATGGCCTGTATGCCCACTGTTGGGGACAGGCGTGTGACAGCCGTGTGTGCACGGTGCCCTACCGTATGTCTTCATGTCTCTTATCTCCACCTCGTTGCCTTCTGGGGGGACTTCCAGCACTGACAGGTTCACTAATGAAGCTTTCCAATGCAAGCTTATTTACACTAACAGACAAGCATGTGTGTGCACGCACAGAATCACATGCAGAAACATGCACACACACACACACACACAAAAAGACATGCACAGACAGACACGGCCTCAGGGAAAGTGCCACTCATACATACAAGCCAAAGACTGGTGCCTACAGGGAGACATGGAGCTCAAGGACCAGCTGTGTGCAGAACCTTGAGAACCACAGAATGCAAATAGCAGTGGAAAAGGCTGCCACAGGCTCGTAATACAAATATGTGCATAGCTAAGTGCTTAACTATATGGAGGTCTCTTTTGGTTGATTGAAGAACTCCTCCTGTGTGATTACACTGGTTATAATAAATGACTTCTCTTGTATGATGTTCATAAGTGATTAATTCTGTCTATCAGACGTGTGATGAGGACTGTCCTTCGTCCCCTTGGCTGATAGTAATAAAGAGCTCTGTGGTTCCCGTCCAGTCTGGTGCAGTGATTAAAGAAGATATCAAAATCCCTTATACCCCTGGAGGGAGAGAGTAAACGAGGATGGATGGAAAGAGTTTGAAGAGCACAAGAGGTGATTTAACCCAACATCACAAACAGACTTGGCAGCACTCCACCTTTCTATTACACACCAAAGAGTAAACAATGGGCATGTATTTTGCAAGCTTTCCAGGCCCCAAGGGGGAGGGGGAGGGGGAAGGGGGGGGGGGGGGGGGGGGGTGTGATTGGCTTGTGTTGGGTCGCTGCTGCCTGGGCCTTTTCCCAGTGAGACCAGTAATAAGGGCAGCACTTATCGTGTGTTGCCTCCAGCCACCACCACCACTAGAGCAGCAGGCAAAGTGAAAGGGGAGAGGAGGGCCCACCACGGTTGAGAAGTAATTAATCACCATGGAGTGGGACCTGTCAAATCCCCAGGTCTTATGAACTGATAATGCTGCCCACCACAATTTAGCCTGATGGAGATGAGATTTTCTTTTCACCTCTGGCAATAAAAAGCCAAACAAAGTGGAATAAAAGAAAATAGAAAGGGGGAGAGAGGCAGCAGCAAATATATTGCAGCAAATATACTTATAACAACAGTGGCCAGTGGTGTACTTAATGATTGCCTTGCTCCTCTTAAACCTGATGTCCTTATCAAAGTCTGAAGTGTCCCGATCAATAAGTATCCTCTCTGGCATTCCTGAAATAGCTCACACATCAACTGTCTCCAGCAAACTCCTCTGCTACATCACCATCTGTTTTTATGGCTCCATCTCTTCCAGTTCGACATTTGGACAAGCCAATATTTATTCTGCTACAAAAGCTATATGCTTATTGCTATGCACATTTAACCGTAATGGCAATGGCTGAGGTCTGATTTGTCACTTTAATGCCACATTTAACAAATGGGGACATCAACAATAACTGTTTCATTGCATTCTTTAACAAAGAAACTCCATACAGAATCAAATTATGACAATAGTCTGGCTTTGCATCAAGCTTATGTTAGTACAATCAATTGTGATCTGGCTTCTTTGAACCCTTAGAATACAAGTGAGACCTGACTTCAGAAACACCAATGGAGAATATAAAGAAAAAAATACTGAAAAAGCTGTGAAGCACATTTTAAATTATAATAATATTGAGAGCAACTCCTGAACTGAGTGATCAGTGTGTGATCAAAAAAATATTTAAATAGAAAATCACAAACACAAACCTCCACAAAGCAGCTCCTTCCCCTTGTAATTTGATGTACACCGTCCACATGGTGATCCGGATTATCATCTAAAGGTTATAACTGTTCTTGGTATCTTTATGCACCTACCATGAAAAGTAAAAGTGAATCAGAGTTGATGTGTATTTTTAACTGATTTTTTAATCCATAAATGGTGTTTTCAATGTTAAAATGTTTCTCTCACCTCATTCTGGATCAGATCCATAAGACATGATGGTTCATATCGGACCCCTTTGCATCGAATTGCTCTCACAATTTAATGGGATCTAAGTTAGACCAAGGCCGACCTTCAGATTTTTTCCATCAAGATCCATGCAGCATTTGTGTTTGATGTCCACATCATGTTTGCTTATCTTTTGCATGACCATTCCCATTGTCAAAGTGATCCCTGAGTGCCAGAGTTCATGACCTCTGAATGTGTGTTTTGAGACACTGGATGGAGCCATTTAAGCACTGGCATTAGTGAAAGGCTGGTGGGAATCCAGGCCTGTCTCATACCCATAGTCTGGAATGTTTTCTTGCACTCTTAAAAGCACATGTCCAAGTAGGTTTATAAGACGATTGGATGTCAGAAACAAATAAGCATGATGGCTGTCCAATATCCACACTTGATAAGCAAAGTGAGGTGGCTGCAAATAGAGGAAGGAGCTGCCATCCACTGAAGACAAAGATGAAAGAGGGACAGCTGCCCTGGACTAGTCTGGGTCCTTATCAGGTTGGCTGGGTCCTGTGTCAGACTAGGACTATTAAAAGTGCTCAATGCTGTGTGGAAAGTTCAAAGTGATTCCCTCCCTATTGTCTTCATCTCCTTTTGTCGTTATCTTTTCTCTCCTAGCACCTCTAAGTGGATAATATGATCAAAAACAATTCAATGTCTAAATTATGAAGTGAGTAATGCAAAGTGACAAACCTTAAATGTCAGTACCGGTACTAAATGACACCTTTATATTGTGACACAATACTTTTGAATGGCTTGTTTTCATATCATCTGAAAGGTCATGTAAATTTGATCTGAAAATGAACTACATTCGCACCTCGCTAACTAATAAAGGGGATATTTTTTCCTGGTAAAGTAAAAGAGGCATACAGCTCTGTCCATTTCTCTCATATATGTGTTTGAGTCAGGAACAAGCAATTCAGGATTATATCTTGAAAACACATTAATGTTCTCCGATCTACGGCAAGACGAGCATGTCAACGTGCTGAGGGTCTCACTGACATTGAAGGTGTTTTTACCTTTCATCCTAACTTCATACTCTTTGGATGTAGCGTATTCACCAATGAATAACAGGTTTCCCTTTTTATTGCTGTGACATATAGTCAATACTTCATATAGTTCTTGAAGCCCTGAGGCACAATAGCAGTCACTTGTGTATAAAGAGTGTCAGCAAGTTATTTTGACCCCCTACTGTAATCATGACCTTTCCAATAACACGACTCCCCCACAGAGTCTCACTCCCTGAAGGCTCCTACAACTAAGGACTAAACTGTATTACCCCCCGGCCAGGTTTCATAGCTCAGCAGCTTCTAAACAAGCTACTGTCACACATGTGTGGATACAATAGGCAAGTACAATAAATACAGTGCACACACACACACATGCACTTACACACAACCAGAAATAGACACATCCATATACGTGTACACAAATAAGGCTCTCATATTTAGCTCAAGGGAACATAACATGTAAGCAGTGATATTATGCATAAATGAAAGGGAAAATGATATGGCATGCATTTCATTCTTTTGTAAGATTGTGTCCCCAGGTCATTGACTAAATAATTAGGCGATTGAAGTGACAGATTAAAGGCAGATTGGAAGTGACTGTGAAAGCAGGATAATGTTTCTCTAATCAGCTTGGTCGGAGAAATGCAGATTGTGAAATTTTCCAGCTACTTCCTTAGAAAAATGCATTTCACTTCTGATTAAGGATGATTAGTGTGTTGGTGGAGGAGGAGGGGGTTAGGGCCTTATGCTCCTGCATGGGTTCCTGAAGCCAGAGAGAAAAGGGCTGGGGATAGGGCATAGGTGGCTTGCCAGCAAATATAAGTGGATAGAATAGTCTCAATGACTGGAAATGATGGAGCTTGTTTGAGCAAATGTGAAAAGAAAAAGGAAAAAGGAAAAAAAAACCTTTTCACCCGTTCCAAAGACGATGATTTAGGAGTAGACAAGCCCTCTAAAGAAGAGGAGATCACGTAAGAGGAAGCACGGGATTGCTCTGAGTCCTGTCCAGTGAGGGAGGAAATGACAGGGGGATATCTGCTTATCACAATGTTTTAACTGGTGAATCACTCACTCACCAGGCAATGACAAATATGCCAGATTTATACTGGCTAAAATGTCACCAGGTAAATTGTTATGCCAAAGTAATGGTTCCTGAACCACAGCATTTGAGAAGGTTAAATGTGGAACAGATGTAACATAGAAATAAAACATGATCAAAGGTAAAGCACTCAAGACAGATGTGCCAGCAAATGATGATGAATGACTCTCTGCTGAATTGTAAGTTGGACACAATTGTAGCAAACAGCAGAGGTTGAAGTGTGTGTGTGTGTGTTTTTTTTTTGGGGGGGGGGGGGGGGCAGATAAAAAGGAGAGAGGACGCCAGGGACCAAAGACAGTGTCCAAACGTGTTGGGGTGAGCCTCTGCAGTAGTGTCCCTACGATTAAGTACCTACAGTAGGAATCACAGTTTGAGCAATGTGTAATTGATTTCCCCGATGGCTTAGAGAGCACCCATGATCCCTGGGATAGCCTCACCTGTGAAAGTTTGCTTTTCTCCCAGGCTCTCGGCCACAACTGCATGACTTCATCACCCGGCACACATTTTTACTTTTATCTCTGAAAGATATATTATCCATGTGCGAGGCTCTGCTAGTGGAGATCAAAGGCAGCACTCTGTTCAGGCAACGTATTAAGGTAAAACATGATTTCTCTGCAGATAAATAATAACTTTATTTCAAGACAGATTCTGTTTCATACATGAGTTGTGCACGACTACACAACTCACCTCAGACACGGACAAGAACTATCCTGCTGTTACAGGTGATGGAATATATTAAGGGAGAAAACATGTGTTTGCTGCGATGTATTGGGCGTGTTGACTTGAGGAGCAGTACATAATAAAATTATCATTTATTTTATTATAATTTTTAAAGATGTGACCCGTATTCTGGATTCTTAAAGATACCTGTACATGCTTTTTCTTCAGTTGCAATCAATGCACACCATATGAGCAAGTCTATGCCAGCATGCACGTTGGAAACACACACAGACACACATTACTTCATCAACAGACTCTCATGTCCTCTTTAATGTCTTGATACTCTGTCCTAGATGATCACTGGCTGGTGTGAAGCGTCACGCTCAAGAGAAAACAGACAAAGGGACACATGTTTGCGCACTCCTAAATTAAGTGTGACCATAGTGGACCTCTGCAGCAGGAGCTGGGCTGGGCCGGGAGCTGGGGCCTGACAACAGGGGGCTGCTGTGATAATTTGATGTGAACTGGCTTGATAAATCACCGTGTTGTTACCTTGGCTTTAGTATCTGTTTATGTCTATACAAATTGAAACCCCACTGGCAAAGGGCTGAGGTAGATCCACACTCTGGCCCCCCAACAATTAGTTCAAGGTGGAGAGAGTTTAGATGGCTGGCCCCTATTGGCCATCTCCCTCTTACTGTTTTGTCTATCCCTGCTGAGGGAGAGAGCCACGGACATGTGTAAGCAATAAAGCCAAAAGTCTGCCTTCCACCGCAGCCTGAGTGAAAGGAATGCAGAACCAAACTATAAAATAATAATGGGTACTGGGGCAGGGAAGAGCTGAGGGAGGGTAGTGGGCCATGAAGGGGGGGGGGCATCAGAGACAGACACATCTGCAAGAGAGGTGGTGGATCGGAGGGTGTCAAGGTGGGGTGGGGTCCTGAAGCAGGGCCCTCCTCTGACCCTTGGATGTGCTGTTAAAGGCAGAGCGTAGCGTAGCAAGCAGCCCAGGCTGGCACCACATCAAAAGGCTGAGCGATGAAGGGCAAAGGTCAGTGTGACCTGGGCGCTAAGCTGCTGCTAAGCCCCTTAAAGCCAAAGGAGAGGTGCAGTAACAGGGAGAGAGGCAGAGACAGAAGGAAGGTTGTAAGTGAGACTTTGAGCAAGCAATATCATTCTCTCTCTCTCCTCTGTGATAATCAAAGGGATGATTAAAACAAATAATAAGCTAGACATACAGACAGTAAATATACACCAGTATGCACAGAAGTCAAAAGAGATAACATTAACTACCTTGTGCAGAATTGTTGCGCAAGGGGCATGCTTCATACAAACCTAATAAACCAACATCCCCAAAGCCTGTTTAAAAAAGGTTTTCATAATCACCAAAAATAAACTACAATCAGCACAATGAGACAGACAGATGGAGTCCTGAGGCATTTATCTGCTTTAAACATTTTCCCTTAGAAGCCACCAACGTATCTTGAGCTTGTCAACAAGGTGACACCATTCTTTCAAATGAAACGCTAATGTGCTGTTGTGAGCACACAGCGTCAGTATCTGTTCATGAAATCTGAGGCTTGATCAAAAGGTTCAGTACATCCCATTCAGTGTATACCTTGGCAAATAAATGGAAATTATCACAAGACCTCGGAAGGAAACACAGCAAAGCTTCTTCTAGCTAGAAGATGTATGACAAAGCAAATAACCGAGGGGAGGAAACAACAGACAGGGATGAAGGTAAGATATAAAAGGGAAAGTAACAGTACAACTTTGAAAAAGTCCAACAGATCTCCATAAAGGAAGTGGACATATTCCACAATGCAACAAGACAGGAAACTCCTACTGTGAGTATAGGGCTCTCCTCTGGACCCCATTAAGGGAATGTATGAAATTAATAGTGACATCATGTTGCTTGGTCAACAAACCCAGGTTGATTGATGAAGACAAACGGCTAGGGTGATAGCCAGTTGTTGGCTTTCCCTAGGAGATTTCATTTTCAGCCAGCCTCTACTTCCAACTTGTGAAAGGGATAGGGGCTGTCTCACCATCCCTGTTCCACTGCCACTCCTGTCACTCAAACTCACTCTGGGGTTGTTTTCAAGTTTGTGTAAAGGAGGCTGAAAATATTTCAACCATTGTTGGTATTTGAGCATCTATCACTCTGACAGGGAAAATGGTAAATATGACTGTCTTGCACTCAGTGTGACTGCTGGGTCTGTTGTTGTTTTATATGTTATTCACCATATCACTTTTTTTCCTGTTTAGGTGTTAACAAAATTATATCACAAAAGTGCAACTAGTCAAAACTTCATTTATAACTGTAACAGCTGATTTTATCTCAACCCCCAGCCTATCCAGTGCTTAGTCTTGAGTGTTTTCCATTTGGCTTGGAGAGAGACATGCAAGGGCAGTCCAACATGCAAGGACAGTCCAACCAGAAGTCTGAACCATCTCAACAGCTCAGCTCCTTTCAACATACGGGCTGCAGTTCTTCAAGATACCCTCTACGTAAAGGTGAATCCAGACACCCTCCAATGGAAGTTTGTTTTTCAATCATTTCTTAGAGTTTATGACAATTTGAGAGACATAACTGTAGACTGACTACAAACACCTGCATTATTGTGGAACCAGCATAAATCCCTCCTGTTGATCTTCACTCTGTCAAGCTTTTTAACTACTTCAGGGACCTCTGCCAGAAAGCTGGGGGGGGGGGGTTCCCCCTAATCTTTCAGCTCTGCATCCGCTTTGGTGGTTGTGTCTGTTGGATTCACAAGTTCCTCCAAGAGCTCTTTCCACTGACCGACTATACACTTGAGGTCAGGACTTTCTTCTCAAGAACAGCCTGAGTTAGGCCAATAATCACACTCAAATAATCTAATGGCTTCCAATTAACTCTCTGTGCCAAGCTGAAAGTCCTTTGTGGCTTTAGGGGTTCCTTGGGTAAGCCAACTCCAGAAGGCTTATTGCATTGATGGCTCCCTCCTACATCCCTGTCTACCAAAAAGCTGCCAGTTTCATAGATACCATGGAAAAACTTGAAAATAGCATTTATGAAGAAATGTTTTGACTGTGTGAGTTGAAGAAATAATAGATAGAAGCCTAATGCATTTGCCTAATGCACCATAAATGCATATGTGGGTTTATTTAATATTTCCAGCATCTTCTGCAACATTTGATTCAAATTAACGGATACAGTAGTTCGACAATTGGGGCAGGCATCAACTTCTGACTGAGGAGGCCATACTAGGTTTAACTTGCAAGACATGGTAGCATATTTACAATTTTATACTCCAATGATAAAAAAAAAATCACACATTTTCCTGCCATGAATTAGCAAAGCATTGTCTTTGAGTTAATTAGCATTGTGAGTTAATTTATAATTGAAATCAGAAAAGGCAAAACAATTTTGACAGTTTCTACAATTTTGTTATTCTGTATAACTTAATAGGATTTTTTTCATCTTTATGTGTCACACATTAAAAAAGAGAAGAAAAGACTGCATTCATATGGAAATGTTCCAAATTATTAAATGCACCTAAATAGCATTCACATGATTAAAAACAAACAAATACATGTTAGTCTAGTGCTCACAGAACCCACCTACAGCACTTAATAGAGGTTATCTCAGCAATATGTCTATTTCCACCCCTGGTGTCTTGTGGTAGGGAAATTGTTGCCACCAGTGTATTGCACATGCCAAACTGTGCCACCATCTGCTTTGAGAACTGGGGCCAGACAAGACCACAGGACAGTGGCTAAAACATGCAAAATACTACAGCCAATCCACAAACACAAGCCACAAAGCTACTTTCTCAAGGATGCCGGACTGAAATATGGAACCACTTCAGGTATAACATGGTGACACAAACATTAAAACATTTGGGATGATGCCAGTGGACTGTGGCCAAACAGGATATTGTCCATATGGCCATCCTACTAAGACTTAGTGAGCCACTCCATTTTTGATATTTCAAAGGCAGCTGAAAGAAGCAACTGGCAGTAAGTTAATGACAATATATGATTGTGAAGGTGCAAACTGCCCTATTTATGATGACGGCCACATGCACTTGTCCAGTCCCATAGGCATAAGATCTTCTCAGTTGTAGTTTCATGGACAAATAACAAAGATTCAACATCAAATGAAGGCATTTGGCTCCTCAGAACAGAGTGAGAAGCCCAGTGCTGCACGAGAGGCTGTCCTCCCACAATCATTCTCCACACTTGGCACTGACATAAAAGTAGCTTCTACTCAACTGAAGTGCTCACACATAACATGGACAGACAAAGACAGACATAAACACACACACATGCATGCCTGCACACACATGCAAACAACCAGACGCACACACACACACACACACGCAAACACAAGATGCAGGAAGTATGCCTGTCATTGACGTGCAGGGAAAGAAGGCAGTAAAAACAATTTTCTGTCGACAGGAATAAAAAAAACAACAGTTGAAAGTGGGTCTGCATGAGAGCGAGTGCAAGACAAAGGCATTCAATCCATCAGAACTCATCAGTCTGAAGAGAGAAAAAATATGTAAGGGAGATGCAACCATATGAGTACTGTCACTGTCGTCCTGAATACAAGGCAGAGAGGACAGGCTGGTGGAGAACGGGCCCAGAGCCAGGGGAACCATCTTTCACATCAACAGAGACATTGACAGGTTGGAGAGATTTAAGCATGTCTGGAATACAAGTGCCTGTGGACTCAGTAAAGGTGAAAACACAAGAAAAAGAAAAAAGAAAAAAATCTTTAGCAAATGACCAAGCACTATCAACCTGAGGTGTTTAATGCTTGGAAATGAGTTTATTTGCCCAAAGGCGCAAGCTTTGCTGAAAAGAAACAGACAGAATAGAAAGACATTGAAGAGTTAGTCAGTGAGGGCCCGATTAAACTTAAGGCCTCCAGGGCCACTCTGCCAAAGAGAACATAAAAGAGCTTATTAATAGCTCTCAGATTTACATGCAGTAAGTGGATGTTTATGTTGGAACTTGCTGCTTATGTGTGAACGTCCAAAATCTGTAAACAGTGCCATTCAGGTCTCATTTCCTTTACATCATTGATATTGTTTCAACTCACAAAACAGGCAGCCAGTTCAAAAAAAACATAATTCAGGCATTATCTTCTAAGTGGTCCCACAGTTCAGTCTCCCCAAGGCGGCAATCATGACGCTTCTTGTGCACTTCCTCTTCTGCCTCTTCGTGTTATGCTGGCTTTTGTATAAACAACTGTAAAGGGTCAACTAACTTCTGCCATTTGTCTAGTGGCTATACGAATGGGACATAGCACTAAACTAAAACATGAAATTCCTATTTACACAACTAGATGTGATCAACAGAGACCAATACCTGAAGGAACTGGTTATGAGGTTGATTGTATTAAAAGCAGGATACTACTCATAAGATATAATTATAACAACATCACTTGCCTCAAATGCCAACCTGGCTAATGCTGATTGTATATTATCTGTTTTCTGATGTCTTAATAATATTTCGATTAAAATGCACAAAGATACAATTTTGATTTTGTCCATTCCTTGATAAGTAAAATTCATGACCCCCACACATATAAAATGTATATTTAAACACTGGGAAGCTCTGATCAACCACATGAAAGAAAGAAATCCAAGAAGAATGAGGTTCGCGGGGAAGCATAAAGCGCATGTCTGTAAACCCCACTGCCTTTTATTGGACAAATATAAAATTAACAGCTGTCATGAACTGTAATGGTGAGCAAAGCTGCTTCCAACACAAATTTCCAATTTGAGGTCAGTTGTATGGGACTATAAACGTTTACAGGGCTGCTTGAAGAAGAATTGTCACTTTACAAGAAGCAAAGTTTTCAAATTAATCATCGCACTAATAACCCCTGTTCTTTTACTGTGCTTCAATTCTAATGATTGGCCATATTAGAAGGTAAATAAAAGGAAAAGCCCAAATGAATAACTATTCCCATAAATCACAAAAGAAGCTGCTGTTAAATTTCACACTCAGTGGAAAGTAATATGCAGACTGCAAAAGTACAATGCACATTTGAGAGAGCTGACCTAGCTTTAAGTACTAAACTTTATACTAGACTATCCATCATGTTCAAATAAAAGTTATCAAACTGTACAACAGAGGCAGCAGTACCAGAGGTGCAGATAGTAGAGATGGCTGCTGGCTAGAGGACTTAATAATAAATTTAGGTATGTCTTAGCAAAATAACTTCTTTAAGATGATTTTTTTTAAATGTTCATTCAATTTCTGATTTGTCTTCAGTTTAACAGTGTTTACAATTGATGCATTAAAATGGGTGTTATAATTAGACCGGTCACAATGCAAGTATAGTTTTGTCATATATTTGATAAATATTTCTCTACGAAACAATTTATTTTACTGACTATTAAAATCTCAGATTTTTCTTCCTTGTGCATAATGATATTCCCTAATAATGCTTGTTTTATAATTAGACCTGTCGTAACATAACAGATTCGTTTCACATCTACAGCACGTGGGCGCGGCGTGCGGAGGTGTTAATGGAGTGGCTGACACAAGCATCATGTTCAAGGATTCCAGACAGGACTGCCCTTTAAGTGTGTAAGGACATCACAACTTTGTTCTTCCAGCACTTCAAAGAGAAAATCCGAGCTATTTAAAAAATGACTCCCATCTATATATAGGGGGAAGTGATGCACGAAGAGAGACTGACATGTGTGAGGTCACTGTCTGAAAGAAATGGATATCCATGCCAGTGTCCACCCGGGCGATGAAAGAAGTGCAGAGACCTCGTCACTGCCAGCACGGGGTCATTGACTGGCTTCTGAATCTGGCCTCGCCTTTGAATGCAGACTCTGTCGCACCCAACCTTCACCAACAATGAGGGGATGGCAGCGTTTACCTGCTTAAACCCTGTTCATCTAACCTCAGCCGGATATGAGACCTTTCCTGGATAAAATCACAGCGAGATAAAGTTCATGTGTCAGAGATTAGACGGTGGTCTAGTTTGTTTTCTTTCATTTAAACCTAGGTAGGGATCGTTTTGGGGCCCGACCCCCATAGGCCTAGGCATAAAGCCATTAGTGGTGTTTTGTTGACAGCAGGCAACGGTAAATGAGGCTCCACTTTAATCAGCTGCATGCCGGGCTAGTGTCAGAGTTCCCTCATTTCTCCCAGGTGAAAGATGAGCAGGGAGCGAGGTGTTGTCTCCACCTTAATTAAAACTGTTCCCCTCACGTGAGGCCCCTGAGCTCCAACCAGCATCCCACCTCTGAAACCATGGCTGTACCCTCGGCATAAATACTAGCCATTAGCCTGAAGAGCAGAGAGAAATTGGGGGGCAAACAGCAAGGGGCATAATTAATCAGACAAAGATCATGTTCTAACCACTTAAAAGCCAGAGGGGGGCATTCATCTACAGGGAAAACAATTGCATGGCAAGTGAAATTTATAGGAGGGGAATGCATTGGAAATAGTTCTTTCTGCTGACAGTTGAAAACAATTTGATCAGTGATGTGACACACACACTGAGCAACAGAGTATAACCATTAAAGTACAACACTATGACATTAAACTGCTATGTCTGTATATATATATATATTTTTCAATATGTATGCTTTGTCGATAAGAAGACCACCATCACTACTCGAGTGGTCTTCTGAGCACAGGTTTGACTGCATTTCTCACAACAGCACAGTACAGTACATGTAGAAGGACAGGAGACATCGCCCGACCAGCATCATTATTTACCCAGAAATCCCATCCTACGTGCCGGCTTCCTGTTCCCTTGAAGTGAGACATCCTTTCCGGGGGGGGGGGGGGGGGGTTCATTTGGATGAACCAGACAGTGATGTGGATGCTGCTTTAGCCTGGCCATACCCATTTACAATAACACCTTCATGCTGTTGTCCCAGCAGCCCGCCCTGATACTTCAGCCCCATCTAAGCCAGGAGCCCCAAGCAGGAGGCCTGCAACGCCCTCAATTTGGTCAGTGTGGATGAAACAAAGAGTGCTTGCTGGAGTGTGGGTAGGTGGGATGAAGGGAGTTAGTCGGTGAGTCCCCCCCCCCGCTTCCCTCACATACACTATGAAACCTCTTGGCCTCTAATGCAAATGAGGTGGTAGGGACACTGATAGAAAAACATCATGAAGGGAAAGACAGACAAAGAGGAGGCATGGGAGGGGAGAAGGCCTCCTAAAGCAGCACAGCACTGAAGCCCTTTGCAAATCACGGCAGCAGTGAGTGTCAATCAAGTGGTCAGCATTAACAATGTTAAGACCAGAGCAAGCAGGGCTAATGTCCTTTCCGCTCTGACCAACACCCACCACCCGCGTGGCTCTGTTTCCCCACCTTCCACAAGCCCCTTGTGACCACATGAATCTGACTAGTGACAGCTTGCCGTTCTGTAATTTGCCAATTGTCACGCGTGTCAAAAAGCCAGACCATAGTGAATTATAGCCACAGAGTGGAGATGGGCCCGAAGAAGTGTAAGAGATCTGCAACACAGAGGAGGATAATGGAGATGACAGGGGAAACAGCAGGATGAAATAGATATGAGTGAAGGCTGCCTTCACAGTGTGTGTCCCTCATTTAGAGTGAACATTTGAGTCTCTGGATTTCTACATAACACAGCTTATTGGGCTTTGTTCACATGCCTTGTGTCAAGTGGGTTTAAGATCGGATTATTGTGACGTATGCATTTGTTCATGTGCATGTATGAATTAGCTCTTCTCAGATAAGACATGTGTGCCACTCGTCTCATGAGCAAAGTAAGGAAGTGAGCAGGTCTACCTGTGACTGCTGCGGAAAAAAGAAATTGGGACTGGTAGAGATTTTCTATGGCTGAGGCATTAATCTTGAGCATTATCAACACCTTACTGCAATCTGTGTTTCAGTCCGAAAGTCAATGAATACTTCACCACCGTTTAGCTGTGAGTAATAGGGAGGACCATGCAGAGCCTTCTTCTTCTTCCTCTTCCTCTTTCGGCTGGTCCTGTCAGGGGTCGCCACACCAAAACAACTTTTTTAGTCGATTGCATGCTTGATTCTGGCAAAGTTTATATGCCAGATGCCATTCCTTCCGCAACCCTCTGCATTTATCCGGGCTTGGGACCGGCTCAATAGTAAAATACTGGTCAAATAAAAACCATCACTGGCACACAGTTCAGCGCTAACACAGCAGTAACACACGTAAGGGAATTCAGCCGAGAAACAACGTGACCACATATTTTTCCTAGTGAGAAAAAGAAATAACTTCAGTGTTCATATACACATAGCCAAACACCCCCCCTCCCCACACACACACACTCTAGCACAAGAAGGAACCATGACGCCTATATAAATCTCTATCAGGAAGCCAGCAAACCTCTGTGCCCCTTGTTGGTGAAAACCATATAATAGCCTATGGAACCAGAAACACATTTTCCGGATAGTTGGCAGCAAATGTTCCGTAATGTTTTGGGCTGGGTAACTTTCTAACTTCTATATTTATCGTTGGGTTTAAAAGGCAGCAGAAATGGAACAATGGCTGACAAGTGCATGAGTGCTGAAACTGTTTTCTGGATTATGTATGCAAAAATCAACAGAATCCGCAAATAGTGGTGTGAAACCCAACATGACAGCCAAAATGAGCATTCTGGTTTTTATTATTATTATTATTATTTAAGCACAGAGGTCAACAATTACAGCTTGTGAACTTGTGTCATCACATGTACATGAAGTCGTTTCTTATAAAACCAGCCCAGAAGAAATGCTTTTAATACACATCATTTGGGAATGCATTCGCATTCATTCGTCCACTACACTTGTTGATCAACAGTTCATGTCTTCAAAAAAATATATAAACCATTTATTAACATCTGACAGCTGCTGGAGATCCTTAAATCATCCATGAAAGTGAAAACAAAAATCTATTATGTAAAACACTCCACATTACGATCATCATTTTCCACACCATTCTAACCCTAAGGGGTGGAACGTTAAATGTCTCACAATGTAATCTCGCCTTTGGTTCAGTTCGCTGCATTCTCTTCGGTTCGCCCTGCAGTCTGTCTTGCATTACTCTCCATCCCAAGTGAGTGCAAAATGGGCCGAGGAGATGACAAAGCCGACATTGCTTACGGTTGTGTAATTTACTCTTGGGTAACAATGTTATGTGGCAATGAGCAAAGGTGAAACTGCAGTTTAGTTGTCTTGCGTCCTTAATAGAAAACAGTGTGTGCAGGCCAGAGCTTTGCACTTGAGAGGATGATAATGACTTAATAAAGTAACTCTGTGTTGCAGACAGCAGCAAACTATGGTTTCCATCACATTTTGGTATTTGTCCAAAAGCATAATTTGTTTTCATTACGATTGGCAGAAATTCTCAATATATTGCGGAAAGAAATGTCCTTCTTGCAGCGTTAGTTGTTCCCATCAATTTGAGAACCGGAAGAGGGCTTAGAAAAACCCTTACAACATAGACAACATAGCATAACAAATAGTACTTCTTCTTGTGTTTTTACGCTAACTGCATGTCTGACACAATACAAATCTCCCTTCACCCACAATGTCGGACCTCAGGTTGTTGTTTTTTCAGGGTAACTGATGTGAAGGTTCTGCTGAATACAACCCTGTATGCATTTCAAAGAGGTGAGCAGGAAATCAGGACATTAGTGTTGAAGCCCTGCATTCCTATCACGCAGCTCGGGTCAGAACCTCTGGAAAGTCATGACAAGTTCTCCTCAGTCACTCCTCTGGAACTGCACCCTCACCGTGTCACATCTCTTCCCTTCAGTTAACGTAGAGGATGCACGCCGACCGATTTGGTGACCTGCTCACTCTTTCTCTTGCCCCATTCGAGTCCAGGCTAAACACAGTTCAGGTTGCGGACACAGTGCAATGGTGTCATACAGGGAGAAGAAAGGCAGAGTTACTGGATATTTCCCAGGGAACCAGGGTGGAGAATCAGTTTCCATTTCACCATGACCTTTCTCCAGTCCCAACGGCGGTCAGCTCCACCACTACCTCCTTCCTCTTACATCCCCACTGTGAAACGTCCGCTCAACTACTGTCTTTCTTTTTTGGTTCGTCAACCGATCCATACCGCAATTTTTACTAAGATAGGATGGAACAGCCCCACCCCCAACAAAGAGATCCTATTACTGCTGGTCATCTGTCTTCTCATCAGCTGTTTACACCGATTTAAATGTTAGCATTGCTCATAGAGCAAATGTGTAACTAATATGCAACTGATGAATACAAAGAAAATTACATCTAAACAACTTCATATCAAATGAAGGACCACCAACCACATCTAAATAAAGCTATGATTATAGAGAATTTTCCATTCAGGATGGGAGTCATCCCTTTCCAACACCCAAGCTATATTTAGTGTCTGTAAGGATTGTTTTCAGCCAGCAAACATTACTTTCATATTAAAAGTTTTGTGATGACTTTCTTTTGGGCCAACAATGCCGGGAAGCTGTTTGTCACGAGGCGGACGGCACAGACTCTGACACACTCAGGACACACCCTTCACTCAAAATGCAGTCATTTATATTTACCTTTTGTAGTTTAGAGGTATATACAATAACTCATATCCTGCCAGATGCCTGCGATAGAAATGCAAATGTCAAAACGTTCCAGATTGTCATACAGCTATTCCCAATGTTTTCTCTGAAGACCTGTTCCACTTATGAAGAGATGTACAAAACAATATTTCATTTAATGTATGTTAAATGTGTATTTGTATATGGGATTAATTGATTAACATTCAGCCCTGTGATGAACAGGCGACATGTACCCCGAGAGTAGAGTGTACCCCGACTCTCGCCCATAGACTGCTAGGAGAGGCTCAAGTAGATCCCGCAACCCAGATTTAGAGGTTAAGAAAATTAATGAATGATTAACATTCAAATGTTACAATGAAGACATTAGAAGTCCAGATTGTGTCCTTATGATTGAAACTTGAATTTCATATCCTGGCGCAATGCAAATACATTTTGATATCACAGCTATGCCTAGATTTATCTTTTCCTATGAGAGCTCGCTTATCAGAGGATGTCTAAACATGGCATTTTGCAGTGGATTCCATGAAGATTAAAGTCTCTGTAGTTTATAAATGATGTTAATGTTTTATTTATTTAATTAATTAAACATTAATATACACATTTTTGGAAATGTCAATCAGTAAGAGATGTTATATTTATAATATTTTAAACACATTTCAAAATACCAATAAGAAAATTAACCTTTAGTGGTTCAAGCATTAAAAATTGAGAAATGAAAACTTTACTAAGAATTGTTTTATAATCGGGATTCAGATGCCTACATTAACCACAATACCAATTTTAAGGAATTTCCAGAATTATAAATTATGTATTTCTTCATATACTGACTTTAGATTATCAGAATAAAAGCGGTACAATACAATTGTGGTGCATTCGCTCCACAAGCACTCTCCATCAATTTCATGGACATATTATTTCTGATTTTTTTGTCATGTGTGTTGTAAAACATGCAGAAAGCAGAACGGTCACCTGCTCAATCATTCTACAGACATGCTTGTCTAAATCCAGCAAAAACAAACCTTCACCAAGGAGGCATTCTAATCATCCAAACATTTGTGCTCCTCGTGCATTGATGAATGAAGCCATTGTGTAGTGATTATCGCAGTTATTCATAGCCTCCTTGCTATGGGATGGGATATTTGTTGCCTTACATAGGAGCAGACACTGCTGAGCTGAGCGCATGTTTCCCTGTCAATGCACATTAAAGGCTAGTAAGTGACATTTATAAATGCTTGGTAATATATGGTGTTGTATGCATCACATTATTAAATTGCCATTATTTTAGTGCAACAGCGAGCAGCCTTTGATTAATAGCAAACCATTAAGTTGAGGTGGATCATTCCTGTTTATAATTGCCGCCTCTATACTACAAATTAATCACAGATAAATTACAATAAATTGCTATTTGGTAGTGTTGAGCTTCTAGATTATTACTATTAAAGCAACACAAGACATATGGAGGGCTCCTTCATTTTTTTCTGGTGTCAATGTTATAAAGAATGATGCTATGCTATATGACTTTGTGTGTGTGTGTGTGTGTGTGTGCGCACTTCAGAAAAAAGAGAAAAACAACAGAGCGGGTTCTGTTCAGTATCAATGGAGGTATTTGGCTTTTCTTCTTCTCGTACTGGAAGCGAAAAAGAGGCTATTTCTCTACGGCTGCAAGGGATGTTCCGCTTCCCCGAAAGTGTCAAAAACTAAATTGTCAAATATGCAATGCTGTGTTAACTTTTTATTCACTACAAATGCGATGGAGCATGTCCGTCTTGAAGACAAGTTTGATCAGAGCACAAACTGTTCCCTGGATGCTCAGTATCTCTGGGGAGTGAATGGCGCAGTGGGCTGGCCCACTCCCAACTGTGGAACTTTGGCAATTCCCACTTGCGCCTCATGATGGCCGCCGTCTATGGTGGTTTGCAATTAGCATCTTTCATGATGTTCTGCTTTGTTGGTCATTGGAATCTAAAACTGGAGTGAACCTGAGATTCACTATGTCACCATTAGTCAGTGGGGTAGGGGATGGGAGAGATTTCAATGGGATTTACTGTGTTGGCTCACAGCCGGTTGCCTCCGGGCCCCGTCTTCCTCTTCTGTACACTCAAACAAACTCCTAGTTATTTCAGCTTCGGGGAAAGCTGACGTGGATCTGAGGAGAAAGCCTTCCTGCCACTGAACCCCAAGGGAATGGGTGACCAGTAGCCTTAAACACATCTTCCTCACTTCTTTCCCTCCCCCCTGCCTGTTCTCCATTCCATTCACTCTCTATCCCCGAGCTTTGACAGGAGGTATGTATTTTAGGGGACCCCTGGTGATGTGATGGACATGAGAGCCTTGTTTGAAATGGAAACCAACACATTCTGCCCTGCCAGGGAGCACCAGGAATATCCCAAAGGAGATGGCAAAAGGAAATGGAACAAATAAAAAAACAGCCATCTTTATTGAGGTTTTCCTTTGGAAAACACAGCTAACTACGGGAACAACGCTTCCTATTCAGGACGTGATGCTCTGCAATGCTATAACCTCAATAGAGTACCCACTGACCACCACAGGTGTGGTTCATTTATTTTTCTCATATCAGCACTGGCTCTCGTATACACTGACGACACATGCTGCCTCAGATAGCCAAGGTAAAAAAAACATGATAACGGAAACAAATGTAATTCACATAAAGAGATAAACTGTGTCACAAACAAGCTTATCCCCTAATGTGTGCAGCACTTCCCTGAATTCATCATCAAACCATCTATCATTTTCCTTCAACCTGCATTTATTTGAACTGAAAAATAGCTTGCATTTATGTGTTTAGGCACACTAATGTGTCATGAAAGTGTTTGTGTAACATCAGTCTGATTTTTTTTTGTTGGGGGGGTGCATATCTGGACGGGCAAAGAAAATGATGTGGCATACTCCATCCTCCTTATAACTCACCTAGACTGATAAAGAGAATAAAGGAATCATTTCCTGTGCCTGTTACTCATTCAAATGGACTGGCGTCTATAAACAAGAGCTGCAGTTATCCATGTAGCGGTCAGATAAGGGTGGAAGGAGACCTCCGGAGTGATGGATCACAAAGGGGCTCCCAGTCTTCTTCTCTTCCCAGCACCACCCTGCCACCTTGGGATAATAAACAGCTGTGGAGCAGGGGGCCAGATAAGAGCCATCACTCACATTGGCCAGGCTGATAAGACACAGACGCTCTCTGTCACCCTCCATGACATTTGTTTTTCATTCCACTTCAGACTGAGGGGGGAAGTCAACCTGCTTCATCTCATCAATGGGCTCCAGTCAGGATCACCCGCTGAGCGTGTGCCACCTCCTGACACTGATGGTAGTCAGGTGACTGACTGTGTCATGCTGCACACAAGAAGAATGGGCTGTAGCCGGAGTGTTTCTACGGTTTGACTCACAGCTACAGCACCGTACCGCAAGTGAACAAACGACTACCGCGGTGAAGGTTTGAACTATAAAAATGTATTTGACATAGAAGAAAGACAATGGGATTACGCACCCTCACTCCTGCTGTGTGCTCATTGCGGCTAATTGATATAGCAGAGTGGCAAATCTTTCACAGTGGAAACCAAACCAAAACACGTCAACTTTGATGAATTGTGGTTTTACTTCAGAAGATGTGGCCACAGTCAAACAAAAGGCCTCATACACCCACCGCTAAGTCTCAAGAGAGCGCGACCTGATACTGTACAGTTCTATGAACAGTCCATTAATTTTGAATACCTTTACCTGGGCTATTTTTACACCTCATATGTCATCTTAATGGACCGTCCGGGCAATGTTTAAGAGTGAGAAATAACCGGGAAAACAGCGAGGACTGTCCTTCTCTGGCTGGATATAAAACCAAAGTTAGACATGAATGAATGTGAAATCTCCTTGAACAAAAACTCATGTTACAAGTTGTAAATTATACTTCGGAGACTAATATTTCTGATGGGGTACATAAAATTATTATTTAAGTCATTTTGCATTTTGGCACCTTTAATTCCCTGAAAACAGAGACCTATCAGAGGGAATATGGAGTCATTGTAAATACGTCTGCCCTAACATTGCCTCTGCCAGGGTCACCTACAAGTCAGAGATTTGAGAAGGTATAAAATGCTTACTTTATAGCTATCCCAATTGTTATACGTTAAAGTAATGTGCATTGTATTACCACTAATGAAGGGCATAAATTCTCAGTTTACGACTGGACCTTTACGGGGGTAGGGGGGTGGGGGCTGTAAAACACACGCTTTTTGCGTTACTTGTGTCTGTCACTGGAGTTCTTGAGTTCAGACTGTGGACACACTGTTTCTATTAGTCAGGGACCGCTCCTCTGGGAAGCCTCTCTCTGCAGTAATGGGTCCAGGCCGTGAGAGAGCAGCATCCCATCCGTCTGCCGTGGATGAAACTTAACAGACAGGGCCCAACTTCCTGTTATAAGAACAGTGGTAACTATGACGCTAATCCATGGCTCTCATAAATCCCTCGGAGTCTTCCTCTGTCTGCAAGAGATTGGCAGTGCCTGATACTTGTGGGATAACAATCTCCTTTGTTGACCTCCACATCTCCGCTCACATGTCCATGTGGTGTCCATGCTTAACATGGGATCGTTTGATATGCACATGTCAGTCAGCAACACTACGTTATTTGACAAATGTTTGAATTCAGACTTATTCGATAATACTCGGATAGATCGGTAAAAATGCACTGAATCCACATATGTGATGTGCCCTTGAGCAAGGCACTGAACCCCCAGAAGTTGCCCCCTGGGTGCTGCTACATGCCTTACCCTTTCACTCTACAATTGTCTCTCTCCCTAATTTGCATGTCTGCAGGGCCTGTGTGTGTGTGTGTGTGTGTGTGTGTGTGTGGGGGGGGGGGGGGGGCGTGTGTTCAAGGTGTGAAAATGTTTGTGTACTGAGTGAAAAAAGGAATCCCCCCCATGAGGCATGAATAAAGGAATCTTTCTTCTTTTAAATAAACACTTATAGAGAAGGCAAATCATTCAGTGTTCACCTTATATCAGCAGTACCATCACAACATTAAGACAACCATAGCTGCTATTCATACTGCCCTTTTGTGAACACCAGTCTGTGAATGCTGGGTCACCACCGTGCTGCTTTCTGTTCCTTGTACCACTGGGGCTGATTAGTTCCACAAAATCAGCGACCACCAAGCAGCTATGCTACTTTAGCGGCCATAACCTTTTCTTTTTTTCCCTGTGATCACTATTGTGAAAAGGTGCATGCTTCTGTCTTTGATATAGCTGATGAGGGAATCAGGAGACCAGAGTTGTGTGCCATCTTGTAGACTAAGATACAGTTTAAAATGGGATCCCCCTCCCAAAAGGACATAGGATAATGGTAAACGACACAATAATGTGTTGAGTTGAGTGGAATACAGCCACACATTGAAAATGTGCTGATTGTGTAGTGGCAGTTGTCTCCTTAAATATGGACAGTAAATGCTCATTTGCTTAATTTATTCGCGTGTTCTCTCTAATGCATAGTAAAATATAAACATCATTCATAGCTATGGAAAAGCCCGGCTTTGCTGTCACTCAGTGACAGGATGCTGGAGGAAGGAGACACACATTACAACTGCATATGATTGGGAGAAATCAAGCAATTAAAGGGGAGGTGATTATGTCATCATTTTCTGGCTAAAAATAATTCCTGCCACATTTCATATTCACTTTGAATGAATAAATAAGGTATATAAAATGGGGTTTCAAATATCTCAGAAGGACATTCTGAGTACTTTTTTTAGACAGGCTTTATCTCCCAACATTCAGCCCTGTTAATAAGATGATGAACACTATTTCATGAAGGGCAGCTGAATAGGTCTCTTTTGGATAGCTCCCAGGCTCGCTCTGCCTCCTCCCCATGTCCTTGTCTTTCCTTTGTGCCACGTTTTCTCTGAGCGGGGATAAGGGGGAAGGTGAGAGAAGGGAAGGTGAGGTAGATTATCACTAAAACGCTCACACACACACAATTATGGGACTGACTTCTTCCCCTTCAACCCCCAAAACATTTTCATATCAATAATCAAGCAATTTTCCTACATGCTAATCCATCAAAGCGGGCTTGGGATAATCTGCAGGCGTGGGGATGGGTGATGTATGCCGCTTCCTCGTTTCAGGTGTGCCCGACTCCCTGGCAGACATTTGTCCCACTACGTGGCACACAAAGCCCCTGCTCTGTCAGCACTGATTGATCAGAGGCTGGCTATAAAGGAGGAAAGCAGCACACCCTATCAATGATGCTCTACATCTGCACCTGAAAAGAGCATTCGTCTCCTTCCACAACAAGCTCAATGCCGCAGATAATGAGAGCCATGCTGTTAACAGCTCCTGTAGCTCTGGTTTTTGTCATGTATATATAGGCAAAGTGCTTATACCTTTTAGAAGGAGGGAAGAGACATAAAAAAAAAGGACCCATGGTAGGAAGATTATCATAATGTCTACAAATGCTGACAGGGTTGAATTTTTAGTGGCTCTTTTTAAGATTAGCTGGGCTTTTAAAAAGACAGAATTTGCAGAACAATGTGATTTGTGTGTTTGATTTTAATTTTCGGACAATCTTTCACAGCATGGAAGGGATGCATGTGGATGTTTTTTTTCCCCCTGTACTGTGCATTGTTGGGATTTAGTCAGGCTAAGGGTGCTTTTAGAAGCATGTGAAGGCATAGCAGGAGCCTCCAAGAACCCGGGCAATCCTGCAGGAGGGAGAGTGAGAGATAAAACGCAGAGGCCTCATTAGTAGCACATTTATCATCTCCTGTCTGTGATTTAAAAGAATGACTGGGTCAAATCACTTTAAATACCTCGGGGGAAATCAACATTTGTCATTGCAAAGCAAACCTGCCTCTCCCCTCTTTTCTGGAATTAATTTATTCTCGTAAAAGCATCCCCATTCGGCGCTGCGCTGATTTTAATTTCATCCTTGCAAAAGCCTTGGCTGACTGTCTATTTCAATTCTCTGCTTTAACACACAATTGTCTCCTTCTATTCATTGAAGTAAGACTCACCACGAGCAAGGCTAAATCCTATCCACAGAATCTGGGCAGGTGACACAAATGGGCCTTAGTGAGACTCTGAAACATGCACCACATTGCACATTATTCTTCTGATGTCCACAATTAAAAACAAATGCCACCATTGGTGAACAGAAAAAGAACAAGAAAATAAATATGTATTATAAATGTGTTATTAATGTGTAACTTGGCAAGGCCATGGAAATCAAGATAAGTGTTGAAATATCACAGTCAAAGAGCGCACTAACATTGTTGCAAGTGGACCCTCTGGACAGAAAGTATGTGTTTGCCAGCACACTAGCTTACATTTCTGCAAGTATTAGCCGAAGACAGTCAGAGCTAGTTATGCAACCAATAACACTCAGTCGTGAACACGATAAGGGCTTTGAGATTCTTCTTAAATGCCAATGTATGAGACTCAGGTCTGTGCAAGTTAAAAATCTGTACCTGCGTTTTCATCTACCATCTATTTATATTTTGTTTTAATTAAAGATTTTTCTAGTTTTCACAATGCTACGTTCAAGAAGTCTGCAAATATGAAAAAACAAACAAACAGAACAAAACCAAAAATAATCGAACCTGAATCTATGGCCATTTTAAACCATTTCAGGTTGAGTCAAGCAAGTTTCAATTCAGAAAAATTAATACTACTTAATTATATGTAGTGCTGCGTGGTGGTGCAGTGGTTAGCGCTGTTGCCTCACAGCAAGAAGGTCACAGGTTCAAATCCAACTTGGTGCCTTTCTGAGATGATAAAGTGGTTGGAAAATGAATGAATGAATAATTATACTTACAGTAATTTTTACTTGCTACAAGGTCTTTGTACACACTGTTGTCTGGATCAAAGGTTGATTGTCAGTCACTGGATGGCCACTCTAATCGCTGCACAACCCAGTCTCCTTTTTTTTTTTTTCATTCCTGTTGATGCCAAATGTGAGATGCTGAGACTTGTGACGCATTATTGTATGGTATTGCAAAGATTTAGGAGGAAACAGGTAAAAGTGGCAGATGCTGAGCCGGTCCTGAAATAAGTGCGGAAAAGTGTAAAGCAGCACCAGAATTAACGCACATCTATTTTATGCCAGTTCAGACAGAATAGCTTGCCATATGTAAATAGAGGTTCAGTAATGAATGCACTTCCCCTGCTTTTATTTGCTTTAAGCCCTCACAGTCACACACACATTGGCACCATGCGAGACACAAATTAGAGAGCGTTTTAAAGGAAATATTCAAAGAGCAGCCTGCCGCCAGAATATCAGTTATTATTTTTGATGTTGCAATTTCTGACACTTTGATGCAATCAGTGAGTAGCCCTAGCATTCAGCCCTCTCCAGGGAGAGAGCTGTCAGGAGTGAGGAGCCGGTGGGTAGATAATTATGGGAGATCAAACCTTGCTAGTTAGTAGGCAGGAACGGGAGGCAAATGCCAAAAACCAGCCAATGTTTCGCAAACGCTTGTTCAAGGATATCCTAATTGCTATAAGTGGTTCCTTCAGGACTGGCACTTCAAACGCTGCCTGCTGCATGATGTCATATCCCTGGCTCCCCTTCACACTCACAATAGGCAAATTATGGAACAGGGCACAGCAAAACATACCAGAGGACAATATCTTTCCTCTGTCATGACATGTGACCCACATCACATGGGCGCCTACTGATATATCACACCACCGCCATCATATATATATATATATATATATACTGTATGTATATATATATAGAGAGAGAGAGAGAGCGAGGGGGAGATGGAGTTTGTTTTGTTATTTGAATAGAATATGAAATAAACCGTGGGTACTTCTGAACTTTATATGATGACTTTAATGTGTGTGCAACATAACAATGCAATTAATATAGAAAGCAGACTAATTTATAGGCAGAACACATACGTTACACCCATACAGTAAGAATTGTATGATCTCCAAAGCAATGCACTCTGACATCCAACTGTGTGCTCTGTAATTCAAAGTGAGAACACAGTCCTCTCTGTCAGTACTGTTTCAAACCTACCTCTCCAATCACCATTCTTACCTTTACAGTTCAAAGAGAAGGAGAGGGGAAGGTGAGTGCAATTAGTTGAAATCAGTCAGAACAAATTGCCGGACAGAATTGTACTATGCTAAGGCTTCCAAGTCCATTTACAGTTGGTGAATTTGACCCCTTTACTGTGCCTCTTGTACCCCAACAACATACATAAGAACTCCAGCAGCCCAATCAGTCTTTCATACTCATCATTGACCAATGTCTCACTTAATACAAAAATGGAACTTGAAAAACAATCTTAGACCTGCTTCTGTCTGTCTGAGGCACATCACAGGAAACCCAAGCCTTTGTAATCAAATGGAAGGATTTCATGTTTCAAAAACAATTCAAATTTTCAAAAGGGAACCACAGCTGACACACAATTGCAGCAAAACCTCCCTTATTTTTCTCTCTCTCTCCCTGTTGTGAATGTGAATCTTGAGGGTCATTGATCATCTCATTAAATTCAATAGAAAGGAAAGCAATCCTTTTCACACAGCTCAGGAATTCAGACATAAAACTCCCCCCTCCTCTCTCCAGGCACACACAAACACGCTCAAACCATCAAACATCTCCAAATGACTGCCTTTAGCAGGCAAGAAAGACGGCAATAAAATGATAAAATAAAGTCTATTTTGTTGAAGAAGGGTAAAAAAGGGTCATTTTCTGCATGGAGTGCTGAACTGTTAGCATAACAATGTGCTGGCTGGTGAGCTCATGGCTCTTCATCTGTGACAAGGGGCTTGCTAGCCTTTCACTGTTGTGCTCCGCATAGAACGACTTGAAACAACACCCTTCTTCCACTCCTGACCTTCCTACACTTGACCCCAGGAAATCCCAATGTCAAGCTCAAAGTCTGTGCACACAACACACACGACAACAATTACAAGTGAAAATAAGACACATTGAGTATCAGCATTATGAAGCAGAAACGACATAGACTCGAACGAGGCAGACAGAACAGCCCAAGAATAGATGGGCTCAGTCTAATTGTCTCTCTAATTGGTAATGTCTAAATGGGGTCTTCTCTTTATTTTTGGACAGAGCTGCATGCCATCATGCAAGGCAAATTACACTGACAGACAGGCTGGACTACATTCGAGACACGAGTGACAGCATGAGAGGAACAAGTGTGGATGATTGTTATTTTATTCACCGTGGGGGAAAACATGTTTAGAAAAACTGAGTTTCAGGTGGCTAAACATCCAAATTGCTCCCCTCCCAATGCCCTTTCTGTCCCCTCTATCAAGTCAAGTCTGGCTGAGTATATTAGGGATGAGGTCATCCTTCACTCATCCAGGCAGTGGTGAGTGGCTTCATTCTTCACTACTCAACTCCAAATACTTTTATCTGGAAGGTCTGCCTTTGGTGTGCTTGTAATATGAAGGACGCAGGGCTATCAGGTAGTTGTCAACTCGGTAACTACCCTGCATCGCTCCCAGGGGCAGCAGAGCCAACGGAGCCAATATGGCCGTCAGGTGGCCAGCAGCTCTGCTGCTGATAGACCTGATTAATTCCCCGGAACGCTGGTTTGTCTTCCTGCAGCTCAGTCAATGACTTCATTCAGCAGGATGAGGTCACCAGAGGCCTGGTAATAAAAGGGTTTCACTTCACAGCAAAGACAGCATGCCTGTGTGCAGCTCTCCAAAAAAAAAAGCCCTTTAAGAGAGAAGAGGGTAGAAAAGAGGAAAACATCTAAGTGCCTTTGGCTTCAGAGCAGCAGTCCTTGAGCATGAAGCAAGCAGAGTGTACTTCCTCTCACTCCTGGCTTCTCTTCTCCTTCCTGCCTCCCATTGTGGGTAAAATAATAATTGGCATGCCAATGAATTATTAGCACACACAGTAGCTCCAGCAAGAACAATGTCCTGTATTGGTGGAAGCTCCATTAATGTGACTTTCCTTTAAAAGAACAGAGGTTCACACAAGTAAATTGGTTTCCCAAATAAAAAATAAAATGGGAGTTTCATTTTCACTCTGACTGTGACCGCCTTTATTCCATTTGGAAACTTCCGTTGTTTTTACAGAGAGTAATGTGTCAATGTGATGAATGGATGTTCAATAAAACCACTGATAACGATAGAAGTTGTCCTCCCCTCTCCTTGAGTCATAACTGATGTGGCACAGCGGTTTAGAGCAGTAGCCTCATATAACAATGCTTATTATGAGGCATATAAGTCAAATAAAATTGATGTCATTCACTTTTTGAGACTCAAGGATAATCTGGGGAATTTCACTCCTACAAACGGTACGGGGAAATGACAGAACTTACGAGTGCGAGTAACTCACCCTCATGCTTATGGGATTGTAAAAAATGACAATTTCTCAAAAAGTGCCGTAAATTTGCTGAATGGCTGCTACCATTTACTGGCTGATGGTTGCTTTCACTTCGTGGCCCGTGCACATCTAGTCATTTAATATAACCTGAGGCCACAAATCACAGAAGTCCTCCCGGCAGTTGATATGAGACTTTGTTTTTTTTGTTTTTTTTAACTGCTGAAGTTATCCCAGCAGACAGGAACAAATACATGGTCTGTGGCCCGACTATCCATCCGTCCCGTCTCTGGGACGGGGAGGGGTTGCGAATGAAACGGTGGCGCAGCAGTGATGCATGGCACTGCAAGCTCGTAAAGCAGGCCATCAGCTGACCTCTGAGGCACGGGGAACAGGCAGGGCCTTTACGACCATCACCGGATTTAACAGCCAATAATGACTGGAATAACCGCTTAAATCTTTATGGACCTGCATGGCTGCATGGGTAGCATTGACAGCAAAGCCAGGAAAGAATACTGATACAGAGGAAGAGTGATATATTCAGTCAGAGCACTGACAGGGGCCATGTTTCAAACAAAGGGAAAATGACAGATGCAAAAGGAGAGCACCCTGATGTGTGTGTCTCTTAAGCAAAGCCAACTGGCTTGTCCATACCCTGATGAATGCACAACAGGGAGAGCGAGAGAGAAGTGAATGAGGGGATAAGACGGACACGAGACACAAAATGTCAAGAAATAGGCGAAGTCGTGAAAAAAAACAACCCACAGCTTATTATGTATATTCTATATATTATTCTATATATTATTTAACAACCTTCCAGAAAACTACGATATGCACTAAGAAGTACTCTGGCACAATATCATATTTAGGAAACACACTGCAGTTTATGTGAAGTTGGATCATAAATTTCTTTACGGGAGGAAAGTTGAGATCTATAAGATTTCTTTCTGCTTTATTCTGACATTCATTTAACTTATAGCATATGAACATCGTTGGAACCAGGAACATAACATAAATTCAGCAACTGTTGGCAGCTGACTAATTCTGATTTTCAATAAACTCTCCAAACCTAATAGAGTGCTCATGAAAGGAGGCCCATTTCACCGGCTGGCCCATGTTCAAGCAACATATGCTCGCATAATCTCTTAAAAAGCATGATCCAAGTCTAAATTTAATTATGTAATAGCACAAACAAAATCAGAGTGCCGACACAGCAGAGCTCTGATACACAGCAGTCTGCCACTCCACTTCCATTCTCCTCATTTGTTTATTGCTTTCACCAGTCCCAGCAGCCTCGGGGGCCACGGTGTCCAGGTCCATTCAATGGGCTGCAGATGGCTCTGAGGTTCCAAGCTCCTTTCACGTGATTGTTTGTCTTTCTTTTTTTTTAATAAGGTCCACTTGAGTTATATGACTGTTGTTAAATTATAATAATGCTTTTTCATGGTTCCCAAAGCAATTAATTTTAACGCATTGTGTATTTATGTACTAAGTCCAAAGTCTTTTAACTTGATTTTCTGTAAGTTTATACAGATTCTGACTGCATACAGTAGACTGCTGGTGGTGGTAGTTAGATGAGCCTGAGCGGTTTGAGGGACGAGGGACTAAATATTTTTTTTATACAGGGGAGGGTGGGGTGCCGAGGGATGTTCATGGTTCCCTGAGCCCTGCACTTCCTCTGGCAGCAGCACTCAACTTGCAAAGAACTGAGCTGAGGCTCCTGATCTCTGTAGAATACAGATAAACCTAAATCAGCGAGCAGCGTCAGTCCTTTGCCGAATATGATACTGTCCCAAACATTGCTGAGGAGGAGTAAAAATATATGTGAGTGTAGAAAACACAACGGAACTCTACTAAAGACTATATCTAAGATACCAGGTCACCATTTTTCCTGTAACAGTATCAGTAAATCCTAGGACAAAACTGCATATCTTAAGCACCTTACTGGCGACTTTTACAGTGCACTGTCGGCGCTTGGCACGCAGACGATAACATTCCCTTCACACAATTGTCTAATCTTCATGGCACAGGTAGCACTGGGATTGTCTTGGATGTGCACTCTGCCGTCGCCTGGGTTTGTCCCGGCATTAGAGCCCTCTGCATTCCTTTGTGCTTTTTAACCAATGAATTAAAGAGGATTTCAACATGGGAATACTTATCGGAAAAAAAACTACCCCCTTTTCTCTGAGATAAACAAATCACACTAAATAAGTTGGAAAGAGTTCCGCAAACTCATTCTGTAATCAGGAAGAGCTACTTAAGATAACAACGCCTGATTTAGACATTTTCTTACACAAAGAGTGAGGAAAACTGAACCTTTAAGCTACAGTATATGGGACAGGATTCACTTTGAGCAGCTGCCATTGCTTTGTAAAGTAGTTTACTTTACAATTTGTATTTATGGGAGCCAATCAGATTCTTGTGTTGTGAGTAAATATATTAAATTGTTGAGGTATTGTTTGTAGATTAAATATTCAGGTCACTTCTCCCCAGAAATCTTTTAATTTTTTAATCTATGCAGATGTTTGTTTCCAGAAAACTTTCTGAAGTGCATCCCCGGATGAACATTGAAAGTACTCCTAAGTAGCTAAGTTGCCCTTATACAAAATACCTCAAAGCGTCAAAGATAATACATGTGGATTGAAATGCAATCTGCCTCTCACTTCTTCCCAAGATAACTGCAGCCATTGACAAGACCTGGTTTCCTCTACTTATCTTGCAAACACTAGATACCACAAAGTCGTGCATAAATAAGTCTTTCAAGATTGTGATGGAAATATATCCGATTAATCACAACAAGGAAAACTGCAACAGCTTGTGATCCCGCCCCCCACCTCCCACCCCGCAAACATCATTGTTAAAATGTTTCTATACTTGCAGTTGTATCAAATATATATATTTTTCCTATCCAAAATTGACTAGTCTGTGATCAAACAGCCCTCAGTTGCATAAGCATTGTGCTGATGCATTTTAATCTATCACAATCTATTGTAATTTTAATACAATACAATTAAGAAAAAAAGATTTGGATGATCTACCTCTGTTCCGCATGGATTTTGTGATGCCCACATTTCTCTGCCCTGTAGCACAAAAATATTTAATTTTCATAGTAGCTCCTCAGGACATGACGGGAACCATCAGGTCCATGTTCAGGCTTAATTGCTGATGAGTGATTTAAACCGAGTGTCAAGCCTCCAGCTCCAGTTGCTTCTCTGCTGTCAGACTGAAAGCAGCATTTTGAACTTACATTTTCAGTATTGCCTCTGAGGCAAATAACAGTGCTTTTTCCGCAGCACTTGATACACTCTCACAATACTGTGATTGTTAGATTTACAATACTGTCAAATACATATTTGAGTTCTGTAACATCCCTCCGCTCCACGGTGCGGCGCTCCTCCCACTTCATGTTTCAGATTGAAAAGAGAGCACTGAAATGAGCATCGATGTAGCATCTTCACCCAACACGCACACACACACACACACACACACTTTTCATACTATTAAACGTATACACATGCATGTGTGCATGCATGTGTATATGGAAGCGTGACAGTGAGTGCATGTGTTTGATTAAGGTCTGACGAGCTCGCCTCATTGCTGTGGATGCCTCTGAATCCGTTACGATGCCTCCATCACAGACAGCACTTCATTTACATTCCTTCTGCTTTGTTTGAAGAATATCTAAGGGGGGGGGTATAATTTTCAGAGTGTCCCTCTTAAAGGTTTACCCAGACTCCAATGGGCTTGAAAAGTTGCTGCTTACACCGAGGGAAGCATTGTCACCTAATGAATCCCATGGATCAATATAACTGTTCTCTCTTCTCATATATAGTGCATGTACACAAGGGAAATAAAGTATTCTTTTTCATCATCAAATGTATAATGGATATAATTCTTTATTTAATACTTAGTTCAATTTCAGATGTGCCACGGAGGGAAAATATTTCCCGTGATGACGTCCCTGTATTACAGAAAGGGGATGTAAAAGTGGAAACATTAAGTTGAAAGAGCATTACTTACCTGAGAAACAACAACAGACGCTCCACAATTCAGCATCGCACGGACGTATTATACCACAATACAGTTAATCTTTAACAATTAAAAAAGATCAGACATTTACATATTAATCTGCTCTGCCTACTGCAGTTGACATATTTTAAATAAAGAGCTCATGCAGGCGTTAAAGGAAAGGAGCAAAAGAGAAAGGAAGGACACTAGAACGAGGACAGGAGAAAAGAACTGATAAGCTTATAGATGAGGGAGAGGAAGATGAGAGGGGAGCAGCGAGAGCAGTCACTTCAGGTGCTGCTCTTATCGGCAGCAGAGACAGGACCTTTCTTATGTAATCTGTGATTTCATTCAGCCTCTGTATCAGATGATTGTCTGGGAGAAGAAAAAGCTATTTTGAAGGGAAGGGGCTGCGTGAAAAGGATCGTCTCTCCGGCGGCTCACCCTTCCATGTCGAACCAGCCGCATGCCACCGAAGGTCAGCAGAATTATTGAAGGCGGGGGCGGCTCCGCCAGAGAAGACAATGATACGGCCTTAACCCTCATTTAGAGGTGCCATTTCCCCACCTGACCCCCCTGCTAAAGTGTTATTTTTCCATGTTATGAAATGTGATAGCTCTCTGGTGAAACAGGAGTCTCCAGTTAGGGAGGTAATGCTATGGCGTGCAGCGACAGCAAGACAGGCTCAGCCTCCCATCTAAATAGGCTGGCCGTGCGGCCTTGCTTCTCTGTGCTACACAGACAGTTCAATCAGGGTAAAACAATGCTCAGTTAACCGCTTGGCTAACAACAGCCAGTGGCGCACAGTGATACACAAAGAGTCCAAAGATTGCACATTTAGGGGAGATGATGATAATGTCTTGGTGAATTTCACCCAAACATGTCATTTTGAACTATTGCTGTACCCAGGGCTGTGATTTGCGACACAACCTGCAGTTTTCCGCTCCTGCTTTCTTCCTTTCTTCCCAAGGTGATGAAGGGGAAGCTTTCAATATGAGAGGAAATATTGGTATTTAATACAGGAATCAATAATTGATGAGGAATAGAATGTAGTGATTAAAAGGTATATTTCTGCATGAGCTGAAGATTATGTTTGAAATACTTGTCCGGCAATTAGAAAGTCAACTTTAACATGTGGCATGGCATTAATATGTGGGGTGGAGAAGTCATAAATGGTTAAAGCTTCATTAATTTCATATTATACTTTCATTAATGTAACATGATGTGAGCTCTGAATAATTCTTTTTTTTTTTTTTAAAGCAAACCAGGTGCCCATCAAATTCAAGGCGATGAGGCAGAAAAAGGGCATCGGAAGAGGGATGCTTCTCTCAGCAGCTCCACCTAGAGGCGCGGATAGGTTGCTGGCAGTCTGAACACTCACACAACATTTTATCTCTCTCTAAACACAAACAAGTGTCAGTTTGCTGCGACTGACTGCCTCTCCAGAAAATATTTCCTGTAAATGTGTCACTAATCATTCCTCCGATGGAAGGCGAGACAGTGCATGTGGCTATAGCGTCCGATCTGACACAGGTTGTTGGATAATGGTACCCAGAGGGCCAGAGTAGAGGGTAGCGCTGGAGGTCAGAGGAAAAGGCAGATTAAGGAGGAGAGGTGTTAAGGTTGTCACTTCAGGGCTCCTGCTCACAAAAGGAAAATATGCCGAGACCAGGCATTGCCATCATTTAAAACAGATGGCATTTAGCTTCATGTTTCAGGGCTTATTTTTGGGATGCAGCCTCTGGCAGATCCCGAATAGACTAGTTATTAGACATGTACTCTAATAATTCAGGCAAACCACAGAGGGTTTGGACAAAAACCCCGAAGCCTCAAACTGAGGGTCTTCCCGTCTTCTCCTCCTCCTTTTATCTGTCTTCCTGAACTGAAAGAGCATTCATTGCGCAAGAGGAAAGGAAAAGGAAGGGAAACCAAGAATCGCTTAACATGGAAGTTAGTTTTGCCAAGCAGAAAGCAGCATGCTAACATATGTGCAGTTGAATTGCATCCCTACTGGGATCACATATGCAAAACTCCTATCCCTATAACTTTTAGAGTAAAAGCATAAACCGCATCATAATATTGCAAATGCTAATAAAAAGATTGTTCAGGGACAGACTACTTCAGCTGGATGAAAAGTGCCTCGTCACAATTAAATGCATGTGACTTCTGACAGCTTGCAATGCACACACAGTGATTGATTCAAGGTACCCTAACAAATGCACAAGGCAGAGCAAACAGAGTGGTTGCACCGGCACTAGAATCTCAATCCACACTCTCATGTCACGACAGTCCTCACACAAACACAAACAGGCACTGGGACAGCAAAGAGATAATTAGCAAGCACAGCTGACTCCCTCAATTGTCCTACGTGCCCCCCCCCGCCTCTTCCCAGCTAATATGGGCGTGAGTCCCACTTATTAGATGTGATTATCCACCCAGGGCTGTATGTAGATTAGTTTTATTACATCCCTCAACCAGCTTCTCCGCTATTTAGACAGAAAATGTAATTCAGTGATGTAACTTAGATATAAATCTGCATTTACAGGGCAAAGTCCCACTCCAGCACTGGTTATGACAGGTTGGCTGATTAAACTATCAGGCTGACAAGCCCAGCAGCCACACAAGAGGACAGACAAAAGTACAAAGGCCCTCTTATTATAGAAAATCCCCCAGAATAGCCAACGGTGGGGATATGGTAATGATGTCGTACCTCTCTATAGCACAGGTCTACAGCACACATACACACACACACACACACACACACACACACACTGAAATATACATTCACGTATATGTGTGGACTCCAGTTGATACATATAACAAACAAGAACACACTTATATACACACACAGATGTTTGGAATTATAAGCATGCACACACACACACATACATATATACACTTATCTCCCCAATTCCCTTACCCAGCTGAATATGATGACTGGCTTTTGGAATGACCTCCAGGCAGAGGACAAGGCCTTTTTCTATGGCTGCCTCCCCTTCCCCTCCTCTCTTTCTTCCTCCCACAGACTAAATCTAAAAGACTGGTGACCTTGCTGTAGGTCTGAGGGAAATGAGCTACATCTTGTCACAGACTGAACAGGCTATTTGAAACCCGGTTTGTTGGCTTTCAAAGGGCCAGTGATTGTGGAGCTGATAAGCGGAAGGGGTGTGAAGCGGTGTCTTTTATTTAGAAAATTAAAAGGCAGGCCTGATGGAAATATGTCTGGATCGGTGTTAAGCATATCGTTGCAGGACGCTTATCAAGTGAGCATCTCTACAGCGAGAGAGCGAGAAAGGGCAGACAGTAGCTGAGATTCCACTCTGTGCTGCTGACAAGCTGGAGGCACAGAACACATACAGACAGCGAAGCTTCTCAACAGGCCTTATGCCAATAACCACGAATATGTTAATGATTTTCTAGAAGAAAATTAACTTTAAGGGTTTCTTACCAATGTGCCATCTCTGGGATAGGATTTAAAATTCATTATCTGTGCAGTTATCCAAATCCATGCTATGCTTCAGACAGACACACAACACACACAAAGTCTGGAAACAAGCGCAAATGAGCAAACTCGCCCATTTCTCCAGTGAGAGATTATGTGTGTGTGTGTGTGTGTGTGTGAGAGCGAGAGAGAGAGTCTCCAAACAAAAGCTGGCATCTCCCATGGCCTGTGCAAATGTTTGTCTAATGTAAACCGCCATATAGGAGCATCTAATTAGGGGTGTCAGGCTGCATGTGGCTGAGAAATCTCAGCCAACTGTCACCCAATTCAGATAGCTCCCAATCAGCGGGGAGACGAAAAGGGAATAAAGGGAAGGAGAGGCTCCAAGAACCGGGAGCCAGGGACCCGAACGGGGGGGCAATTAACAGCCAAGGTGAAGCCACTTATTGTCGTAAAAGAAACTATGCTAGCCAAGCATGTTAGACTCTTACGATCCCCGTTACTTAGCCAGCATCTGATTGTAGTTTTATAATTACGAATGCAGAGCAGTGCTGCATGGCAGTGGACTGGCTTAAATGACACGTGAAGGAAAAGCATTGTGGGTAGGCAGTGCAGCTGCACTGTAAGGACTCGTACACAGAGTCAAGTCAACAGTTTTTAAGGGATGAGGTAAGTGAGCAGAAGTGGTTGGAATTTTTTAATGGTTGAAACACAAAGAAAGGTCATGATAACCCAGCATGGGTCAATGTTCTCATTAAAAAGCTACACTGTACGGAGAGGAAGGGATGCTCTTCACCACAGCACTGTGTTTTTAAGACCACGTTGGGCACAGTTTAACTCTTAGAAGGCCATGTCAGCACAGGATAACACTTTGAACATGCAGGCCTGCCAAAAGAGGCAAATATTAGTTGAAATGTTGGGGTAAAACAGGGCATGGCAGGTTAGAATGAAGTCAAAAAGACAGGCCAAGGTGTTTCTGGGTTTCTCCATTAGCGTTAATGATTAGTGGGTTAAAACTGGGGTAGGACTGCACTGTTTTTTTCGACTAAGCCATGCTTTGCTTTGCATAAACAACAACAATAGCAGGCAGGTTCTTCTGTAGAACTCACACAATGAGCTCAAGGGTTCCTCATAACATCTCATTATAGTTAATGAGCACTGTGTGTTTACAATGTGTAGCTCGATAGAGCTAGCAGTGTTTACCCATCCCCTCCTCTCAATGTAGATCACTCAGCACACCCCAAAACAAAGAAGGATTTGTTTAGCCACGGGCTGTTTTTTTTTTTTCCAGTCTGGTTCATAGGGCTCGATCTGGCAGGCATAGGTTGTTAGCGCTATCTCCCAAATTCATCATCTCCATGAGATTCACAAATATATGCTGGGTTACACAAAACACACATAATTAAGTTCGATTAAACACTATATACCGTCCTCTGACATAAATACACAGCCCCAAAGAGCCACCCTGACTGAAACATACACAAAATGTAAGTCCTCCTGAAAACAATAAAGCAGTCTGTGTTGTATTCCTGTTTCAGCTACAACTCCAGAATTAACCCAAAGGTGGGATAAAAATGTCATATCTCCTTCTGTACAACAACATGGACCTCAGAGCCTCATCTGCCAATCCACTAATTAAGAAAATAGTTATCAGCACCTAATATCCTTGAGTATAAAGCTAGAAGAGAGTTCTGCATGGTAGGGTCTTCTCTTAATCAGTGTGTGAGGAAGCATGGTAGTTCAGATGCTGATTGAGTCCTATGTTGAGTGTGTGTTAATCTCTGATTAACATCTGTGTATGATTTTGTGGAAATATGGCACCAGTGAGCCTTATGTACACACAGGGCATGAAATATCCAGGCGTGTAATAACATTTTATTTACAAAGGGCCCACTGGGCACACTGCATGCCAGCACTGCCAAATTGAGCCCGATGTAATTCACTTGAATGCTTCATATTATTCTGGCAATTCAACTGGGGGAAGGAAAAAGGAATGGCTTTAGTCACACTACTATTAGGAGCTGAGAGATGATGGATACCTGTGAGGCAAACCGAATCCAACACTCATCAGCCATAGCAAATAACAGCAGGGTACGTATGAAAGCGGGAGGATGAGGCATGATGAGGACCATATGGGAGGGACAGTCTGGCCCAACCCAAATACTACTGATTGTCTCTCATTGGACCTGCATTGCTTCTCGGGCAAGGAGCAATGCAGAGTCTGTATTTTAGGAAGGAATCCAAGGCATGCAGACCACTACGCCCATTCACTCCCCTCAAATCAACTGGACATTTAACTGAGAACCAATGCATCCAAAGCAAACTATTCCAGCACGCAATGTGGAAAACATAACTAACATTTAGCTATCGGTATGTCGAGTGACAGCAGTGCATGGAAAAGTCAGTATTCCCACAAGGTGACAACATGTCAAGGTGCTCACAGAGGGCAGATCTGTGTCTATGCATACATTTGTTTCTTGTTCTGACAGTTAACCAATGGCAACACTTACATCCATTTAATGTCAGCTCAGCAGGTACAGCAGTGGAATGTACCGAATGCACAACCATCCGAAAACATATGGCTCAATTCATATTCATTGTTGCTATGAAGTGACAGCTGATCTGAATAATATCCACTTTATGCATGTGTGAAAATATCACCTATGGACTGACCTATCAGAACCTTGGGGCACATAAAGTCCTCATCATTCATCATGTGTTTTTGAATATCCACACAATAATATCAGAGTAATATTGTTGGTCAAAAACGCCCCCTTTCCCCCTTCTACTGTCACCATTTCAATGGAAATGTGTTAACTAACAAAAACATTTGGGATATCACATTTTGTTATATTGAAAATAATTTTGGGGGAAAATAATACTGGGCATGCATGAACCTGCACAAACGTTTTCATTGATATTCCATTCTGGTTTGTCTTTCAAAAATAAGCCTTTATTTAAAACATCACTCAGAAGGCTTTGGCTTTACTCATATAACATTAATAGGGTACACCATGAATTTATATTTTCTCAGTATCAACAATGAACCAAAATAAACAAACCCTTTCAACCATGCATCCGCAGGCAGCAAAGGCCCAGTGAATTTAAGCATTTTATGCTGTCGTCGCCTCTTTAAGGATTCTCTTATAATGAATATATGCAAAAGTCCATTAGAGCATAAAAACGCAGACACCAGGCCCTCGTTTCTCCTCTCCAAAACATGAAAAAATAGGGGGAGAAAGAGCTACCGGCTTCGTTTTCAACGAGAGCTGCGCCTTTCAAACTGCTTTGGTGTCCTACAAAATTACCATATGAGAAGCTATTTACGACTCGACAAAATTTCTGTGTGTTTCCATGAGAGATCAGTCCGTTCCTGTGATGGAACAAAATGAAAAGCCTGCCTTACTTGTTGCACGCAATTAAGCCCTCGCGAAAAGACAGTCGGGGCAGTTTAACATTTCATAGGGCTGTAATTATTCTTTAACTGTTAGAAAGTGTTGTCCCCTAGGAGCCAATTACTTGAAAAGCGCTCATCACACACAAGATATATACAAACAAATCCTTCAAGCACAAAGTAAATGTTTAAACATTAAAAGGCATGAGCGTAGGAACCCATACCATCAGTTTTTGTTGGAGCTAATTACTAATAAGAGCAGCAACCCTGCTGTGTTAGATAATTATGACAACACCTTACACCTCAAATACAGAGCGCGCCTGACTGTCTGGTGCACCGTGGTCATGAGGAAGATAGTAATCAAGCACAGATTATCAGAGAGTTGAATAGATTGGACATGAAAATTAAGTGGCATTACAGTCTCAAGGAAATATTACAGATCCAGATGAATATTAATGTTTCCAACACACAGACCTCAAATGCTGATTTTACATATAAAATAATCTACCAACTAAATAATCTTAACTGCTTTTCAGCATATATTATAATTCACCTATCTAAAACGCCCACATGATTTAGTAGACCAATCATGGCGCTACATGTCATCTCTTGGCTCGCTTCCTCACACAAACCAGCTTAGCGTGCTTCGGTTCGCATGTGGCACAAAGGCAAAAAAAAAATAATCGAAAATGGTGAAACATTGCAGTCATATAATCAGAAATATAATCAGAAATAGTTGCAGCCTATCACACTTATACGCTATAGTAAGAGTCATGAAATTATGGTAGCTACTGCACTGAGTAATTTACGCATAATGCCACCAAAAACGGTCTATGAAATAATAAGAATTAAATTGTATCGGTGCAGTGATGTTACTTCCATCGTTTTTTGACAAAAATACGTTAATACCAAGTGAAAAAAATCCTTCACTGAAGTATTTAAAGCCGCTCTGCGTGCTCCTCAGCGAAATAGCCATATCAACGAAATACCTCACTGAGAAATCACCGGGAAGTTCTGTCTGCTTTGCCAATGAGAACACAATGCGTTTCCATCCATTTTGGTCAAACACTGTCTGAGTGTCTGAGCTGTCGACTTCTGGGGGGCGGGAGGGGGCGTACCAGAAATATTTTAACCAGCAAAGTTTTTTTTTTTTTTTTTTTGTATTCCTAAAATGTGTGTGGCAAAAAAGTCCATAATAATAATAATAAAAATAATAATATTACTAATAATAGAAGGTGGGTGGACTTGGCTGAACATTTACTGCACACAATTTATTTTTACCTAAAATAAAAACTTAAGAGTAAATATAAGTGACTTAGATGGATAATTCTTCAGTTCAGCAATCATATTAACCTCCACTTACTCTCTACGTCTGCTTGGCCCGTTGTTTGCTCATCTAATCAATCTCCTTCAGCCTTGCTCTTTAATGTCTTACTGCGTTTGCCCATCTCTAAATATCCACTAATGCCTGGGAAACATCAGGCCCTCAATGATAGCACTGTAAATGTAATTTATTTCTCACTCATGCAAGCACTTGAGCTAAACGATTATGGCTACTGAGAAGCAGCACAGTGGATAAGATAAATATTGATTGACTGGAGGGTTTGTTAGTTACAGTGAAGAATAAGGTCTGAGTGATAAAAGACATCTATAAAGAGGAGAGGGAGAGGTGTTCTGAGTTCTCTCGTGCCAACTAGGCTTGTTCCAAATAAAGAATAGGTCAGCATAACATGGTTCAACCGCAAACAATTGTTTCAGTATTTCAGATCCAAATCCAAAACGAGCATCTCTTTCAAAATATCAAGACTTTCTCCCAATGAATTTTCTTCCTGCATGTTTAGCAACAATGTGCCAAAAGCCTGATGACATGCTTGTCAGTCCTAAGTACGGTCAGGGATAGACATTTTGAAGTTGAGTTGCATCCATCCTGAGGTTCTAGGAATTTAAAGATGAAACGTTTAATAATTGTGTCACTGTCATGAAGTGGAATATATGAAATATTTATAATAAACCATTGATGCTTTGCATGTGACCACTCGCAAATGTCCTTTTGTGCCCCTGCAAATAACGACTGACAAAAAGAGTTTCTTTGTTTGTGTTGCAGCTCATTGTTTGGCTTTTGTAAGGAGACAAAGTAATTCGTTTCTGTTCTCAATAGAATTAGTTTCTGTTCTCAAAATAATTAGTTTCTGTTCTCACTCCTGATATTTATAGCAAGTAATTGGCAAAGAAATACATTTCAAGATTAACCTGTCACATTTGGAAGGTGAGATATAGAAAAAACCTTTCAAATAAGTGAAAAGTCTTCACAGTGTGTGTGTGTGTGTGTGCGTGTGTGTATATGCTGCCAATCAGAGCCAAACATATAGTAAATCTAATAGGACACAAACAATGTCGGATGAGGTGCACCTGACGTATGAGAGGGCCTTAATGTCTATGAAGGATCAGTGGCATTGTCTCTCTCTCTCGCACCACGCGCGCACACACACACTCTCTCTCTCTCTGACTGGAGAAATGGGCGAGTTTGCTCATTTGCTCTTGTTTCCAGACTTGTGTCACACGCACACACACACACACACACACACACTTTTGTTATGTCATAATGTGACATTAATTGCTTTGGAAAACACTATCAGATGCTTGACATGATCATTCTCATTAAACAAAAAACAATCCCAGAAGAATGAGCCTCCTATTAACAAATTGCTGCATATTTTTTCCTAAATAAAAACAACACTGAGATCATATAAATGTGTGTGTTGTGCGGACTTTTTTGATGTGCGTATTGCGTAAACTCAGCCTGATTCTGTTTGAGTGAGCGTTTGTGTGTCACAGACTGTCGAACTTTTCCCAAACCCTCAATTACAACAAACACTTGCCTGTACAGCCGTTACACAGGAACTTTCCACCAGTGTAAACAACCTTGTGCTGTTGATGTTTGAGACTGACTGAGAGAGAAACAAAGCTGTTTCAAATCCCATTTGGGCTCAGAGGCGGCCCATATGGAAAGTTACCAAATAGTGCTAATACTGCTAATAGGATGTTCCACTCTAAATAGGAGCTCATGTTAATACCCAGATTTTCATTCATGCTGGAAATTGTAGTTTTAAATTACAGTTGAATGCTTCAGATTTTAAATAAAAAAAGTCCCTCAAAAAACCTTCACAGCAACACAAAAATTACCACAGCCTCTGAACAGAGCCTCAGCCTCCCATTGTCAGCCAATTACTATGCAATCTCTTTCTTATGACTGAATAGCTCACTGTTAGCAAATAATGAAAAGGCAATTATGGCAAAGCTGTGTTCATATTACCCTCTTCATTTTATGCAGGCTGTAATTATTGTCAATCCTAGAGGCTTACTCTACCATGTAAGAGGCAGCAGGGAAGAAAATGGAGTGGGCTGGTGCATGGCAAATTGGAAATGTCACAGCTACCTTTTTATCAGCACCACTGGACCTTTTTGTGTGTGTGTGTGTGACTCACATACACGTACATGTGCATGTATACACGCGCACTGCAAACATGTGGGGCTCTACTTAGGTAGCCATTAGCGCACATATCCCTTGTATGTATTTATTTACACTTTAGCACCCACTTATTTACACCTATCATCAGAATCAGAAATTCACCAGTGGGGGGCGGGGTAAAAAAAGGAGAAATGTGCACATTGCATGCGTAAAACAATGTATGTTTAGCAGAATCTTCACCTCAAGCTGTTACCATAGCTTAAGTACAATGCTTACGGGTGAATAAATAAGTGAGAGAAGCGTGGATGTGAACACACCCTCCTTTTGTTCTTCCATTTTTTTCTTGAAAACAATGTTTTCCCTGAAGACTTCTGGTTTTCTTTCCCTGCCAGTGTCTGTCTAACAGCAAATTGGTGGATATATTCCTTTTGCCTCTGCCCTCATTAGCTGTCTCCATGCTGTTCAGTAATAGGGAGTGGCACATAAATGATTCCCTTTATAGAGTTTGATGTGCCACACTGAGAGGACCGCAGGCCCCGTATGGACAGCACCCTCCCACCCGCTCCAAACAAGCCCCTTACTTCACCAAGACCCCCACCCCAGATGGAGAACACGTTGGGGAGGCAGCGATGGAGGAGGGAACAGTGTGTGTGACACACATGACAAACGCCTTAGAATATATCAACGCTAATTCTAATGGGCGGCACTGACCCTTAAAATAAAACATTTCATCAATGTTTCCCTAAGTGCCACAAGTAGAGGTACATAATTAGGGCGAGACATCAATGAGGACTCGCGTACGGGCACGGCTGCGGAGCACGTGCCAACAGGAACCGTGAAGGCGAGGTGGAAACGCAGAAAGGATACACAAGCAGCAGCAGCAAGGAGAGATCTTTTGTCAATACTCTTGCATGCTTCCCTTACAAATCAAAGTGAATAAACAATGTTGTGATTCTGCCATACCTTGACAGGCGGGAAGCAGGTCTACTAACGCGATTCTGACGCTAGACTTTTCAAGGTCAGCCTTTAAGCTCTTTAACTGCAGTTTCAAGCTTTGCACCAAATTCATCTTGACATTCATATACCTGGCAAGCACATTTATAATATATTTTTTCAGTTATTTTATCGTTCCTTCCCCTCCCAGTATGTCCCACAGAAGCAGGTGCTGCTCCTTTTGTGTTTAACAAGATTCTTGAAAGTGTGCATAAGGGAGAAGTGCATTTCTTAAAGGGAGGCGTTGCACTACATGCGGCTGTCTTCCAAGCGCGCATCTCAAATGGATCCTGAAGCCTGTCACAGTCATATTACTTTACCTCTAACATAATAGCATTGTCTAGAGCACGGCAACACAAAAGACAGCCAGGGAAACATCACAACAGGATCAGGCAGAAGAAAAGTCCTCTTTTAACTTTCAAAACTCCTTAAGTTCTTAGAGCGAACAGACTCCGGTGTGCCGCTAGCTTATGATGCCGTGCTTGCCTGCTGCTTAGAAGAAGGATGGAGAGAGAGGTAGTAAAAACAATGTAGTCATTATGGCTCGCTTGAGTGTCATTTTGGCAGGCGGTGTTATATCGCTGCTTGACTTCAAATGTGGAACTGAAATCACTCCTCTGTTGTCTTGTGGCCTGGCGGCGGTTAGGCAGAGTTACAAGGCACTCAAATGAACCAGAAAGATGCCAATTTACTTCCCGACATTGCTCTCCTCCGTATATAAGTTTTGAAAGCAAAATGTTTTGATTTTTGCCAGGCGAATACGGTGACACAATATGACGGCAGTATAACTGTGATCAATCACAGACATTTTGCGGAGGTTGCTCAGTTCTTTTCAGACACGGATCTCACCCAAAACAAAAGCACAAACAGCAACAGCTGCTGCAGAAACAAGACCAACAACACCATCCAAAGATTTTCCGAGAAGCGGATACCGAGCCTATCTAACATACTCTATGTGCATGTGTGTGTTCTTGTCGGCAGAATTCCTGGATTTGATGTTTTGAATCTCACGCGCCCATGAAGCGAGTGGCCCGCCTGCTTGTCATCTAACTTTAACGTGTGCGTCTCATACGCACAATAACATACATACTCTGTCTGACTCATGCACACCTTGTTAGCCCCAAGTGTTCGCGCATCTGCTACCTCTTTCCTGGAAAGCCAAGCTTAAATCAAGCGAGGAAGAAACAAAAAAAAAAGAAAGGCAATAGCTGTGGAGACAGAAGAATGCCCTCCATCCCTGACATATTCTGGCCGAAAGATATTCATGTCAGAAATAACAGGTAATGGTAACCTATGGAAATAAAGACGCTGTGTAAATAACTTAAAATGACCAATTACACTAAACACGGCAGCTTTAACTTCCTGCCTCTGAGGAAAATAAATAAACACGGCTTCTGCAAAGGGGAGAGTGAAAAGTACACCCTTATCAGAACCATCCCCAAGTTATTTTCTTTGAATCCCTGCCAGGGCCCAGAAACCCTCCGCCTCTTTCAAGCAATTTGAGACATTCAAAATAAAATTATGAAGCATCTCTTTGAGATATGAGTGTTAAAGACCAAGTGGCCCATAGCTACATTAATCCCTGTTATTCCTGACCTAATGATACGAGGCATAAGAGAAGGGGAAACACAGGGTTAAATGGCATTAGGGAGACTTACTTGAGTGGTATAAGCTTTCTTAAGGGTCAATTCTAGCAGTTTTTCAACAATAACAGCATGATGTAATGTTATGTCAGTAAAAGTGTGACATGAATAAAAAAATAAACCAGAATAAAAGTATAAAAAACTGATTTCAAATGATGTCACTGTGATAGAAATGCTCATAGTTGATTCCAACTAAAAATTTAACTTTAATCAGCCGGACCAGGAAAACAATGGAACCTTCATTTAACTGAACATTTACATAGATGTTGTTATGGTTAGGTTTAGGTTTCATGCAGACCTCTCGTATGCTGAATTGGACAAACAAATAATTAAACGTGACATATATTTGAAGGGTATCAATTATTCCTAAATCAATTATCAGCATTTACAATAATGTCTTATAAAAGTATATAACTAATGTTTCTTCAGTCCAAAATCACTTTGCTCCACTGTTGCGCTAATATACTCAGTAACAGAGTAATAAGGTACTGTGATGTGCCAGCGGGGCGTCCAAACTCATCCAACGATAACACAGTACTCAGCACACAGAGCAGCAGGGCACTTCCTCCTCACCGCTCTCATCTTTAATAGACACTTATCAGATATGGGCCTAGAGAGATATTGAGTTTTAGAGGTGTACAAAATATGATTAAATAGATATAACCCTAGCATATGTTTACCTGGTAAAAACAACAACAATAAACTGAACGACAAAAAAGAAAAGCAGATACAAAGACATGAAATTGAACTCATAAGACTTAATATATTTTACATCTGAAGATAATTCCCAAATTAATCACAATGTCTGTAAAGTAAGATGCAGCTCTTTTTTCATCGTGTGTGTGTGTGTGTGTGTGTGTGTACTTAATATAGAAGCTGTGTCTGATCCTCGATTGGTAATTAATCTCATATATTTTACACACTTGCAGCCCCTCCCCCTCCCCCCCACCCCCAGTTCGACTTAATAGGTCATACACAAGCCAACAGTTAACAAAATGAAAGACCACACTGTTTGTCTCTTTTTTACATTCTTTCTCTCACAAAAACACACACACACACACACACATGGAGGGCTCAGGGCATGGACCATGTCTACGACTGTCAGATTAGAGAGTGTCCTTAATTTGAGTTTTGCTGGCTAATGAGATTGGGCTAATTGGTATCGTTACTGTAATCTCCAGAGGCGCAGGACAACACGTTTAAACATATACTCACTGATCACACTTAAAGCCTGCCAGTGATGCTAAAGGTCATTAGTGGCTGTGTTCATTTCCAAAGCCAAGCGATGTAATGAGGAGGGGAGAGAATAAAACACTGTGCAAGTTCACTGGGGTTAAAATATTAATTTGCTAATTCCAGGATGCATGTTGCCAAAAGAAAACACGTTGTAATTACACAGTAAAAAAACAACAACAACAAAAAGGAACAGCTAAAGTAACACTCTTCGACGTAACCATGGATTTTGTTATGCAACCCATTTTACTAGCAAAGCTTACATTGTTGCACTGAACATTTAATTTGACATATTCCCTGATGCAAAGATGAGAGCCTTACATTTTTAACTCCAGTCAAGTAGAAATGTTCATTCTAACTTAAGGTCACGCTGGCTTTCAAACTATTTGGCATTGTGGCTGCATATTTAATTACCTCTCAACTTGTTTAAACCCTCATTTTTCAGTGCAGAACTGTGAGGTAAACATACTTTCATTATCATATATGCATACCTGTGTAGGATACTCTGCCTATGGTATTCACAGTTTTATGTAGACTTTGTCTAAACTCTAAAGTCTGGTCGTCTTACAACAACAAAACCAGGTTGATCATAAATTATCCATTTAATATATATATGGAACAGTGATAATTCAGGCAACAACAGTGACATTCTAATTTCCTAAGATTTAGTCCTTGGAACAAAGAGTTGTGCATTATTTGGCTGGAAACATGGGACAGGAACTTAAGTATTGTGTCACAACATATCCCAACAAAAAGATAACGGCTTCAGAAGTGCACAGGGTCAATTGTGTGAAATATACATGATCTACACTCACGATTCATTCAGCTTCACCAGAGATGACATTTTGCCTCGAATAAAAGCACCATATCCAACGACTGATGTCTTAGCCTTACTCCTAAACTGTAAGGACGGGTCAAATGAAGACAGGGATGTCTTCAAGGCAGCAATTAATGAAGAAAAAGTTAAGAAAAATTATAATTGCAACACTCAATATAAATAAATAGAGTATAAATATAAAATAGTGTATAAAACAGTATATCTTTATTGGCAGCTATATGAATACAATGAATGCACAGTCTTGCATTAGGTGAAGTGAATGCATAAGGCTGACAGAGTGAAACAACAGAAGCAAATGTTAGCATTAGTATTAGCATTAGCAAAAGGGACGAATAGAGCGCCTGGCAGCCAGGCCTCGTCTGTTCACAACTAGAGACAGGTGGGACCTTAAGCCTGGCTTCAGGTTACTAGGACAAGCTGCATTCTGCGTCACATACTCACAAACACATTCATACACACTTTGTACATATATTCTACACTTTTGTCGAAACCAAGAAATAGACAAAACTCTGCTTAAACTAACGGAAAATATCTAATTAAATGTTTTCTTAATAATGCCTTTACTTTTAGCACATTTCATCGGCTCAAAAAATATATGCAGAGCTTTCGCTCGACTGTCAGCAACAGAGGGGCATCGTTTTGCATGTGTTACAGGGCTTTGCGATGCTAAAATATGTAGGGGATGTTTGCTTCAGTTCTATGGGGAGCATAAGCTCTGCCACCTGTTTGCCAGATCCAGGGGCTTTATTGAATTTTCTTTAAAAAATACAAAGGAGGAAGAGAAATCAAAGAATTTCCTGGTTGCCTGTAGCACAGCTTCTGACGACTCACCTATTTTTAGGTTCTGACCTAAAGCAGCTGTCCTCTCTTTATCCATCACAAACGTGGACCCAGATGCTCATGGAACAATACATATACTTGAAGCCATCTCACCAATGCATACATTTACGATTAAGCAATTTTTTGAATTTGCTTGCATACAGTGTTCATGATTGAAACTACAGCACAAGTGTCTGTTCAGACAGTGTAAAAGAGTAGAAAAGAGAAACTCAAACTTTTGAAAGACTTTCAAATTTCAGGTAGAAAAAAAACCCGAAAAAAAAATCATTGGGATTATTTTGTTGCTTTTTTGTTGAGATGTGATAATGGACTAAAATTCTAAAAAAAAGTAAAAAATAACACACATAAACTCCAACAACCCATACACAAGGAGACGTACGATGGCTGTGTCGAGCTCTTTTCTTTACATCCTGCATGTTGCTGTAATTCATGTGTCATCTATTGAGTAAAATGATGTGGATGAGAATTTATTGTCAGAAATTACAAATTCAAACAATATTTCAGAAAACAGGCTGTTTCACCACACAAAATAAAAATTGTAATTCTCAAAAACATTTCTACATGTCGGTTGTCATCAGAGATTTAAGAGCACCTGTTCTGTACTGTAAATTGTGACTTATTTGAGCAGTGATCAGTTGACTGCTTCCACTATTGCCGTAATTGATTAATTAGACATTGACAGCCTTTCTATTTCAGAAATGGGAACATGCCGTGTTTGTCATGGAATTGGATCTGTGCTGGAATTTAATCAGGTCGAGGCCTCGCTTCCTGCCTTGTTCACAGAAAGGCTGACTGGCACTGGGTGGATAGTAAGGACCTCTCTCAGTGCTGTTTCTAACCTAAATGTTACTGCATCATGTGTTAGCCAGCGTGTGCCATTTGAAACGACTGGTTTTATTTACAGGCATCGATTCAGTGATTTATGCCACAAGTTATCCAGGATTTCATGTAACAACACGACGACTGGTGCTTTAACCCAATCTGACCCCCTCATGTCTTTCTGCTCTGTGATGCTTCTATGGCTATATACAAAAGTTTATGAAATACTGCAAAACACACAACCTCATATCATCACTTATTAAAATGTAAATGCAACAGTCGATAAAAAGATGAGTTATTTTCACACAACAGAAACATTGACAGCTAATATTTCTAATTTTAGAGGTGGACCATGTTTGGTTTGATATTCATTTTGTATAGGGATTTAACTTTTTACTGAACTTTCACTGACATTTTACAGGAATTCTCTGCTGTAATTGTATATTTTACACACTCCTCCCCACCCCCTTTTTTGTGACCACTGTTTTGAAAGCTGTCACAGCTAAAGGTCTTAAAGGGATTTAACATGGTAACAAGTGGCGGTTGAAACAGAGGAGAGACGGAAAGAAAACAAGACTGGAGTTGTGAGGGAGAAAGGAAGAGAAACAAGGAGGAAGGGTGAAAGGGAGCCATTGTAAAAGCCAGCCTTGTTAGCACTGTGTCAAATAAGCATCTATATATCATCTGCAGGTCTGTCACCTGACCCCGATGTGTCACAGGACCCGGACTGTCCCCTCACACATGAGCCCTTTCCTGGTAACCTCTGGGCCCTCTGTACCCCATCTCCCCGAGCTCCCCGTGAGTGTCAGACAGTACTTTACAGCCTCTGAAAGGGAACTAAAGACCGCTGAGGACCGAGATGAATTACAGCCGGGGGGGAGCTCTGCTAACGAAGGGCGTCCAAATTTACAGCTTCACCAGCTTTCTTAACTTCGTGGATGGAGATAAAGCAGGCTCTGGTTTTGACAGAGCCCCACTCAGAGCACAAAAATAAAAAAAAAACGAAATGGGAGGGAGAGTGGATATTGGAGAGAGGGAAAGCAAGAAAGAAAGGAAGACGAAGCTTAGTTTCTCCAAAAGAACCTAATGAGAGAAAATACAAGAAGCGGAATAGCTCTTGTTATTCTCTCTACTGACAAGAAAAACAGCAGCCAAACGTCAAATAATATTTATTGCGATCAGTGATGGCGAGGTTATGGAGACAGGCCCTGATTGCACTCGCAAACCATCCTGTGAAAGAGAAAGAGCAGCATGAAACTTTTTTTTAGATCAGTTGGTTTAAATACTTTTTAAATCAGCCAAGTGAAAATTAGAGGAGAGAAAATGTCTTTTATGCGTTGTCTAAACCCAAATGAAAAAGCCCTTTGTAGTTCACTCTGTTGGGTATGCAAAAACAAATGCTTGCTACATCAGGCCTATCATTTATCGACAAAACAAAGATCAAACTGATATTGACAGAAAAAACACCGGGAAGATTAGGGAATAGGAATGTGGCTGAGGGGCTTTCTACTTGCTAATAACACTGAGACCTCTATTAAGGGAGGAAAAAAGTGTGAGGATGTTGGGACACGAGACACAGCTTCATGTCTTGGGAGCAGATGATGGTGTGGCAGAATCTCTGTAAGTAAATAGAATAGTGGCTTCAAAAGCCGGGACTTTAATTCTATTTGCATTTATATTATTATAGCTGGATTCTTTTTCCTTTCAGTTGCCGATTTCTAAGCCTCTTGGCAGGGACTCACCAGTGTTTGGATGTTCCTCACACTATTCTCCATGCTTTCACTTATACAGGCACCAACATTCACCTGCTGGAGAGGCACAGAGAACATTTAATGGAGAATGGTGCAAATGAACAAACAGAGAGAGACTCCTGGGCAGGTAATGGACTCTCATGCACACACTGGCGGACCCATGCATGAACAGGTCTCCCTCCCTCTCTGAACAGAGAGAGGGAGGGTGGCGGAGAGAGAATTAAATACTCTTAGTGGCTCCCCAGTGGAGAGAGCCACAGGCTTAGCTCCACTCCGACTGATTCATGAATCTCTTTTCCTTAAACAGCTCTGTGCCTCTGTGCACATGTTGTGCTGGTGCAAGGGGGGAGCAAGGCTTTGCCCATTTTCACATTAATAAACCTCCAGAAACATTTATTAAACGCTGAGAGAACAGACAGTATTTGCACGTGAAACTCCCAAGGACATTGATGCGTTTGGCAAGGGCCACACCGCAGGCCCCGGTAGTCCTGCAAATCCTCGGCTGTGCACGAGGCGTGTTAATGACATCCTCTGTCCAATTACTCCAACTGCCAATAGCACTGGTCATGATGGAGAGGAACACACTGTTAACCCTGTTAGCATTATCGACCCAACCAGCATTCCTCAAATCAGGACTCCATTAAGGTGACGATGAAGACAGTGAGACCAGAGACAAATTGATAAGAACACACCTGATGTGTTTTTATGCAAATACTTCAACAACATAAGTAATAATAATAATAATAATAATAATAAATAAGATATAAAATAGTAATATAAATAGCTTTCCCATATTCCGAATCAAAAAGCTATTTACATAAAAGCTGATATTTAGCCTCTCATGTGAGACGCATTACTCGCGTTTATCAATATTAATGGTAGGCTAAAAAGGCATCCACGCTGCACAATCTGCAAATATAATGCCCCGCCTTATCAATTCATAACACAGACGAGCTAAACTGTCAGAAAAATCTGGAGTCACACTTAAGTGAGCCCAATACCTACTATAAAGATGGCTTGACATAACAGGACGCCTGCCAATAATTGTACACATAGATATGGAAAAGCCACAGTCCAGCTATGAATATTTCATGAATTCCAACACAAAGAGCATGCTAAAAGGATCAAAGAGGAAAAAATGGGAAGGAGTCAACGTGAACATCCAAACAATATGCAAGAATCCCGACAGTATAGGTCACATGCAAAAAGACCGGGGTCACACTGAAATTGTCCATCAGTCAGACAAGCAGAACTGATTTGGATGCTAAATAATGGTTTAGATATTCAAGAATTCCATATATATGCGAAAGGCTTCAGTGCACCCTGGATCCGGCCTATCAGGAGCGTGCTCTGCCATCACGCTCCCTCATGCAGACCCGGACTATGCCTCTGAGCTTGCGACTGAATCACACACACCCTTACAGATATGCAGACATCCAGACACAGAACAAGTACATGGTCGCGCAAACACAATCATTCAGCCTCTTTCTCAGACACAAACACAGACACGCATCATCCACATACATGTATCTGTCTGCTGTTGGAACTAAGAGACTAACTAGATGCAGTTTATGACCACCTCAACTACATTTACTAGAAGTTAAATGTCGATTAAAATGTCACTCTGGAAAAGAGAAGCCAAAATTGAAACATACTCGTCTGGTCATATACTTTAAAATTTTGATTTTTTTTTTTACATTTAGTTTCTTTATTTATCTTGTTTTGTTTCTTCAGGACTATATGGCCATATAGTTGCATATCACTTGTTATAACATGATTCCAGCCCAAGGGAGAAAAGGAACATACACTGGTGCAGCAAAAGGTTCCAATTCTTTGCATCCTCTACATTTCACATGCACAATTTATACATGGTAGTGTCTTTAAGCATAATGCGGCGCCACGAGTATTAAAGGGCCCGCTTGTTGTGATTGTCACATATACTTGCCAATGAAATGTGTTTTTCATGTTTCTCATCTCGCTGAATGTCAAACATCTCTTATTGAAGGAGCCAAATCCATCTGATGATTTTTCCACCCTACTCAAATGGAAATGGTGCATGCGACAATGGAGTGGTATTAACATAAGAAAGGAATTCAACTTGCAAAAACCTCAACATCTGCTGGGTTGGAGGGGAGTAACGGATAACATTTCTTTGAATCCAATTGATGATTCTGATGGCGCTTAGACAGTCATTCATATCATAACGTCTCAGGAGAGGCCAATAATAGGAACAACATGGGATTAATCTCAACACTCTCGACTCAGATGAGGCAAAATATGCATGTTTCCAGACATCTGAAAAAAGTTGATACAAGCAAATTTGTTAGATAGATCTATTTTATTTTTTTCTTCCTTTATACTGTATCATGAAATATTAGACTACAGAATGATAAGATAAGACAATATAAGACAAAAAAATAAATAAAATAAATAATGTGTAATATGAATTCTCATTCTATATTTGTTTCATTTACTAACTGGGTGCTTTATAATGTCAAGTACTATAACATTATAATGAAAATGCAGTGCATTTCCACAGCAGTTATTACAATCTCCACAGACAAGTGCTCCTGGAAATGTGGCCAACTGTTATGAACATAATTTGGGTGTGTAGGTTAATGTTTTTTAGTGTGTTTTTTGTCCATGCCCTGTCATGTTATCATCATGACATAAAATCATGTGTGACTGAAGGTCAGACTTGAATTTCCTTGATTCCTTGAATTTTCCTTGAAGTGGAGAAAAACGTGTATTGTATAAAAATCTGAACCTTTCTGATGCTCTAATTTCCTAAATAGTTCAGAAACAACCTTGTTTGTCATGATATATTTTTTATATAGACACATTTATTTTACAGCATATTCTCTAAGCTCAAATGTTTGATAACAAAACACAAAAACATTTTATTTTTTATTTGTTGGGGTCTGCATTGTCAACTCCATTGGCTGATGAAAAGATGAATGTCTGATTTAAAAAAGAATAGATATTTTGCATCATTGCAATTATTATGTTGAACATTCATTCATTTGTCTTCCGAATCGCTTTGTCCGTTGCCGGGTCGCCGGTCGTGCTGGAGCCTATCCCAGCAGTCAATGGGCGAGAGGTGGGTTACACCCTGGACAAGCCGCCAGTTCATCACAGGGAGCTTATGTTGAGCATGTTTCTAAAATGTTCATGTCAATATGGAATTGATGCACCTTTGACTGCTTAGAATAGCAAAAACACATTTAGTAAAAATAATTTAGGATACATATGTCAGCTTAAAAGCAAGGAATATCTGACTTTGTCATGTTTGTGTGTTTTTTTTCCCTTGTATTATTTTATGCCTCCATGCCCTGCTTTTTTGTGTTGCATTACTTCCTGTGTTCTGTGTCTGACCCCTTTCCCTCTCGTTGTCACACCTGCTCTGATTAGCACACCTGCTCCTCATTCCCTTTGTCACCCTGCCTTCTTATCCTCCCTCTGTCTTCAGTCCTCTGCCAGTTCGTCGAACCGCACAGTCACGTTTCAGCCTTTTTCTCAAACCATAGCCATAGTCATAGTCTCGTTTTTGAACCTTCGCCTGCTGATTTGAGTACCTTTGCTGGTTTGGACTGCCTTTCTGTGTACCGAGCCTTTTTTTTGGGGGGGGGGGATAAACTCTTCTGTTGCTCGACCGTCAGTCTGTGTCTCTTGCGTATTGACTCATACCATCTTCAGCGTCCTTGACAGACTTACAATATCAAATCTTGCAACGCTGTGGTGTTCATGAACCTCGACTTCGTCTAGCTATAAGGTCGAAAATGGGCGAGGTGCTTTCACAACATTCAACAAGAGAAGCTGAAACCACAGAAGATGGTTCCAGGACTGTAAAAAAGTCAAAGTTCAAAGAGCTAAATTAAGATCTCATCAGTTAATCAATTGAATCCCTGATGTTCTGCAGCTTTTGACCACTGTCACCTGTCTCTTTAAAACATAGATTTCTACCATTAATCTTAGGCTTGTGATGTGATCTTTCTTTTTGATGCTGCAGCTCAGAGCACCCTGATGACTTATGACAGAGGAAGAAAATCAAAGTGAATAACAGACGAGTTTAAAACGCGGTGTTGATCTGCCCGACCAGGAGACGGATGGAGAGTGAGTTGCCCTCCAAGACAAAGGTTTAATAATAAATACACCATGTCTGAATTAAAAAGACACCACTCTACATTTTTAATGTAAGTGTATTTCTGCAGGCAATTAAAAATGAATGATCATAGGGCTTGCCCCCACGGGTTACTGTGGCCCCTGCTCAGCTGTTTGACCACAGGGACGAGGGGCTGAGTCCTCAGGAAGGCCAGACTTGAGGGGAGTCTGAAGGAAAGAGGGGATCCGAGAGTGATGTCTACAGACCCTGTTTTAAAGACTGTCCAGCCTGTACAAAAAAGAAACCATGGGAATCTCTGGCTGGTGATTAACGTGCCGAATGGAGGTTTAAATCACTCTGGGAGAGCGAGAGATGGCCTAGCGTTTGACCGTGTGATATACTCCCTAGCAGAGCTCCTCTGATGGAGGAACATTACTGATGGGAAAATAAAGCGAGATTGCAGAGAGGTGGGGTGGGAATTAGGGCTGACCTGAATGGGTCTAGGGGTAACATTGAGGCTATCACATCAACCTGACGGGGGCTCCTTTAATAGGGTCCAGGGCTTAAACTGATATATCAATTTCCCTCCATGTGGACGACTTCAAAGGCCAGAGCTCATTCTCGCCACTTGTGCCCCCCCCCCCCCCCCCCATCAATCTCTGGCTTCTGTGGGCATCATCGCTGCTGGCCTGAGACAAGCCAGGATAAAGATCAGCATGGCAGGCTCTGGCCAATCAGCAGCTTTGTTTCTAGTATGCACGCTTTCTGAGATGAAATTACATCTTTTTAAGTTCCAGTTGTTTCTGGTGATTGCACGCTGGATAAGCGCCTATCCAGTTTTGGAAAATGCAAAGCAATGCAGTAAATTGGTTTCAACGTGCAGGTCAATCAAACAATCAAACTATTCAGTTTCAGTATCACGGAACGCCTGTAATCATAATCACGTCTGACAAACATTTCTACATCTGTGCGTGCCAACGTCACAATAATTACCCTTGTCACGCTAACTGTGTTATTTAGCACAACAAATCATGGCATTTACCTCTGCTGACAGCTGCAATGATACAGATTCAGGAAAATCCTAGCAGAACACCTTCCAGTTCATCCCAACTCTTTGTATAGAAAGACTCTTTTTTTTTCCAATAACAGAGACGCAAGAAACTCCTTTCTTTTCGCTGAACTCTCTGTTCTCATAAATCGTATCAAAAAGTCTCTCCCGCATTGCAAAGCCCTCCAGGGTTCCGATGTCACTTCCACTGTAACATTTGGCTCATGACTGACATGTGTTTCACATGAGAAGACAAAAAAAACACACACCAAACGCAGTACACACACCCTTTTGTTTTAGACACCACTTCCGACTTTACGCTAACTTGTTTTGTCAAAACAATTCCCGGAGAAATTAAACGACACATTACTCAAGTCAAACCTGAAACCCAGATCTGCCACAACAAGCCTAATCCAGTTTGAGCAGCCCGTCTGCTGAGGTGCCCTCAGTGTGTGTCGGTGTGTGTGTGTTTCTCTTGTAACAGAGCTTAGGTTTCAGGAAGTTTCAGGCGCAAATGCTAAATAAACAAAGACTGTGATAGAGCTGATAATGGCCATGCTTTAACTCTTTTGAAGGAGCACAAATGAGCATTTAAACAGAATAAAGAAATATGAAGGAATCACAAGAAAATGAAATGAGTGATTTGAGCAGGATGGAAGAACTGAATATGAGGGTTGTCATTCATCATGCTGAGCAAGGAGAGGAGTCACCCCCCCCCCCCCAAAAAAAGTGATCTCTCAGGTGTTAGAAACTAAAAACACACTGAAAGTAGGAGTTCTCCATTTAAAGGAGCAGAATTAGAAGAAAAGAGGAAACTGTCCACATTTGTCGGAGAGCTCCTTTCAGCTTTCACCTCATGATCAGAGGCATCATTTAGACAAAGAACAAAAGACGGCAAATATTTTAGGAAGGCGAGGGGAAAAGGGGGTTTGTGTAGCAAGTTGCAAGAGTGAAAGTGAGGAGGGCGGGCGGTGTGCCAAAAGAGCCCGTTGGTGTGGGCTACAGTTTGCAGTGTGTAGCAGCCGAGATCTATGAATACAGATCAGGGGAGATGTGAGGGAATTTTACAGCAGGTATTGTCTGTCACTCACCCCGTCTGTCTGTGTGATCACTGCCTCTGCTGCGGCTGTTTCATCTTCCACTCTCACACACACTCACACTCGCACGCATGCATGCACTCCTCCCCCCAGTGCTACCAAAGGAGACCTGGTGCTGAGGTGTGCCCTTGCCAAAAAGTGACAGGTGTTCCAATAGGAAATACAAAAATCAAAGGGCCATTATTCTTATTATACGTGATGATATCCTGCTTATGTCTGGCTTTGTGTAAGTTAGCGACATCTGGGTTTGACTCAGGAAGTATCAAAAAAACATAATGTCGAGTGTAAAATACAATTTAGCCTTGCATGAGAATTCGAATTCCTGTTTTTTTTTATTTTAGCATATGTAATGTTAAGAAGTGTGTTTTATTTCTCACTCTGAATTTTTTTTTTCTTGTTCACACAATGGGGAGAAGTAGTCTTCCATTAGTGTATCTGACTAGCCTGCAGCCGTTAACACCCACTGTGAATCATGCCTGCAGTGAACATAAACACAGTTTCTACAGCAAAACACTGTAGTACTTACACACACACATGAAGCAAGCATCTCCATCTCTAAAGCAGCGCTATCACCGTTGAGCTAAGCCTGGCTCAATCCCTGCACCACACATGCTCTCAGAAAGCCAAGGCGTGGAAAAGATGGCTGATCAACATTTAATGTCCAATGTTGAAAAAAGAAGGGCGCTACAAAGTGTTTGCTTTTGCATGGGAGTGTCAGGGCTAATTTCTAGCAAAAACACCCATAAAGCTGCCCCGACTGTTCAATCATGGCTTTCTGTGAATGGGAGCAGGCCTGCAGTCTCCGTCAATATAAGTGCAGCAGGCAGCTGTTGTGTGGCGGAAGCGTGTAGTTAATTTTGTAAATATAGCTTCCCTCGTGTGTCTGAGAATCACCCACTCGAGCCACATTGAGGCCAGATGAGCGAAAGCTCGCCAACACCTGGTAAACTGTGAATGAATCAGCAGAGCAGGAGGGAAACGTGAGTTTTTTTTGGAGGAATCTCATTTGCTTTTTTCAAAAGACCAAGTAACAAGGTTGCCAGTTTTAATGCATGATTTTTCAAATATAAAGAAAACGATGCAGCATTTTGACAAATAAAAGAAATTGTTGTCTGTTCATGTTCCAGTTGTAATTCGTTTATTCCAAGCAGAGCAACAATGAGAAAAAAAGCTGTTCTCTTTCAGGGGCAGTGCAGCATCCAAAATGATGGCTCAGCACTTGCATTGCTGCTTGAAGTCGTGTGGGCTATCGATAAGCTTTTCTAACACATTATTTGTCAGGCTGGTGAGAAATGGGGAGCGACATGCTCAGTGGGTCCCCACAAAGACGTCTGAAATCTTGGCAAGGGCAGTGGGAGCCAGCGATGCTTCCACCTTGGGACTCTGCCAGGATGTCTTTTTGACCGTGCAGACCTATGAAGTTTTTGGGAGACAAAAGGAATTAGATGACATGACAGACATGAAGATGAGGATTATTTGGCATATCAAGCTCAGTTCAGTTATATTCCCACCTGCATATAAGTACTATTTGTGTGAGATTTGGAGGCTCCTGCACATGAATGTTTTTCCCCAAATCAACACAATCTTGAATATTTTCTGCAAAGACATGTTATATTTTCCTCTATGGCCATTTGTCTCCTCCCCATCTTTCCCCTTCACTGCTAAATTTCCTTTGATGGCCATGCAACTGCCATATTCCCCCTGAATTCAGCACATCTTTTGGGGGAAATTAAATAATCTAGGGACAGGGCTGCTTTAGGAAGTCCAATTAACATAGTTGCCTCTCGAGGAAAATGTTGCCTTAAATTGAATGGACGGTAATTTTACGCATGGATTTTTCCATTCTAATTCTCTGAGCTTTTAATAATCCGGAGAATTTGTTGTACAGAACACGGCGTTTAACAGTCTGTGCTGAAGCTGAAGAGGTTGGATTTCTAACTGCGTGTCAAAGGGCTTCATGTTTTGTCCTGTTAACTGAACACGACTCAGTGATTTAATCCAGTGAAGACATATGTTTTGATTTTAATGTGCTAGTGTATCTTTGCAAAAGCCACATCCAAATTTGGAGACATAATTGTGTTTGTGCTGGTTCTATATGCTATATTGCATTTTGACGGGAACTGTGTTTGAACAGTGATTTTGGACAACCTTCCATTCTAGTAGTAATCCAAGATGCCTATTATGGTTTAGTCTGCAATATTGTAAACCTAAAATGTTAATCTACACTCCAAAGTTAGATCTTTTTAATTAACTCATCCGTGTTGTCTTTTTCCCCATGCACCTCTACACAGTTCCAGTCGAGGCATACCTTCCCCAACTGTACGTCTAAAGCCCACCGTGCACAAAGATCAAAGTCTTATAAAGTTTAGATAACACTTACTACATCTCATTAGTGGGTAACCGGATGCACACTGACAAGTCCAACAGTTGCTGCTGTCAGCTGCTGATACCTCGAAATGGGCCGGCCCTCCTCAAAAGAGGCTGACCAGGCGCTGAACTAGACCTTGAGTCTAGTCTTGCGCGGCTTAGCATGAACCCCATTTGCGCTGTCGCCTCTATCCCCAAGCCAAAAGGGACTGTAAAAAATGGGCTTTAAGTCTTCGATAGCTCGGCTGACATGCACTCCTACAGATCATTAAGGCTCCACAGCCTCCCTCCCTTTCCCTCCCTTTCCCTCTCCAGCCTCAAACATACCAGTGGTGTCATTAAATGCAACGTGTAATTAAAGTTGGAATAAACAGAGGCTTTCCCCCAGGTCTTTTCTATCTCAACCATGTGTGTATCTCTTTCTTGTTTTCACACATCCTTTCTCTTTCTCTCTATTTGGCATTTTCTCCTTTTGTCTCCGAGAGTGAGAGTTGACGTACAACAGAGGAAATTCTCCTTGGCTCCCGTGGTGGTGGCAGGCATGGACGAAGGCCCTCAGCCTAATTAGAAAACTAAATACTCTGAGTAATGCCTAACCCTCGGGAATACAACTGCCATATCTCTTACACTTGTGATGTGGAAGGACCCAGAATGCCACTGGGGTGTCTCGCTGAAATATCCTTTGCTGTTACCCTCTGCACAGCTGTCCACACAGACTCTTGCACTTAAGACAGGCTCACTTTCATAGTTAAAATAGAAATCTGTGTCCTAAGTGCTGCAGCACAGCTAATGCTAAATATTTAATTCCCCTGGGTGCTAATTATGGTTGAGTACTGGCAACACGGATTCCCTTTTTTCACTCCACATAACAACTGTAAAAGCAATTTAAGCATTTTTTTTCAATTAATTAAACACACAGTCTTCCAGTAACCTCTTGTCATTTTGCCCTCCAGGACCATAGCTAATTTGTGTAGAATAGAAAAGGGAAAGGGGAGCGAGTGGGGGTGTTTTCATCATGGCAAAATGCTCCTACAATGGAATTAAAAGGGAAGACACATCATTTTCATGAGGGTTTAAAAATAGAACGTGAATTTTTTTTTCTTTTTTTTATGAACCCCATAGTATTAAAAGTGTACTTTTGAATGTTATGAACCTTCATATCAGATGAGTGTAACCACGAGCAACCAGCTCCCATTATGTTATCAAAGCTGTGTGAGATAGTCTGGCCATGAAGCTAATCCCTGATGTATTTATAGTCACAACTGACTGATGAAGTGAAATTACTACATCAGTGATAAAATGGGGCTCTCTGAAAAGCCTTTACAAGATCGCACAGCAACCAAGAGAGCTCCTGAAGCAAGAGCAAGCCTAAATTAACTTGTATAACAGTAGTGAAGTGAGTGACAATGTGATGAAGATGACTCCAAGTGAAAATAAGATAAGGATGTATTATGCATATATAATTTGCTGAAATTTTAATTCTTGGCTTTAAAGCTCTGTGTTTCATTGTGCAGTTAAAAATGCAATGTTTCTTTGATTTAGTCACTATTTACTAAAAAAAAAAGCGAATCATACAATTGAAATAAACTCATGATATTTTCTTATTTAAAAAAAAGTAAATATGTGTCATTTTTTTATGTAGCATATTGTATCAAACTTCATAGAGCATATGATACCGGCTCATATATGTTACCATCCATTGTGTCTGTGCCTATGGGTGCATTTGTGTGCGAGCTATTCGGCGGGGTAGTGGCGCACCCATTCTCTCATAAAGGCCCCTGTCATATAGCGAGAGATCAGAAGCAGGCTGTGAAATCCAGCTAATAGTCATTATGGGATCCCAGTCCCTGCACGCCCTACCTGCTTGCCAAGGCAGCTCCCTCACACTTCATATTTGCATTGTGTCATCTTATCAGCAGTCACCCAGACAGAGGACAGATCACACTGCCGACTGACAGCCGCATCGTTAATATGAGTAAATAAGGCAGGGAGAAGTGGAGAGAATTAGATGTCTTGCACCCTGAAAAAACCACAAACATTACACGATGGCACAACCCTGTGAGCCTAGAAATCAACACATATATATATATATATATATATATATATAGTTATTTTCTTTCTTTTTTTGTCTGCTGATTTAAAATAAATGCCCAAAGCCTTTTTTGTAGGGACCTGGCATGCAGTACCCCCCTCTGTCCTGAGAAGCGACAAAGGATGAACTCTTAGAACCCTGTGTGCTCAGTCACTTCTGGGCCTGAGCAGTCAATAAGGCTATTTCTGATCTCCGGATGGCTAGGGTTTCAAAGCCTGTTTAAATGGGCTCCCACAAAGCCGGAAGCGCAAACCTCAGTCATCTCCCTCCCTGCCTTTCTCCCTCTCTCTTTCCTCCTATACTCTTTCCCTAAATATTGAGAGGAGGCTCAGCTTGCCTACCCCCTTGGTCAAGAAAAGGCAAAGGAGGGGGGGCTCCTCCCCTTCCACATGCACATGCATGGTGGTGACGAAAGATGAGGAAGCGCAGGGTCAGGGCTCCCGGTGCTAAGCTGTGAAAGGCAAACGTTTGGCAGAGTAATTACACGCCGCACTGCTCTGGGAGTGATTAGTGATAGTTGTCCATTCAAAGTGTGTTTATGGGCCACGCTTGCCTTCCCTTCGCCTAATGTTTAGATGCCATTTGCATGAGGAAAAGAGTTCTGTGTGTAAACATAAGAAGTCTGCCTACAAAGCTCAAGTGTGATGCCCACTGACGCCAAAAAAGACATTGACTTAAACATAGGAGATATTATTTTATGATTTCATTATGATATGATTTTATGCTCAAACAGTGCAACCCCAGTTGCCAGACTTTGGCGTCCTCACTGCATTGTTGTTGTTGGCGAGCAATGCGGTCCCATCACAGCCTGCAGATGTGATGGCAAACCGTAGCGTGAGCAGTAAGACCCCTGCACAGCATGTCCAGTATTAAGCGCATCCTGAGTGAGGGTGTGATCAGGAGGTGGTGTAAACGACGGGTTACAAGGTGGAAGAACGTGGGGCTTGGAAATTCAAGACTCTCGCTTTGGAATTGTTTTGCTAATAATAGTAATCTGGCAAAGTAAAGACATTGAAGAATGAATATAAATATAATTATGATTCAGCTTTCTGTTCGAAACAGATAAAGATAAATGTAGTTTATATGTATATAAACTATTGCTGAAAATCAGAAATGCATTTGCAATAGATTTTAATCCTATTACTATCACCCCCAAAAAATAAATGAAAAAAATGGAAAGCTGGGTGGCAAAGCGGCAGAGAGACAAACACAGCCACAGACAGAAGAGGAAATACCTCCGGGAATTTTTGGGATTGGAGAAGAGGTAAAACGGTACCTGGAGTGCAATCCCCTCCAAATCTGCACCAGGTGTCGGGCATTAAGGAGAGCATCGGCGCTTTGGCTTTCCACGTCTGGCTCAATCACCCAGGGCAGTGTGTCAGATGTTGGACAAAACTGATACTCTCTCTAAGAAGAGGAGGAAGGGGAGGAGGAGGAGGAGGAGGAGGAAGCTGACCTGTGGCTCGATATTGTACAGAAAGGAAGGTTTTCAGTGGCAAAATTGGAATCTGCAATAATTTCATTATTCTGGCATGATTCTCATCAATGTTTGACATTTAAATATTCAATTACATGTGAAATGAGTCTACTGAGAATACAGTACATTGGAAAGACTGCAGTAAGACAATAGGAAATGAGAAGCAGAGCTGAACACTTTGGGCTTTTAATGAGTTAGATAGATTTAAAATAACATTACACTGTATCCCGTTGAGATTTACAGTTTAACTACAGAGACAACCGAGCGCTGCCTACTCCCTGAGTAATAACACAAAGCAAGTAGTATAGTATAGATTGCTTTGTTTGATATTAATATTGCACTCACCATCATGAAGTCTAAATGAAACACCTGGCACCGTCTCAATTTTAGGCAAGCAAACGTTTTGTGTGTAATTGTCCTGAAATAAAACAGCGGCAACAACGCATTTCAGTAACCAAGAGAGAGACGGCGAACATCGAGTCATGTTGGCATTGTTGCTGCCACAGATTATACATGACACACCACATAAAAGGGGCTGATTCTACAATGGCTAACTGTATCAGAGGCATGGAAGAGGCAACTTAATGCTTGAGCACTGCAGGGAGATGGAGAGTGTGACTGGGCACGTGCAGAATGCAAAGTGGCAGGAGGAAAGCAGTCATCTAAATTTCTAATGCTGAGGTTGTTTCCTATTCTGTGTTTATGAAACATGGCTGCCAGGACTACAAAGGTAAGGGGATATAGCATCAAAGTGTGCCCTGACAAAAACAAAAAAAAAGCAACAATACTGCAGTGGAATGCAAGAAAGAACATAATACTCCACCTCCTCCTTCTACTCTCCCCCTAAGCAGTCTCATTTGATTACTGTGCAGCAGCGCCCAAAACAACCTTTTAGTCCTGTCTTGCGCTGCTGTGAGTAGGAGGAAGAATAAAGCTCGCAGAGGTGTCTGTGGCTCACGGCAGAATGCAGGTATCCACCCTATGTTGAGGTCTCCAAGCCACGAGGTGGGATGCGTGTGTTGTCACGACTGCGGTGACTTGGGCAGAGACTGCATGACAGCCGGGCAACGTATCGTTTACAAGCCCCCTCAGCAGAAGCCCCACACGTGTCCATCTCCAGCCACAGAGTTTGCCCTCTACTTAAGGCAACAAGAGTCAAGCTCAGCATTACAAGCCTATTAAAAGATACTTTTAATTATGCCCCGCTCTCCCGGGATCACTTCTTCTGCGAACTCTGTATTTCTTTGGCATGTGCGCTTGGAAATGGCACAACCAGAAGCATGTGTTGTTTTCTCCCTCCAATTAAAGGGCATGTTGACAGATTAAGGCTGCTTCTGGTTTGTGCTCCACTAACGCATTTAGAGGAAGATGATGAACATGGAGAGAGAAAGGAGGGGGGTCAAAGACAAAGAGAGAGGCTGATAGAGAAAAAGAAAGAACATGCACATGAACCCTGAGGGATTAATGTGTTTACATTACCTGGGCTGTGATCTATCACCAACCTCGTCAACTTATATTATGCATCACATACATAAACGAGCAACAGACCTGGGAGTTGCTGCAACTCACTTATACTATTTCAATTGGATTAAGTCAGTGCAAATATCTCGGGCACAGCTCCCACACTGCGGTTTTAGCATTCTCGTACAGTCATTTGATTTGTATGTTGTATCACTTCACCTTGATGCAGGCATTCCTGTAGAACCGGATCCAGATGATTACCATATAGCGACCTATAGCACATGCTATTATGACTTGCATCTAGTTAGGATGCAGACTTCCAGTTAACGGTGTATAATATAGGCACACATTGGTGAAAGCAAAGGGAGAGTGTCAAGCGTGTGGATTCACCTTGTGGTATTCGCTAACTGTTTATTTTATCCCAGCTGTAGCAACATCTCTGTCTTGTGCATACACACAGAACAGAGGTCTGGCATCACTGTATAGATTGTGACAATAGATTCTCAAAGAGCTCATAGTCGCATTAAGGCCTCATTATGTGCAATCAATATTTGTTTAGTCACTGAGTCTATTGACACATTTCTGAAACAATATTACAGGTAATTTACTCTGTCATCGACGAGTGAAATTATCCTCCTCACATTACGCCTGACCTAGAAAATGTGGCATGGGGTGAGTGAGCCCTATATGGATACATCTGTAAATAAATATTTTCTTATGAAACACTGAAAAAAAATCAATGCTTCCTGTAATTCATCTCGAGCTAATCAATCTTCATCTGCCCTGCTGGCAGTGTGATGCAGGAGGGCGGCGTGGCAGAGGGAGCAGGGAGGCAATCTTTGTTTGATACCTCTCATTTTGGAATCGCTTCTCATAATAGGGTCATCATTTCATCACTTAGCCTATCCAGAGCCCTGCCACTCAGCCTCATCATTGGAAGGGTGTGGATGGGAGGTCGGAGGGGTGCGGAGAGCTCCCGTGAAGAGTGAGCCAAACGCATCCATACACACTCCATACGTCTTCATTCAGGTCAAAAACAAGAAAAAGAGATCATGAGTACAGAAAATAGATCGATCCCCTATCCTGAAACTCATATTAGTCATGAAATTTAAGTGAATTTCAAAGCCAAATAAAATCATAAAATCAAAGTTGTCTTTATAACAACCACAAGTATAACAAATAGCAATAACAAAACAACACAGTAGGACAGGACTAATATTTGTATTTGAAATAGACATAAATGATGAAAATACAAATCTGAATGCTGAGTGTGTGTTTACATAGCTGCATGTGGGATGTGTACATTTCACTGACTGCTTGGTGACATGAGAAGAATTCCTTAATGTGTGATTTGAACAGATGCAAAACAATCAAGACAATCAAATTGAGAATCATTATATATTTTTTAATGCAATTATAATAAAAACAACAACTTGAGAATAATATTAACGAGACAACAGGAAAAAAAACACAACAACACAATACATTCAAGTTTATAAATAAAAAGGGTAAATTAGATTAACATCGGCTGCCAGGTGTTGTTCAAGCAGCAGAGTGCACATATGTTTAAACATTTAATAACCCTCTCTTCTAAAAAAGAAAAAAAATGCAAGGTCAAAAAGAAATTACATCCATTATTTGCAGCAGATCTCCCCAAAGCATTTGGAGCGAAAAACTGTTTTGAATTTCAATTGGCTTCCAAGTGGCAAAAGCCCTCAGCTAATACATCAAAGAAAAATTGGTGTCAACTAATCGGTTTAGGACACAGATTTAGAATGGCTAAAAAATCCCATGAATACTTCAAGCATTTTTCTCTGTACAACTAAAGGCTTGGGAGCAGCGCAGATGACCTTGCGCGCTCCAGAAAACTGTCCGCCACTCGACATTAACTGTTTAACTCACCCATCAACACAATTAGTCCGCCGCCATGACGCGTAATGTTGTGTAATATTACCCTGTATCCAATTCACGTTCGACTTGCTCCCCCAGGCATTCTAAGTGGTAATGCATCATCTTTCATTCACTTCTGCTGTGCCACGTTTTAATGCGTCAAAGCCGAGCTCGTGGAGACTAGAAAAAAAAGAGAGAAGACAAACGAAGAGGAAACGACAAAGTTAGAAGCAGAAGCGCACTTGGATTCGGATACGCGAACTGCGCGAGAATAATCGACTTTTTCCACATTTAAGACAGCGGGTACGGACTTTGTCCACGTAAATAGCGCAAATGAACCAAAATATACTCACCCCCTCCTCCTCCACCTCCTCCACCTCCTCCTTCATCAGCGCAGGGCTGTGAGCTGCGAACAGTGGCCATCACGCTCCGTGATCTCATTATTGGTCCTCCTCCTACTTCAGACGGAGACTCTGACTTGAGGATGCGTGAAAAAGGCGCTCCTCAAGAAACTCCGTCGTTAAGCCTGTCATTTGAAAAAAAAAAAATCAAATACAAATACTGTGTTGAAATGTGAAACCATGCACGTGGCAGCTTTCTTTAATATCTCGGGTTATACATGACGGGGCAACGCTTTTCTGAGAAGCGGAATACAGTCGTGTTTGATAAAAGCCGCTCCACAAGGCTTATTTTGAGCTCAGCTTTTAAAATGGTGGTAATTTTAATACCAGATGATTTTTTATTATTATTATTGTGGCGTTGTGCATTATTATTATTTGTTTTTGTTTTGATTTTCCTTGCTCTTGTTTTAAAGCTCCAGCTATTAGTCGGTTGTCTGTGTCCTCCAAAAGGTTGTGTGACTCCGTATCATTGGATCGCTGTCATCTGATCAGGAGGCTTGCTGTCCTTCCATCCTCGTCCTCTCTTTTTAAATCTGCGTCGGGTTCTGTACCGGCGTCGTCATTCTTTTGCCTTGGAGAGGTTTCAACACGTGACAGTGTGCGCGCTGCGCGCTGCGCTCGCTCTTTAGCAGCGCCTACAGCGATCCCTTTCGGATTATCGGAGACTTGAACTGGAGAGTCAATCAAAAGAACGGACAACGTCTTGAATGTTTGAAATATATATGTTGTAAAAAATATATAGATTTTTAGAGTCACTTGTAAAACAGACATGCCTAACTTCTAAGATATTAACAAACAAACGATATGTATTATGCATATATATAAATGTACTAATATAAAGTAATAAGAGTTACTACATTTTCTAGAATATCACAAAGAAAAATCTGTAGATGTCAAATGTTAGTTACATATAAAATAAAGCCACTGGCGATAGCAGAGGCTTTAAAACATACATTTAAGATATCCAGTATTTCACCACTTAAACGTATCTGCTGTGATCAAATGAGATTACATGTACTGGTCCAGATGGATTTGGTGTAGTTGGCACTAATCTGCCCTGGCTTCGGGGTTTATGACTTTGTGGGAGTGTGTGTCTGACCGGTTTAATCCAGGATCTATTGCAGAAACTATTTAGCCCTCGTCACAGCAAATCATTCAAACCCAGGCAAGGAACAGTCGAACTCTATCACAGCAACGACGAGGTGTAAAAAAAAAAAAAGTTCTGCTCGGATACACAAACCCACGCAGGCTTCTCCGTCCGACTCTTAGCGCCATCTTACTTTGACTTTAGTTGTCACACGTTTTACCAACACAACATTCGTCTGGCGTTAGAAAGTCGGCAAACACAACAGTAGGGCTGTAATCCACGTGAAACTCCCATTGCTAATTTGAACGCACGGCGCGCGCGCGGAGATTACGCGGAGATTGCGCGCAGGAACATCACGCTGGTGATTTAACCACACATTTAAAATGACGACCTTTTTACAGTGGAGCACGAACAAACAAAAGCGAGCACAGCAGTGAAGCGCTGTTTAATTCCTGCAGGTATCTAAGCCCGCATCCCCGCACATAACAGCCGATTTGTTATTGATCGAGTGTGAAAGTGACGGATTCGTATTATAAAAAAAAAGAAAAAAAAAAAGAGTTGACAGACTCGCCATCCAATTAAAGACTTTACAGCAACGAGCCCTGTTAAAGAGGGGAAATAGCAAAACATAGAGAATGAGAATGAATGTTAGTTAACGCGAGAGATGGGACATGGTGGAGAGAGGGAGAGAGGGAGAGAGATAGGGAGAGAGAGAGAGAGAGAGGATCCGGTAGAGCTTGCGTTTTCCTTCGGTGACTACACCCCAAGAGGAGGAGCGTAGGAGGCGTCGGGATCCTCAATTTTTCAACTTAGCATCTTGGCAGGACATTTTCCCGAGCAAAGCCCCCCGTCCGACGGGTAAAAAAAAAAAACTTCAGCGCGGGCATGAGAGCTGCGGTCCAACTCCGATAAGGGAGCAGCGGGAAAACAAAGCGTCCGGCGGCTCGGCCAAGACCGAAATATTTCAACCACTATTTTAGACGCTTTTAATTGAATCACTGATACTTTTGTTTTTTGTTTTTTTTGCTTTTTGCCATTGTCATTTAAAAGTGGGCCAGGCAGTGGGTCTGTAGACGCACGACTCTCTGCGCTCCGGCCGCAGCGCATGAGAAAATAAAGAAGGGGAAAGTGCGCAAGTTAAGTGGCTGAACGCTCTCTGGGCTCCAGCATGGCGTATCCTCAGGGCTACTTGTACCAGCCGTCCGCTTCACTAGCGCTGTATTCCTGCCCTGCGTACAGCACCAGCGTCATATCGGGACCCAGAACGGAGGAACTTGGTCGATCCTCTTCTGGATCTGCTTTTGCTCCCTATGCCGGATCTACTGCGTTCAGCAGCGCCTCGCCGGGCTACAACTCCCATTTACCGTACAGCGCAGACGCGGCGGCCGCTGCCACGTTCTCCTCGTACGTGGTGAGTAAAGTGAAGGTGATTATTGAAACTAATGAGGAGTAAAAACGATGACTTCATCTTTACAAAAGATTAAAGTCTGTTTTGCGCTCGGAGCAAAGCGATCAGGGTAAATGGACGTCACTGAGGAGTGCGTGGATATAATTAAACAGAAAACGTTTGGTAAAAAAAAAAGAAAAAATACATGAGAAACACGCTGATATGTGTTTTTACGTTGCATTTTTTTTTAATGAGAAGATTGGGCAATTCCTTATCTAAACTAACTCCTACGCTCAACTGCAGTCCAAGGAGGCATGAGATAATTTAGGTCAAGATTTCTTCCCATTAAAAAAAATGTGTTAATATAAAATTAAACACTTTACGGTTAACTTAGCAGTGAGGAAATTATGTTACTTTTAATGTATTTTTAGTGAGTGATCTCATTCTGTATAGGCCTATACCCAGATTGCTCGCAGAATCGTTCGGCCTAATATAAACCCGTTACCGTAACGGCCAATTATAATATTTAAATTCACACAATATTAACAAATACATGGTGACATCATTTAAATAATTAAGAAGTAGAGAACCACGCGTCACATTTTAAATTCCCAATTAGCAATATCTTCAGACTGGATTAACTCTCAATTCATGCGTGTGCGCGCGCGCGTCAGTCTTGCGCGTGCACGATCACGTGCGCGCTAAAATTGAGTGACGTTAAATCCTTCTATTTTCATGCAATTTAGAAAAGGACTGTGACGTAATTTTTTTTGACACGCTGTTCCTTTACATTTTAATCCCAGAGTTCTCCTTACGACCACGCCACGGGCATGGCCGGCTCCTTGGGTTACCACCCTTACGCAGCGCCTTTGGGCAGCTACCCCTACGGTGACCCAGCATACCGCAAAAACGCAACGAGGGACGCCACCGCCACCCTGAAGGCCTGGCTCAACGAGCACCGCAAAAATCCCTACCCCACCAAGGGCGAGAAGATCATGCTGGCCATCATCACCAAAATGACACTCACCCAAGTTTCCACTTGGTTCGCCAACGCCAGGAGGAGGCTAAAAAAGGAGAACAAGATGACCTGGACCCCGCGGAACCGGAGCGAGGACGAGGAGGAGGACGAGAATATTGATTTGGAGAAAAACGACGACGAAGAACCAAACAAACCCGCGGACAAGGGAGACTCTACAGATACAGAAGCAGGTCGGTGGCGCAGGAAAGAAGAAGAAAAAAAAAAAGCATTAATTTTTCATCGCAGTCATTCCCATTCAGAGATCAAAATTGATTGCTGGTTAATGGTGGTTTATTATTTATCATGGGACAATTGCTTTAAATAATAATCACGTTGGGCTCCCATGGGCTGCAGTTGCCAGTGACGTGAAGTGTTTAGCAGCCAGTTTATCTTTAGACGCATTAAAAAGGGCTCTACCTTATGTTGTGCGTCTGGCACTCGACAAGCTTATAAATAAATACATAAAATAAATAAATAAAGCGATAATTGCGTCAGTTCAGAAGGGCGAATCTTCATAAATATAACTATTACGTGAAGGGGCAATATGTTTTAGTTGAGATCGATTTAATAATATTTACATTTTTTTTTAAATGTCTAACAGGGCATATTTACGCTTGGCCTATAATTTGCACCACATTGTTCTTGTTTCTTTTTATAATTGGAGAGTTCATCCGGCATGCAGCTTTACGAGGACAATTTATGGCACATAGATAATAACTGTGTGTTTTTTAGAGCAGAGCCTATAAGCAGCCTAATTATGTTGATGTATCCGATTTCACTTGATTTGGCGCTCGCTTTCCTCGCCGTCGCGCACGACGCGCTCGTTTCATTCACGCGTCGATATTCCGCTTATTTGGCACTAATTGTGCTCTTTTGTGCTTCAGATCATAAACCGCTGAACCCAGGGGACGTGGGCTGTGACAGATTTAAAGACGAAAGTCACGGAAAAGACGCGGATCCCCTTCTGAGCGACTCGGAGTTAAAAGACCCCGAAGAGCGGACTACGGAGCTGCTGTCGGATTCCGCGAAAGCCACCACTTCATCTCCCTCCGCGGTGCCTCGGGGGAACCCGGCCGATGCGCAACAAGACAAGCGGCCCGATGTGAGCCACGCACCGGGAACAGTGTCCAGCAGCGCGACCTCCGTTATCCACTCCCCGCCTTCGGCCCCTAAACCCAAGCTCTGGTCTCTTGCGGAGATCGCCACGTCTTCGGACAGGTGTAAGGGCAGCGGCGAGGCGCTACAAACTTGTACCAGTTTGGGTCAGAGCGCTGCAGTGATGAGCGCCAACGCGCCTCCATCGCGGTCCTCCCCACAGTGCCCGCTCAACAGCACGGTCCTGTCCAGACCTTTGTACTACACCTCCCCCTTCTACCCCGGTTACACGAACTATGGGGGCAGTTTCGGACACCTGCACAGTAACCACGGCTCGGGCTCCACGGCGCATTTCAATGGATTAAACCAGACTGTGTTAAATAGAGCAGAGGCTTTGGTAAGAGAGAGCCAGAAAGTGAGAAGCCAAACGCAGGTAGATCTTTGTAAAGACTCCCCTTATGAACTAAAGAAAGGTATGTCAAACATTTAATAACTGAATATTTTCCACTCACTCGGACTTTTATTTATATTTTGTGGTTGCATTAAAAAAAAAAGAGAGAATAATGAAGAAGCAAATTCCGAGAACAGTTGTTTTCTGAGTAAATGCTTGTCCCTCGATTCGTTTCTGAATGGTTAATCCCAAAAGTGTAACAACAATGGTTTCACAGCCGCTTGAGTCTATTTGTATGAAAGACAAACATGTATATTTAATGTAGCATTTTGTATTTAAAATGGACAACACAATATCTTTGAAGTAAATTATGGAAAAAATATATATATAACCGACTTGTGCAGCGATTATTTTTTGTGTCTAAATGGTTTGGAGGATGATTAATTTATGAGACATTATTTTAATTCTGCACCGTGACATTTTTTTTCCAATGGTAATCATTATCTCAAAAATATTTTTGGAATACTGAGAGCTCTGGCAGACCCGAAAGAAAACAGCTGGATTCAGCAGATGTTGGGCTATCCAACCAATAAAACGACACCGTTTCGGTTTGATTTGTGTAAAATGTAAAAGTTTGTGTTCATGAAAAGTGTTTCAAACTTCCTTTTGAGGAAGTAAAATCGGGCCCTCTTTTTTTTTCTCCCCCTTCTGGTTTGGGGGCATTTTAAAAAGTGGATATTGATATAACAACACCGAAGCGCCAGTCATTTAGCCCGATTACCTATCGCGTTTTACGCAGAGCAATCAGGTTGTGAACTCCAGTAATGAGCTCGATTTTATGCTAAATTTAGACCTCATTACTATTTTTCAGGGCGTGGAAAAGTTGTTAAAAGGGACGACGCGGCCATGCATTCAGAACATACTGGCCTATTACATAGCATTAATGGGGAGTCTCTAATGGTGCGTTAGATGTGAAACACTGGTGTTTGGAGACGAGAGAGGATGTCATGCAGACAGTCAGACTGTGCAGCCATTAGCCAGACACTGTCCTCTAACTCTTCCGACTCCTGCAGGTAGGTGTCACACTTGCTCCTATAATTTGAGGGGGGGGGGGGGGACTTCTTTGTTAAACCGTCAAGGAAAACCAGCCCTGATCAAATGGCCTCGTTAAAGAGAAGCGGAGCCAATGGGGCACGCACAATGATCACAGTTAATACGAGCATTATATCAAATCTGACAAGTGGAGGAAAATAAAAACACGGCTCCACTTAATGAATCATCAAATGAAAATCAGATTTCACCCATAAGGAAATAACTGTTTTATTCTGACTTTTGACTTCACGATTCGTTTAATACGGGATTATATTCAAGAGAAAACGGTTATTGTTATTATTATTATTATTTACGTTAACTCAGCGTTTAAACAACAGGTGGCCATAAAATACTAATCTGCCTGTTTATATGGCACATTATTATCATTATTACTGTTATCATCATGTATTATTATTATTATTTTGTTGTTGTTGTTACTGTCGGCCTCTAATGAAGTGTGACATCACGCTGCTTATGGCTTCCATTAATCATTATGGTTTCCTTCCCCCTCGTCCGATTTGAAATCTCCCCTGAGGTTTATATAATTCCCTGAGCCTTCCCGTACTCTATTCTGGCCCTCTACTATAATCCATCTGGGTGTGTTGGAGCAATGATTGCGACACATCAACCGACTAAATAGCATAATATTTTTTTATTTATTTTGATCCCTGAGGTATTGGACTGTGCTCGATGCAATATCCCATAAAGAGATTTTATTAGAAATACCTGTTTATCTCCCAATTGAAGAAGTAAAAAGGAGAATATTTTTTTCTATAGTTTTCTTATTGAGATTGAACATTGTGACGTTTTGTGCGCGCGCGTGTGTGTGTGTGCGTGTGTGTGTGTGTGTGTGTTATAACCCCGAAAGGCCAAAGTTATTCCATTTGACTTCGATGCATCAATCGTAGGTAAATGTTTCGTGGATGATCAACGTGCTCAAGAACAGGTAACAGAAGTGATCAAGCGTGTCTGACTTCCTATTGCTTCAGATATTGACCTTTTTACGCACAAAGCTTTGAGCTTTTCTCTTCCAAAATCGAAGACAATTAGACATTGAATGTTGTAATTGTTAAAGTACTTATTATTATTATTATTATTGGTATACATTTTATTTTTGCATCGTGTATAGCGAACCCGCGACACCTTTGATGTCACCATATTCAACACGTGTCATTTATATTTATATCCATATATATATAGAAAACACACGTGTTGAATATGAAACACACGTTTCTTAGTTAAAATAAATCGTCGGGTGGTGCTTGTTCTATTTCTGAATTCAACACATGTCAGTAAATTAAATCCGGGTTACTCGAGGAAGCATAATCTGAATCCCTTCAGATTCGGTATCGGACCCTGCACACTTCAGGGGAGATGCTCTCTGCAACTTTATACAACTTGGGCCTTTGCTTCCTCTCTTGAAAGGCGTGTCGGTTCATTGTTGGGATTGTTACAATGTGAGAATACTAAGTAGAGAATGAAACCATTCCCACGCGTGAAAATGGGGAAAATAATCCAATAAGAGAAAAGATGATAAAGTCTTCACTCGGTTATTGTTATGCGTTCAGAATCACATTTCTATTATGTCATCGCATCAATTGACACATATTTCTTTCTTTCTTTCTTTTATAAATATATATATTTTTACAAACCTGCAAATAATGTCTGTACACGAAGTCCGACGGCCGTGATGGTTGATTTAAATTAAGGCCTATTGCGCGTCCATTTCGTTGAAATTGGAAAGAGAAAAAAATTGATGAATTGCTTATCGATTCGAGTAAGCGTGGCCATATAAAAATGAACAAAAAAGCGTGGAAAAAAAAGGTTTGGTCGAATATATGTGCAAAACAGTAAATAGATTATGCGTGTTTCTCTACAGGTTTCTGTATGCATCATTACTCTAAATGCAGACACCGCATTTAAGTGTGTGGTGCATGTCATGAGGGAGACTTTTACCGGTGACTGAAAATAGTGCTAATATAAAACTAATGAATAACAAGGGTAAACCGTGGTTTCTTGTTTGTTCTGCACACTTTTGGGAACGGCAAGCTCTAATGAAGTGAAAAGTTAAGTCTGGCATCTGTGGCTCTGTGTGATCCCTTTATTATTGTAATTATCTGTGCAACCTTGTGGAGGTTTACAAGAGCTAAAGTCACACAATTACCCAACATTTGCTGTCCACTGGGTTATTAAGAGCAAACAAAAATGTGCAATATTAATGGTTTTTAATTAGACACTAAAACGCGCTTTTTTCTCTGATTTATAGTCTATTAATTAATCTACAAGACAAACGTTACGTCATCGGTGTCACTAGAAACTACATTCGATCGGGAAAAGCACGATATAATTTTATAATGTGTAATTAAATTGCTTTTTAACATTAAACGCAGTCTGATAGAATACAAGATATTAGTTTATCCGTCATTGTTTTTGCGCTATTCAAAAAGCACCCAACGCAAACTCCAAGCTTGTGATATCTGAAGTTTGGGGGAAGATTCGTTGGGGGGGGGGGGGGCAGACCTGTGAAGAAGCAGTCCAAACAGGCACCTGCCACTGGACAGCTCCGTGAACGCGTATCAAACGCTACTGTATGTAAGAGCAAAGGGTGAAACCAAAACACACGGCAAATATCAGTGAAGGATGAGGCCTGCGCAACGGCAACGGGCCCAGATCGCTGCAGAGCCGACTGGTAAACCGTCCGGCTACAAGATACAGCGTGTTCGAGATGGGGTCAGATTCAGCTCCGATGCGTAAACAGACACTTGCTCTACTTAACCCGCAAAGATTATTCTCAGGGGGCATCAATCAAAACTTGAGTGCGATGCCAAATGCGTGACAAAAGTGTTGGAATAAAAGAAGGGCATCTTTTTTTTTTTTTTAAACGGGATACTTCATTTCTGAGATTGAAATGCAAGCGGCTGCCATTTGTTTGAATTTTAACGTTTCTTCTTCAGATATATCCTTTAACCCCCGAAACATCTTACAGAGAATGTCCTGGAGTGAACTAATGTGTTTCTCCTTACCAAACACATTTATATTCAAATCAAGGAATCTTATAAGATTACAATAATTTGTTTTGATCAAGCTTTTTTTTTTTTTTTTTTCTTTCTTTTCTGAATTCTTTACTTTTGAGAACTTCAGTTCGGACTCAGTGACTGCTCAGGGCTATTTAGTGACCATATTTTTTTAAAATGAGATGACCAATTGAGGACAGGGTTTTTCAGCTTTAGTCTTTTAGTGAGAGTGGATATGAGACTTGAGGACAGAGTTAACTCGATGTATTGCGGTTGGGCATGACAGACTCTAAACATATAATTTCTTTCCCTTTGAATCAAACAATTGAGTTCTTAAGCAAAGTGTTAAACCACCCACTGTTGGAATCTTAAAAAGGTAGCAGGAGTCTGAAGACTTTGGCCCCTCTAACGTTCATGTTAAGTGGAGTAATAAAATGCTCTTGAACACACCGTAAAGCGACCCAGATAAGGTGGCAGAGAGTGATTTACCACTGTTTTTTTTGCACTGCACAAACTGTTTTTCTATTTCTCCACAGAGTTCCTCTGGGACAGATTACATGTGTAATTTTGAGCTGTGAGATGGTTTAAATGTCTCCCAGCCCCCACCCCTTATATAAATAAAACATTTCAATGAAGAAGTGGAAAAGGGGGGGGAGCAACATTAACGAAGAGTGATGAACTATGAAGTCCTAGGAGGCCAAGGGTTGAGGTGAACTGGGGGATTCAGTTCCAGTGGCATGTAATAATAAGCCTACTTAGGAAGGGTTGAATTATTAAAATGTGTTCGTTACACAAAATAAAAAATAAAAAAAACTGCTGCGTTATTGAAAAAGTGATCATTGAAATTCAAAATGCTTCAGCTATGTAAACAAGTTGTCTTGTTTTCACAGAGCGCTCACACTCACCCCTTCTCTGCAAGCACCTTGACTTCTTGACAGGGCCTGCTCATTGACCAATCTGCTCTGACAGCAGTGTGGCGTGAGCTTCTGACCCCGTGACTGCAAAGGGTCTATGTTCAGTGGCCATGTAAGGGGGCTCACTGGCACACACACACACACACACACACACACACTGGGGGGTTTCTGCCCTGCCCTGGAAGAGGTGAGGTCTACACACATTACAATGTATTCACACACAGGAGAGACCGCCCTGCACCAAAGCCCCTCAGGTATGAACAGTCACAGAGCGTAAAGTGTGTGTGTGTGTGTGTGTTTGGAGGTGGAGAAAATGGTGGGTACTTCCTCCTGTGACTCTGCACAGGTCCCGTCTGTGCCCTCACCTGGCTACGCCTCCACTGCTCTGACAAGGTGGGCAAGTTCGGCACAGCCAATCCTGACACACCGACTAACGCCTGTGCATTAAGACACATTATGCTACCTTGACACATTGCTAAAATAACAACATCAATGTGGTGTTTTTTCTCTCCCACTCGTGTTTGTTAAATAGTAATAACACAGTGTCTGCTCCATGAGGAAACACTTAAAATGAGTCAATATATGTACAATAAGGCTCTCAAATATTACAGCATTAATGGCTGTGACTAAGATTGATGAACTATTTTCTGCCATTGACTTTAGTGGGTCCAGGAGGGAGGAGGGGCACCAAGCTGTCTGACTGTTTATTTACATTTGCCCCTTTTTAAACGATCCGTTTCTTCTCAACATCTGCTCCACATTACCACACAGATATTGGTCCTATAATGACTGCTATAATGCCTGAGCTCACACTTGGTCCGACACAAGCGCTCACACGGCCTGTGACATTACCATATTCCACCATTCATTTGGGACACTTTAGCCTCTGCAAACCACCTTGCACAACAAATGGACCTTCGCTCACTGCTGGCCCTTTAGTTTGCTCCAAGCGTTCCACTTTTCTTCCCAGTTTGGTATAGTCTGATGGATGCAAATGGGCACTTACTTAATTGGATCAGTGCCCAAGATGGAGATAAACAGGGTACTGCCTCCTCCATTTCCCCAAGTTATTTTAAATGCTGCTAGGTTCAGCGGTGTGTGGAGAGAACGTTAGTGAGAAGGGGTGAGTACATGCTGCCACTGCTGGACTCGTTCAAAACTCTGGGAGCGCCTTGCATGGCAGCAGTTGCCCACTGGAGTATGAATGATTGTGTGAATGGGTGAATATGAGGCGTAAAGCGCTTTGAGCACCACGGAGGTGCCATATAAGTGCAGTCCATTTACCATTTAAAGTTTCTGGTGGTGGGAAACTGCCCAATCACAAAGAATAGAAAAGATAGATAGATATAGAACGCTAGCCACATACCAGTGGGAATGTGTTGGCTGCTGCCTCTTAATAAAGAGGAGCCAACTCCAAAAGGTAATCTAATCAGAAAGAAGTTTTAAACAGATAAAGACCATCCCTAAATGCCTCCCTCAACATGCAACCACTCCCCCCCCCATCTCATGTGAGACCAGTCTAACATACTAACTGAGAGCTGCAAATAAATACCTGAAGTAGGCAAACATGGCAAGCCTCAAACCAGGCCCAAATCTTCTATTGACCTCATTTTCAATAAAGGAGCTGTTTCCAGTCTGATGGATGATTCCTTGGTCTTGCGTGGAATGGCCATCTGGCTAGAAGGATATGATCACTGTAGTAGGTAGGCTTCACCTGCCGGCTAGGATTCTCTGTATAGGTTGAAGCTTGAAAGCTGCATCTGTCTATGCATTGCATCTGAGCCAAAATATTTAAACTGGATGAATTAAAAGAAAGAAAGAATAAAGAAGGGCTAATTGAATGTTGTACCATGTGGCCACGATTGGCACAGATATTTAGTTTTATGTAAAACACGAGGTTATTTTACTCCAATATGAGAAAGTCCCTGGTTACATCAGTAGACATAGCAGCAGTTCATTCAGCTATCAAACGCTTTGTAACTGGGACTCTTTGTTGCAGAATAAAGAGGAGGAATCCAAAACAAATCGTTGAAAGAGCTGTAGCATGGCCGTAGTCAAAGCCCTAGTCCCACACAACCTCTCCTTTTTGTTTGAGACTCAGACTGGGTTCACAGTAGCTGCACTTTAAGTATAGAAAGATCTGATTTATTAGCTTGTCAGGGGAAGCATTGTTCAAGAAAGCAATCAAAAAGCACTTACCTAGCGCCTCTAAAATTACTGTTTTTTCACTGGCTAATTTGTGCAACTCCCATGGAGAAGCAGGCAAAGAGTTTGATGAGGCATTTAATGATGATTAATGAATTTATTGCCCCATTGCTCATCAAACGGTTGTAGTATATACTACTCTTCCTTTCTTGATGTGTTGTGAAAGCGCCAAAGCGACTGAGTAGCAGCACTCGGACTGTTGTCCTCCTCAATGCAAGCTTCCTTCGGCTGTTAACCTGCCTGATCTCACGGGCATGATAATAAGAAAGTTCAATTAGAATTTCTATTTCTGTTCTCAATTTTCAGTTTGATGACGTCTATGGAAAAACTTGTAGGGTATGCGGATCCACAAGCTCTCCACCAACACCAACACAACAACCTCTCACAGCACCGCCGCCTAGTAGAGAACATGAAATACACACATAGAACTTGCTACAACAGCTACAAAAATTAGCAATGCACACTCTGTGTAGGAGGGGGACAACAATGTTGAAAAATGAAGGCGTAGTGTTCGCTCACAGCATTATTCTGTTCAAACAAGGCCTGCTCTGCATCACAAATGATGATTAATGGCAGAGGAGTTTGTCGGTAGACTTGTATGGGGTCAATAGCTCTTCTACATAGTTGCTAAATAAGTCCACCCCCTCCATCCAGTCTGCTCCCATAACTCTGGGGTCATGCATCTTTCCCTTCAACATTGTATGGGATGTTTACACTTGATTACACCCCGTGCCTTTCTATTCCTTGCTCTCTGTCCAACTGTGCTTGATTAAGTTCTTGCTTGTTCACCATCGCTGACAACTAAAGAATGCATTGTTGCATCCACCACAAACGCCGCACATACCCACTCTTGCACACTCAGATCCACTCACATCCCCACCCCCCACCATCATCCACTTTGAGATCAGCTCCCTGGATAGGCTGGTTCTGCATTCACTGATTCATTAGGTTGGTCCCTTAAATACATCAAAGAGCTCCTTCCCTCAAACAATGAACCAATAACAACAATTATAACCCCATATCTCTCAGGCAATGCTGATCTCGCGGGTGCTAACGTTAGATAATGAAGGCGTTTGATGACATAAGTTTTCACAGAAAGCTCACTTTCTGTCTCTTTCTAGTGTGCATATTCTTCTACAAATGGTGGTTCTTTTAAAATAGCACATGCCACAGTTTCCCCTTAAATAGCGTGCATATAATTTGCCCATCTGTCACAACCCCTAAATTTGCAGTTAAAATTAGAAGATATATAAAGACTTTGTAAGTATTTTAAGAAGTCATTGCAAATCTAGCAATGCCTTGGGTGTCATGCGATCAACACTAAATGTTACCAGTCAAAGTCCTTCAAATATTTATTGGCATCCCTTGCGCTCGCCCTCTTTCTGTTTGATGGAGTGGATGAAGAGCTTTAGGTACAGGCATTCTGGCACTGATGACCTCCTCTGCTTGCACAGTGGAGATGAAATGCATTTGTCAAAAGGAGAAAATTGAGATTCACTCAGGACTGTCTGATATTGCTTTCATTCCTTTTCTCAAAATAAGAGACGGCAACCCAATCAGGGGAATCGGCATATGCAGATCACAGCGATACATTTTTCATGAGCATGCTTCATGGCAAGGCAGATAACAAGGAAGAGAAGAAAGTCGTTATTAAACAAAAGATGGAATCAACACAATGGAAAATGGTGTTTCTAAGTGGTCGTTTTGCTACACGAGCCATTTCATTTCTATATGACAGCTGCATTAAAAATATCTCACTCCGTGTAGTATACTAAACAGCAACACGTTGAACCTCTTCTCATGCAATTTGGTAACATTTGCAAATAAGTTTTCTGTGTCACAAGTAAAAAAGATGAATTCAACACTTTTATTGGAAACACCTTGAATCAATAGTCACTTAAATATACCATCAACATTTTATAATGTGTGGGAATCCTGGAATTTTAATGAATGATACTTCAGCTTCCACGTGCACAATATTTAGTCTCTTTGAATGGGGTTGAAGCTTTGGAGCAGACCTCGTTAAAACTATATTTGCAAATATTACCGTGGTTCATTTTAACCAGGTTGCTTTTTGGATCACATGAAGTTTAGAAATACCCGTCTCTGCTTGGAAATAGTCTGGAATGGAAATATTTTTGGCAGGAATATACCAGAAATTCATGAAAATATCCAGTTTATAGCTGGGAAATGACTCATAAAGTCTCAGGCAAGCACTTGGCAGCTTCTTTGCCGAAGTCTCATACCAAATTTGTCTCTTAAAATTACTTATAAGAAAGTTTATTCATATTCATGCCATTAAACTTTAACTGTAATTGTAGCTTGTAGCATCTTGAAATACGTAGACTTCCACATAATGATCGCTAATTACATTCAATAAACAAACCATTAATGATGTTACTCCACAACAGGCGCCGACCTGACACTTCCAGAATTGAAAACAGACATTGTCATAATAATTTCAAAGCGGTTCAACAGCTTCCCCTTGCAGCAGCACATTTAGAGATCCGTCCTTGACCTGTTGATTTGCAATACTCACAAATTCACCAACTTCATTGGCAGGTCACCAGTCTGCAGTCACATCGTCATGAGTAAATACATGAGTATTGACACACACACATATATACAGTAAGATCCCCATGCACATTATGTCATCGACTGGAGCTGCTTTAGCTCAAAGGCTAAAGCAGTGCTTCTCAATTATTTTCTGTCGCGCCCCCCCTAGGAAGAAAAAAACATTTCACGCCCCCCCCCCCCCCCCCCCGAAAAAAAAAACACTTTTGTATCCTTATTAACATACAAAGAATTATGAAAAAGAAAGAAATATAGATCAACTTACAACAAAGAATAACTTTATTACCATTTTTTTTAGTCTGCAACAAAAAATGAGGAAGCCAGGCCTTTCTTCTTCTCCCACTGTAGATTGTTTACAACCGCTCTTCTTCTGCTAATCCTCCCTGCGCACTCTGACAATCAGGGCGCCACTGCCAACTACTGGAGTGGATGTGCAATTACACTTTACTCTTGTAAGGCAAAAATACATTTTCTCCGCGGTCACAGGCGCCCCCCCTGACATCGCACCGCGCCCCCCCAGGGGGGCGCGCCCCACCATTTGAGAACCACTGGGCTAAAGGGTGTATTGCTGATTAGGGGTCACCCAACCAATCACAACTCGTCCTCCTTAATCAATCAATAGCAAGTAAAACCCTGATTCATTGTCAAAGGTGCATGGACAAAAATGCTAAGTAAAAAAGAAGAAAGATATATGAGCCGGCATAATATGTGTACAGTTAAATTGTCCTATTTTGTGTGCATAATTGTTTTAATGTGGGCACTTAAGCCTAAGTGGATATGATTTTACTGTCTTCCCCACAATCAGTATGATCGCTGCCACAATCAATACTTGTGATTTGTAAGTCACCAGCCATCAATGGCTTAGTGTTATGCATTTGACCTTGTGGGGATTAGCTCTCTCCTTGTCCTCAAGACCCTCAAAGGGCACATCGATGCAAACTGTAAATGCATGTAGGCTGACACAATGCAGACGTGTCACAGAATGTATTCGTCATGCTATCACAGAAACTTGAAAAAAAGTATCTAAAACAAAATCTTGAAAATCATGCTTTTATTTTAATTGATGTATCATTTGTCGTGTTTAGGGAACTCGCAAAGTAAAATCTTCATTCCTCAGGTTGCCGAGTATATGAAACTTCTTGAATCTTGAATCTAATCCTTTGTTACTGGCTATATATATATAAACATCATAATGAAAATCAACATTTCAAGTTAAAAAATATGGAAGTATGAATACGTTTTTGGAAAATGTCACATTTAATGACAATCAAGGAGGACAATGGCAGTAATGATGTGGAGGGTAAAGTTTTAAGCACTGGCTAGGCGACATTCCTTTGCAGCATAAGGCCCATTTAGAGTGTATGGCAGCACCACGGCTAAACACTCACACGCATACACCTTTGGATTAGCTGTCGAGTCTGAGTGACTTAAACAAGAAAAGATAACTCTTTGTAAAGTGACAGATGGATAAGCAGAGCTATCTCAGGCTGTAATCTTGGAATAGTTTGAGACACGTTGTGTTTTGGCAACAGATGAACACGATATGTGATCTCTCCCCACAATGAATGAGCTATACTGTTTTAAGTGAGAAGGATCTGCTTTAGCTTCATGTTGAGTCGTGTTTTACCGTAGGCGATCAGACACCAACATCTGCTACGATCACCCCAAGTCCAAAAAGAATGCCACTGTAAGGAAATACGTGACACGGAAAATCATAAACACCACAAAGGTGAAATTCCTGGGTAGCAATTGCACAATATTCCAAACCAATTAAGAAGTACTTACCCGTGATCAATAAAGAAAACATCAGAGCAGGACACCACTAGTGATAGTAAACCCTGACACTCGTCAATCAGTTGTTAATAAAGCTCTGCTCTCAAGTCTCTTGTGTGCATGTCTGCATGCACACACAGACAAGTATATGTGCATTGTACAACACTTTCACAAAGTAATACACATTTTTGGAATGTTTTGAAACATGGCAGGGACGGGTAAGAATCAAAGAATTTTCTTACAAGCATGGATGAAGACAAACATTTGAAGCTCTCTTATCTCCCTGCCTCTCATATACATACTATCCAGCGCAGCATTTTTCTTGCATAAACATGTCCAGAATCTCATGTTTCCACTGAAGCAAGCTCTGACCACAGGTATTTGTTGACCAGTGGCTGGGGCAAAGTTTTTCTGAATTCCGTCTCGGCTGTCTGTAGGGGTGAATGAGTCTGGCTCTAAAAGAAGCAACACCAGAGGTACCTATAACGGCACATAATGATCAAGTGCTTGTAGCATGAGTAGACAGGGCTATTAGATGTGAGTGATATGGTTGAAGTTTTTTTTTTTCCTGTGAACTGGACATTTGTTACTGCGGGGAGGGAGGAGTGGTGTTGTGGTGGGAAGCCACTTGAGTTGGGGGGGGGGGGGTACGAGGGCGCATACGGCCTAACAGTCGATATTTAATCTAAGGGCCAAACAGCTCTCCTCCTTTCCTCCGGTTGAAATCCACTTCTAAGTGCTGCCACTCGTTCTTCCGCTGAGCTCAGACAAACGCGTGTTTCTGACCACACGCTCTCGCTCTAAGTTTCAGCCTCTCACTCCCTGCCACCCAAAACCCAGTTTTTAACACAAACAATGGCTGACACTTGTTTGTTGCTTTTAATTGCATCTAGATGTTATGTCTCTTGTGAACACATACATTAGAGTATTTTTCTGGCACAGTATAATCACGCCTTAAACCACAACGCCATGCAGACAGAACACAGCAAATGACCACATGCAATCATGCTTGCTTTGCTCAGCTCTTGCAGAGTCTGCCACAGCCTCTGGCTTTGTGTTGGGTCGTGAGTGTGTCATCTTTGTGAATGATGTTTAATTTCAGTCTCGTGTACTGATGAGACATTCAGGTTTTTACGTTTTCTTTACAGTAAACCAGTGTCAAAATATTTGAAAACTCTGAAATAATGCAAAATACAAATTGCAATGTTGGATTGATGATTCATTATGCCATGTTAGATATGAAAATAAAACGCTGATGTCTTTAACATGTAAGGACATCATATTCTTTACCTGTAGATGGTTATAACCACTAGAATGTATTTCTATTTATCCACAATGTTTTGCAAACTGATTTTTTTTACTCCTAAAACATTCTCCAATAATGTCTTCAGGCTTTTCCCCACATACTTTGAACAAAGCAGCGGTGTGCCAAAGATTACCCTGTAAAATATGCATGTCCCGATTAAATATATATACAGCTGTGTGTCATCAATGACATGGGCTCTACAAAGCCTATACTGCATATACATGAAGGCATGTTTCATGGATTCTATTTCCTTGCCTTTCATTTGTGTAGAAACAATAAAGAACTCATCTGGGGGAAAGATTAAAGCTTACACAAATGTGTTTTGTGTGCTTTCTGTCACATTACACCGATCCACTCATTTACTTTATTTGAATAACTTCTAGAATGCTAATAAAATGCAGGCAATAAAAGAGGCTTAATGTCACCAGTCACTATTGTTTCTGAATTAAACACTCCAAATACTGTATCTTCAGGAAATGAGATTGTTTCCAGAGGATGGGGTCCTAATCTACTCAGTCATGGAGGTTTGAAAAGGGAATATTTCCCAATTTTAACTGGGTTGGTTCCATAATTCCCAACACCACAGTGATCTAACTACAAAGAGGTCCTTCTTTTCCTTTCTCCTGACTGTCAAGGGAAGGGGGTTAAATGGATGAGTTGCGAATTACATCCTAAAACCGGCTTGAATGCAGCATCACTGATGATTAAATGATGTCCATCAATGAGCAATATATCATCTGTCATATGCCACTGACAGTAAGGTTTTTTTTTTTCATTCATTCCAAGAACTAAGCCTGAGGCTAAAGGGCAACTAGATAATCTTCTCATGACTCAGACTCCAGAACCAGCAGAAAAGCTTTAGAATCCTACCACAACAGTTTAACAACAGTCAAGTACATGAGGGTGCAACCACGACAAAGCAGCATTAGCTCGTTGCCTCTAGCTGCTCTCGTCTCTGTCTCAGGTGTCCCCTTCTCCACAGGTATGTGTTAGCATAATGGGGCAGTTAAGAAGGCCTCTTGTTAAGGGCCCTTCCCTGCTGTCTCGGCACACTGGCTCCAGTGTGAACAGGGGTACCTGGCCGATTTAGCAGAGTCGTGTTAGATTGAGTATTGCACAATGGAAACTGTCATGCGGCTTGTAATGTGTAATTGAACTTGGAGCCATGTTGCTCAAGAATATTCAGACCAAGTTCGATTGGATTTCACTTGGAAAAGTTGAAAGACATCCTACAAACTGCTTTATTTTTTTCTTAGTGTTCCCCCCACTACCATTCCCAAATGGCTAGATGTCCAGTACCATTGCACCCTTCTCTTATATCCCCCAAACCACAAACTACCCCCACCCTCCTAATCCCGCATTGCTTTCTCACAACTCACCCCACCCTTGCCTTGACTGGAGTGTTGTGTCCTCTGGAACTTTCATTATGAGAAGAGGATAAAAATACAGCACCCTGCGAATTTATGGTTTCTTCAGAGTTGCCATTGAAAATATGACGTTTTCAGACATTTGCTATGAAACCCGAGAAAGAAAACCGAACAACCGCAGCATTTATACAGAGTCACCACAACTTAAAGGCCCGTAGTCACTGCAGTCACACTTACAGGCTCAGGGTATGAAGGCATATACACTTTAGGCACGCACACTCAGTCGCACACACACACATCAGCCTTCAGCATGAGTAAACACTCATGCTAGCAGTTAATAATTGTAACTCTTCCACGTGTCCTTAAGCATTCAGTAAAAAAAGAAAGCATCCACTTACAAGTACAACAGATGAAATACTCACCATAATACATTTGATCCTTTTATATTGTGTTTTAACTGTATAAGCGTTAAAGGCAATAAAAGAGGCTTAATGTCACCAGTCACTATTGTTTCTGAATTAAACACTCCAAATACTGTATCTTCAGTATAAGCGTTAAAGAACAGTCTGTAAACAAGATAGTGAATGTTTTATAGTCATTATTGCAATAATCGAAGCCTCCGTACTTAGGAGTTTATGTCGATCTCCGCTATCCTTGCTTTCTCTCCCCCCTCTTTCTCACTGACAGCTGCTTTTCCGGGGAAAGAGCCTCATTTCACTGACGATAATCTATTGCCGTACTCTCATCGTTTAAAGGTCGCTACATGCTGAGTCAGTGCAGTAATTTCTTTAATCTTACAAAATGTGTGATTAAAAAACATTTTAAGTTATGCGGTTGGAATGTTTCAGAAGATTGTTTTAGAAAACAGACCAAAACATTTAGGTCCAAGAGACGTTCAAGTGAACACAGCAAATTGTGGAAGTTTTTGTTAACTTGCTTCACAGAAGTGGAAGCTCATCGCTGTCTTGGGTTGCACCTTTTGTTGAAAAACTTATTCGACCATGCTTGGTGGACAGGTCTGACATGGGATTCACAACAGTACACAGTAATATCCAATCACCTCCAGCCAGTTTCTCCAGCCAGCTGTTGCCGTGGGAGCGTTCAGCGAACCGTCTGCCAAAGACAGAAACCTCTAAATTAAATATGGGATTGCACCAAAACTTGGGTTGTAGTACACCAATACTTTAAGATACATCTGAAGACATACAGTCAAATTGACAAAACATGTCTCAGCTCAGTCCTCACTTGTCTTATTCCAATAACTAACCCACACAAATTAAGTTCCAAATTGCCATAAATCTTACAGGACCCATGTTTTAAGAGTTCCTTCAGGAACCAGACCTTCTCTTTTGATTGCAGTTGAGATTCATTGAAAGTACATTATATAAGTATATCCATATAAAAAACATGTTTGTGTGCATATTAAAATTCCCTGACACACGTAGATTATTGTCCTATGTGAGGACATTTTTTTAAATGCACATAGACACACATATGCTGCTTTTTTATTTTGCATGTGAACTTGTAATGTTCAAATACTGTATTCAACCACAGATGAGCTCCTATCAGCCCATGACAAATCTCCACCTGTGTGTGGGATGAGAGCTGCTGCACATGTGGGAACCCATCCTCATCTCACAGCCTCTGCACTATCACCCACCACCTGAGGCCTTACCCGGATGACTGACTGACTGGTGTGAGAATCTCATCTGACAAAAAGCTTCAGTGATTGATCACTAAGGCTCACCTGAACACCTGAGGGTGGGGGTGGGGGCAGCTTTCCAAGGACTGCAGGCCAAAAGGGTGCACCTTCCTTGTATTTGTCCACCTGACACCCCCGGGGTCAGATTCACCAGCTCTTGAATCCGTGTGGTCATCATAACAGCTACGTGCATGTATGCAATCTATTAATGCCTATGACATACCAACTTAGGAGTGCAGTAAACCCTGGGGACAGGAAAATTCATTAAGTCTCTAAATCACTTACACTTTGAGGAAAGTGTCTTTTCTGTTGATCTTGAAAGGAGCCCATTTATGAAGTAGATCTTGGAAATAACCTTGGGCTGCTGTACTGACTCATCTGAGAAATACCATTTTGCCTAATTGGAAATGAATTACAGAGCGGGCCAATTTTTGCAAAGGAAAGGGAAATTAGCACACAATCAATCCTCTGCTTCCTGTTTCCTTTCTTTCCAGTTTGATTTTGTTGTTGCTTTGTGTTATCACCATAATGAGTGCGAGCAGGAAAACACATAAACCAGAAGATTCTTGGAAGAAGTAGTCAGATCCCCCCCCCCCCCCCCCCCCCCCCCCACCCATCTCGCTCGCAGCTATGTCTGGATTGCCTTCTGCAATGAGATAGGAGTCAACATGTTTAGCAACATCAAAAGAAAACCTGATACCTTAAGTATAAGAAGATTAACACTTGCAGTGATCTTGAGCTTAGGCTTCCCCACGACTTTCAACAGTCTGTGCCAGAAGGGACAATTACTGATTAATTGGCACCAACAGCTCGTAGTTATTTAACAAAATCTGGCACAGTGTATAAGCCCTCATACTTAAGACTTCCTTTCAAGTCTGGCCCCAGTATCAGGAGGCTAACAGATTGGGGAATGTGACGAGAGCTGACAGAAAAGGAATCTACAGAAACAGTGAAAGAGAGAGGTGTGAAAAAAGAAAGAAAGCAAGCAAGAAAAAAAAATCAAACAAAGGATACAAAGAAGCAAACAAAGCATCACTCAGTAGACATTAATTTCCTGATTTCTCAGCTGTGTCTCACCCAAGACTGGATAGTTGTGGTGTATCTGGTATGCCTGTGGGTTTTTACTGTGTATCACCATTGACTCAGTATGATAACTTCAGGAATGTCATATTGTGTAAAACTCAGAAAACAAATGTTCATACTGTAACCTAGTCACAGAGATCACATAATTTATAAAACATTAGTGTCACAAACAATCCTACAACCCCATGCGCACCTCAGTTGAAGAATACCTGCAAAAGGTGTTCTGTCATCACAAGCACTCGGCTAATCCTTACCTCGTTCCGCTCACCACAGGACTTCTCAGGGTTTAGAAAGTACACTACTCTTTACACATATATCACTGCCTATTAATCCAAAGTACATACTGTATGCTTGTACCTACAACGATTTTGTAGAGCAAATGTAATCTGCCTGTCAGAGGGGATGCCAAAAGAGGAGGCCACATGAGGGAGTCATATGCTGGCTCTGCAGACAAAGATGTCTTTTTGAAAACTCTAGAACAGATTGGAGACAAAAAATGTCTGCTTGTTAGCAAAATTACAGAAAAACTGCTGGATGGATCCTGATGAAAAATGTGAAGATGGGTCTTGTTCTAACTGAGATCCCGTTACATTTTGAGAGCGATCGGTATATATTCGTTGGGATACAAAAAGAAAGAACAAATCCAGATTTTCTCATATAAGATAATATATGAATCTGTACTGAAAAGCTGGACTGTTTTTATGCGACTTAAACTCACCCCAATAAAGAGACATTTTTATACCCACAGAATGAGCAGTGTGTGTGTGTGTGTAATTTGGTATATGTCCCTGTATGTTATACATTTTATCCTGTGTTACTTTCTGTTTTTTTTTTTTTTGCTGTGTTTATTTATTTGTAGGCATAGCTGTTTACTTCTCTTGTCATTATGCAGCACTTTGTAACTGTGTTAAAAATTGAGTTGCTATCAGAGGCGAATGTGAGCAAACTGTTTAAATTAAAATAGACGTATAGAATGTAAATAAATAAATGAATAAATATTATCTTTTGACAAATCACAACCAGACCTGATGCATATAGAGGGGTGAGCTATACCCTCAATGCCCCCTTTGTCAGGGGAATGAGAAGATGTTCTTGTCATCATCATGCAAATATCCAAACAAGCTTTTTTTTGCTTATATATGGCAGGATAAGCTAAAAGTGATGGATTGCAGTTTTTACAGAGTGACTATTTTGAATACGCCTCCAAAAAAGAGTTTCCTCTTTTCCTTCATTACAATGTTTATTTGTGGAATCTGAGGCATGAGACACATATTTTCTTTGTGTTTGTCTTTTGAAAAGCATCAGGGTCACTACACCAACAAGATGGTTAGCAGATGGTTAACATTGGCCGACTATATAATCGCTTTTTAAGTATGAGGGAAATATCCTGGTTTTTGTTCAATCCAAAAAAGGCAATGCTGACATGAAAGTATGGCATGTTATGCAAACGTAGGTGTCAAGCGGCGAGGTGGAATTAATTCATCTACGAACCTGAGCTCCACAATTCTGAATGCTTGGAATTGATTTTCTGCATTGGCAGTAAATGTAAAATGTAAATTGCTTTTGCAAATTAGCTGCACATATGCACATCATTACTTTTGAGACACTGTTGTTTTGCTAATGAGAAAATATTTGTCATCTGTCATCCTGTGTACATTTACACCCAGATGTTAATTCAAGACTCTTGCTAAAAAAAACATCAACTTGACTAGATCATAGAAGAAACACGATTTCCAAATGATGTATTCGTTTTCAACTGTTTTCAGCCATTATGAGTCACCAGTTTAAATAGAACTGAACGGATGACACGGCACGATCCAAGTTGTTTAATGCCAACCCTGCATTTTTAAAGAAAGCTGTGAGTGATTTGAAGCAGAACTCTGAGACATGGCGAAGATAACAGGTGACAAGACAAGAGGCGCCACTTCATCGCTGGCTGAAGAGGCTGCCTTGGGATACTGTGACAGACGTTGCATCCTGACAGATCTCCATGGCGGATGGGGAGGAGCAGGAAAAGTAAGTGATTTGGCTTTGTTTGGAGAAATTCCCTCCAGTCATGGCGCTCTCTCATTCCCTCACCCTCTGGAGCAGCTTTGACAGATAGATGGAGGAGACGTGACCTGAAACAAGCGGCTGTTTGATCATCTCCAAACCGCTTTCATTCTGTCACAGAGATCTATGAAAAAGAATCAAATATTATTAAAAGTATTATTAAAGTGAATAATACTCACTGGTGTCAATGCATTATACATCAATAGCTCTGACAAAATCTATTTTGTAAGTAAACTAATGAGCCGAGGGAGTAAAGAATAACTTTGGTAAGTTATAAGAAGGGGATAATGTAGGCCATAGAGATATTTGGCGTGTACTTGTGTGTGTGTGTGTGTGGGGGGGGGGGGGGGGGTTGCTACAGGTTAAGGATTGTGTGTGTGTGTGTGTGTGTGTGAGAGAGAGAGGGAGCAGCACTGCAGACATTTGGTTCAGATATCTTTGACAGGGAGTGGGGGTACAAATTGTGTGATTTTGTTCAGAAACTATGTGTCGAGGAAAAGAATATAGATATGTCATCTCAGATCAGAGAGTATGATCTAGTAAAAGGAAAAACTACACACAAATATATGTCCTCCTAGCACCTCTTAAAGTCAGAGACCCCCTCACCCAAAACAAATGTAAAACAATCAGAGGGTTTGGAAAGAGTAGACTGGTCTAGTCATTACTCCTGTCTCAGTGACAGCTTGGCCTGCTCACCTCATCTGTCTGCCCTCTATAAAGTCTTGTGGGCAGGCTCAGAGCCCCCCCCCCCCCCCCCCCCCCGGCTCCCCAACCGCTTCTCACACCTTTGCTCTGACACTGGACCCCTAGACGCTCATCTTTCACAATTTTCAAACACCGTGGACACATTCATTCCCAAACAAAACTACTTTGGAAGGACATCCATTCAAAGTTTCTAATCATTATTCCAAAATAATACATGTGCCATCTTGTTAATCTATATATTATCTATTGAGGCATATGTTTGGACTTCAAATCTTTCCTGGGACCTTATAGTGTGCCCGATTATGCTGTGAAATCAGTTTTCAATAACTGTAACAGCAGATAAAGCAAAGATTAAGTTCTGAGCAGTGGAAAAACTTAAATCAAAATCACCAAAGAATTACAGGTAAAAAAAAAAGTTCCTGCATGTTAAAAATAGTTATATAGGAGCAAAAATACATTTAATCACAAACCCTCATACCTACCGGTACCTTTACTGAGACTTTACACTGAATATATATATATTTTTTTAATGGCTTGGTTGAATTATAACACAGTGAAGAATGACAAGACACACAGGGCAACGTGGGCAGCAAATCATTGGCCCAAATACCTCACCAATTACACTATTGTTCGGTCATTATTATTTTTTTAGACAGCCAAACAAACACATTCAGATAAAACTGATGGATACAAATAATCATCTAATACACACTATTTCTGACAATCATATTTACATTTGCACACATGCACATTTTTACTTCTTCTACTGAGCAACAATTGAAGAGACAAATAAATGAACACACCCTAACATAAGCCCCCCCTACTCTGTTTCGCTGCCGTCCCCTGCCTCAGCCGACTTAGCCAGGATTTACGCAGCCCAGTCACAGCGTCTCCATTAATTGCTGAAAGTGACACCATGCACGGTTATTACACGATTACGACATGACAGCTCTCGTTTTTCACCATTAAGAAGCAGACAAGCCTGTGCTCAGCTGCAGCAGGGTGTCAGCGCATGGGACCGAGTCGACAGCAAGACAGGTTATACTGTGAGGGCCGCAGTTGCAGCGCAGAGTGCTTAGCTTGCTTATTTAATGGCACATGGGTGAAGTTCATAAATTTACCATGCATTTACTATGAAATGATCCAAATGGCTGAAACAGCGCTCGGACAGCCATTTGACCATTCCAGGGCAGCGGCAATTTAACCGTCCTACAAAATGTTGGAAAGGAAAGCAGGAAAGGTAGAAGAAATAAAATTATTTATAATCCCAACAGAGATTTATGAGAGAGTGAGTCCATAGCAACCAGTCAGTGGACTAGTTAGGGGGTATAGAGCGACCATTCCCACAGCCGGTGTGAATGATGTCTCAAGCAGTATAAATGATGTCAGAGGGCTTTGAGATCCCTAAGGTCATGGTGGAGGAGCTGGAGGTCAAGAGATATCGGGGGGGGGCGGGGGGCGTGGTACCTTCCTCTTCTGAGGATGTTCCATTCAATTATTTTTCCTGTCAAATGTAAATATTTTATTATTTAAAATTGAATGCTTCTTCATGTATATAATTAAATAATTGTCCAAAAGACATTGTAAAACCATTTTCAGACAAAATGTGAATGCTTTTTTTCAGGCAGCGATATGATACACAGAACCTATGAACACAGAACATGCAAACTTCACACAGATAAGTCTGGAGCTGCAAGAAGGTCCTGGGATCAAATACCCAGGAGGCTGGACCTTCTTGCTGTGGTGCAACAGCACTCCCCACTGTACCCACTACTACTACTACTACTACTACTATCACTAATATTAATAACATCAAATAACTAATTTCTGGTTTCAACCCCAGGGCAGCAGGGTTTATTAGCTTAGTCATATACATTTCCAACAACCTGAAATAACTATTATTTATCTTATATTTAGGAACGCATAGTCAGGATCCAGTTGAGGCCATGAGCAACAATCATCACCTATAATGCGCTTTCATGATTATGATAATAGTTTCCTTGCAAAAGAGTAAATAATTGAATAATACTGTCATTTAATGGCATCATTATTTCCTCACCTTTAACTACTGTAATGAGAGAAATGCACCCAGCTTGCAATTCTATTAAATGCCCACTTGAAGTATGTATAGATTTTCTGCCAAATAAGTCTTATGTGACTGTCCCCCTCCTGATGTGAGAGGACTGGGGTCTGAATAATGCATTACAAGGTAAAACGTGGGTTCTGTAGGGAATTTAAAGGCATTTGTGTTTGTCACATAAATCAAGAAGCATCATTGCACTCACAGGAAAATCTGAACAAACGGCCAAGAGTGGCCAATGACACATCCTTTTCCAGTGAGCAAACAGTTCCTGAAAAAGTCAAAGACGACACAGTCACATATAAATCAGCAAGAGAACCAGAGACATGAACAAGCACAAGCAGCAACGCCAGGCTTCCTTAGAGAGGTCAAACACAGCTGAAATTCCTGAAAGTACATCATGTAGTCATTGCTGACGAGATGAGATACACAACTGAGTACAATATGCACAACAGTCGCCCTCCATTTCAGTGATATTTCTTTGAACATAAATAGTATGTGTTTGTAATAATAGCTTTAATATGATCTCTGAGAAAATATTTCTTCAAACTATTGTTAACCATGCTGTAAAACAGAGTGCAAACCTTTAATGTTAAACTCATGGAAAGTCAGACATGTGGCTGATGTTGATATTTGACCTGCTTCTATTTGGGATGAAACACATAAAATGTAATGTGTTACGTGGCACAATCTCTTTAATCCCAGCCTCCTGTTTGCCTTTTTTACTAGCTTGTAACACCAGCTACAGGGATTTTCACAGTCGTAAATGGAGATGTATGATTCAGTGTTTACTAGAAGCTACTAACAGGAATGTTATGCCATCATGAATAAGACCCACACTGAGGTCAGACACTAAAGATAAAAACCACTGACCTCTGCAGAGTCAGAGATTCTCTTCCTGCATGGCGTGCCAAGCTGCTCTGTTGCTTGTCTGTCAGTGGGCCTGTGTGTCTATCCAAATATATATATATATATAACTTTTGCCTGTTTTTGTACATCTATGTAGCAAAGGTCAAGTTGAGCACCCTGTGCACACCAATTAGGCGTGTCCAAGGCTGTCTTGAGACAGAGTTGTTCTTAAAAGATTTTCACCTACCCTAGTTTTGGGGTTGTTGTAGTCGTGGCGAGGGACATGACAGGAATGGACTAGGACTCACTAGGTATGGACAACTGGGTGTGCGCCTGAGCCTGTTGCCAGGCCCAGACAGACAGGAAACAGATCGTCTCAGACATTTTTCAATCTTTCTTGTCGGCAATAATTTAAATAAATATATTGATGCACCTTCATAGTTCTATTCAAATATACACATTTTACTTCCATGCAGCGTTAGAAAATGTAAAATAGGAAGGCCATCAGCAAGTTCTGCAGTTTGCCTGTTGTATGTTTGGCATATTGTTTCTGCCATTACCCAACATTCAAAATAAAATGAGTCGAGACTAGTTATTTGAAGTGTTGTGTCTTGCTTCTCTGCTGACAGGAGATTGCGTGTTACTCAAGGCAAGAGTAAAAACTCTCGCCTGCCAAACTAAAGCTGGCAGACACATACCAGACCTTCACTTAAAAGGCCGCATTAGGGGTTAAGTGGCCATGGAAAAGGAGGCAAGCAGCCGCCGCTGAAGTTATTAGGCAGCATAGTTTCTCTCGTCAGCAGGTGCGAGGTGAGACCTGGTGTGAGGAGCAGGTGCTGGGCGCAGCCTTAGATCACAGCTGACCCGGGCTGTGATAAGCCCAACAGCACTTAACTTACACCGTGAGCCCCGCTTTGACCCAGCGTGGTTTGTAAGTGTCCAGGAAGAAGCGAGAGAGTTGAGGGTATAAGTGTGAGAAACAAAAGCTGAGCCATGTGGATGTTAGTATGTGTGAAAGTAAATGGGTGTGTGAGTTATCTTTCCTTTCATGGTGAAGGCTATTAGTGTCTACATATTGTATGTACTATATACTACAGAGAATACAGCGACATTTAAATATAACCCAGCCAGGAATGGCTGGGTTATATGCTTTCACTTGACACATCCATCCAAGCACTGTTTTGCCTATAAAACACTGAGAGTGGATTTTTGATAAAGCCTGTCAGTGAAAAAAGGAAGATGAAGGCCCATGTGGTTTTGACAAACATGAGCTAAACTGGCATTGAGCCACAGATTTCTAACTCGGTTGCAATGTCTGAAGCCAATGTCAACACATGTTAACATTTTGGAAAGGATTGTTAGTGTGAGTAAAGGAGAGGTGAGGTATGAAAGGGTCAGAACAAGGAGGCAAGGTAAGAGAGCAGGGTGAATGCATTTATTTGATGATTCCTAGAGATCTGCAGCTGTTCCAGCAATCCAAAAGCTTAAATCAACAACAAAAAGAAATGGTAGCAAAGACAGGGGATGAAAGTGGACAGAGAGCACCAGCTCAGGGAGCCTTGAGCATGAGCCGAAGTGAAATATCGATCATCCATTGACAAACACAATAGAAATTTTAGATGTGAAGTGAGAGGCTCACATCCATAATTTATCAACAAGCCAAATGTGAGTGACATGGAGTGTGAATGGGGGTGGGGCACTGAGTATTGATTAGTGTGCTGGGAGGGGGAGTCCACAGTATAAGGGGGACTCCAAAGAGAAGAGCGCGAGAGGAAGGGGCTGGGAAGGTGGAGGAGAGGCATATGTGAAAGATGGCTGAGTGGGGAGATGAGATGGAGTGGGGTGTAGGGACGCTGAGCACAGGAAAGCCATTAAGGATGGTCGTGTTACCAGGCACTGGCAGCATCAGGGAATAAAAGAGAGATTGGAGGAGAGAGAGAAACAACACAAGAGGTCAACACTCGCCCCCCCAACACACCCTCTGCTCATCCTGCTCCACTCATCTCCCCAATCAATACGTCCATGTCAAAACACAAAATGCATGCTTTTGCTCTTCAGTAAAAGGTGTCTCAGATTTTAAAAGCTTTGATTCAAGAATGGTTCGATTGAAATCAAGGCACATTTCCCTGTGCAGAGGGGCAGTAATACCCAGCTGATAATAGCACAACAGAGGGGGCTTGGCTGCGTTCGTAAGGAGCTCATTGGTCAGATTAATGCATTCCACCCCAGCAAGAAGGAGCCCATGGAGGCGGCAGGTCAAAACTTTGAGCTCTCTCTACACAAACTGGCTCCAAGATTTGCCCATGGGGAGACAACAAGGGGGAGAATGAGTCGATGGCACCGGCTTTTTACTGGAGCATCTGTCAGAAACATTTTACTCATAAAAGTGACGAGTATCAGCACAAGAAGTTCTCACAGTCTTGGTCCTGTGGGAAAATGCACCATCAAACACGGCCAGATGGAGCAGATAGCTCATGTTTTACAACGCTAACCACATGGTCAACACATTTTATGAGAATTTCAAAATTATTTTTAACATGTCAGTCATAATGCAGTGATGTGACATTGTTGTATAATACTTATAGTCAAATTTGAAACTAAACCCTCTGATTATTATTATTTGGCTGACAGTCTGTTCATCCTTTAAAAAAAGATTCAGTCACAGAAGGGAAAACAAGTCTGAGAGAGAAAGGATCTGAATTCTGATTTTAGCAGTTAGGCAAAGGTTTTCCCTAATGTGGGCACCAGTGAGGCAGAAACCACCCCCTTGCCCACACTGGGGACACAGCAAAGCCCACGGCAAGCCAAACCAAAAACTTAAGGCAAACCAAACACAAGGAGAGAGAACAAGAAAAACAAAACATGAGAGAAGGAAAGAAAAAAACAAAACCATGTTCCATAATCAGAAACAAAACTCACACCCACCACATGAAGGGCAGTGCCAGTGTGCGTCCATGTGTCCCTTGTTGCTGCACCAGTTAGCACTGCAGCCACAAAATAGGGCTTTAAAGACAATGGTAGTAGAGCAGCAATTAGCTTTTTTCCCAGGGCGTGTCTATGGTCTGAAGACACTCATCTGTCCACAACCACATGAGCCCCATAATGAACGACATGTCATTACAGTGACACAATAAAATAAACAACATCTGGCTGAACTTAAACAACTCCTTTCTTCCTTTTTGACCCTTTGACCTTTTATAGGTCATAAAAGTGGGTTTCAATAAACATCAACTGCATTTAGTCATCAAAGATGAAGTCTAGAATTTTATTCACCAAATAAAATATTTCTATCCTTTTCTTGATTCAGAGTGACAATTTTAAGATTGAAGAATGGCCCTTTACTTTGCCTGGAATATTGTAACGTCTGCACAGGGTCGTGGATCAGTAACTTTCTGACTGACAATATTTAAATCTACCATTCTCTGTTCGAGGTAGGGTCAAAAATCATTCATTCTACATAAAGTCGCTATGAAATTGTAAGTCTTAGTTGTACTTTCAAGACTTATTTTAATGTATTACAAGGTAAGTCAAAGTTCTTCAAACCATTGAGTTACCACCACATCTCTGCAATGCTGAGGCAGGTGACTGACTCCCTCTTACCGGGCAGATGACCACACCACCAGGAAGACATAGGTGGTGAAAAGGGAAAGAGGAGATGGCTTTCATTTTGTCTGATTCTTGATAAAAGTGTCTCATGCTAGTTGGTAAGTGAAGTGGAATGAGGCACAGAGAGAAGATGCACCGTTCTATACTACAGTGGGCTGGAAGGCTCTCTGGTGGTGAAACAGTGAAACCTGCAGCTGTGCTGTATCTCCAAGGGCCAATGAAATCAATGAGGTGTCTCATGTTGATTACACAAGTCAGAGGGAAGGATTGCTAACAGGCTCAATTAAACATTAATATTAATACAAAATAAAGAGCATATATCATATCATTGTCTGCTACTCTCAAAAGCTCTATCATGCTGCCTCTTTGTAGTCGTACTCAGCAGAACGTATCAGGCCGGATCATAGTGGTTGTATTGCAAGTTAAAAACCATGTATGAGAAAATAAACAATTCACTCCCTGAACGCTTTAGTTTTATTTAGTAGAAGTTGATGGGAACATTGTACTTGAATTGCAGCACTAAAGAGTTACACCCTTTTTGAGCTCCTACTATTTTTCACAAACAAGCTTTTTCCTCTATATGCAAGCAAGCAAAAATAGAAGACAAACTTGAACTGCTAACGTGAAAACAAAACTAGGACGTTTGCTATTTTTTCGTGTCATTAATGTGTTTGCTACTGAGCAGAGCAGAACTCTCTAAGGTAATTCTCTGGAGGAACCACTAGGGGAGCTTAAACCCCCCTTTTTTAGCAAACTTGAGCAAACAATGCATTCAAAGGGATCACACATGACACACACTCGCACACACACCTACACACACACACACACACACACACACACACACAGAGACAAAAAGGAGAAACAAAGAGCTGGAGAACAAATGTGATCATATGACTCAACATGGGAGGACATGCCTGGTAATGCCCTTCATCATTGTTTTATAATTGTGGCCCTCATTCTCCCTTTATTTTATTTTTTATTTTTTATTTATTTTCACAGTTGAATGCGCTGTGTGATACGGTGCACAAACCAGCACGCTATTGTAGTACAGCCGAGTATTAAGTGGTGGGAATATGTTGCAAACAACAAAGTACAGAACACACCTCCATGATACTTTACACATCTAAGATATTTAAGCTCTTTGTAAGAATTAAGTCTTGGAGCCATGCGGTGTCATTCTTTGGGGGATGACAGGGAGCTTTAGTCAAAGTCTGTATGAGCCTGGTGACTTCCAAAGCCTCTGGGATATAGGATGTTACAACCACTAGCTGTTATCGAGCCCTGCGCTGACACCCAACCCTGCCTGGTCTAAACACCAGATCAGGACCCCTATAGGCCTGGTTTTAAAATAGGATCAGCCATACCACAGACTCTGACTATTCAACAAATAAGACCAAATAAATCACTGTAGGTTTATTCAATTAAAGACGAATGCCAAATGATAAATTGTTCAACAGTCCAACAAGGGGCGGAGGTATGGTGTCTGGAAAAGAAGTCTGTATGAAATCATGCTTTACAAAAAGTCTTCACGTGGAAGTGTGACTTGAGACCCAGCGAACATCAGCTGACGTGAATCTCAGGACACATGCCATCTTCAGAAGTGGGAAAGGCATGTGTTTTCCCAACATGGGGCAAAAGAACACGGCTCTTATTCTAAGATAAACACCGCCCATCTGTCTGGTACTGAATGGTGCTGGGGTGTGTGTGTGTGCCAACATCAGAGCCCTTCAAGAGACACTTAGGTCTGTGTGTATATTTTTCAGTCTGATTGAAGTAAAACACAGCCTTTAATGTGTCATTTCCAGTGAACACAGTGCCCAAATGAAAAAACACACACACACACACACACACACACACACCTACAAGGCCTACTTAATTGAAGGGTTTACTGTAGGGCTTTTTCCAAGGGGGAGAAGAGAGCACTTTTTAAAATCAATATTCTCAAATTGTTTTCCTCCAAATTAAAGCTGCCATTCATTCTCAAGCTGGTGTCACCAGGGACCAACACTGAGAGACGGCGAGGGGTAAGAACTGCAGCAGTTAAGGTTTATATTTCAGGCAAAAAAGATGGAAACATAATCCTGCATTATCTCAGAATGACTGTAAGAGAGCTAGAGAAAGACAAGAACATGTATACACAAGAAGAGAGGTCAGATGCTGGGTTTTTTTTTCATGACGGAAGGGGGAAGAATAAGCATATCATGACATGTTCACATTTCAAATCTTAGTGTGTTTTACTTTGATTTATAACATAACAAAATGTCTGTTACAATAAATTGGTGTTGACATACTCTCATCCATGCGAGAAGAATTTTGATTGGAACAAGTTTCTCCCTCATTTTCCATCTTAATAACATGCAATTCCCCACAGTTAGTGTAACATGCAATTTACACACGAGACTGCACTTTTCTTGCCGTCTGCTTCAGTAGACCACGACTGCATTTTGCCATAACATCGGATACTCGTCAGGAAGCTTTGTAGTGCCTAAGAACCTCAATTAGATTCATCAATATTTGATGGTATGACTCTGATAAGGCCTGGTCTCCCCAGCCACCCTCCTGTGGCCCTATGCTGGCATGATGCCTTTAATTGTTGGCCTAAAGCACCGGAGACAGACAAGACTGTCCTTTCTTTTCTCAGTCAAGGATGGCTCTGTCGAACACAATATTTAGTCTGACTACTGTGAAAGCCTGAATTGGTCACGCACACACACGCACACACACACACACACACCTACACACACACACACACACACCCACACACTCACACACATGTAACGTTCTTAGAATATGTCAGTAACACACTTCGGGAAACAACCAAACACCAGAACCTCCTATCGGTAATGCAAACCCATTTTGTCTCTTTAAAATCAAACAGTTATCTTCTCCAACGCCGTGTGGATCACTGCAGACAGAAAGCAACCATGCCAGACCAAATCCTTAAAGCGATCTTCCAGATACTGCAGGGCTGTTGAGCTAAAACAGGCGCAAGAGGAAAACATAAAAGACAGTCCTCACCCGCCACGCCTTCCCCTATCTCCACCCCTTTCCTCTGGCATGTGCGTGTTACTTTCACCTTGGCATGCGGCAATCATCTCCATTCCTTGCCTGCGCTCCTCTTCCAGGACCCCTGAGCTGTCCAAAGAGGTGCCTATCTGAAGGGATTTTTCTCAATTGCGTTCATGAGTAAATTGATTTTAATAGCCAACACTTGGGGTCTTTTTTCACGGTCGCCTCTTTCAGATGCAGCAGGCTCTGTCACGCCCTGCCAGATTTCTCCACTCAGGAAGTCTGGGCTATTTTCCAGGGCTGTTGGAATAAGAACTGACGAATCCCTTTTAAGGTCCCAAGGAGATAATCTCCTGTCATTTCTGATTTGCATAATATTATTTAAAATTTAATGTAATGGCATTAAGCTATAGAAGACACTCCCTATTCTGTGAGCCCACATCTGTTTGCAGTGTATGTGCATGTGTGCAAAGCATGCATATGTTTATGTGCGTATGTAGACACGCAACACTGTGGGGGCTCATCTGTGAGGGGGTAACAGGAAGCCCACTTCTTTCGTCTGTTCTTTCTTCCTATCTTCCAGAACAACCCCCCACCTTCCAGTCCATCCCAGCGAACAGAGAATCAGCTGCACAGCATTGAGATAATCAACAGATAGCTCAAAGCAGATGAAAGAGGTATCAGATCTATCCACTCAAACACACTCAGAAGGAGGCACACACATGAGCAGATAACAAAGCCGAGCGTTCCTGGGTACAGGGCCAAGGCTTAGCCCAGAGGATTGAGGGCCCGATACCATTACATTTGTCGAATCCGTGCTCATCCTACTTCATCTGCAATGGGACTCAATTAGGCTGGAACCAAGATGAACTGATAAATTAATTTATTAATGAATACAATGGGATGGAGATTGCCGGAGCTTTGTTTGGGGCTAGTTAGCCCAAATTGCTCAAATACAATACTGGGTTTTTGATTGGGAAGGAGATCGGACAGACAAGACTTATGCAACAGATACTTCGGTTGTTTGGGTTGTTTGTGGAGGACAGTTCCTTTATGAAATAATACGATTTCATATTCATTAGAAAGAAAAATGGAAATAATTGCATCCAAACGAAATGGGCTTTTGAATATAGTATAAAAATGTGTTCATAAAACAAAAAAATAACACAGGAATACTGGTAAATGTGTAGGCAATGTACACCAGCATTACTGACACATGTACATACAGATTGCAGACAGACAAGCACGCACATACAGACACACACACAAATCAAATGCGCACCCCTCTATTCTCTGTGGTAGAGCATGTTCCACACATTAAAAATAAATTAATTCAGAGTCAATTTGGGGAATGTTTGGTGATGCAGGACAGGAATACCATGTGAGCTCTGGGAATTGTAGATAGCTCCCCCTTTCCCAGAGGCACTCCCTTTGTCTATCTATGCGGTGTGATTAAAAATACAATGATGAATGCATATTTCTTCCAGATGAAGAACTTGAAGAGGTTGGCAGCAGATTAATCGGGCATAAGAGTGTTGGTACGGAAACTAGCCAGGTCATTAGCAGTTCATTTCATTAGCAGATCCTGCGTAGAATGGACTCCCTCGACATAGAGAGAAAGACAGAGTGGGTCATCTGGACAACAGTCTCGCACACAGGGCTGGAGCTGGTTAAAGTCGCATTTAAACTGGAGGCAAGAGTTTTTGTGCAAAAAATACAACACCTCATCAGCCTTACAATGGAACTGTAGAAGGGAAAAAAATCCAATTTGCTGATTACTATTGTTCGTGCAAATTAATTTTGAATGTCACACATATTGTTCTCACATACCAGCGACAAACTGAACATCTGAACTGAAATACAAAAATAAATATTGATAGGAGTTCAAAGGTACAAATCTGGAGGAAGCTGGAATGGCTGAAAGCAGATCCACATCCATCATGATGCTCCACTCAAACAGAGTTAGTTCTTTCAGGCTGTTTTTCATTGCCATTGCATTTGGAAACATTGCTGCATGTTTTCTGGATTGCTAAAACAAAAGAAAAGAAGCTCAGTAGGATTTTTTATGAAGATTTATTTCATTTAAAAAAAGTAACATGTGGTAAACACTTGGACTGCATTACAACACTCAGAAACATAACCATGCAACTGTTCTCTCTAAATAACATGGATGTATTCATGCACCCACACATCCGTTCATAGTCATCTGGGCACCAAACATATGAAACGTAATCTTCCCCAATGGCTCAGGATGGTCTGGACTTGAAGGCAAGCGTTTGAGGCTCATAGCCCCAGAAGGGATCACTCCTGGCAGGGCTACTGAGTGCCCCCCCCCCCACCCTCTTTCTCTCTCCCATTGCTCCTACAAACCAGCGTGAAAGGAAGGCCCTCCTCTCCTTACATGTCAACTTCAGAGAGCATGCCTCTTGCTGCCTCAAAGCTTTGATACCAAAATAGTCCAGGAAGCCTCTGTCTTAAAAATGCCCCAGCAGACCGTGATTCTGGGGATGGAGAGAGGGGAACGATAGAAAAGAGGTTGGAAGGATGGAAAACACAGGAGAACAAGCGAATTAGTGGCAATTAAAGAAAGAGAGAAAATGCATTGCATGTTATTGATCTACACTTTAGTGTATTGCACACTGCTCAGGTGAATCGAGTTCACCGTGACGCACAGATAAATAATTGTATCATAATATCTCAGCAGTCTCTGTGCGAGAGACAGGGTACACCCTGGACAAGCTGCCAGTTCATCGCAGGGCCACACGTAGACAGACAATCATTCATATACACTTTCACACCTACGGACAATTTAACCGTAACCAATTCACCTAAGTTGCGTACGGGTGGGAGAAAACCGGAAAACCCGGAGAGAACCCACTCAGACACGGGAAGAACATGCAAACTCCTTCCAGAAAGACCCCAACTTGGATTTAAACCTGTGACCTTTCTTGCTGCAAATCAACAGTGCTAACCATTGCACCACCGTGCTGCCCTGTATTTATATTAACAAAACATATACAATTTCATTCACACTGAGCAGAGAGAATGCTACTGATGATAGTGAAGAAATACTGATTCCTCTGCAATAGTAGAGATGAAAAAAATAGTAGTACATTTTTCCACACGAGCGCATTGTGCAAATAGACCTGTTGGTTTGCTCAACTCTGAGTTCACTTGGGTCTGGGTTCCCCTTGCTCTTTCAACAGTGTCTCATGCTAGTCAGATGAAAGCACCTCTACCTGTCAAACAAACTGCTGGAATTGTGATAAATTAATGATCAAATGGCTGACTGAAAAGTACAGTGGCAGTATTGAGACAAGTCAAAGAGTAGCAAAGTCAAAGAAATATGACGCATGGCGAGTGAGAGAAAATCAGAAAGCACTATTGCAAACTTGGAGATTTAAATAGAAATCTCCAAGTTTGCAATAGTGAAAGGTCAGTCTCTTTGGGAGAAAACCAAAGAGACTGATCCCCCCCCCCCCCCCCCCCATACTGTGTGTGTGCATGTGTGTAGAGTTTTATGTAACTCCAAAGTAAGGAGAGCTGCAGGATGAATCTCAGTAAGCGTCCTCTTCTCTGTTTAGTATGCACAATGCACTTGCGCCTCACACTGACAATACTACTTTGTTTTTTTTGGATCTGAACTCTTTCGGTCATGCTGGAAAACGAAACATAAACGTATCGGAATGCAGCCAGCAATCTCCAACATTAGCCCAGATATTTGTTTCCGACAATGTTCCTACAATCCAGTACACATATAAACTTTGATAGAACAGCAGTTTTATTGTAGACATACAAATATGATCAAATCAAACAACTTCAACCAGACACAGTCTAAAGTCGTGATGCATCTGCAGTATTTTTCTCGGTGTTTCATACAAGCTTAATTTCATTCTCTTAGTGCCTGAGTGAATATCCTTTGGAGGATTTAAGATTCCTTGTGGCTTCTGAGGAAAAAGGAAGCTGATGGTAAAAAAACAAAAAAAAGGCTTTGTCAACAATGCCTGATTGTGGGTTTTTGGTGGATGAATGAGGAAGTACTCTTTTCTTCTCAACACATTTCCATCCCTATTATGTCATCCAGGCCTTGTGACAGAGTGGTGTAGCTCATCTCATATGCAGTTATCCAACTAACTACCAGCCTTGCCCCCCCCTGCTGTTCCACCAGCCTTTGAAAAGAACAGAGAGAAATTAAAATCACGAACCTGAATTTTAAATCCAATGACAAGATAGCCTCAAATATCAGTTTCTCCACACACTCTCTGGATTATTTCTCTTCCTCTCTCTCCTTCTGACTCTCTCTCAGTTTTACTCTTGGTCTTATTTCTGTTTTGCTCCCGGTCTTGTTCTCTTTCACTTTTTACTTTATTTCAACTCAAACACCCTTCTCTCTTGGTTAGAACTGTCTACTGCTAGCATATTCCATAAGCACAAGAGAGAGAGCGAGAGAGAGAGAGACTGAGGAGGAACGAGAGGGGGAAAAAAAGTTTCAAATGATGATAACACACAGTTTGATAAAACTGACAAGGGACTCAATTAAGGCTTCTCTGTCAAAGCAAGAGTGATATTTTATTAAGTGGCAGTGTGCCATCCGCTGAGTACATCAAGCGACACATCTGTAGACGAGAGGCTTGCACCAGCCGGGTAAGAGGGACACGTGTTGCCACTTTCAGGAAACATCAGTCAAAACTCACTTCATCAAGTCTGTTGAAAAATTAAGAGGCCTCAATATTAGGATGCTCATTTACTTTTTTAGGCACGACTACCAGCATTTGGTTGAGAATCTTGCTGTCCCCATTTTTCTTTTGCATTTCATAACAAAGCACAAGATTTCTGTTATCTGCTCGAGTTACAATACAATAGTTCCTGTTGGATACGCAGCTTGTAAGGAACACATTTTTAGGTCAACTAGAATGCTTTTCTTTTAGTGGTACTTTCCAAAGATTGCAAAATCCCAAAGGCTTATTTCTGATAGCAAATGGGCAAGTAAAAACAGTATTGTGCAAGGATGAGAAGTCATTAAAGCATCAAATATTAAAACAGCATAAGACAAGAGAAAAGAATAAAAACAATATATGGCAATTATGATGATAGAGTGACAGGCAACTTGCATACAGCGCACTTCAAGTATTTCAAGCTAATTTGTTGACCAAAACATAAAATGTAGTCGCTGTAAATGTAAAACTGAATCACTGCAAAGCTATCACCACATCATGTATGCCTCCCTGCTATACTTTTTCTTTTCTTTTTTAAATGGAAACAGCTTAAATCCCAGAGAAAGAGAAAATGTTGTGCTTTGGTTGTTGAAAGAAAACAGCAGTTTTCTGATGGACATGGGGGCGAGGCTATGGTGTCAACGAATACTTTAATTCTGAAGCTTCTAATGTTGTCGTGCACAACAATGAACTCATGATAAAAATCCAATAAAACCGATGCCCCCTTCCAAACACACAGACACGTACCTAAATATGTGATATAATAACATGGTTTTATATGTTGTACATGAGAATGCATTCACATGTCAACTCACCTGCAGCATGTCTTTGTGTGTTTTTGTGTGCTTGTGTGTCTGTGTGTGTCTCTCTGGGTGTATATGTGGTGGAACTGACACAGCTCAGCGCTGACCATACATAGTCTGTTTCATCTAGAACAAAAGCTCTGTTGGAGGACACAAAAGGCCAGGTTCAAAAGCGTATGAGCCCAGGCTTAGATACATGAAACAATCAGTGTAAACTTGTCCACAGCTAAGAGTGCTATGATGCTCCTACAACTCAACAGGCACAGTCTGTCCACAAACGACAACATTATATCTCTGGATAGATGAGACACTGTCGCTGATTAGCGCAAAATTATGTTTTCTTGTTTCTATCATTGATGAATTTGTTGCTCCCAAGACAAACAATGATTCATGCATTCAGTGTTGGTTTGAAACTGCAGCACACAGCTCTGTATAGTTGGGGACACACACGTGTGTTGTGTGTGTAGAGAAGAGAAATAATAGAAGAATAAATGAAAACATCAGAGACTGATGCCTGAATTCTTATGATGAAGAAGAAAATACATTTATACACACACATACAATGACAAATGTCTGCACGTCCCACACACACTCTCACTCCTTTTCTCTTGTTCCTAAATTTTCTACATTCTCTTCCTTCCACCATCACTCTCTATCCAGGACATTTTTGACTGATACATCTGTCGAAGCTCTGACTAAACAAGTGAAAGTTGCAGATTCTGCCATGAAGGCGATGCTTTCATCGGCACTCGGCAGGCTCTGTTTGAAGTGGGCCCCTTCCTCCCTAGTGTGCTGCTGCTGAATTTGATGAGCTAATACTTGGGAATGTGACATTTATAGTCAAATACCACATGTAGCTTAAGCATGTTTATTGTTTTAGTTGTTAAAGGCTGATATGGAATAAAAAAAAGGTTTGTGATAAAAATTATCTGTCACAAAATACATTTTGTGACATGTAGGACTACATGGGTTGCTTTGTTACTCCCAAATGTTCTTTTCACAGAGGGGTAGGGGCTTTGGTTGAAGAAGTTTAACGTCTCATCCGGCTTCTTCAGTTCTAAATGACTGGTCAAGGGTCCAGATACTTACAACAAACAGGACCGAAACCACCAAGACAATAAGATCATTTATAACATTCTCTTTCAGAATTATTCTTTATGATTGTGCGTGTGTAATGTTGCTGCAACGCCCCCATACAATCCAAACATCTGTATTTTCCAACTGAACTTGGTTTTAATATTGACACTCTGAAAATGCCGAATTTAAATAGGAACTCAACCTACTCAGAAACATGAACTAGAGAGTGCATCTCAAAAAAAATATATAAACACAATTGTTTTGTTATTGGTTGAACAAAAAAGTAGTAAACGTAGGTGTTAAGTGTATTATGTGTTATGTGTTGATTACAACCAAATACCACTACCAACATTATATTTGCAAATTGTACTACTTTTTGTTGAGCAGTATTAAGAGTAGCTTTGCTTTAAAGCCTCAGTCATTTCAATGGAGTCTTGTACATCTGACCTGTGTCTTGTTCCGTTCACTTATGGCTTGGCAAACAATCACATGTACCAGCAGATATATAAATCATGCACATCACAGAAACAAATACACGAAACGTTTGATCTCTGGATATGTTAGTGCATCTGGAAGTCAGAGGTAAACAAATGCAATCATTCTGTTCCATGTTGGTTCCACTGAGTTTCTATTCACATAAAAAAGGAATACATTGTTGTGCTGTGATGTCACATACTCTAATGCTCGTTTAATACACATATGTTTGTGGAGAACTTCATAGGTTCTTAAATTAAACATTAACAAAACAAAGCTTCACATGAACTTACAAGGATTTTGGAAATCTGGTCACCATATGGAAGACAGGCCTGTCAGTCACACGGGGTAAGAAGGACCAGAGAGACGAAGAACAAAGGAGTGAGTAAATGGCAGCAAGAGAAAAATAGAGACAAAGAACAAGTTAAACAGGAGGTTGAAAAGAATATCAGTGGAGTGAAAGAAATTTAGTCCAAAAGTTGAAATGGAATGCAAACAAAAAATAGAAAAAAGGAAAACCTACACAAGATGAATTGGACATCAGTCAAATATCTCTGGAAAAATTTTTAAGGGTCATCATATGTTTGACAAATAACCTCATGGACACACAATGTTCTTGTACGCCTACACACATGGCCACATTCTTTAGCACAGTAAAAAAAAACACACGCACACATTGATAAAATACATTGAAACAATCAGGGAGGTGCACAACCTCCCCTTCTTACTGTCTCACACACACAAACATAGCAATTGGAATTCCACAAACATCCAGTGAGCATTATCTAACTGAGACCAAGGCACTTTGTTCACGGGTTCCTGTCACAACACATGTTGCTGGTAATATCATTGTTGATCGCAGTGGTGTGATACAAGAATGCAGAAACTTTTCCAAATGTCACGCAGCACATTCCACAAGGATGATCAGTTGCCATTGGCGGCTGCTTCATTCCACAGATGGGGGACAGAGTAATGAGTCGAACAAAAAGAAAACTGACACAACTCTGATATGAGCATTCAACGATACTTTTGCAAGCTCATGTTGCACTTTGATTCTCTCCCTCCAGTGATTTTGATTTTAGCCGCCTCGAGTGTACTTAGGCTCTTTCTTCTCCTTTATAATCCAAGTCTGATATCACATTGTTCTTTACCTAAGTTATGTATGACAAACGCCTGGGGCCAAATCACCATCAAAGCAGCACATCCCAGGAACACGGCGCTTTGGAGCTTCTCAGCAATGACAGATGTCACTTTTGAAGCAAGCAAGAAGATGAAAGTGGAAAGGATGTGACAGGCGGCAGGAGGACAGCTTTTCCACCACGACCTGCTATCATCAGTGATGCTGTGGTGTAATGGGGGGAGACTGGAGGAGCCGTGGAACTACGGCGGCCGTCGGGAGGGTGTCTGTCTCTGTGCCCAACAGGGGCTAAGTCTTAAATGTCTCACCCTCCTACCCTGTGAGCAGCCAGAACCCAACCTGGCAGCCCATCATCCAGCCAGTCAGCAAGCCACCATGTCTCTGCCACACGATTGGGATGGATGTGTCTCCTTCTCTTACGCTGGCTGCTCTGCCAATGTATTCGTCTGGGTATAGAGAGAATAGCTAATCTGAGGGAACCAGCGGCCTGGAATCAAAGGGCCACTGGCTTCTCTCTTCCGTGTGTGTAGCAGCACTCACCTGGGTACTATCCCCGGTGTGACAGAGCAAGCACAAGAGGACTTGGTAAACAAGGCAGAGCAATGCAACTTTCAAACAGAGAAGCAGCTAGTGCAGGGGAACCAAAACAAACTCTAAACTCAGAAAATTCACAGAACGTTTTCCCCCTGCTTTCTCTACTGTTCCCTGTGTCTTTATTGTGGCTTGATATGTCACCACTGTCTATATATCTCCTACTTACTCAGGACTTCAAGTGGCTGTCTCTATTTTGCTGGGCCATAAATTATTCAGTGGCGTGTGTCTTCTTGGTATCTGTGCTTTCCATTGGGATGCTATCTTATCCCCTCTTCTGAAAGAGGGGCTGGTGCTTTGAGACTGAGTTTGCAAAAGGTAACACAGGAACTTCAGCATCGACAACCACTTTCTTAGTAGGAGCTCTTGTCAAGTACATATATTTGTTCCAGCACAAGCAATATATGTAAAAGAAAAACAAGAAAAAAAAAAAGTTGTATTTGAACACAACACGGAAACCAACAAGCTCGACTGCTGCTACTACAACAACTTGGAGTATAGTGCATGAGCTAAAAATAATGACAGTATTCCACAATGCGGAGCGCAAGTGTTTTGTTTCCCCAGCCACAGTGAGTGTGTGCATGTGTGTGTGTTTGCGAAGTCCAGGGAGTCCACTGTATGTAAATAGCCATATGAGACTGCATAACATTACTGTCCAGACGTTGAAGAGGTGACCTGATCCCAATTAATCACACAATCCCACCGAGAACTGTCACATCCCATCTCCATCAGCAGTACAATCCCATTCTGTCTCTGTCTCGCCATCCTCTCTGCCTCAATCTCTTTCCTCATCATTTCCCCCTAACACTCACACAAAACAGACGTTGCAACCATACCCTAACAAGGACCATTGCCCCCTCACCCCCTTTCTTTCCCTTTTATTCAAAACACATGGGGTCTGAAGCTGACAGGTCAGCTGGCATGGGCCAGTCGGTCTCCACCTGTCCCCTGGCTTCTGCCCCCAGAAGGCAAAGTGCCAGAGGAGCAGAGAAGAGTCACTTCAATCTCTACAGCTGCCAAAACAGGATGCAGCCTTAGGCTTTCTATCCCCCCAACGAGACAAGGTGTTTGCATTGCGTCACGAGTACCAATGAAGGAGAGCATCTATTTTATGGTTTATCAGTCTTTTCAACAAGAATACATTACAGGGATGATGTTTGACAAAAAAACATTATGTACATATTTGTAAATGGCAGGTTGTTTGATTAAAATGTAACATGACACTGAGCATTTGTGTTATTAAAAAGGCACATTGAACTGTCTTTAAAATGGGTACTAAAAGTACAGCTTTAGAGTGCTCTTGACTGACGTGACAATCGATCCCAGCACTTTGAAGCCTATCATGCATGACTTAGTTGGCTTCTCAGATGAATTTACAGACAAGAGCTCTGAACGAAGAGGATCATTAACACAACTGCAAAAGAAACATGATGCTGCAGGAAGTTGTCATCTTATATCTGTGCTGCTATTCCATATAATAAACTAAATATATCCGTTATTGTTTTGCCTTTTTTTAGACTTAGATAAGAGCAAAACATCAGGCATGTCTATAAAGTGGTGGCCTGGATACAAGAGTCATGTCATAGCTTTGTCTTGATTCATTCTGATATAACCATTTTCAGAATTCCCTTTAGAAAATAGACATCTTGTGAAATCACAGGAGACTATGCGTCACATTTGTTTGCAATTGTACTGCTTCACCCATCGGCTCTTAGGCTTTTTCATGTCGGTTAGCTCAAGTGGTTTCCTTTTGTGCCGTTAAAACTATAGGACTGTGCCATAAAAGTACAGTCTTCATTCAAGTACAGTTTTCATTCATTCAAAAAACATATTTGACAGTATAGTACTTTTTAAAAACGGCCTTATTAAAAGTTTGTGCTGCTTGAGCTTGGAAAAGTTTAAATTAAATAAAATGTGGTGTAAAACTGTGGAGGACTTGTAAACCATTAAAATATGCTTTGCTATTTGACTCTGATTCAACAAGGTTTAATGATTAGCTCTGGGTCTTTAAATTAGCTTCTCTCTCACAATTCCTAAACCATTCCTGCCTGTCTGCGCAGCCTCCTCTGCTTCCTACATAGTTCCTCATTAGTGCTTGTGTCTGTGTGTGATGATTATAATTTCTGTTGCTGTAAAAAAAAATAAAACAGTGAGCTCAGGGGAAGAGAGACATGGGAAATAGTGGGCAAAATAACCACCGTGGGGGCCGCAGAGGATCCAGTAGAGGAGAGGAAGACTGCATCTCGGGGATTAACCTTAGAGGAGAGAGGAGGAGAATGGTAGATCTATGTCCCTGCATGCAACACTATAAACCGCACCCCCCCATGTTTTTCCTTTTTGCATTGTCTATCTGCACTTCTCACCATGCCACAGAAAAATGGAACATTGGGAGAGGTATTTACAATTGTAATGAGGCCCCATGTGGCTTTCTCCATCTTAACTTGTGTTAATCATCATGTGAGTTATTGCTGTTTTACTGGGAATACACAATGGAGAGCAGCCAGCACAGGTGTATGCAACAATCAGTTACACATCTCTGATAACTCCAACAGCAGCAGCAGCAGCGACGTTAACCTGAATTAATTCAGTTTTAGTTTCTTAATTCTTTGAGTGCCATTTGGGTTTCAACAAAGACGTTTTTTGAAACCCAAACATTCACTGCCAACCCTGACATTGAAATCTGCCTCTCTTCAATGGCCAATAACTTCGGAAGGAAAGATGGTAGGAACGCACTTTCTTTCCCTGTTGGAAGACGAGACTTCAACCTTTCATTTGTTATGATATAATCATAGTAAAGAATATTCTGTGGGGCTTGGAATATCGGAAAAAACAAATTATGGCTTCACTTGAGAGCACCTCGGTGATGTGTGTGTATATAAATATATGTATTCAACTCAATTCCTTTGTATTTCTATTCCAAATCATAACAGAACGTTATCTCAAGTCATTTTACAGGTGTAGCAGAGAAAGACCTGCAGGGAAAGATATAAACCAACTTGTCCCACAGGTTCTGCAGCGCCACGGATGGACAGACCTGCAGACTGAGACACAAAGCAGGACAAACAGAGAGCGAGAGAGCAACTACGACTGGGAAGAGAGAGGAAGAAGTTATATGTATTCATAAATTGGAGAGGGAGAAGAGCAGCGTGTCATAGGAGGTTATGCAAGCCGATTAGGCCTATGACAGTTTATTGATAGGAATTAACTATCAATTTTGTTCAAAAGGAAAGTCGTTAGTCTCCTGTTGAACATAGAGATTATATATATATATAGTGAACAATGCATGGTTCAGCTACTTTGACATATCAACTGTAGACCCACGATGGGTAATTATGAGCTACAAAGCTCACTGACCTTGTCAAGATCTCTTTACCCTCTCACAAATAGCCCAGCACAGGAGAGGAGGAGGGACATTCCGTGTTTGACTGGTTACCCACAAGGCACACACACACGCACACACCTGGATACCTGCCAGGTCAAAGGGCTGAAGTCAGCAACAGACGGATATTTAAAAGGAAAGCAATCAAAGTGGCAAAGGATGAATATGCAGCAAAGAGGCAGAGAGGAAGGAGGGTGGTCAGAGATTGACATTACAATGGAGTGGGAGGGGGCAGATGGGAGCAATAGAGTGACGAGAGGGTTAAATGCCACAAATGTCATGTCCTCAAGGCCTCATACAGACAAGCTCTGCATTGCTCCCAAGGTCAGGGCATACACAGATGCACCTGTGCTATTGTAGTGGGGGGTTCGTGGGAGGGCGAGGGGATGGAGTAGAGCCTGTTAGTGCATATTGTCTGGAACAAATTGGTCTCAAAAATAAATTTTTCAACACTCCTAAAGGGGATTAGATGGAAATAGATGCTTTTAGTCTTGTCTTGCCAATAAACAGGCTTTGGTTTGGGTAGAAGTGATGAGTTGTTTTATCTTATTGTTTTCCAGTTGGCCTCTGCATCACAAACTACTGAGATGGATTTCACATAACCTTTTTCAAATTTGAGTGTGGCCCGGAATATGTATGGTACAGTCTGATTTGTCCTGCTCACTCACATAAATTCAATTATCTGAATTTTTGGTTTGATTTGGTAGTAGACAAGATGCATGGAACCATATCCAACTTGAATGTTTCCTTTGAATTATACTTCAGTTAAACTTCAATAACTCCCTTTTGAACATTTGAGTGGCAGTATCATTTATTTCATGATAAAGTCATGAACTTGGCAATTTTTTTGTCCACACAATACATTTCATCCACAAAATTACAAAATTCAATGAGTGTGTTGGAATCCCTCTGCTGAAAGATGATAAGGGAAGCTAAGCGGCAGGTTGAACATGATGAAGGCTACCCAGCATGAGCCAAAGTCCCTCTAGTCAGTCAGCAAAGACCCCAGATGGCCGGCCAAACTGTGGCCACTGGAGTCAACAGGAGGCCCCGTTACAATCATCCATGGTTACCAAATTCAACAAGACCACTATGGTAACTGAGATTTGGAATCATCTCCAGAGCCAAGTCTTCCATTTGGTCAGGTGGTAGGCAAGAGGACAATATGCTCTATCTTGAGTCATGTATGGTGCATGCCCTGTAAATTTTCACACACACACACACACACACACACACACGCAACAGAGTCCCAAAACAGCACCAAAACCAGACAACACATGTGAGATTATTAAGAGTCTGATCCTTTGATCACTTCAAATCCTCAGTAACTTTGCCACCTAAACCATTATTGTCCATGAACTTAACAGACATAGGCAGCCTTCAGCCAATTACTGGGCAGCATTAGTGTTAGGCAGAGTTGTGTGTTATATGAGATGACCAATTAAAATCACTTATGGGTAGGGTAATATCCAGTGATTTAGGCCTGAACAAAAGTGCTTAAGGAGGATTATCTCTCAAGCAACCTGATCTCAATCTCTTCCACTTAAACACACACACACACACCTTGTGTTCGCACAAGTTTCATTGGACTTCTTGCCATGATACCTGCCCTAACAAAAGAGAATAAAACTATTGTTGTTGGAGAATTTGGTTTGATTACAGAGTGGAAGGTCATTGGAAAGGCAAGTAGTGGCAGAGTAGATACAATCTGAGTGTAGCCTCTGAGTCTGCCTATGGGCCTGCAGATTGGAAAGTGCATGTATTCGTTGCATGTCTGGGAATAACAAAGGGCTGCACATGAATAAAGACATGGGCGCGGATGTCTTGTGATTCGTCTAGTGGGTAAAAATGTATGGGTAAAACTTTGTTTTATTCTTGTATTAATATTATTATATATGACGTGTATTATTTATAGCAATTGCCTTAAGTCACCCCTTCTCCGGCAGTTATGTTGATTGCGATTAGTATTACAAGTCGCTGTTATTGTTTTTGTAGCAGTGGTAAATATTACACAACTACTTGGCTTTCCTTTTTTTTTGGTTTTCCACCAGTGAAAAGGAATGCAGAACTTTTTTTAGCAGGTGTGATTTGAAGTGAGGTGAGGAGGTACTAAAATGTCACATGAGACATTACAAACCACTGATAGGTTAATGCCTGTCATCGTGTACAGCACAAATCAAAAAGCCAAGCTGCTTTAGCAGCTGTAACCTTTTTCATTGCAGTCACTATAATGTGGAGGTGCAGATGTTCCTGACTTTGTTCAACGAGAGGTGTGATTAGGGATGGGAATTTAAAACCGGTTCTTGTTGAGAACTGGTTCCCAGTGTTTTAATTCCTTGGAATAATTTGCCAATTTTTCCAAACAATTCCCTTATTGATTCCAATAAGCTGGGGTCTGTTAAATGAGCTTAATGGTTTGTGCTGTTCAGATATTTTGCTGACACAGCCAGTCTGGAGCTCTGCTTGCTTTTTTTACATACAGGTATCTGTGGCTACATTGTATTCTCAAAGCTTTCACTAATTCTCCTCATGACCAGTTTTAAGGTATCCACTGAAATTCATTGGAATACAAAAACTAAAACCTCAAATGGGCATGTCAGAGTTGGCGAAGTTTAAACTGGGGCTGTGGCTTGTACTTTGCTGCACCTTGGGACCACTAAAACTGACCTCAACATGCAGAGAACTCATTGAAGGCAAGGCTGTTCATGTGGCTTGCCTATATGAGTCTGTAGGATCTGTAAAAGTGGAAAAGAAATATGTATTGTTAGGTTGTTTGTGGTTAGCTGTGTGGTAAGACTGGTCCTGACTTTCCTGCTAGCATAACAGCAGTTCTGTTTTTCCAGGGGAAAAGACAGGAAAAGAAACATGTCAATGTAAAATAGTAAAAAAAATATTTTTTGACCTTGTTAAGTGTCCATTTCTGCGGACAGAGTCTTTGACTCAATAAGGCTTGGTTGAAATGATTTTACAATGAGAATTCCAAAGAGTGGTTCTATATAGAAAGTTTAAAAAGTCGACTTGCACTAAACCTTTTAAGTATTCTGGTTAGGAAATATGCATAAATGGTGTGTTTGGCTGTCATTTTAATTCACCAGCCTGAAACAAAATCATACCTTCTGCCAAAATGCATGAAGCATTTTCCATTAGAACATTGGTCCAGCAATTTGAGACCTTCCATTCACAAAGCGCAACAGGAAACAAAGCAAAACTGACCTTTCAAATGATTAAATTGAAACATCATCATGCTTCCCCCCTAGATTGCAAAAAGTGGCTTGCCAGTCCAAAGCTGGCAAGCCTAAGTCCAAAGCTATGTTTTTAGATCAGAGCTGCCAGGCTGAGGGGCCAAGCTGGCCAGTGCCCATCTGGAGCAGGCCGAGTGTCTGCTCCACTCAGGCTCAATGCTCAGTGGTGATTACCGTGATGGTGTGGCGGCGGTCATGGTGGTGTGGTTATAAATATAATCCTTGGTCTGATCCCTCTTGTTCATAAACAGAGGTTGGAGCTGCTGTGGGAACTGAGCACAAATGTTTGTTATACCCTAAGGCCAACGGAGCTCCACAGCCACTCCACTACCTCAGGCTTGTCTTGCCAGCTGCTGATGTCGGACCAGAGGAGAGCAGTTGGGAAAGCAATGAGTAGACAGAGCAAGCAGAACAGAGGTATACAGCAATGGTTGGCACTAAGATGGTGGTAGCGATATAAGGGATGGAACATGGGTGGGCAGAGAGGCCACTGCTTCAAATAGACTACTGCACCACCCAGGCTAGTGGCTTATTTAGTGGCAACTTAAAAAAGAGTGGGAGGAAGTGGATGTCTTGTGTCCAAAGGAAAATGCAATATGCTGATTGGCTCGTGATTGATATTGAAATGAAATGCATGGATCAGATCACCACCAGCAATCCCTCTCCTCTCTAAACTCCTGCCTGCCAGTGGTCATATGGCTCACAATGTCTGCTTCATGTCCAATCCTATACATTAGCATTAGCATCAAATGTTAAGCTGCTAATGCTGAATGTGGTTTTCCAATTCATCCCCACCCACACAAATCCCTTCTGCAGAATGGAGCAGCATGCAAGGGAGGCTGGACAGATGAGATGGGTGGGGTGGCATCCCCGGGGTGGTATGTGCATTTGTAGTGCCCTCTTGTGCCAAGATTTTAACTGAAATTTAAAAACAAGCAAGCAATAAATAAAAAGTAATAAACAAGACATAAATAATAACTATATATTTCTCGTGAAATTAAAATTCCAATATCAACCATAACTTTAACAATATATTTGCAGAACGTTTGAAAAAGAGAATCATCTGGTGGCATGTCAAGTTGCAGTTAAAAAAACACGAATCATCCGCTGGGTAAGTGCTCTTCTGAGGTATTCATTTTGCTTTGCTTTTAATGGTTTGGTCTGGTGGTAAATGAGACCTGTATTTCCATCACAATTGGTGCATTGCTTTACTGAAGCATGTCAAGTCAGTACACTGGCGCAGAGCAAAGAGAAGGGCATGGTTGAGCTGGTGACATTGCTTCCTCAGTTAAGCTGATAATTGCCCTTATTGATGTATAAAAGATATCCCACAGAGCCTTGTGAAACACCATTAGCAGGCAGAAGCTGAATTGTTCATGAGCTGCCTCCAAATGAGGAAGAGGCAAAAAACTCTGAAGATTAATAAGACTTCCCCTGGAGTGTGATAATAACATGATTTATGTGTGTGTGTGTGTGTGTGTGTGTGGGCCTATGTGTGAATGTGTATTTTCAGCCTGGCCTCTGAAGAGTTTCCATTACCAACAGACATTATTCAGGGAAAAACTAACCTATTTAAAATCTCAAATTGAGGGGAAAATGATGTAATAGCATTTAGCATACAGGGTAGGGTGATGGTCATTATCATAAGGGCCCTCCTCAATTAGAGGAAGGCTTCTAAAGCCTGAATGATGACATTTAAAATGCCCCCCAGTGCTCCACAAAAAGAAGAGGCTAACAGCAAAACCCTACCAGTAAGGCATCATGTGAGGCCAAATCTTCCATGCAGACTCTTGCAGAGGATTTTGCGGTGAACAATGTGAAACTAAGTGGCTTTGGTACTGTGGATATTTACCTTGATAGGCCTTTGATGCCCACTAAACCTCTACATTTGATCAAGTATCAGACTTGCCACTCCAATGAAAAATGGATACTAAATTGCAAATGCATGGAATGCCATAATCCAAAATCCAAAAATTCACAAACAAAATCTAAGGCATGTGCTGTAATCTTAATGTTAAAAACCCAGAGAAAATAGAAGGGTTTAAGTTAACAATTAGCATAACTATATGAACTAAGCTAAGAGTTGTACCAGTTGTGTCATGCTGTACATTGTATCAAATCTGGATACTTGAACTTTATCTACCGGTACTTTGTATGCTTTTGGGCAAGAGCTTGAAAAAAAGGAAGCTGAAGGAACCCATTCCACGTATTCACGGGCTTGACTGAAAAAGGAAATATGTGAAATATTAATCAGAGCATCGCACACTGTATCTAATGATTCTTGAAGTCAGTATATTCAAATCCAAACCTCCTAATTATTCAGAAAGGGAAGCTGTGGAAATCTGACAGGGCTTATCAATGAGAAATTACATCTTGTTAACTTACAAATTCTCTTTGTTAGCAAGGTTTCTGTAGTTAATCTGGCATATTTCTTGATCTGCGCCAAGGTAATTGGAATGCAGCATGAAAATGTGTGCCACTTTGAGCCAGGAGGGAACAATGAAGGAAGCAAGTATCATAGTGGGCGTTAGCTTCCGAATCAACCTTCCAACTTCTTATTCAAAAGTAGGTTTGGTCTTTCTTAATAAGGATGCGGAGGTTAAATAGATCAGGCTCCACTTAAATTACAGCTCAATTTAATTAAACTTTCATTTAGACATCAAGCGGGTTCTTTTGAAAGATTGATCTCTTTGTTGTAGAAACCTTGTTTGTTCTTGGTTTTCAAGAGAACAACCAACAACTGTTGACTAAAACACATCACACATCCATCAAATTGCTGCAGAGAGATCACACTTCTCAAATTTTGCAGTTTTTTTTGGGTTCATGCCCCCCCCCCCCCCCTCTCTCTCTCTCTCTCTATGTGCTGAAATAAGCAGGGGCATGCTTATTTATCTAATCATGAGTAAATGTGTGTTATCCAGCCATCAAACCCCAGTGTCTTGGCATTAAGCAGAAGGAGGGGGGAGAGGTCAGGTCAGGGGCAGCCGCGACCTTTCGTCTCCATAGCACAGTGTCATAATTTGGTCAAGGCAAACAAACAGGCCTGGCCTCTGGGCAAGGTGGGCTCAGCGGGATGGCATTGCCAGGTCAGGGTCCAGCCTCAGACAGGACAGGAAGAGATGGCAGGCGTCTGATAGATGCTGGTCATTATTTTCAACCCAGAAACATGGAACAATTACAAACAGAGAGGTACCATGGCAACAGGGGTAAGGGGTCACGGGCAGAGAGCATTTCACCCCCCCCCCACACACACACCGCCGCTAACCCTGCAATATTTGTCAACTCAGCCACCAAAGATCATAAACACATGCACGTGGAGTTTCCAACATTTGATTGACCTGCAAACTGCTCCCAAACACAATCTATTATTTTTGAATGAACAAATATTTGAAAACATTTGGCTAAATACATATTTTTAAGAATGTATTTTGTTTGCCTGGCAGGGGGATTTTACCATAAGGCATGTACAATGGCAAATTAAACCGTTAGTTTTCATTTTCATTTTTAATAGAAAATTACAAAAAAAATTAAACACATTGGTAATTTGCATGTTCTGACAATAAAACATAAAGTAAAGGAAGTGAATATTCCCACTTCTTTTCACTGCATTTTCCCCCAATTGTTTTGTATAATTTAAAGAGACTGTGAAGGAATGAGAGTGTGTGCCATGACGTCTCTCTGAACTACCTATATTTACTGCTGAAAGTGAATTCTTTATGAGAGCACAGATCTATCAAAGCCAGCAGGATCAAAGAGGATTTAATAAGCTACACACTGTTAGACGAAAACCTGAACTTTTATGTCGTGAATTTTCCTTGGATTCTTCATTTTGGGCTTTGGGCCAAGATTCTGACATTAAAGGCACGCATCTGTAGTCACAATGTCATTTTCTAGTCCTTTAATTTGTTAGTCTGTAAACCTTGTAGTGAAAAACATCCCAGTGGCTGGCAAGTGCTGATTTCTTTTTTGTGTCAGATTTGCACACCACATCAACTATCATTAGTTTGGAGTGTGTTTCTTTTGCTTTACGCCTAGGGCATTGCTCATTAGCCAGCACCCAATGCATGTAGGAATACCTCCTTATTTAAAAAAAAATGTACACAGTGTAAATGCCAATGTAACACATTCATTCACAAGACACAACACATTTTGCTCCCAATAATCCACCTATAAAAACATATTTGTATTTTTTTATTTTTTTTCCAGCCCGGTGATGTTCATGTTGTCTGACCTGAATGAGAACAACAATAAGCTACTCTGGCTCTCTAGATTAAATACGGGACTGCCACGTTTGTGGTCTTATATATATATTCAATCCCCTTCTCCCCAGTTTATTGCAGCAGCTCACTGTACAGGTGTGTATGTCACATCTACGGGTACTGACATATGACTACAGCACTACATAGTGTCATGTCCTGTATACACCATTTCTTTGACAACACATTGCATGGCTACTGTATTATGCAATACAGCAGTTCAATACTGTAGAGGAAATTCACAGAAGTGAGTTGTATCCAGAACATGATGAATGTAGCATGCAGAAGAAGCGTTTCCTGTTGTGAATACACAAGCTGTTTCAAGATCCCAAAAATGTTTTGACAAAGAACACGACACACTCACACACAAACATGCAGTGGTATCTCCATGGAGTGAATACGCCTATACCCTTTTGTAAAAATATAATCCAGAATCTACCTACACATTTTAGGCAAACTAATGGCAGCTATATGCTAAATACTTTGGGATATGATGCAGTAGCCATGCTTGACACCAAGGTGGCTGTGTGAATGGGTGATGAACATTTAATGTTAATGGTAGGCTTATGTCAGGGCAACTGCAAGAGGCTTTGTCATGATAATAGCAGATTTGGCAACACCACATCTGTAATAACACTGTCTGCGAAGCATGTTGTGATGACGGGGAAATTACTGGTCTCTGCTCTGTTTATGGAACAGTCAAACAATCAGTTTTACGAGCAAGCAACCCAGCCACAGAGGCATGCAAAACGCCTCTGTGGCTGGGTCCGTTGCTTGAGAGACAGAAACACACTAACATTTCACGGATGGGACAAAAAATAAAGACATTGTTCCTCGGCATGAATTTATTAAAAAAGAAAGAAAATGTGTTAAATGATCTACGGAAACGCACTGAGCAAAATGGGCATCCAGTATCGCTGGGAATGAAAAATGAGCGAAATTTACATGATGCCATACTGCAGTTTTAGGACAATGCTGAATGCAGTTTGGATCATTTGTGGTGTTTCCATTCAAGGATGATCAGACGTGGTCTTCATTTATTAAGCTGTGTTTACTGAGACGATGAAACAACATCATCAATCATTCTTAAAAGACTAGTGCTCCAAAGGGGAGAATTAGAATGCATTACAGATGTCACACATCATCAAACTAAACATCTCATTTCCACCTCACTGTGCACTCTGTCTGCTCTGTGTCTGGGATTCTGCGCTGTTTGTGGAGTATCTGTGTGTCTGTGTTTGTCTGTGCATGGTTACGGTTAAGTGCTCCTGTGGACATTCTCCCTGGGGCAAGGTATCCATCACCATCCAAGCAGTCCATGACTGGGTACAGCTTAGGCCCTCGAGCCTGCTCTGGTCCCCTCAATATCTCCCTAGGGTCCCTCTAGATGTCAAGAGATACCACCTGCACCTAACACACGCTCACACACACGTTAATACAAATCACATTGACCCTCATACTCCTCTAATGCCCTCATTAGGTGATTAGTCCCAGAGGTGGGGCTGAACTAACATTGGACATTTCCAAATATTCAGCTTTGCCCAAGGGGGTACTGGTGGAGTCGGGTGAGGAGGCATTATACATAGCAGTCAATAGGGTGACATTTTTATATTTTGCTTGCTCTCTCAAGGCAGTTTGAATTATATTGTATTATTTCATGCTTGGAAGCATGAAATGTGAGCAGCTGTCTTTTAGCACCTTCATTTCCGTTGAATTCTGTTGTTGTGCTCTGGGACACAAGAAAAGCTAATGCATATAATTTTCATTCTAGTGAAAACTACTAGCCAGTGATTATATTCAAAATATTGTTCCATATTCCAATGGTTAAAGTTGATTTTTCAGATTTAAAAAATATTGCATTGCATGCTAAGCTGGACAAATATATAAATGTTTAATGTACAGTTTACATTTAGTCTTGTAAAGTGTTTGTTCCTGCTAACAGTATAGAGAACAAACATTCCAATGTGAATTGTATAGGAACTCCTTGAAAAAAGGACGTCCTGGGAGAAGAGATTTTGTATTCAGTGGTATCTTCCTGGATAAAGAAATAACAAATAAAGACAAGCTCAAAGCATAGCTCCTAAAGCAATGTTTATTTTAAGAAAAAAAGTTAGTTTGAGCGATTTAACTTTCCTCAACCTAAACCAATTCCTAAACCACATATCACAGATAACAATGAGTTGCAGTAACCCACCACCAGTGACTCTTCCATAATGCTAAAGCCAGTGGCTTTGGTGTAATAATTATCTGTGAAATATTGATGAGCCTAACTTATTCTGTGGTCACTGTGCGCACACGTCTTAAAAAAACAATATGAGTCTGCGATTCTGCAAACCTGAGTCACCGATGAATAATTGACAGCAACGTAATTAGATTTGTTCTCTATTGCATTAGCACCTTTCCCACACCCGCCGAAAGTATGTTATATTATGGTGCAAAGTGTCAGACACAGGCACGGAGATATCTCTTCAGATGTATCACTGACGTATATAAATTCATCCCTTCAATTTCATGACCAGTTAACAATGACAAAATAATGCAATAAATATATTACAATAATAAGCACATTTTCACCTACTTTCATCCATCCCCACTGAAGAGACAATATTTTACATTCGGCCACTAAAATAGTATAATTTGAATAAAAATGTATTTACCAATGCTCACTTATACACAATAACAGTATAGAGACAAACAATGCTCAATGATTGCAAAGAGAGCGACTTGAGTTGTTTCATGATGTGATTACTGCTAATAATGCAGGTGCTTTAGGATATCTCACTCCATCAGTCTCCCCCCCACACACAGCTCTTCTCTTCAAGAGTCGCTGTTTGATTAATTGACAACTGACAGCTCTCTACAAACAATTTAAAGGCATTATTTCCCATGGGATTTTTGTCCTTTATCAAAACTTAGAGAGAAACAAATGGCTACAAAAATGTTCCATCTTGTCACTTTTGGTTGGTTTGGTTTGGTTTCTTTCTGGGTGGAGGTGAAGTAATTGTATTACGTACTCATCCACATTTTAATTGACATAATTCATAGAACTAATGAGTCTTTATCTCACAAACTGTCTAGTTAGTGTCTGTTCTTTAACTATACACTCACTACTATAAGGAAATGTGTTGATGCACAGTGCAATTTGAAACATTGCATCCCCAAAACAATCTGCTCCATACGTCTGCACAGATGCATGCAGAATAAAAGGACACAACACTCTCCTATGAAGAATATAAGCATTTTCACAAAGCCATAGCATTTGATGTAATACTAATATCTTGTTTTTACTTAAATTCAAAGTATGCGTTTGAAAAAGATGACTGCAACCCTTTCTTATGCGACATCATCTGAAAATAACACACCTGTTCAAGTGACAGCTAGCCCTGCCTAGTACAGTGTAATAGGCCAATTTATGAGAGATCACAACTGACTCACAGGAAGCTGACAAATCCAAAGCTAAATGAGGGCTGTTTCCTCAAAACTATCCTCATGGCATGAAATGAAATAATCCCTTCTCATCTGCTCGGACTTGTTAACAAAGCTGTCAGCTTTCTTTTGCAACTGAGCCGGCCACTGTCGGACCCTTTTTCTGACAGTGGAGAAGGAGCAGACTCAGACAGTAGGAATACTGCTGCCCCCATAACACCACACACACACAAACACACACACACCTTCCCCCTCTTTCTCATGTCGACTAAATGCCAACTCTCCTGACATACAGCCTTGTTTGCATCCAATGATTACCTCATAGCTAATTAATCCTTGTTTTAATCAATGTGAACTATTCGGATACCTTGTTTGTGTTCATGTAACTCGCATTGGTAGCTGTGTGTCTGTGTGTGCATGTGAGAGAGAGATTGACTAATCAGAAGGGAGGACTAGTAACCTCGATGATGGATGGCACGGGTTGAGTGGCTTGTTATAATCAGAAGGACACTTTCCCCATGGTAGAAGAGAAGATGCTGAGTGACTCATCTATCCTGGTGGACTGTGGGTGTAGGTTTGTGTATTTTGGGAGGCTAATTGGCCACATCGCTCATATCAGAGCAGCAGCAGATAATAAAATGTAATTAAAATCAAACATGAGGATCATTTACATGTCGTAGGCCAAATCTCAACAATAATACGAGATAGCCTGAAAAATGGTTAAATAATGAATGAATTAATCTTAATAAACACATTTAAATACACATGTAAATAAGGAATGGGAGGGAACTCACAGAGTGTATATCTGCATCAAGCAAAATGTATGAATCCTACTATGTTAACACCATGACCAGCCGCATTCTGTGTCTGATTGGCTTGGCATGACGCTTGAATTACAGCCATGCAGTGAGAGAATTTCAACATCATCGTCATACCAAGCCAATTCGTGACAAAGTGGTGTGGCTGTAAAAAAATAGCAATCCTGGCTTCATACCAGCTTCTGAATAAGCATCAAAATCAACCCGCCTGTTCCGCTCCTCAGGCCCCACCTTTGCACAAAGTTACGTTGAGGGTCATGATTTAGCATTTAAGGCTTGATTCTCTAACTCTCTTTATTGAAAACCACTGATGTCATCTACCTGCTTGATGCACAATTACAGGGCAACAGCACATAATTGTACAGAACCTTAAACTGTTTCTTGACTTGTGTGGAGATCAAAGGTGGTGACTCATACAACCATCAGAGTGTCACAATTACTGGGAAAAGGCAAAGAAAGGTAAGGTAATGCAAGGTAACGTAAGGTATGAAGATCAATGTTTCATCATCCATACTGCTCCCTGGGGGGACAGGAGATGGAGGCGGCTGATTGTTTGTACACACTGATAATTACATGTGCAGGCACGTCCCAGTGCATATTATACACACCCTCCCAAGAGGGATGGTGTTTATGTGTGTGTGTGTTCCAAACACAGACATATCTATACACCCACATGAGCTATTCACGTTTACGCAAACAACACTATAGCATTCACAGGCCCAGGTGCAAAGGTGGCGCCTCGTATGAGGTCTGCGCCGCAGATCAAAGGACACCTCTGACATCTCAGATCGCTCACAAATGATGATGCACAGAACTATTTTGCCACCACAAAGGTAGAACAAACAAACTGGCACGAAAGAGAAGTCAATAAACACATGTTTAATAAAACATTTTTTTTTTCTCCTGCTGAATTCACTACAAAGGTTTTCACTATTTTTTCCTCCTCAATGCACACAACATAAATGAGAATTTAAATGTGACGAGTCCACATGTAGAGTAGCAGCGGCCCAGTCACTGCCCTGGTTAAACCAATGCTGTCAGGATCCCAGTATTTTTTTTTTCTTTTGTTTTTCTCCCCTTGGTGTGTGATTGGTCTGGAGCTGGGCGGAGCCGGAGTCACCACTCACTGGCACACCTGCCAGCCATCAGCAATCAAGCCGCCGTCACTCCACTCTGGATATAACACCGACCCAGTTCACAGCTCATCGCCAGATTGTCTGCTTGCTATAGGCGGTCATGTTTTTTTGCCGTGAATCCGCTCACTCCGTTCTGCCGACTCGCCTGCGTAACCTGCGTTTAAAATAGTCAATGCAGCTCTGCCCTCAGTCCCCTCAATCCCTGCATACCTGACGGAACACCTCCACAGATTTAGTGACACCCACAGCCACAACACTAGAGGGAGCTCAAACAACAACCTGATTACCCCCTCCTACAGGACTAAAATGGGTAAATCATCCTTTTACAATACGGCCGCCCAAGGGTGGAACGGATTGACTCCCGCCCTCAAAACATGCACCTCTTTGGCCTCCTTCAAAAAGGCCCTAAAAATACACCTTTTAGGGGGACAGAAACGGAGATAGTCATCACGACTCTCTCCGGATCAAACCCCCCCTCCTTTTTTTTGTCCACCTACGTTGCAGATATTAATTGCTTTACTAATTTATTGTAATTTATGTAAGTTATTTATTGCCATTCATTGTCATTTTGCATCAGTGGTGTAATTTATTTTAGATTATTTGTTAGTTTGCACTGGCGGTGTAAAATCATTTTATTTTTGTTTTTCTAATGTTATGTTGAATCAATTGAGAAATTTAATTTAATATTGGTTTCATTTTTATTTGTATTGTTAAATTTGTATTGTTAATTGTGGATGATTTATGTACGAAGGACTTTCAACGGAAACAAGACCGCAAGGGCTTTTTTGAAATGCTCCTCTTAGACAGGATGTTTGACTTTATTTGTACTGTAATACATGCTACTGTGTGACTGTACTTGTACTCTAACATTCTATCTAATAAATATATTCATCATCATCATCACCTCTGGACACTTCTTAAGACCCAGCCACTCCAACTTCCAATGAATAAACCCTTTTGTTTTTACTACCAGCCATTCCGTCTTTTGTCTGCATTGTGGGTCCAGATCTCAGTTCTTCATGGCAGCATTGAAGACTGATGTGCACATGAGATGTGTGTAGTGAACACAGCGCACATACAAACTCTCAGCATAGTTGACACACTATTTTACTTGTAATCAAGCAGCCCATAAAAACAACAACAGCAACCTGCTATGCTCAGCGGCGCCAGTGGCCCATAGCTCGTACCAAACGGAAATAGCATCCAAGTACACCACACTCGACCTCGCAGCCTGTGCTGCAAAAACACATGGCAAGCCCAGCACAGAGGCAGCTGAGAGAGTAGCAGCAGTGACTTACAGATGTTTCATGTCCCACAGCAGTTGTCGGCGCTACAGTGAAGCTGCAGTCCTGGAGGATGAAGAGCTGAGGCACAGTGGCACAGAAACAGAATGGAACATGAGGTCACTCAAAGCCTCACAGCCCACCGCACCTCTGTGAGCCTGCCAGGAGCCTGTGAGCAAACATCAAGTCCAACACAAGTCAGAATGGTGGGTTAGATTATGACTCATCTGAATTTCATCATTTTCAGGCAGTGAGCTGTTTTTGTTTTTTTTATTTTATTGACATTGATAGTATTCCTCAGCAACATTCAAAAAGGCAGGTATAAAGGGCCAACATCAATGTAGGAGAACAACCAATACGGAGAGAGACACTGAGGGGGGGGGGGGGGGGGTTGCTCTTTTTCTTGAGTGCCACAGAGTAAAGCCAAGCTAATGTATTATAAATGGCAAACCAAGTTTTAGTTCTGATAGAATAAAAGGTTGTTTTCAATTAAAATTTATAATTTACTTTTATATTTTTGCAATATGTTCTAATTGAATGACTGAGCGTAGGCAAGTATAGAAGAAGATAAATATAATACAAGGACGACTCCTCACTGCGATTCATTTTTAGCATGTAAAAAAAGAAGTGTTGACTTTAAATCCTGCCTTCCACTATGAATCTCTGCAAAAAGTAAGCTGCTTTTAAGTGGAGTGACAGGAGAATTACTTCTCAGTTAGTGAACGGGGGCGTGAAGTGCATAAATGGTAGTTAGCATTAACTCGTTGCTTTTCCAGGTGGTCTGTGCTGTGTGACAATTGCCCCAGTCATATATCAGTCCTGTGGGGGTTTTCGTCTTCTTCTCTCTAATGTGGCGCTGTAAAATGCCTGTTTGGGGTTACACTCCTCAAAATATTTCCTGCTGGATAAATCCATCTGTGTTTTTTAAGTTTTACCATGCTGGTTTTGGCTTCAGAAACCCAACCCCGGTTGGTTGAATAAAATATACTGTACTGAAGACAAACCCAGTTCAAACCCACTTGTGATTTCCGCTGCATTTCAACATTCTGTGTATTATTTCAAATGGATGATGCAATATAATTCAACAGCTCAATTGATAGTTGTTTTGGATGTTTAAAATGCCTACGCTCTTTTTCCTCATTTCAAACATTCAGTGGGGGTGTGAAGGCTTTTTTCAAGTATGAGTGGATGAGTGAGGGTTGTGTTTGTTTCTGTGCACATGCCCTTGTGTATGTCTGTGGCTGCTGACTGAAGCATCACACACACACACACACACACACACAGTAGTGTAACATGAATATTCTCCTGTGCGTCTGGTTGCTGTGCGGCCTCCCTTGGTTTGGCGAGTCGTGTAGCTGGGGGTTGGGGTGGGGTCGGTGGTCGGGAAGAGGTACACTCTCTAATGGGCTACCCTGGGACCTGACGCAGCTCCCCAGAGACTCGTGGGCTCCATACATCCCAGGCTGCAGCCTTTGTCAAAATGCACATCCTCATATATTCTTTTTCAAATCTATTAACTCAAAACTCAAATCCACACCCAATTAGGCAGACCAACCTCATAGGAACTGCATGAGACACGCGGATTGAGAAAGTTCTCACATGGCTGGTGAACTGTTGTGCGTCTGCTTTCTGATTATGTGGTGGATGCACGACTGTGTGTGGCATTGTAATACAATTAGACTCAATCATTCATCATCAGAGATTTATAAAGATTTTTGATCAACATACTGTATTTAGCAAATGAGAAAAAAAATAGGATGTACATTTAGAATTATTGTTCAATGCTGCATTTTCCCTTTTAAACAATGATATATAATTTTCTGTAAATTATTATTATTTTTTAGATATTTGTATTCCTCCATGTACCACTACCTATAAATAAAATTGAAAAGAAACAGTCATGTTGTGAGTAAAATAATGATTGCACGAGGGTCTTGTTGAGACCATTTGTGTATAGTCATTCACATCCATCTGTGCACATTTGTATCTTTATCAGCATTTGTATTTGGGTCTTTGCGTGCGTGAATGTGTGTGCGTGTGTGTGTTCTTCACCTGCCTTCATGACCACCACTGAAAGCAGCCTGCCTCCTGCCCTCTTTAATCAGACTAGCACAATGGTGAGACTAAAGCCGTCTTATCTGTACAAAATCAGATTAGAAAGGATTTCTGCTCTGCTAAGCACCACCAAGTAAAGCGCACGCCGCCCCTCCAGATCAAGATGATTTGATTAGTAATTTGTGATCATATTATCCTTTAAGAAGCATAAATTGTTTTATTTTTATTATTTATTTATTTTTTCTGGCAGTTTTTAAAGCTAAACAGAGATTGAAAGATTATCCCCTCCACCTGCGCAGCTGAGCTCTCTTCACTCACTGCTCTTTCTGCTTCAATTCACGGCTGCCTTCCACTGACTCCGGGATTAGTTGCTAGTTCTGCCAGTGGCCAGATGGGGGTGCCATGACTGCTGCTGAGAGTGGGGGCCTCCTCCACACCTAATCTCATCAAAATAAACATCCGAGCAGTTGTCAACTCCTCCAGCAGCAAGAACCACGGAGGGAGGGTGCTATAGAAACAGGTCAGGCTAATCATGCATAAAATTGCGTTTTGACATTTTGGGCTACTGGGACCAGACCTTTGGATATCAGGTTATCCTCGGAGCACTTAAGTGATTAACAAATGAAAATGCAGCTCTGAAACTTAATTAGATATTATGTCTCATCCATGCCTACGGGGTGGGGTTTTAAGGCAGTTGCTGTCAGCAAGTGGGCGTGGAGGGCATTATATCTAGTTAAAACATAAAGAGGTGGTGAAGGTTTTTTTTCTTCAAACCGGCAGTGAATTAATTTACACATTCAGCAATTTATTTTAGGGTTAGGGTTATTTTAGTATATTAGTTCTTAAACTCTCACTTTCGTTGGTGATTTCAATGTTTATTATTTCAAGACGATGTGCATGATCTGGGGTTGAAATTATTATCAAATGACATAGAAATGAGTGCTTCATCATTAGCTTGCTTCAACTGGATTTCTCTTGGGAATAATTAAAATTGCCAACCTTGTGGCACAGTTAAAGAAAATAATCATTTATCCTCTATTTTGATCTAATAGCCACTTCCGGCACTGATCTCTCTCTCTCTCTCTGTGTGTGTGGGTTATCATCACCACCGTACGGCATAATCAAAACTCAGTTGTCGAGATGAAGAGACCACAGGGCAAATTGTTCAGCTTCTCTGCCTTTTTTTTCTTCTATTCACAATAGCCCAAAATGTTAGCATACACTCGCAATCATTTGGTCAAAAATGTTCCTGCTGATACAAGGTATAATAAAATGTTTGCAAACCATAAAGTATTGTCTGCCTTCTAGTTCTTCTTTTTTTCTTCATAACATCCTGTACAATACCCTACAAAAATAGGGCATGACCCTACCAAAGGCAAAGCCACATTTCCAAAGAGTTTCCGAATGTTTTGACCTCACCTATACTGATAATAATGATATAATATAACATTCCCAACAGACTGACCCAAGTGGCCACTACCTGATTCTCTGCTCACCACTTATCTTAATCCATTTTGGATCCCGCTGCTGAACACGATTAGCTACTCTTCCATTTTACTAATTCATGGGACAACGTAGGCCCCTGAACACTGACAGAGAATCCATCTAATCATGTTCTATCATTCTCTGGCTTATCCACACATTTTCCCCAACATTTAAAAACGATCCATATGATGGTCCTGATTCCTTGTCCAACTCCTATCTCCTCTATAACACATAACAATGAATTTTATTCCAATGTTGGACCTGTAAGCTACCTAACTCAGTGTTCCAAATTATACAGATATCTTATCACTTCACAATGATAAGCTAAATAAATGAGGGACAACATCAGATAAATAAAGCGATGCATTTGTAAGTTGTTTAACTCAGGAGCTACATTGCATGCTGACTCATAGTTCTGATGGAAAATTAATTTATCACATTAGCCGTTTAACCCAGATACAAATAAGTTCTTGAATCCTGCTCGTCTTGTAGCTGCATTTCATAAGGTAATTTAATGTTAGGTATATGCTGAGGTGACTAGAAGCATTGTATGGACTTGGTGAAATTAATTAACTAGAGCTACATCTAAGTCATGCTTCTTGGAGTATTTATTTTATTTAATTTTAAATATTAATAGCTTTGAAAGCGACGTGGACAGAGGAGCTGCCAGCCCCTCCACCCTATCCCATTCATAGCTCCTCATCAGCACAAAGACTGTGATGAAGACACGGCTCATGACAGACATCCTGGGTCACGTCTGCGTCTCTTGTGCCTCTGCTTCATGGGACGACAACAACTGTCAGACTGAGAGGATAGGTAGGGAGAGAGAGGGAGGAAGGGTAGCCAGGGGGTTGGGGTTCAAAATGTGGAAGGGTGGACAAGGGAAGACTGGGCCTCAGCTGTCAGTTCCATGTATTCACATATGGCTCAGTGTCCTTGTTGCACTATCTTAAGTGACAAAGAGGCCTCAGTCTCCATAATCACAGACACAGGCTCACCTTTTCTGACACCTCTGTCTGCAGATATGCAGAAGTTAAGGCTGGTACACCCACAGATCTGTGTATGCATTTTCAGATATACACTACACAACCACACTACCAAATACACAAGCATTCACACACAAAAACACATGCACAAAGCGCATTCACAGGCAAGCATACTCATCTTCTGCATTTTGCATAGGTGACACTCTTCATTATTCAAAGCTCCTTTCTGGGGATGTGGTGTGCACATCGAGGAGCGACATGCACTCTCTCCAAACAAGGTACATCTTAATTATGCATGCTCAGACTGCAGCCTTTGCATTTTAGTCTGCATGTGTATATGTGAGTTTTTGGCCAAGTTGTCCGATTGTGTGTTTATATGTGGGATATACATATGCGTCCTCTGTGTAATTATCTCCAGTCTACTTTTGTGTGTCTGAGTATGCATATGTCTGTATATGGATAGTTGATATTTCTCTGCGTACATCTGTGTATATTGAATTGACTATTTTACATAGTTTTTGACCGTTCCCAAGTGCAGATACAGCTTCTAACAGAGTTTGTGTTAAAATCTCATATTATCATCCAACAAGCCATCATTTCCAAGCAGTTAATACAATTATGGTAGCGTATGTTCAGATTTCAGATTCAAAATACTTTATTACCGTAATCCCAAAGGGAAATTCATGTTGCATGCACATAAAGGTTTGAGGGAAAACTGCCTAAATTGGCTACACCCATTCATTGTGAACAGAAGAGTTGTTTAGTGTCAGAGCAGGCACCACATGACACGCCTCTGATCAGTGCCCACTTTCACCCTCAACAAAACATATTTGTATTGTTGTTGCGTGCTTAGTCTCTTTCTCCACCAGACATGGTTTCAAGCTAATGTCTTTCCCTTATGAGAGAGCAGCGATTAAATAATTCAAAATAATGAAATATGACAGCTCCTGTCATTCATACAATGTTACAGCTCACTGTGAAACAAGCACTCTTTCATTTAGGCGATTACACCAGATTAAAAATACCGTTAATGTTGGGAAGTGCATGTTCCTTTAGAAGCCTGCGCTTCTGCGTGTTGACACAACGGCACATTATAACAGTGAGCATCACATTAACCAGCAGCATCGGCAGCACAGAGGTGCAGCAAGACAGGGATTTTCAGCTTGATTGGGTTTTCATCTTGGAGTAAAGGGGATGAATTATTTATTTTCCTACTTGAATGTTTTGTATGAGTATGCAGAGGTGTGTGTGGGTGTGTGTGTGAACGAGAGAGAGGGCACATAAGCCAGAGATGGATGAAAAAACCAAGCCAAGGTAAATACTTTAAAACATTCTACCTTTCTCTTGATGCAGAAAAACAACAAGCTCCAGGGTCAGAGTGCAACGTACCCAAAAGTGAAATTCTAGCAATTATTCACAGGAGATCCACAGCGGGTGCTCAGGGCAACATGTCCACACCCTTGAATGGGCAGAGGAGACTGACAGCCCCATTATAAAACGGCCCGCGTGACAGATAAATATTTCAGACACAAATAAATAAAGGATGCTTGGTGTTTTCCCTCTGAATGACTTTTCACAGCCGAATGCCCACGGCCACTTGCCCCAGGATCTCCTGACGGAACCCTTCACCCCTCCCTCACTTCCACCCAACCACCTTTTCCACCTCAGGCTCTGTGCGACAACCAAAAAACTAAGCCACTGACCACTGATGTGCCACCCCCCCAACATGAGTCCGTGGGCCTCCTCCTTCCACCCACATATTCCCTGGACTGACTGCCCCTGGCAGCAGCATGCAGGTGAAAGCACCGCTCCTCTATTTCTGTGCACAAAGAAGCAATTAGTCTCTGTGTCTGAGACAGGGCGTCTAGGACGGCCTTCCCATTGTGTTTTTGGATCTCTCACTGTTGAGCTAATTTAGACAGCCAGGAATCCATTGTTGCTCAGTAATTATTGTGACGTGTCGAATGCATGTTGAAATGTAATGACTTCAATCTACTTTTCCTTTTTTTTTTTGGACCAATGTTATCTAAGACATGGATGCAAATGAGTTGGGTACACGGTTCTCCTGGGATATTTTATATGTCAAATTTAATAGTAAATTAAGTGTGGCAAATGTCTATGGCTGTAATAGGCGTGGATAAGAGTCTCTTCTGCCCTTCCCGATAGTTTTCCTTGGATTACCTTGCTCCGTTTTATTAGGGCAGAGTGGCATCCCAGAGGAGGCTCGGTGTGATAATTCAATTAAGGGGAAAATTACAAGATATTCCTGTAGTTACAATCAAAGAAAGGCCAGATGGGAATCTTTCAGCTAGCCACTCCTCCAACTCTAAGCAAATGTTATGTTATGTTGCAAAAGAGGAGAAGGGGTAAGAAGGACAAAGTAGAAGAAATATTCAAGATTCAAGATTCAAGATACTTTATTATCATTATGCGAACATAATAAAATCGTGTGAAGGCCCACGGCTTAAGGCACACATCATAACATAATCAAAATCAGAAACAAAAACTAAATTCTCTCTCTTAAGAAACAATATATATATACACAAAGAGAGTGAATCACAGGCAATAGTGCAAAATAGCAGCAGCAGCACAGCAGGGCAGGCATAAAGCATCCCAGATCGCTACAAGGGAACGCCTGCTTTCATATTGCTTCTAAAGCTCTTCTCTTGAAGGCAATGTTGATACGAGTAACACATAAGTTGAGAGATGAAAGCAGATGATGAGATACCTTGAGTCACCTCGCCTGTCTCAAAATGCAAAACCTTCCCAAGGCTGTATTTACTGTAAAGTTACAAAGAGTTGAAATTCCTTCAATGAACAGGGATGAGAATGGCTTTTTCCAAAAGTAGATGCAATGTACTGGATGATAATCCATGTAAATATCAGCACTGACAATTACCGTATGTTAGGTGTGAGACAAGTACATAATTTGACTAGGATGCACTCGTCGTGATAGGCGGCTCTGTGTTGGACTTTTTATGTTTTTCATTTTTATCAAGCACTTTTATCGGGTTTTCTTTCTTTGAGAACCTGCTAGGTCATACAGAAAAAACAACTGTTCTACCAATTGGACAATTACACCAGAAAAGTTGAAATCTTGAGGAGACAATGTCATACTCACTGTCTTCTTGTCCATCTGTCAACCTCTCACCCCCCCCCCCCCCCCCCCCCTCTCTATCTTTTCCCAATATTTGTATTCCATTGTTTCCCCACATAAAATTGTGTTGAGCGGTGTTTGTATTGAAATAAAAATAATGCTAAAATATGAATGGAGGTGTGCTTTGTTCTTGTGTGCACAGAGTCATGGAGACTAGAGTTCGTCTGACTGGTAAAAGCCAGGTCTGATTCATTAGCTGGAGTGTCTTTGTGAGAAGGTACACAGAGGGTATCTACATCCACTGAAAATGCTTGGTAGGCCAGCCCGCAAAACCATACCAATGAATCCTTCCTGGACGCTCTTCCTGATTCTCTCATCCTGCATCTTCATCGTCTCCATCATCATCCACCACCTTCTTATTCTCTCTGTATTTCTTTAACCCAACATTATCTCAAAGTCTCACTCTATCATATTGTGAATTCTACGGATATAATGTTGCTATCTCTCCCCCCCCCTGTTTCCTCCACCATCAACCCCTCATTCAACCCAATGAATCTCCAGATAAAAAGTGGAAAAGAACAGCGATAAAGAAAAATGTGTCCACTGCTTCACGCACCATTGGATCTTTGGGTAAACAAGCTTCGAGACCTAAGAGCTGAGATCTGCACTTTACCCTCAGTGACTAGTTTTAACAGGTAAAGCGCTATGTATTCACACACATTTTTGAATTATGCTAGGCTGTGCTGGGAAAGACTGTACCACGGGGAGAGTCCAGCTTTTTTTCTGCCTCTCTTTTCTCTCATATTTTACTCTACCTCACATGTTACTTCTCCTGTGAGACAGATGATCAAACAATACTGAATGGACATAGTCCCTTCACAAACTGAATGGGGGAAACCAAGAGAGAATATAGAAAGTGAGCTAGAAACTTTTCCTTTCTTCCACAATCCCTTAAAAAGAGTATGCTTCCCCAATGAAAAGGGAGTAGCTCATTGGGATGGTCTACAAACAAGGTCCAGGATTTCTTGGATATGTTTTATCTTTGTTATGCTGTCACTGAAAGAAAGAAAAAAATCAATACACAATAACAAGGTGAAAAAGAGTAAAGATAACAATGAGGCAGGATAAGTAATTTGTTTCACATATGTCTTGATATTTGTTAAGAAAAGTACTACACTTGTAACTTTGTTTTAGGATTAAAACTTAAATATGGGTTTCTGTGTAAGGGAATTCCTGAATTACAATGACTTCCTAAAACATTGCAAATAAATCAGTGCATGAGAACATCTCTGCTACAAAGGCAGAATGTATAACACATGTATACAAGCTCTAATGTTTGTAATATATTTGTTATATAAATCTATTGTAGCTTGCTGGAATGCATCTCTATTGCTTTTCAAATGGTTTTGTTCTAGTCGAGGAGGAAGTTCAGGAAGTATGGTTGTACTTTGTACAACTTTGCATGATGCCAAGATGGTAACAGAATGTTGCACAACAAAAACCAAACATGGTGAGAGCCTGGAATAAATAGTGAGCAGACAAGTGCATGTTTGCCATGTGCAGTCAACATTTCATTAGACTTAGAATGAGATTTGGTATTCTCTTTAAATTGTGTCATCCTCATTTTATTGTTTATATTAAGGTTTGATATAGTAAATTTAAAATATTATCTATTTTCTAAATTAGTATGAGGCAAAGAAATGCAGAAAGCAAAGTGAATTTCAGCATTATCCAAGCGTCGGACAACAAAGTCAATCCGACGCTTGGATTGTTGAATGATTGGAAACCGTACGCAAACAGTAAGTGTGGTAGCGAACTAAGGAGTCCAACAGCTGGTTTGGTACTTTGGGCAACTGTGCAGTGAAAACAGACAGGAGAATAAGGAGATGAGCTACAGGTCAAGCTAGCCAGTACAGACCTGCTAACCACATCCTCCTCCTGCTCTCACAAAGACAAGCGACTAAACTGCTGTCCTTGGTGCAAATCAGATAACCTTGTCAATCACCAGATAAAAAGGAAGCACCATTTCAATAAAAATAAAAAATGTGATTACCATTTGATATAAAAAAATAAATTCACTAACTGCCACTCTTATAATACATATATGTTTAGACACACTGAATTGTTTGGACTGATGTACATTATGTAATGATATGCACACAAACTTGACTGCAAACACACGCATACACACATTTACCTTCTCTCACACACAAAACCTCCCTGCCTCATACATGCACAAGCACCTTAGCAAGCAAACAAGCACACAGATGATCCACGACAAGCTCAAAATCCCTTTATTACCTATCATTATGGAGAGGATGCAGAAGTGGCCTGCCAAGGGCTCCCCTCTCCGTGTGTGTAAACCCTTAAAGCCTAGTCTCACAACCAATGGAAGGCCAGTCCAATCTGTAAGCAACCCTGTTCCCATATGGGCCAGACTACCATGAGCCTTGTTTGCCTTTGTCCTTGGGCTCTCTGAGGGCCAAGCCCCACACACCCCAGCCTAGCTCCAGGCATTTATTAAATATGCACCTTCCAGTTGCTGTGAAGAAAGATCCCAACCAGCTAATCTCATCACAGGCTGGGGACTCTCCACATATGTAAATCTACATCTGTTCCCTTTCAAAGAGAGAAATTCTTTAGGATTATCCCGCACTCAGACCCAGACACGCACACACGGACACACACACACACACACACACACACACATACTCACTTCTCCCACATGGCCACTGCCAATCAAAAAGTACCCCCTCTGCCACATGTACTTTCTGCCCTCCCCAGACTCCAAATATACCCTGGTTTCTCAATTAGATGGCAACCAATATTGTTCCTTGTGCCATTGCTTTGTGTTTTGTTTGTTGGGAAGTGACAAGGCATGGCCTTACAAAATCTGCTCCTTGCCTTAGGGCTGTAGCTGGTATTGAGGTGATAGGGCTGGGTCAGGGCCCATGAAGAGTAGCAACACAGGCCTAGGAAACTGGCACCATACAGAGAACTACATCTCATAGCACCCTGGGATATCATTATACATCCCTGCAACACAGGATTAACTTGCTCCCTGGCTGGCGGCCACCATGAGTCTATGGAAGAGACAACTTCATCAGAGACATCATCGAGAGACTGGCAGATGACTGCAGAAAACAACTGAAAGTAAGGAGATGAACTGTCGGCTTGTCCAGGGTATGCCCCGCCCCTCGTCCGTTGACTGCTGGGATAGGCTCCAACACTACCCGCGACCCGGGCAAAGTGGTTAAAAACACGAATGAATAAATGAATGAATGACTGAATGAATAAAACATTTACTAGAAATACTGTTTGACACGTATCATAAAACACCATGTAATGAGATGCCATAATTAAAAGTCACTGTGATGCAACATGAAGGACAAGCAGTACTACATGTTTGAAAATCAGTGTGATAAATCTAATATATGCAAATCTTTTAGTATACCTCTAGAAAGATGATATATGATATATTATATTTTAACAAAAACAGATATTGGTGTTGCGACAGATTTTATAGGTTACATTTTATCTGTTACTGTGCCATGGTTTGCCTAGGGGTATAGACAGGAGGAGGTCGAAGTTGTCCCAAATACATCATTACTTAAAGTGCTTAAAGTCATATCAGTAGTCAAAAAGCATAAATCACTTTTGAGTATTTGCTTAACTCCTGCTGAAATACTTCTCATCACGTCTGCATAGCGCCCATTACATGAGCATACGGTGACCGTGGCAGTGGCATTTGGGGCTGGTGCATGACTATTACTGATGATAGATGAATACGTTATCTTATTTTGCTATTGCTGTACTGTTTGATTACAGACTTTGGACTCTCATATGTTGTTTCCTTGGGGTGTTGATGACATCGAGAAGGACTTCAAGTGTATGTGACCAATCATATTGCAAGTTTGAATGCTGTATAGACCCCTAACCAATTAGTATATAAGAGCAGAACAATTTTAGAAGTAGAATGATTGATAATGAAGTTTTATATGTGTTCTGATGCGGCTGTATTCTGTATATATAGTGTTTCTTCAAAGGAATAAGGTATATGTTAAGTTTAATTCTCGATATCTTTATAATTATTTTTCCTAAAAGGACTCAGACACAAAGATTGACCATCTGATATGACGTAACAATTGCACAGAGACAGGTTGTTAAGACGTGGTCGATAGACCTGATTTGCATGTTTAATTAAGCTATCAACTCTGTACAACAGAGACCAAAAACGTAAAGCCGCAGAGTCAACAGCCCCAGTAATAACACCTCTCCCTGGTCAGAGGGGCTGAGAAGAAGTGGAGGAAAGAGAAGAGGGAGGAGGAGATGAGGCAGGGAAAGAGAGTATGGAGGGTTGCAGTCAGTCACTAATACACTGAAAGGGAAAGTGCAAAGCTTTTCATTAACACCCTGTGAAAGGCACATTCACACTCCAGCCCACTAATTAAGTCAGACCCCACTCACTAGGGAGCAAGCGTAATGGGAGAGGGGAGAGAAAAGGGAACAGATTTGGGAAAGAGGGAAGGCAAAATGAGGAGACTTGAAAAATTGAAAGGAGGAAAGAGAGAAAATGAAGTTGAGAAATGGAAGAGACAGAAACGGACCGAAGTAACGAGGAGGTGGGAGGTGCACAGATAACATCTCTGCCCCTAATCAGGTTGATTTTAGAGTCACTCACTGCCAGTCCACTGCAGGCCTCATTAACATGTCTCTGGCTGGCATCATTGTTCAGACAGCGTTTGAAATCCACCAAAGGAATGTAGATTTGCTTTAATCCAGGCTCATCAAAGGTAACACTAATGCTGCAGTGACGCTGCGCCTCTGGATTAGGCCAAACTAGAGGGGGGGGGAGAGAGAGAGGAAACAATCCAAAAAATGTAACCATTTTGAATTCAGTAGGTGACAGGTCTCAAGAGCTTCACCGGCACTGAAGATGACACTTTCAGGCAACATTTGAATAATCTGGATGGTCTAGGTTACATAATTATGCCACGACAATTTGGGCACATATGTCAGAGTACAGTCTGGCAGCCGGTGTGTCAGAGTGAGGAAGCTTACAGGGGTGGGGATAAGCGCCATAGTGTCCCAACGTCTACTGTCCTCCACTGTGTTCTGCGAAGTGCTGATTTGGGAAAATTTGCAATTCAAAACAACTGAAAAGAATATTTTTTCGTCTCATGAATACAGAATTTGGGAGGTAGGGTTTAAATTGCGCACAGCAACAACGAGAGACCATTTTGTGTTAAGCCTACTGCTGGCTGTGTCTGAAGATGCGGACTAAAGATAGGTAACGTAGTTGGAAAATGGCACCATTACAGTGTTGTGTTTTTCACCCTCCGCCATTTGATTTGAAACATAGGAAGTCCAGTTCAAGCCAACGGAATGTTCCACCAACACACTTTTGTCACTTTCTACCTGAAAACATGCTTTTATTTTAAGAGAGTAGCTGCCACTTGCAGCCCTCCTCTACCTAGCGGGCTACTGAGTCCTGGGTTTAAAAGAATATACTGACATCTCATATTTATTTATGGACATGATAATGGATATTAAAGTCTAAAAAAATACCAAAGAGAGCAAGCATTTGACAAGTTTGCATTTTGACATTTCTGTATTTAAAGGTTAAAAAGAGTTCTGTTTCTAGGGAGCCAGTTCCTCACAATTTAGACAAAGGGCAAGTTTCATGCTCATAATTTCTGAAGATTCCTGGAACGCTTGCAACACATCAAACGTGAGCTTCACCAACTATGCCCCAGTGATGCTGATGATTCTCAGGGGACCTCAGGATGAGATGAGCAGCGAGGGAGCCAGGTTAAGCCAGTTAAGGGCATTAGACCTCCAGGCCGATGAAAGGGGGGCCCGCGCAGATCAAATTGAAGTAAATCTCCCCTAAATCCACCCGACAAAGGGAGTTTAGACTTCACCATTGTGCAGGACAGAGTAAACAGGGGGTCCTTGGGTAAGCCTCCCTTCAGAGGAGACAAAGACTGAGAATTGAGGAACTGATCTTACCCCAGTAGGCCAATGTTAGCACACAGATCACAGGGTTAGACACACTCAAACCTATCAGCCGCTACACGGGCCTCCACGGTCACAACACTCTCCTAAGCCTTAACCAAGCTAGGGGTTTTCTGCTGGTCCATCCACTCCAGCTGCTGTGACAGCGCACATTTTGACCTGAAGACCAGAGTGGAGATAACTTTGTGTTGTCAGTGGCTTTTAAACAGACTTCTCAAAGTGTGGTTTTCTTTCACAGCTGGGTGTTTCAGACATTATGGAATTTCTATTTTAGAAATTGAAGGATGCATGGTGTCTCCATGACAACTGACAAATCAAGCTGTCATCATTCTTTTTCCTCAAAGCATGAGGTGGTTTTCCAGATGGCTCTTGTGCTTTGACAGTAAGATCGCTGTGACTGGAACAAAGACTAAATCAAACAAGAAAACAAAACCAAACACTACTCTAGAAAGGCAAGCAGAATCATCACGTTAATGGCTCTAATTGAGGCATCATCATACCATCACACTTCAGCTGAACCTAGCACAATAAATATGTGTTCAATTAGGATCCATCGAACGCTTGCAGCCACAGCTGCTGAAAAAACAAAGAGGGCTGCCGGCCCATGGGCCTCATTCAATTCACCTGGCAATCATATTAAATGCTTTCAGTTTTGACCTGCTTCAAATTATCGCTGGGAAAACAAAACCCTGTATCCATTGTATTCCATTGGAGGGAAGACAATCTTCACCTTCTGAGCCAAAAACGTTGGGAGATGATGGCGTCTTTGAGCTTGAAAGGTACTTAAGCAGGTGTCAGAGACTGTTACGGTCAGGCTATACAGAAATACACACACACACACGCAGTGTATAAAAGGGTCACTGTAGACCACCAAGTGTTTGTTTTATTTCTGGCTGGTTTAGTTACAGCAGGTTCAGCATGGCTCTGCCTCTGTGTGTCTGACACATCTGATGGAGATGGGGCACACTTGATACTGTTTAGGACTATTTCTGCATTAATTTTACATGTATTACAGCATGTTTTTAGAGAGCTTACAGATACGGACTAGAATTATGAAACTGAGCAATGCTATCAGAATTAGTTGAGGGCACTGTAGCTGCAATTGTAGCAAGGCATGACAAATGTTTAAGGACACAATAAAAAATAAATCAATTGCCAAATATTTTCCTGGGTATATTATCACAACTGTGTCTCATTGTCACAATTTTTGCTGGTCAGACTTTTAACACTTCATTGCCCTCCTGTGGTTATATCGGCGTCGACATAAAGGATGTAAGGACCGACGTAGTCATTGACAGATAGATCATTTACAGAAGGCAAATCCAATTGAGTATGCAGAGTGAGCATACATGGGTTATTGCCGCTCATTAGCGAGTGTTGGGGAGTACTTATAAAAAGTGTACATGAATATGACTTTTAACCTGTTTTTAATGTACTGTATATTCTTTAAAAAAAAAAACTAGAATCAAAACATAAAACAAGCACAATATATTTGATCTATAATAATCTGCATTTAATTTCCAACAGCCTTGCGCTAACATGCATTCTACTTCATCAAAGGCGTTGGATAAGTGCATTGCGACAATGATTAGTTGCCTTCTTGTCGCCCTGTCGGTTCAGTCTGCAACTATTAATGTGTACATTCATGTTAAATAGAGGAAATAAGCAATTCCCTCTGAACTGATAATGCCATAATAATAATAATAATAAAAAAATAATAAACTCTAATGGATTTTGCAATGGGTGCTACATGTTAAATGCTGACTGAATATAAGGTTACTGGCTGTCATTTAAAAATGCAACTCCTTTAAAAGAAACGAATGATGATGTAATCTGTTATCTCACCACTATGTGATGTTGCAGAGGCACGATGAAAGAGGACACCTGTGTCCATGTCGATGATTTATGTACCAAGGACTTTCATTGGAAACAAGACCGCAAGGGCTTTTTTGAAATGCTCCTCTTAGACAGGATTTTTGACTTTAGTTGTACTGTAATACATGCTACTGTGTGACTGTACTTATACTCTAACATTATATCTAATAAATATATTCATCATCATCATAGAATAGCTTAGAACTGCGTGCTTCATTCATTTTACAAATTACATGTCTGTTTTCTGTTTTGTTTTTTTATTTTACATTGACTGCCTTGATTTGCTTATTGGTATACGCACAGCATGTTAGGGCATACATTTCTCTTTTCAGTCGTAGATGAATCCAGTCTTCATTGAATGTATTGGTATATTTGCATGATGTTAAAGAATATAACTTCAACCCATTTCCCCTCCAGTTGGCAGGGATTATTTTTGATAGAACTAAATCTCTCCAAAAAAGTTCATATCAGGGATGAAGTCAGGCTCAAGTCAACTCAGCACACGTGCTGCATAAAGCCCTATACATCTTTTTACTGACTTTACCACATGGTTAGTGTGTTGGTGTATACTGTATAGGGTAGTCTGCAGGCCCCAAATGAGCAGAAAGAGGCTGAAGGGCTCATCACAAAACTGGTTATAAGAGATGATAAACAATCCAGCTGAAGTCAGCCATAAGCAGAGTCTGTCAGTCCTCTTACCCTCGAACAGCCTGGGGTTATCAGGACATGCCAGCACATTTGGGGTGAGCGTTTGACTGCTTCACCTCCTAATCGTGCCTCCTCTGGGCAGTGCTCTCCTGGGAGACCTCCCATCCTCAGCTCTTCCAGCTCCCCCGGCAAACGCTCTTCTTCTGCTGGATAATCACATAACTGTGGATAGTAGAAGCTTTTAAAATGAAATATTTTTTTTGAACTATTTATGTCTTGCTGTTTTTCTGGAGAAAAAATATTTTTGTGTTATTTCTCTTTTTTAGGAACAATTGTGATGGCTTTACTTTTAATTTTTTTGCCATTTGGATGCAATTGTGCCCACTTGTTGCCAAGTCAAGGCTATCAAGTGCAAGTAGAGACAACTGCAAATCAAAGTCAAATCTACTATACACTATGTCCTGACAAAATATGATTTTTCAATCACTGTTTGCCTAAAGCATGCATAAAATTTAAGCCATATTAATATGCTGTTGTGACTGGCATAATGAAAGCTTTATAGACCTTTTATACCGGGTTCGTGTGGCATAGCACTTCATCTGCCACTGTTTTTGGAAATTTCTTAGAAATCATTAAAGAAGATGATATGTTATATGGCTGGGTATGTACAGCTTGTAATTGATACTAGCAGTGTATAATTATTATCCAATATTGCTGTTAGACCTAGACTTTATTTTACATCCCAGTGATTTGGCTGAAAGCATGTAGTGAGCAAAAGCATAGGTGCTTCAACATAAGAGAGGATACATTTATTTTATCAAATCCAATGTCTAGTGTAGGAATTTAAAGCAATATTAGCTAATTAGTCAAGTCAAATACATTCTTAATTTTTAAATATTTATTTTCCCTTTTGTATTTTTCACACCCAGTCAGCCCCAAAATATAATATATCTAGATAAGAATTAAATTACAATATACAGCATTTTTAAGAAGGTGCGGCAAAGGTTATGCAGTGCTGCCTTCAAACAGATTTTACAAATTTAAAGCCCATCCAAAATACAGTAGTGTATAAAGGTATGATGCAGCCATAAAGCTTGACCACTTTTTAGACCACTAGAACCTCCCCACAGTCAGAAAAACAATAATAACACCAGTTAAGACTACTTTCACGATCAGGTGGGGTTGTATAAGAACATTCAACAACAGAGTCAAATTAACAGCATCTCCAGCTCTAATTGTGACAATTTTCACAACTGTTTTCCTTCACCATGTAAGCATCTATTTCCGTGGCAGATGCCAGCTGTTTGTATGTGGCATGTGTCGGCCGCATCTTCCTCTGTGGCTTGTTGTTCTGTGCATTTCTAAACCCACCCATTTATTTTGGTTTTTCAAAAACTATATTTATCTTTTTCTCTCTGACAAGTAGAATTTGTAAAAAGAACATGGTGTAAAGTGAAAAGAGCTCTGTCTCTCTCTCTCTCTCTGAGTTTAAAGAAATAGAAATTGTGAGACTTTGATACAGATTCACCATTCTGGAAAATCGGTGATTCAATTTGGGGGCTTGAGCATTTTTGAAATGGACTGTTTGCATGTCATATTCAAAATGTGATCCTGTGTGAATGAGTTTAATGAAGACACCCAAGTCTCGATTTTCTTGATGTGCCGGTTTTAATAAAATTGAATGTTATGGCTTCAGTTTTGTCACATCTGTCACTCAAAATATTTCAAACCGTTCCACCTTAATAGTCACTGCACTTCAGTGTGGAGCAATAGGGTTAACAAGATAATGCAAAATAAACTAAACAGATTTCCATGAAACATGACTGGGGTTTGTTCTGGACCCATCCACCTTTCAATTGTGTTAAAATTATAGAAAAAATATAAATATAAACTATTTTTTACATTGCGACATAGGTCATAGTCCTTAAATTCTAAAGGGGATAATAAAAGAGTAGATAAAAAAGAGACATATTTAGTGGGTTGGTATGGGTGAGTGTAATCTGGTGCAAATTCCAATACAAATCAACATTAACCTTCCAGTAACCTTAAATTATGGTTAGAGGCTGTGAATTTGATTTTGATGAGGCTTTACTGAATTCAGGGAGACTCTTATATCGGAGGTACGGTATGAGCTATGCCATGTCCTGTTGTAGTTTCTTTTACTTGTTGCATGTGAGGCCGTTTATATCATAAAGGGACATGTGTCACTCTGCACCACCCTGTCGGTTCAGAACTGTGCCCCACAACACTTATAAGTTGACCTCAACTTGGATTCTAGTTGCCCTTCAAAGAAGCATGCTGACTTATAGAAACCATACGGCCCTGTCCACTCCCAAATAGCCCTCTTACTATAAAAAAAATGTGGCACCTCTACTCCAAAGAGCATTGTACAGACTGGGTGAATAAGTCACAGTTATAACTTGGTGGTTAAATGATGCAAGAGGGTGGGCAGCTACTCAGGAGGATGAATCAGAATTTCTCAGTGCATGAGGATACACTCTAAATATGAATTATTAAGTACCTATCATACCTCCATAGTATGAAAATAAATCGAGGGATGGATGGAATGAGAAGGGGCTGAGGTAGTGGACTTGAATACTGATGCGGAAACAGATCCCAGAGGAGATATGGGCGCTAAAAGGCCGTGAGGAAGTTTTCTTGGATCTTGTATGACAGTGCCTGATTATGTCGTTTAACCTCTGACATTGCTGTTTGATACAAAGGCTGAGACCGTAGTTGTTCATTTATCTAAATAGACACTGATTCCCTGTGTGATATTGGGGAAGTTAAGTCATTGTTAGATATTTAAGTAACATTGCATCATGTCCAGCATATCCATGACAGCCTAAATTGGATACATTTGAACTATTATATCCAATTTCTGCTGTCTTAATGAGAATTGCTGGAAAAACTAAACAGACGAAGCAGATGCACTATCCCTATAAAAATGAAAGGAACCAATTCATGACAATTTAAATATTAATATGACATTCATCCTTTCTGGGATTAAAAAGCATAGAATTGACATGCTAGCAGAAAGACCATGACTTTATTAAACTCAGAATTTTTTTTTATTTTCAAATATAACTGTACTTATGTGAATATATTAACAATCAAACAATAAATGTAAGCAATATTTGCACAAAAATTGGTCTTGACTGAAAAAGGAATCTAGCAACTGTATATTGACATTGAATGTGTGTAGATGGCATGGCAACCAAAGTAAAAAAAAAAGGATATGGCATTTGTTAAATAAATTTGGTGTTTAAATTTAAGGGAAAACAGATGGCTTTGCTTTGGCCTGTTTGTGACACTCTGGGACACGGTGCCCAGGGAGTGTCACAAACCAGAATTACATAGCAACACATTTTCTCCCTCTGATGTTCACATCATACTCCTTAAATAAACCTACCCCTTTACAGAACTCCACTGGGGTAATACATGCCCACCATTTTAGGACGTTAACTTTTTAAGGTGTGGAACTCTTAACAATATATTTTTATTTTTAACAATAGATGAACGTGTATACTCACTTCCCCTCTGCTCTCCAGTTTAGCAGTTGTGATGTCAGCATGTGAACTACTTTATAAAACTTGCTAATTTCCTTATCTGAAAATTGATTTCATGATTTAGAAAATTAGAAGTAAAAACAAATTGCTTGTGTTCTATGGTTAATAACTTCTAGATGACACCTGTAATTATTTATAAATATGTCAATTATTGTTATGATGAAGCAATTATTGAATCCCTAAATTTCTTTTTTAAAAGCACTTACATTTCTTTTTCTATAACCAAGAGTGGGAAAAACAAAGTCCATATGATTTAATATATTATAAAATTTCCAAGAAATACATATTTGGAAATGTCATTGTTTCCTTTTACCATTTAATGATTAGCGAAATATTTGGCAACAGGTTTTCTTTCAAGTAACATTTCAGCAAAAAAAGTATGTCTCATCTAGTATTGCTGCAAAGGCCAACTCCTATGGAAAAATATTTGAAAAGCGGATGCTCAACTATGAGCAGGTGAATTAAACTAAAATTTAAGGGACCACAATACATTTAAAAACTAAAGTTCAACAATGCAGGCATCCTGCCAGGCAGTGTTGAACTTAGTCACACATGTTGATTTAGCTGATGCAGAAACATCAAAATTACAAAATTATAATAACGACACTGCACAGCTGTAGGTACTGTTAAATTCAACTCAACAGGTTAAAAGAGCATTATAAAGGAGGTGATAGAGTCATGTATAAACGGGGAGTCATCAACATGTTCATTTACAAGCAATGATGGGGCCAGATTGACCAAGGTTTTTTTTAAAGGATGTCCCCACATTTGCAGTTTGTCTTCAATGAAAATCTTGCATAAAAAATAACATTGCTGCAGTACACCTGATCATATATTATATATACACCACATATTGTGTCTCAGCTGAAATGATTATGATACCTGCATTGTGTTTCCAGTGAACATCTTTCATTTGTACTGTCGGTACTACTCATGGATGTATAACAGACACAATACATGGCATAGAATAATTGATAAAAATATTTTTTGGCATTGTCACGTAAGCATATAATCACTGTTGTTTACATAAGCTCTTCTGTTGCGTATTGTATTTAGTTAGATAATTTAAGTGAAAACAATAGTATGATGATAACAAACAAACATAATATATACTGTAGATAGACTAGAGAAAAAGGGGACCAAAGGAGAGCAGCTGTTGTTTGTGTGACCATTCATCGCCCCTATAATTCGGTATTTTTTTTTTGGTAACGTTATAATGGGATTTTACAGTCACTGCTTTTATTTCAAAATAAAATGACTCTTGTTTTGTTTAAGCCTGTTAAGAGAGTATGCAATGGTATCTTCGTCCCAAAGCGGCCAAACTACACAGCAAAGCATAAAAGCATGTACTAAAGCCAGAGTCTGACCGGCTGCTTTCATTTTCAAAGTTGTCCGTTTGTTTTTCTCTTCCCTCTTCTACCTTACGTCGTCAACACTCCAAAGACGAGAATAAAGCAGGGAGCAGTTCGAGTGGGAGAGGTATGGTTTTGGAGAACTCAGCTTTTATCTTGCTGACAGTATGTTGCAAGCCGAGTGTATGAGGGGGAAAGGAGCAATAAGGAGGTAGGGAAAATTAAAGATGAGAGCTGAGGGAGAGCTACAGAGAAAGAAAGGGAGCAGGTGAGCAGAAGGAAAATATTTGGATCATATTTCTTTTTTTTTCCAGCATAGATTTGATGTCCTCTGATCCGAGCAGGAAATGTTAAGAAGTCATTCCAGTAAGAGAAAATACACCGATACAGGTTTCACTTAGTGTTGATAACTGTATGAAAGAGTTCCTTGCTTTTTGGTTCTTTAATACATGTATTTATATTGATAAGCAAAAAAGATTCCACAGAAAGAAATGTGGACTTGTTAACTGGCTAGTAATACATTAACCTTTTCTTCATAAACTAAGCTATTTTAAGCCGTCATTGCACAAACATCCAGATGCACATTCTCCTTGTGCATGCACAGCAGTAGCCCGGGGGTTAATTAAAGAGGCTGTGTGCAAACAAGGATGAGTTAAATGGAGTCTGTTTGCTGTGATATGCTACAAGCTAAAGGTCAGCCACAAACTACCCTCATCATGCCGGCAAATCACTAGCTGTTGGACTGATGATGATGACTGCCGGTGATGTACCACCTATCGGGCACATCACCACAACAAACAGCTCTGAAAAGACCACAATCACATCAGCGAGATTGTAATAATCTTTAAAGGGGAAGAGTTTTGATGGCTGTCAGAATGAGTGCTGCCGATGGACCGTTGAGTGCTATAAGGAGATTCCTGCTGCCTATGTATATCACTTGACAGGCGATGACAGGGGGGCTCAGAGGCAGACAATGTGGTTTGGGTCTCTCCAGTATCACTCTTGGCAACAAATGCGAGGTTATGGAAGCGTATTGAATTGTCTGGCTTGATGAGCACGAGGTGGCTGACACAGCTACAAGCAATAACCTTCAACCCTAAACCAAACCATTGTTATTAGCATTGATTTGGGTGTTTTTAGACGGCCGGAAAGGATTCTTTTTTTTTCAGTTATTTTACATGGGAAAATGTATTTGATATATTTACGAATTTATGTATGAGCTCGGTCCAGGAATGAACTATACACGTAGGTGAAGGTATTACGGTAAATCATAAAGTAATCATGTTGAGGATAGGGCAAAAGAATAGCAACCTCCTCTATTCTAACAGAGTGTAAACTGAGATGAACAACTTGAAGTGAACTCCGACTCAGCTACCAAACATAGACCAACTCTCTGATGGCTGTTGAGAGGTATTCAGTGGAGAGAAGTTTAGCATCATTGTGTCTGATTGACTGGGTTCTCAACTTCTGTGTTAAGGGGACTCCTGGGGTTAGCCTGGTCTGACTGAACAAGAGGTCAAGGGAGAGAGAAAGAGGAAAAGAGAGAGGGCCCTTCGTTGAAATGGGCAATCCATTGAGAAATGTGCAGCAGTCTAATGGAGCCTCATCACGGCTAGTCTGTCAGTCACTCAGGTGAAACAAGGTCTAACGGGGTGCTAATAAAGACAGCTTCTCACAAGTTGCGTTGAAACTGGCCAGCTAAACATTTGCCGCACTCATCCATCCTCCACGCTGTGGAGTACTGGCTGCACAAATACACTAACAAGGAGCAAAGGAAGACCAAACACAAAGATCAAGAAGCTGATAGCAGATTTTGTCTGTTCTTCTTTAAACAAACCGTGCTGAGGAACAGCATGACAGAGGTTGTCGAGTTGTGCAGTACAGCTGTAACCATTCTATTGTAGATAGAGGACTTCAGGCTAAGATAACCACAGCTATGGCAAATTATATCCAAATATTTAGGCTATGGATGTCCCAATCAGGTTTTTTTTGCCCACAAGTCCGAGTCATTTGATTTTGAACCAATACCGATACCGAGTCCCGATCCGTTTCTTCTATAATACATAAAAAAAATTGAAGAGAGAAGAATAGGATCCAGCAAGTCCCTTATTTTTTTAATTTAATCATCTTATTTCAACATTTAACTCATAAACAGAACACTTCTGTGGCGTATCTTGAACATACAAATAATAAATAAAATACTTTTTTTCACTTTGGACTTGAACTAGTGTAACAGGAAATACTAAATACGAATATTTAAAATAAAATGAACAGCAATGTTTAATCGCAATGTTTTTCTCATCCACTTCAAAATACTGACACATGCCTGACAAACAGCTGATAACACATCAGATGATGCCTATGAGGAAGACTGCAGCTGTCAGTCGAAACTATCCGGCAGGAAAAACATCTCAAATACTATTTTTTTCTGAACAAAAGAAAAAGTTACTATTATAATAAGACAAAATGAAAATGACTGATCTCGAGAGAGCTCTTGTTGCTCCTTAGCTTCAGATTTCAAGGATCTTCTCTAGGAGGGTACACAATAAAAAAAACATTCAAAACATACTTTTTTCACATGCAAACAGATGTGCAAACATTGAAAACATATGGTCAAACCACATAAAACACAAAACGCTGCATCTGGTAAAGTCTTCTGTAAACTGGTCTGGGGAAACTTCTGCAGGAGGGGCAGAAGAACAAGTTTGTAAGCTTTGACAGAAACAGATATTTGTACAAATGTGTATTTATTTTATTTTAATGTAGCAAATTGCTCCCCAAGTGTTGAGTAATCATTTGATGTGTATTTCTTTGTTCAACATATAAACACAATCTCTGTACATAATGGCAGGCATCTAATTCGTCTACCGTTGTGTAAACAGTCTGCAAAGATGGCACTGTGGGAACTGCTCCACTGAGAATGTGAATTACAAGCATTGACAAACCAAACACTCCATATCTTTATATCCGTGCACTTCATTTGTACCGCATATAGGCCTACTGTCAGTGATGGATACCCTTGCAGATGCGTTAACCTATATAGCAGAAAACAGTCATGAAATAAAATGCTTTCAATAGACACTTTCCCTCACAATAGCCAGTGCCCTAGTGAGTCTGCCATTCTGTGGGCAAATTACAGGGTTTTGTAGGTTTCTATAGGAGTAGTGGGGGCTAGATAAAACCATCATTATTGTGCACATACACTGTCAAACACAACCCCAGAACTGGGAACAAAGAAATCACTCCAACTGTATTGTCTGTCCTGCATAAGTCTATAATTAGTTTTCCCCTTGTTACAAAGTGGGCATATGTTTCATTGAACCATGAAAAGAAACAGATTACTTCAAACCTTGCCCTCGTTCTCTTTCTCAGAGATAGTTTAACAGCAGGCAAAGATAAGAGAAGATCTACAGGGAGGGACTTCAGAATGTGTCTCATATCAGGCAGAGAAAGGAAAGTTTAGACGCAGAGTGGAATCAGGAGCCCGGGGCTCGTGTCTTCAAATCGCCGTTTTATCAAGCAGTCTCTGCTGTGACACAGAGACAATGTTAGAGGTATCATAATTAGTTTTGTCAGTGTGCATTCATCAATTCTATTACATGTAATGTATGATGTGCATTTGCTCAGTACACAAATACACAATGATGATAATATCAATAATTATATCATCGCTCATGCCTGCTGTCCATTATGGAGAAATTGCAATAGACTACACATCCTGTCTCATAACTACAAGGCATTTTAAGAGTGAAGGGGTTTACACTGGCATCAATAAAATATTAAGGGGTCATATTTAATTGCAAGGGAGATGAGAGCTGAGGCTAGGCTAATTATCTGTATAGCCTGACAGCAACATGTTATTTAACTTCACCACTGGGTCGTTGTTAATGTTGGCCATTGGGCTGCGGACATGATGAGAGTCACTCCCAAGGGTGCAGCTGAGCCAATTTTGTGGCAGCAATAATTACCCATCATGTGCCAAAACGACAACAGTAATATACAGATGTGATGGATTCATTCTTCATTTATTCAGTTCTTATGGCTTAAAACCAAAGGATACTGTAGGCCCTGAATTCCATATACGCCTTCTATTTCTTTGTGACCTGGTTTCTGGCTAATGCAGCTCTGATGTTATGAAAATACCAGACGAAGAAGGCTAGAATGCAAATCAGAGGCTGTAGGAGAGAAAAGATTGATGAACAATAGGGGAAAACTGAAAAAGAAATTACCTGAAACACATAAGAACAGGGAGGAGGCGAGAGAGCGGTGTCATGGGAGTCGAGAGAGGGTTGTGCCATGCTATTGAATGTCTGCAAGAGTACAGTCTCTGATTTCTTCCATTTCTGCCTTTTTTTTTCCTTTCAAAGAGCACTTGAAAGCTCTTCTGAGGCATCAAGCATGTGGGAGTGAATGGGGAGGAAGGCTGAGGCTCAGATTGGGCAGGGCTGGGGAAAGCAGCTTCCTCTTTCTCTATCCAGTGCAAATAAGTGGAATACTCACAGGTCCAAAGGCGTTGCAGCCCAGAGCTCCAACCAGGCATCTCTGAGGAGCCCTCGGATAGTCAGAAGTGGAAATTGTAGGCGTTAGGCTGGGCAGCCGGGATGAAGGCTTCGGAAAAGTATCCACACTTGGGTAAAATAAAGGAACACAGATGTGAATTTCTTTAGAGGGCTATTTTTTTTAACCAAGACAGCAAAATATTGTACACTGTCACATGGTTTTGCAACACTGTTATCAACAAACTGTATTCAATCTCGTCTTTAATTTGGACACTTTCTTTTTTTGCTGCACAATGCTGATGAATTAACGTAAGATAAAAGGAAATATTGACTCAATCCAATTGGTTTTTTTTAAGTTTGCAATTTAATATAATTAATCAAAAATGCAGCCAACCTTTGGATGTTCTGTCTTCTGGGAGTAGCTTCAAACAGTATCAATTATGGAAACTGGCTCAGAGGAGTCAAGTCAATTCTCTATCAATAAAGTATTCAGCAGCAATCATCAAGAGATTAGGAGAGAGATAAGTCAAGAGCAAACCTCCAGGACTGCCGGACTCTACTGTATAGTAGCTTCAAACGATCAAACAGGAGGCCTTCCAGTAAAACACTGAAGAGTGCTAAAGTTGCATAAGCTGCTCTGCAGTGCCTTCATGAACTATGACATAGTTTTAAAGTCAAAGTTTTAGAAGACATGGTGGTTCCATGATATTTGACAGTCATTCATATGTTCATTCATTTAACTGCTTATCCTCTTCAGGTTACAAGTTGTTTGGTCATTAATGTATTTAAGCAAAGACATTTTGTTGATGTGTCCACCACAAATAAATTCCCAATTTAAGTACATTTTAATGGCCTAACAAAGTCGAGCACAAAGAAGACTAAATTACTTCGTTTTGCAGCTGACAGAAAGAAATGAGAGTACTACGGTAATCTTTTGCTCAGCCTTGTTAAACAAGCCGTTATCAGATTGCCTGCAGATGACTCACATGCGCATGCATACCAATGTGAAAACAAACCCCCCCCCCCCCCCCCCCAAAAAAAAGCATGTTTGCAGACTTGTACAGAATTATACAAATTGTCTTTCACAGTATGAGCATTTCTCTGTATAGATCAGTGACACCTTCAATATTTACAGGTCTTTCTCTCAGAAAGCCTCTGTTGCGGCACAATCATTACAAATTGATTGCAAAATAGCTAACAATCATGATTAAATCAGTAACTTCTTGTCTACGCTTCAGAGAATGGGGAGAAAATTAACTTCCCACCAACCTCATTTTTTTCCGAACATGAAATAATGATTTTCTGCCAGTCTAATTACAAAGCCAACATCTGATCAAGCCCACATCCAGAGGGTATTATCACGTGCGCCAGTATTAGACCTCATTACCAGCCTGAGTGCAGAATTATTACATCTTGTAATTGGATGGTGAGATTTATATACAGATCAGGCCGGTTTCTGTAAGATTGTAATTACAGGCTTCGTTGGTTAGCCACTTATCACTCAGCAGTGGAGTGCAGGAAATTGACGCGTGGAAGAGCATTCCATTAATCCCTCACCCTGTCAAAGGGGGAAATGCTGTACCTTCCATGTCTGTTTTAGAGACAACAGCATCTTTGAACATCAAACAATCTATCACCCCCCTCTTTAGCCTCTTAACTGGTCAGATAGGCCCCCGGTGTCCTCAGCTCTTTCACGAGTATTCATGGAAGATTTGTCCAAAAAAAAAAAAGATTCAGACATAAACTTGGAGCAAATGAAATGAAAAATGACAGAGGAGGGAAAAGGGAGAAATGTGTTAAATCATGAAGCTGATGGAACACACACAAATTTGCTGTCCACAGTCCTGCAACTCAGCAAAAACAACAACATCTTGATCCCTGTGTCAGCATGACACCAGCCGTGAAGAAAAGAAAGCCTCAGCACCGCTTTACAGTTAACAACCATGGGACTTACTTTCTCTCTGCATTTTACAGATCCATCTCCTGTAACAATCAATACAGGCTTTCATTTTATGAGACAAGGAGTTAACTTGTTCAATTACGCCACAGACAGCTCTATTCTTTTGTAACAAGTAATCTAGATAGTGAAATCAATACTGACAGCCTCACGGCACGCTAGCTAATTTCATATTACCTCCAGCCAATGGCAGAGCAGCTCATAATGGAGCTGTAGTTCCACTTCATTATAAGAAAGGAGGGGCGATCAATACTCACACACATTAACACACTTAAACAAATGCAAGCAAAAGCTGTCTGATTTTCCACACACAGACTAACACAAAAACATATAGGAAAACAGAGCAATGCTAATTCAGAACCCACACGTGGGTTACACAGAGCTGTCTGATGCAGGGCAGATGGGGGGTGTGGGGGTGGCTGGGGATGCAGGGACATTACCCCCACTGAAATAAATTGCACTGCCATATTCAGCAAACAGAGAGCGTAAATACAAGCGCACAGAAATACACACCTCTGTCAAGCAATCATGAGGGAAATATCCCATTTTTTATTCACTGATTGTCTTTAACTGGTCACGCAAATACACACAATGCAGTACACAATTAACACTTCTTCACAACAAGGTCGTGACACGATTCAGGGGTTGACTATTAATAGGAAAGGGAAAAAGAAAAATGCGGGCGGATAACCTTCAGATGGAGGATCAAGTCTTTGACCTCTGCAGCTAATTACGAATTAAACTCCATATCTGCTTTTGTACGAAAAATATCTCCATTCTTTTTTTTCCCATTATTGTTATCACTCTGTGGGATTAGCTGGGGACTAAGGGGATGATGTTGTCTAATCCGATGTCAACTGTACAATTACTCGACTCATCCATCCCTTTCCAAGAAAACTAAGACACTGTCGATTTAGATAAGATGTCTTGAGAAAGAATGGGAACGTAAAGCCTTTGACAATTGCGAAGTGCAGAAGGCACAGCGTCACTGACGACTGCTCTTGGTAAACAAACTCAATTCTCGTTAGAGTTAAATCAGACGCTGCGTTTTCATAACTTCCTATTATGCGATCTGGATTTATTGCACTCATTAATAATATTTACAGGTTAGGGTTATGCTGCAAACGTTGTGACAACGGCATCATTTAGCTTTAGTAAAGGACGGCTATGGGAGAGCTCTCAGCTGCCTGAGGTGAGAACCCAATTAAAAGTATTTTAATCTAAACTTACCTCAATATGTTTTGTTTGTTCTCCTTTCATTGCATTGCCACTATTCCATATTGAGCTCCAGTTATCAAACAGACAGACTTTATGAGCCAGATCAGTCTTCAACTATTAACAGGTTGGCAATGTCTCAGGAAAGAGTCACAGGCCAAGAAGAAAGGCAAGTATTTTGCTGGAAATGCATTTAGGATTCAGCAGTTCAGTGGCTGTAGCTAGAAATTATTATTAATTATGCGTACACAACATCCATCATGCGCTGTGATGAAAGCTTGGTAATATAACGTTTTAATGTGTGAATCATTATGCTAGTAGTAGCTGTTCAGTACGTGGATTACACATGTATTAGTCACACATTTTATAGGACACTTTCTGCAACACGTTTGCATAACATCCTCATTAAGAATTTTTTTTTGTTCATTTCTCTGTATGCATATTTTGATGCAGAGCGGCCCTTTCTCCAGCTCCATAATAAATGTTTGGGAAACAACACAGACGTTGTAATTGTTTAAAGATATCTGCAGGGTAGAATGGGATGGAATCAATGTCTATATTATAAGCAAGGACTTTTGGCTGAGCAGGTTATTCTTTTGAGCTCACTGTCACCCTATTAGTTTGCTAAATATTTTCTGCAAAATAAAATGTTAGTCTTTTTTATCATTTCCACATAACAATATATATAAAGCTAGTCTCAGCATATCAATACATTTTAAAGAACAATCTGATTAGGGATTTTTTAAAACTAAATTTGAAACATACATTACAAATAAGAGATATGATATTGTGACATATTTAATTATAACTTCAGATATTTAATTCTGAAATAGTGCTCATTCCTGTGGTGCAAGGTTTTGTCATTTCAAAATCCTTGATTATATATCTGTTGTCTTTCTTTTAATACAAAGCACAGAGTTCATATATTTTATTTTTGAATGTGTTTTTTTGCTGGCAAATATGTGCTCTCTAAATGTCCTTATTGTTTTATTGTGATTCTCCCCCAAGTTTGAGGAAATTCAAAGCAGACATCATAGCCAGCCCTCCAAGGAAGACATAACATATGTGGAGGTTAAAACTGCATCCTTTCTCCAGACCCTAACCCTTTCTGCACAGGTGCCCCATCTACCCAGGTGGAATCACTGATGCCACAACTTGGCTATGATCCCTCGCCATCGCTCCACCTGCTAATGCTGTCCCCCGGGACCACAGTTGTCTCTTAAAGTACCACTGCTAGCAACTTAACCTGCATTTTATTCAATTATGTTTTCCTTTACCTTTATTTTTTTTTACATCTGAGTGCCCCCATTTATCTTTGTCTTGTAATTAAAATGTTCAAGTGCAAAGAAAAAATGTATTTCAGTACTAATTTGTTCGTTTTTAATGTTATTTTTTTTAAATTTCAGATTTATGACAAATTCTGAATATTCATGTGTTGCCAGTTGATAATTATTGAATAGATGATATTAATGCAGATCGTGTTAAGAATTCATTTGAAGTACTGTATATGGCAAAGGAAATGAATGACCCAAACTAGAACTACAAGCATACAAATAAGAGATACAATGGCACAGAGACAGATGGGATCATGAGTTAAGACACTGAAGATTCCAACTTACTGTCTCCCATTTTCACCTCCCATTATCTGATTAGCCCCCCATTTCTTCCCCATCAGTGCAGTGACCTGGATTTCAGTCGGCTCGCGATGGTCAGCCGGGGCGTGGTCTGTAGAGAAGGGCCAAACCATTTGGGGGTGGCGGAACCATAAATCAGCAGCAGCAGGAGAGTAGAGTGAGTGGGATTTATAAAGATGTTGTGCTCGGCCAGCCCACTTGTGGACACTTTGATGAATTCGCCAGCACATTGCCAAGGCAAACTACTTCATTATAGCATGGCCCAGTGGTCATTAATCTCCCTGGGAGGCCAGCATCCTGGGGGATCGCCAGACCAGAGAATTTATTCAGGCCTGGAGGTACCCATTTCATTAGCCATTCAATCTGTTCTGTCCCCCTCCTCTCTCTCTTTCCATCACTCTATCTGTACTTGCTTATATTATACAATAAATAGCACTTTGATTTCTCAGTTTTTCCTCTGCGTATTTTATCTTTGTCATGACAAATTGCACATTCGTACAATAGACTTTTAACTGTTTGAATTCAAAGTGTTTGTTTGTATTTTAATGCACATTAATTGATTTTGGATTCGTATTAAATGGGATCATGTGGTTCATGTAATTAATGGCTTAAGGGTTCTGCCTGATGACCACAATATTGTTTGAAAATATGTATGTTCATGCATTTATTGTGAGCAATATTATTATTATTATTATTATTATTATTGTAGTTGTTTTATTGTACCAGGATAGAGCAGGAATGCTAATTCCCACCTGTAGTCCCTTCCTGGGCAAATTAGAATCTCCAATTCTCGTACGTTGCATGTTTTCGGTGGTGGGAGGAATCCGGAGAACCCTGGAGAGAACCCATGCAGACACGGGGAGAACATACAAACTCCTCACAGAAAGGTCCCAAGTGCTCAGATCAGGTAGGTCAGGTGTAGATCAGGTGTAATGTACCACATCCCAGCCCTTAGGGTGAGGAGTGTGTAAGTCAGAGTGCAGATTCCCAGAGGTAAACTGTACACTGGCTACTTCAGTTCTGTAATGGTGTCATCAGAGGGGGCAAATGCTGCTGGCCCAACATGTTATAGGAGGGCCGACATCCAGTGATTACTTATTGATGCTGGGACTCCTTCCACACACACACACACACACTGAAAAAAATAGAGTTATATTCTCTGTCTATTACTGTGATCAAACAGATGAATCTTTGACACAGAAACAGCGCTACACAAAATGCATACATGCTTCAATGTGAATCAAGGCTGCCACGGTCATTCAAGTTCTAGGATAACAATATATCTTCTTCTAGGGCTTACTAAACAACTCAGGTTAGTTGCAGTGGCATTATGAAGACCAGCAAAGGCATTGTAACACTGCATGAGACATTTATACACGTTACTGTATTCTAGTCTGATAGGTACTCACTAAGGGCTCAATCCTAAACTTTCCCCCAAATGGTATGTGATCTATTTAGTAAAGAAAAAGGGAGAAGCACAAAAAGTCATTTAAGAGCAGAATGAAAAGCCTTGGTAGAAAAGTACACAACGGTGGCGCAGGTGGTTGAGCTGGTCGTCCTATGATCAAGAGGTTGGCGGTTCGATTCCTGGCTCCGGCACATGTGTCCGCTGTCGTTGTGTCCTTGGGCAAGACACTTCACCCACATTGCCTGCGTGACTGTTGTGAGTGAGTGAGTGTTGGTGGTGGTCAGGAGGGCCGATGGCACAGATTGGCAGCCTCGCTCCTGTCGGTCTGCCCCAAGGTGGCTGTGGCTGGTAGCTTACCACCACCAGGTATGGTGTGAATGAATAATGCACAGTGTGAAGCGTCTTTGGGTGTCCAGAAAAGCGCTACATAAAATCAGGCATTATTATTATTATTATACACCATTGAGGCATGTTCAAACAAATGGATGGGGTATATGGTGATGATGTACTATGTTGTATCTTTTTTACTCTAAATAAAAATGAATGGACAACAATATTACTGACGCATAGCCATACAAACCATTAATTAGTTGGTATGTATCCTGTACATTTTTGTTTTTGAGCTGTCCCCCAGTGGACCCCGGACATAAACTGTACACAGGCTAAATAAATGATGATGGCTTGCACACCGTGTGTGTGTATGTGTAATAACGTGAACATCAACAGCAACTCGCTCTGAGTCCCAGAGCAGCAGGAGGCCTTAAATGGAATCATTTGCTTCCACTCAGGCCGCACACTTTAGCTATTTGCCAAGCATATTATGTGCCTTTAAGTAGCAGCCAGGCCTGAAATGTGACTCTGGGGCTCGGGCTATCAGGGAGGAGGCTCGAATCCTGTGAGAACACATTGAGACAGTGTCAGCGCTGGATGAAGCCTGTCAATTAGGAGGAAAGTGAAATCTATAAAAATGAAGGTGAAATAGAGGGAGAACCCTTCCAGAGGAAAAACACAAGAAGAAGAAGCAATAAGCTCTGCATATGGGCTAATCAAAAAGGTAAACAACAAAACTATTTAAGCAATTATAAAGAAGAGAGACATGAATAAAAAAGTATGGGAAGTGATTTCCTGTCACATTGCCATGTTGAATACAATTCAATTCAGCCTGTTGCTGGGACAATCAACAATATATGAGGCAACGGTGCAGATGGTTCATAAAGTTTACAGACCTGGAGGAGTTTAAAGCAGATCGGTTTCTAAGAAAGTTTAGATTGGTAGCTTCTAAGTTTAAAATTAGTGATGGAAACTGAACAGACATGACAGGAAGGATGCAGAAATACATTTTTACCTGAACAATGCACTTTTTTAAAATATTGAATGAAGGTCAGAATCCCCTATTAAACCTATTTTGTTGATCCCTACTTATTACGTTCTTTCACATAAACGCCATAATTCCAAACACATTGTGCTCACTGTGGTTAAAAACAAATCAATTTGTGCATCATACTTACACTTTGGTGATGCAATGTCATTCTGTGTCGTGTCAATTTAAATGGCAAACAATGAACAATATAAGCTCCATTCAAAAGCAAGCAGCTTACCTATTGTTGCAGGGAGAAAAGAGAAATCATAAATGGGAATAAAACAACCTCCTCAAGAGGAAGGTAAAAACAGCAGAAACAGGCACAGACAAAAACAGAAGTACAACAATAAACACTCATCATAACCCCACATAAAGTCACACACTGAATCTATCCCAACACTGACTTTACTTTACCTAAATAGTGCAGTCCCATAGCAATCACCACGAGATGATGACAAACAGGGATGCAAAACATATTTCCTGGTGGAAGACCAATCTAAATTAAACCTGCTGGTCGGAGCAAAAGCTCCTTATGTAGTGATAAAATGCCAAGATAAAATGCTTATGGTGTGTGTGTGTGTGTGTGTGGGTGTGTGTGTGTGTGTGCCCGTGCCCACACACTGTCGTGTGTACAAAAATGCAAACCCTTCGTTCTGGATTTGGAGCTTATGATGATAACCCTATTACGCTATCAGGAAGCTTTCATGACAAAAAAAAAAAAATCAATGATATCTTTCCTCGAACCTTCTTCTCATTTGTCTTTGGAAGCTCACTAGATTCTCACTCAATGTCAGATCTGCAATCTCACTCCAACAACACCAGGATGCCGTAAGACCCTGGAGAAAGCAAGCAGACGCCATCAGTTGATCTATCATGCCATCTCCTCACCGAAGAGAGGACGGAAACATCAAGTCCTCTTCAAATGACATCTGAACATCAATATGTGGTCCCCGCCCATCTGATGTGACAGTAAAAACCATATTGATTTCCAGCCAGATTAAGGGTACTACTGGGAGCAGTTTAAACATAAAAGCTGAAGTGTCCCAGCCCAATCGTGACTGATATCTCTTATGCCAACAGCACACTATGTAAGATCATATAGAGACAGACGGACAGACAGAGACAGACATACAGACAGAAGCTTGTTTAATGTGCCATAGCAGATCAATACTGATGCATGTGTGCATGTCAAATTAATGTAGGGACACCTACATAGAAATAAAGGGTGTATTTTTTTACAAATAGGTGGCCCTACATTATCCATATGGATTGATAAGAGACTGCTCTATTTTGTATTAGCAGTAGAATATTCAATACATTTTCTATAACAACACAGTTAATTGTCCATTGATATCAAGAGCATGGTAATAGAACTCCGTGATCATTAAACCTGCTCCTATAATTTTTAATCATTTGCATCATTAGTTTGATAAGAAAGATTATATTTTACTTACTAAACCATTATTTATGGCCCTCACATTACGACCACAGGTGCACGCAGGCACATACAGATGTGCAAGAAAATAAATGTACATGTAAACACCTATTCAGCCCACTAACATTTTCCTTCCCCCAGCTGCGTTGCCGTACTAAAGCCATGCATCCTGATGGCACTGATGATGCTTCATGCAGCCCTCTGGCCTCTGAAGGTTAACTCCCTGACCTCTGCCGTCTCCTGGGTGAGAGTTGCATTGATAAATAGGCCTGCTTACAGACAGAAAACATGCCCTGCAGACCTAAGCAGAGAGCACACATTACTATATTGTAGCTATAATTCCCCATATCAGAATCCATGGAACTGTGTTAATCTCGTAGATGGCCTTTGATTAGCATTGTTTCATTATGTTGGGAACCCATTTCTTTCAGTACACACGACACGTGAGTCAACCTTACGCAGTTACCCACACGGAGAATCTAAAGTAGGGATAAGTTAAAGAGGACGAGTGTGGAGGCGAAGGAAAACAGGATGGCATAAGACTGAAGGCGCAACGCTCGATATGAAGGAATTAATCATGTAGTTTAGAAACAGATGAAAGACTGCAAGGAAAATAGAAAGAATTCTTGCTATTGGCCGAAACTTAGCATCCCATTCTGTGTTGGAGCACAATCATAGTGAAGGGTAAGACCCAAACACACATGCATTTGAACTTGGCTAAATATGGCTGTTGAACATGCAAAAAACAAGCCATTAGAGCTGGTTCAGGAAAACAAAATATGACTCCAGCGAGAACAAGCAACATTGAAGGGATGGGGGGGGGGGGGGTCGGCGCTTTTGAAGTGGCTCTGAGTACTCCCCTGACAGTTCAGAAATATTCATTTGAAAAATGCAGCAATTCACACTCGAGTGAGCGGAGAAGTGTACATTGGGTGGGAAGATGACTGGGTTTAATTTCCAATTATACTGAGAGGGGTGGTGAGAGCAAGGGAGGGAGCAAGCAGAAAGAGAAACAAGGGAATTAGAGATAGAGAGAGAAAGGGGGGAAATAAAAATGCTACATATGAGATGATCAGGATTCCCTAAAAAACATTTTGACATTTTAAACCTAAGGCAGGTTCAGGCAGTAAATAAAGGGAGCGGGATCAATAGCAGTCAGTGATAAGGGGATAAGGCAAGTAAATATGAAATACAACCTAACAAAATGGTATGGATTTCCAATGGGGCCAGGTGAGAGCTGCTTTGAAATGCAAATAGTAACTTATGCACATTGTCCTTCGCAGGCCTTGCCACCTATTGATCTGCTAAAACAAATTTTATCGATCACTGAATATTTAATGGTGATAATTAAATCTATCGTGGAGGCACTTACACCCCATTTCCAGTATTCATTGTCTTACTCAGGAGACCTGCCTTTGACACGGCGAAGCTTGAAGACTCCTTGGTGAGGAATAGCACAAAAGTAATTACAATAAAGCCAGATATTGAGTTCATGTTGAAAATACGGCTCAGACTGTTCCCTGTCAGCCTCCGTGTTTCCCAGAGGAAGAGACATGTCCACTTAGTGAAAAATCAGCTCGTATCATTCTAATTGCACTATAACGATCGCTGCTTGGAGTGGCAACCGTTTCGCCTTTACAATCATTGCTTTCAGCTATATCTCTTTCAACTCCTCTGCTGAATTGCTGACAGGGTTTGTTTGACATACTGTAACACCATCTTCAAGTTGGTGGGAAAGTGTGCGGTTTATTACAATAGCTGGTATTTAATTTTTTTTATTTTTTTTGGTCAGGAGAAATACCCTAAAGAGCTGCCTTACAAGACTTTCATGCATGAAAGGGTTAAAGTTTAACACATTTTGGGTTTTTGCCCTCAAATTTGCTACTGTACAACCGATCATTTCATATACATAATCATGGTTGGGAGTCAGTGCAGTTTTACCTTCTTTTTGGCTGTAGCTATACTGATCAAAATTTAATCATCAAAGTCAATGGCACAATTATGTAAAACACGCCAATTGAAGCGAAAGCATTGGTGAGGTCATCAACTTTCTTCACTGAAGAAATATATTACTTCTGTACTCCTCGTGTTTCTTACAGTTTTTCTCAGTTCCTTTTCATATCTACAAACCCTAAAATGTCCAACAATAACACAGTTTTGATCATTGATTTAATTTGGCACATATTTTCCCTACATCAGACAATACCGTTTTTTTGTTTTGTTTTTTTTACCTCCATTGATGGATGGATGGTTGAAACATCTTCATGAAGCCCACTTTGAGATCTCATCTGAACCTCTTGACCAACCAACATTGAACTAGCACTTTTTTGTGGTTTTGAAACTTAAAGCTTATTTTGACTGATACCTGAAAGATCAGATCAATTATATCTTCTGACTACCCAAAATGTCAGCTCTACCTTGCCTCACTCTAAAAATGTCCTTCCACTGATGGGACATAAACATGAGCGAATAAATATGTCCTTAATCGACCGACATGATTTATGGCTTTAAAAAACTGGCAAGCAGGAAAAGGTTGCTGTTGGAATTGTATAAGAGGGCAGCTCTGACTGCATGGGCCAGTGTTAAACAAAGTGCAAATCAATAGCCCTTTTATTAGTGACCGCAATCAATGTACCAGTGAGTGAGTGAGCCAATTAATGCTATTGACTGCCTGGGCGTAAGGCGTAGAGGAAGAGAAGTGGTGGGTGTCAAAAAGCGATAGTGGAGTAAATATGGGAAACAATTGCAGAGGATGACCAGCAGTGTCTTGTGTTCCCTCTCATCTGTAGGAAAGGGGGGCATCTGTGGAGCGAGAAGGCCAGATTCCCACTGAGAAAGAGGCCCCAGGGGTCTGCGGCTAAGGACAACCTGACAGAAAGCAGAGGCCACCTATCTCCCAGAAGGAAGTGAGTGTGTGTGCATCTGTGTGCATGTGTGGGTTTGTGTATATGGAGTTGATGGGGGGGGGTTAGGAGATGGTCCTTCCCCCAGCCCCTCAAACAACCTTCCATTCATGCACATCATCTCTCGGTACTGAGGGTGAACTGCACTGGGAACAGAGCAGCTCTCCTCTTCTCACCGCTGGTTTTGAATAGTAATGAGGTCACAGGGCTATAAGGTCTCCTGCACACTCAGTTCCACCTTACTCCCCAAGAAGCTTACCGCTCAATGTGTGTGTGTGTGTTTGCATGTGTGTTGTGCAAGATAACCTATAGGCTTTGGGACATTCTTTACGCAAATTCCCATGGTCTCTTTATAATAGTGAATATGTATGAGACATTAGCTTTTAGCTCTAATGGTTTTAACAAAGCTTCCTACTGCTGATAAGGCATCACTTCAATCTTCTCTTGATTGCACCTGTTAAAAGTTGCAGTGTCGCCGTAACGCATAAAAACAATACATGCCTCAACTAGAAAATCGTTCAGAGAGCGCAGACCTCTGCCGAGCAGCTCATTCCCCTCCTAATTGGATTTACGCCGTTCACATGTTGATCTGGATCATTATCAAAAAGTTCTAAATTGCTCTAGGTATCAGATTTGCTGTGCATTTGTAACTGATTTTTGAATCTGGAAGAGGGTTTTCAATGTTAAAATTCAATATTTTTTACTGACTCCATTCTGGATCCGATCCGGATGAAATTTGGTGGTACGATAGAGGTCCCCACTCTACGTGATTGTCTCAAATTCCATAAACATTGGTCAATAATCAACCAAGATACTGAGGAACAGATTTTGAAGCTACATTGACTGCAATGTTAACAAAAATGTCAAACTGATCCAGGATCTCTTCTGGATTGTCACCAAAATCTTATCATTTTTTTCTGTTAACATTCCCAATATTTCCAAAAATTATTCATCCAGATCCATCCAGAACTTTTTGTGTTAGCTTGCTAACATACGGATGGACGGACAGACAAACACCTGCAATTACATAACCTCCGCCTCAAGTAAGATTTCATTCAGAATTGTGGCTATTCCGAAAAACAATTTGATCAACATCAATGTCTTAATTGTATTATTGTATTGTATTATTTTATGCCTCCATGCCCTTCCTTTTTGTGTTGCATTACTTCCTGTGTTCTGTGTCTGACCTCTTTCCCTCTCGTTGTCACACCTGCTCTGATTAGCACACCTGCTCCTCATTCCCTTCGTCACCCGGCCTTCTTATCCTCCCTCTGTCTGCAGTCCTCTGCCAGTTTGTTGAACCTCACAGTCACCTTCCTGTAATCTCGTTTTTAAACATTTGCCTGATTTTTGACTTTGCCTTTTGATTAGGCTACTTTTGCCAACCTATATTTATTTTTCTTGCCGTCATACAATGTAATGTCTACAGTATGCTTAAATGATAGCTGTAGAAAGACGCAGAAATGCTGTCTGAAACATTTTACAAAATACTAAGCGTCCCGTCCCACCTTTGTAGCAGAATTGTTCTGCTGACATAAACTTATGTTTGGGAGCTCGGTTCCTCAGGGGTGAAGATGACATCTGCTTCATGTAAGCTGACTGTGTACCACTTGGATTCAAGGTTATCAGGCTCCCTCTATCAGCCGGCAGTCAGAACATGAACCTCTCCTTCCTGAAGGAAACCTTCCAAACCAGCGTGCTGACAGCTTTGGGAAGAGAGCGAAAAGGAAGGACTGAAGCGTCCTGGAAGGAAGAGAATGGACTGGAAGAGAGACCAGAGGAAACGACAGTGTGTGTGAAGCAATGAGCCCCTGGCAAAGACCCTCACACCCTGGGGGGAGTACTTGGGGTTACAAGACTAAAGCCTCAGTCCTCAGTCTTACTACTGTCCCAAATGACCCTGCCCAGCCAACTCATGACCTAGTCACCTAGTGTGTTGATAAAACTTGCTTACATTTTCTGAATAAAGTGTACTTTATATACTGCAGGCTTGTCTACAGGATATGTTACTGAGAATTGTATATAAGCTAAGAGCCACACCAGTTTGGGCCTGCAAGACAAGCTCATGGTTTGATCTGATGAAACACAATCTGATGTGGAGACAAGATGAGCCTTAGCACTAAAAACTGCCCTCTTTCCCTTTAGCTGATTACAAGTATTCATGTATCTCATCACATCAATTCTGTTCTTAATCAGGGAACCTTAATCTAACCTAATGTAGGTGGGAGCTTTTTAAAGCATGAAAAGAAAAGAAGACAAAAAAAATCTTCAAATCTCCTGACAGAATCTGATGATGAAAATGTTATCCTGCTGGGTAGCTTTTACTTTGCCAAGGTGCAAATACATGAGAGGTGAGCGTTTGCTTTTGTCACACATTTGATGTGTGCTCTTTAATTTAAAAAAGCACTAAAATATGTAAGAAATCATGGGTGTAATTACCCGCTCTTATTTCTGACTCTCCTTGGTCGAACATTTGGTCAACTTTAGCGCTCGTGCTCGTCATTCTGTATGCTTTCTCTTTCATTTATCCTAAAGGTAACACCGTATGTTTACTCTAAACACCTTGGGTTGACACTTCTGTTTGCCAATGAAATTTTAGCCAAGCTCCATACCAAAGAGCTGTTTTACACATGCTCAGATGCTACCTGTGCCGATCTGTTTTCCCAGCAGCAAAGTCAACACAACACTTGTTGAAGGACCCTCTTTCACGTATCTTTAAAAGGAATGTTGTTCACCCCCCCCCCCCCCCCGCCGCCACACATATACACACACACACAGATAACTTTTCTCTCCATATTTTACCCCTTATTGTTCTTGGAATATACATCCTTAAGATAAATACAAGAGACATCTTCATTTTAGATACAGTACCGGTACCTCCTCCACCAAATTAAAAACATCTTGAAATGAGCAGGGAAATAGGATCTTAATGGGAGCCATGTTACAGAATGTCAAAGGTACTGTGCCTTTATTGAGAGGCTTCCGTGTTACCCCAGACCAGGGGGCCTCATGGAGATCTGATCCAGTCCTCTTGATTTCTCCAAATAAACCTTGACAATTTGCAAATCAGAAATTAGCCTGAACAAGGGAAGGTTGAAACAAAACTGTGTGTTTTTTTTCTGTAATCTGATGATGTATTGGCCGTAGAGGCCGAGGTCAGGGTTCGCTCAGCGACATGCACTTTTCTCCTTGACATTAACCAGTGAAAAGTCTAATCAAAGGTATATGATTTCACCTTCCCTACAGTTAACAAGACCTTTTGATGTTGGTGACCATGTAACATCTGCTTTTAGGTTTTGTGGAACGTGGTAGCCCTGTTCTCTCTCTCTGTTCTTAAGGTGGATTCATATTTGTAGAAAGTAAAAAGCTCAGAACTCAGACAGAACTTGCAATTGATAAAAGGAGATTGAAAGCGAGATTAAATAAGACTGCAGAGAGGAAATCTCTCTGACAGAGGCAGAAATTTTAGGAAGCTTAAAACATTTTAACATACTGGTTGATACTTTATTTTATTCATGTGAGTCTAAGATTTCAGAATTCGGAATATACTTCAGGGCTACGCCTTATTATTAACAGAAAGAATAGGAGTGAAAACGATAATTTAATTACGGCATATCATAACTGTTTAAATAATTAATCGGAATAGACGTCAATGTGACCCAAACTTGAAGTATTTCTACTCTATTCTATTCAATTGCATGTGCACAAACCAAACCTATAAATGGTTAAGGATGATTTTATTTTTTGCTGTTTTTTGGATTTTTGTTCCCAGACAAGAAAATAAACCATCATTAACTCCTCAGCCTGACACATTGTGGTTACAGAGGAGCTGAAGACAAAGAAAAATGTTGCAGCAAAAAATATTTTTAGCCGCATATGGATCCAGTTGGAAGTCCACCATGGAAGGACCTCCACTGGCTTAGCAGCAAATAGGGAACAGAGGGCCCAGATCATTGAACTGTCATTGGTTGAATTGTGATTTGCATCATATTGGGGTCTTTGGCTGGAACTCAGGGGCCTGGGTATGTATATAGAAAACACAGAAATCTGTCTGGTACCAATTAGCATTGAATCCTAAACATACATGATGGCAGTCAGATCAATTTTCTTATACCTGTAGCAAATCCAGAGCTAAGTGATAATGACTATTAATTGGTCACTATAACCTTCTTTTAACAAGACAGCACATGACAACCTTGATTTTTGTCTTTTGCTCAATCTCAAGTCTAGTTGACCTGACTACATAACTTTGGTTTGGCCTTTCCTTTAATTAATATGTTGAAGAAAAATAATACATCTTCAAGTACATACATACAATAAATAGCTTTATGGAGAGCGACATTTTCCCTCTGAACTTTCAACTGAACTTTTAGCATGTGTTAAACGCTACACTGATGTTATTGGAATTGACACTGCTATGCATGAGAGAAGAGAGCGACGCAGCATTCCCAGTCATCATAAACCCACATTATATACACATGTACACAATTACACATGCAGAACCCACTGAAAAGTCCACAGTCCAAAGTCGGTTCCAGAAACCAGAAAAGAAAAATCCAAAACAATATTTTTTTTATTGTTTTAAAGAAGGGCAAATCTGACTGTCAGCTCAGTGAGGATTATTTTACCATGGTTGGCTCCCAAATTCCCCTTCATAATCCACTCGAGAAACTCTCGGTGAAGCCTTTCAAAATAATTTATGCAAACAACATCAAGAAACAGCTATTTGTATCGGCACCACTTTGCAATAAAGTAGACTGAAGCGAGACCAGATGGGACTGGGCCGGTTCTGTCTCTGTGTGGCCCAACACTTGGCAGCTCAACTAGTGATAGTGTACAGTAATAGTGAGAGTTTTAACAATCAGAACACTCCTAATCACATTTTGATTTTCTGGGTTTTTATGTGTATATCTGGGAACTATTGGAGCCATTTAGCATTTTCTTAATTTTTAGTTTTTGGGTCAAAGTCTATGTAAATAATAAATAAAATGAAATGACATTATATTATATTATATTAAATGTCGATAACGGGTTTTTACTATTGCACCGATCCATTCTACAACACAAACATGACCCCTGCCTTGAAAATATGCCATAAATGAGAGAAAATATGTTGTTACATATGATGACCTGTGTGGCGTTGACAGTGGTGGATGTGCTGTGGCCGGTAATTGGACTGACAGTAATAGGAACTGTCTGCCTCTGCAGGCCCGATAGAGATGAGTCACAACGCTGATGTGGATTTAGCAGCTGCAGTCGGAAGGAAACCATGCAACTGCAATTTTTGTCTGCCCTTTTTCTTCCTCTGTTTGAACACTGACATGATCATTTATGAGTTCAGAGAATTTCATAACCAAACAGCCCTCGAGAACTGGTCGCCGCATAAGCATGCAATTTCACAAACACATGGTTGTCAATGGGAAAATGAGCCTTCCCTTTGTCATTCCAGAGAAGCATGTTTTTCTTTCTTTGCAAATACAGTACATGCATTTACTGAACTGCAGCCTTTTGCTGCTGCTGGCCCTCCATCTTCAAGTTCGGTTTGAAGTAAGCCCTCCTATGAGGAGAAGACCGCCCACGCTCAAACACGGACATGGTGACCCCTCATTGCCAGGAACTAAAAATACTTATTTGATCATATTCATGTCTAAATGTGAGCATTAATTCACGAGGAGAGAAAAATCCACGCAACTCTACAGCTGCAGCTTAGACATGAAGGCCTACGCATATACCATTTGTCAACAAGAACACACATAGGCAAAAGGCCTGAGGCCCAGAGATGAAAGACGGCACATCATATGATCGACCCACAACCTACCCGTCCACACGCACACACCTCTAAACTCCCGGGGAGAAAATAGACACACATTCCTCCCACTCGTTCTCCATCTCTCTATCTATCTCTCTCACGCACACCACACTTGCACAAGCCAGGCACTCGCTCCATAAGCAGTAATTTCCCAGAGTCACTGCCAGCATTCCCTCACTCTTTCAGTGACAAGCTACAAATCCCTGACACCACCGCTGATGATAGCTTTACAGTAGAGCCTCAAGGGGACGCTGCCAGCAAGCGCACACAAACAACACACACATGCCACTTTTGTGTTCTGTCTTTCTCCCTTCAGTTTCCCTCTCTGTGTCTTTTGCTCTCTCCTACGAGCCCCAGCAGCCTCTGGGATATCCCAGCGCAAAATACCTTGGGTTTGTTTCAGTTAATCATCCATGAATTCTACGAGCAAAAGAATGAGGTTACAAATGAAACGCCAGCCATTCTTGTTTGTTAATGAGTTTAAATTGCATGAAATTAGGCCTAACGGATGTAAGGATGCTTTCATACTACACTTTGTTTGACAAAGTCAAAATACCAACAAAGGACATACCACTTGACAGCTGCGCTACTTCCATATGAGCTGTCATCACATGCATATTCCATTTTTTTTTTAATCTCTGTTCAACACTAATTTACGAAGACTGTCATCATGACATCACACTTGCCCTATCCCCTTTTTCTCTGTTGAATGATGCTCTAATGACTCCCCTCTGCGTGCTGCAATTATTCACCAGTCCTGGAGATGTTTGTTTTGGTGTTAACTGGCCACGGCTGTGATAATATTAGCCCTTCTCATTCTCATTTGAATATTTATTACTGTTCCTCCAATTTTTGATAATTTTTCAGCACTCATAGGGGGGACTTTTTATTTTATTTTATGCAGTACATGTGTGTGGTGTGTATAATAATGCCAGATCACAAGTGCCTTGGATTTATTGGCATATACCAATTTGGCTTTAATGAGATCACACACCTCTGGGTAGGTGCTGTTTCATATTAGGCTTGCTTATGCCTCTGTCTCTCCATCTGTCTGCCCTTATTACCATTTCATACAGCCCCCCCCCACACACACACACACCCACCCACCCACATTAAAACACCACCTCCTCTGCCACCCCCCGATTTGATGAAAAACCAGAAAGCCTTTGTGCGGTTCATTAAGTCAGCATAGGAAATGTATTAAGCAGGAAAATAGGGCTCGGAGCTATTGAATGTTGACTTAACCTTTCCAGGCTTTTTTTTTTCCTACTCCAGTGATGCTCCTAATGGAGGATGTGTGCATTACTCAATCACATTATAACCACATGGATCCTTTAATGCAAGCTATAATGTTTGGACTTGCTTTTTCCTAAATAGCATATAATAAAAGGTGAGTGTCTTTGTCTGCTAGTTTTACATGAATAGTCATCAGTCAAATAGTTCCACTGCCATGAGTTTAACAGAATTAACTTATTTGGACTACTTAACACTAGAAAGATTAGTAATTATCTGAACATTGTGGTGTTCTCTGTGTTGATGTTTGAAAACTTCAATGGAAATTATATTTTTATTCCTTTATTGACACTTATATTTGACTGCAGCCCATATTTTCTGCGGTCAAACCCCACAATCAGACAAAAATATCTGATTGTGGGGTTGTCACACATTTTGAGGGAAAGGTATTGTGGTCAGTCTCCCATTACAATTAGTGCTTCTTTCACCCTGATTCAGAGAGATCAGCTCTCAGAGATCACCGTGTATGCATTATGCATGAGTCTGTCCATATGCACTTGGGACATCATGTATGCCCTTGTGGAAATGCATTGCAGTGGAATGCAATTAAATGTAGTGTGTTTCAAACTTATCTGTGTACACATTATCCTATGGAATAACAACTCATTCTCATTAAACACGTTCTGATGTCCATCATTAATGATAGAATTAATTAAGTTTTTGTTTTTGAAATGATGAGCGATATATTTTTTCCACTTGCAAGTTTAAAAGAATGTATTTTAAAATGCTGTGATTCTTAATCTCTCCCTAACCTAAAGAATTATGTGGTCCTTTGGGGGGTGGAACAAAATCTTCTACGTCTAAAGGTAAATAAACGATTTAAGAACCCACTGAATTATCGAACCACAAAACTTGACAGCTGTTCTTCTTATTTTGTTGTTTCGTTTTCTAAAGTAGTTTTTTTAGTATTTTTTCTGCTTCAGATCGTTGATCCTGTAAATTATACAAGTGCCTTTCAACTTTCTGTTTCGTAAACCTACTTCATTATTTTCATTTGTACCAAAAGCACAAATTTGAACTTTTAAAAAAAACGTTATATCTGGATGGTTTTATGTTTTTTTGTTTTTTCCTTTTCCTTTGTAGATATAACACGTTTAAGTTATCTACATGCCTGCATAAATTCGGAATCTATAATTGGGTTACAGAATGGTCCTGAAACATACAGAAGCAAAATTCACATGAAATTAATCAACAAATTGGAATCAGAGGAACACATAAATGTCACATTTTAATTAAATAATGATTGAAAAGTTCAATACAGATTTAAGACATGGAAAACAATGTTTCCAGTCAAAGGGAGTTTTTCAGCAAGTTCCCTGTTGTAGTTCAGTCGCCTTTCAGAAGCACTTATCAGGGACCAAATACGTGATGTGGGTGAGCTTTGCTACTGCCTGTGGGTGTTTACTTCCCAGAGCCTGGAGGACCATGACGACTCTGTCCACTTTATCCCAGAGGAAAATCTCTTGACTGGAGATCTTCATCTTTTACACGCGGCTCTTTAGCGCCCCTCGGAGAAAAAAATCCATAATTGCAGATGTGTCCCCAAGGAAGCAAATCCCATATATCAGCTTGGGAAAGCAGGGCAAGAATAAATTTGGCACAAGGTACCAGTCGTGACAGTGGAGCCCTTTCACAGCCCTGGATAGTCAGAAATAGGCAAGCCATATGACTCAGTAGGACTGATTGTCGCTGTCACTGTCAATATAAATAAAGTGTGGAGGCATAGCGAATTAAAATACACCCCCTTCCTCCCTTTCTGTCCCAGCTCCATACCACGCGAGGAGGGAGCGCAGAGTGTTTATTTTTATAGAGGAGAGCGAAAGAACTATTGATGGTTGAGCTGCTGATCTAATAAGGCTTAAAATTATTTCTCGTTTCATTCACTGTGCGGCAGCATCATTCCTTACCCATCTTTCAAGTGAGCATCATTCAATTAAAATGCAATTCTCGTCGTCCCCATCCACAGATATTTAATTAGGCTGGGGAGCAGGGATTCCACTGTCTTTTTTCAGTGCGCAGCTCTTCGAATTTCACCTCTAAGGCATATTTTCACTCTGTTACTCGTTGGTTAAACAAGGGCATGTATCCATTTGTTAATTGATACAATTACGCATTACGCGTAACGGTCACGTAGGTCTCCAGGCGCGCATCCATCACGAGTCCATCGACCTGCCAACCCCCCCCCCCCCCCCCCCCCCCCCCTAACCGTTCCTGTTGGGACTCGTCCTCTTTCTAATAGAGAATGATAGAAACATAATCGTCATTAACTTCGGCGTGGACCTCTGGCCGGAGAGGCAGAGGCGATGATGGGTCGAAATAATGAAGAAAAAAAGTCTTGTGATTTTTTTTTTTTCTAATATATTGCAAATATGATAAGTTTACAAAACAGTTTAACATCACATGTATAGAAAAAGTTTAACATCACATGTATAGAAAACTTGTGGTTTACATATTTGAGACTCCAAAATAATCTCTTATTTGGAATGCGTATGCAAGAACTAAGCAGACCGTCAAAATGATGTTCTCCCCCGATTGATTTAACTTCGCAGAGGGTTTACACGCGTTGCCGTGATACAAATCAATAATGATGAACAATAATAGCATTTTCCCGAGACATTATCTGCGCAAATCGGTAAGAAAAAAATCTGATTACAAAACCGGGACAACACTGTGTACAGTGCGCCTTAAGAAACCCCTGCATTGGATGTGATTGGCAAAGGCATTACTCTATCTTTGGTACACTGCCGTTCTGGGATTACAGTGACGTCACGATACCTTGCATGGATGAATGCTAAAGAACTATAGAGCCACAAATAATAGCACAAGCAGAGTCCATATCTTGCAAGTCTTACGTTATCCTTTAAGCCTCCTTCAGCTAACACAACAATTTTTTTTTTTACATTTAATGACTCTTAATTTCATTTCTTAACGGGTCCTTGGAGGGATTATTCATTCATATAAAACAATCTGCAGCTGGTGCCCGCCTAAAATCTCCCTCCTATGAGTGAAGTCATCTATTATTGAGCGAAAGGCCGCGCGTGGAAATGTGTGTAAGACGGTGGATTTGAAGTAGAATTGGTTGCAATCGATCAAGGGTGAAGAATATTGCTGATGGTAACAAAAGAAGCAGCTATGTCTTTCTCGCAATTTGGATACCCACTGAATGCCACTTCACAGGTAAGACGCTTTGCTTTTTTATTTCTTCTAAATTGTATGAATACACACCCGCGCACACGCTTTCACGCGCGCACGCACACATTCAATTAACAGTTTTTGCATATTTTATGTTAGTCAAGTTTCTGAAGAAGCATCCACGAGTGAGGGACTGGCTTCACAGCACTGACAGCTGTTTTCATTTTGTGCTTTTGTTGCTGAACCAAATATCGATAAACACACGCACATCTGCCATTAGACTGAATTATGAATGAACTCACGTGTGTTTTCTGATGACAATAGCGATGAATGTCACCAAGGTGTGACTGCGCTCCCTCGCTGCGCAGACTTTACGCATTCACCAACTTTCTATTTACATTACCGGGACTGTTGAGGATGTTTAAACAAATTCTCCGGGTTAATTTTATATGTTCTGAAACGAGATTAAGTTAATAATTCACATTTAAATGTAATATTGTTGCGCCTAATGACAAGTTCGAAGAAGTTTATGTTTATGAGGCGACAGAAGTGAGGAAGCTGTCATTGAAAAGTTGCCACCAACTTATATCGATCATATTTTTGAACGTTCAGCAGATAATATTAAAATGTAAAATGTAAATATTCGAATTGTGCAATTATCGACAGCGATGTTATGTTGACCTTCTCTTAACGAAGTAAAGTTCACGTTTTGAAACTGAAAAACTAAAATAGATTCCTTTAAATTTGGATTACTCACATCTCTTTTCATCTTAATATCCGCTGTTATTTATAGATTTTTACCATCGTCGTTGACTGTAGTAATCAAATTGTTCTTGTTTTATATATATATTAAGATGAGCTGATTCCGATATTCCACGAATTCAGTGAGAAGTGACTTACCTTGAATTAATTCTGGTCAAAAGTTAAACCTGGTTCGGGACAACTGAGCAGATGTGCACAAATGAAAAATGAACTAAACGAGCTCACATTTTCAGTCTTTCTAAGATGTTTGTGCTCGAATCTGGACTGCGTAATTTATCAGATGTTTTTTTTTTTTTTTTGCGGCGCGTCACTCCGTCACTGAGCTGTCACATACATCCTTATAAGAGCTGAAACAACAAATGACAATGTCTATTCACGATTCTCTTCATGCAGTTTTTCGTATCGGCAAACCCCAGTACGACTTGCTGCGATTCGATTTCCAGGTCGGTCTCTGATGGGACAAGCAGCTCCCAGACCGCCGCTGCCTCCTTCTGCTGCCCGTCCTACGAGAATCGGCTCCTGGCGAGCAGCCGGACGGAGCTGAACGCAGCACTGGGGATGTACGGATCTCCGTACGCTGCAGCGGCCGCCGCCAGCCAGAACTACGCCAACTACTTCCCTTACAGCACCGACCCGTCCGCTATCTACTCCACTCTGGTGGGTTCATCCTCATCTGGTGCGCTCCGGGGGGGAGGAGGATGGGGGGGGGGGGGTGATCGATCAACAAGGTTTTGTTCATCAATCTATCTCAAACGTATCCGTCTCGATACGCCGTGTAATTCAACATCTGGCATCTGGCATGCCCCAAACAAGTTACAGAACCTGTCAGCTGGGTGGGTGGACGTTCAAGATGCAGCAAACTGAACGCAGAGGACATCGTCTAGTTTTTATGGGTGTTTGGTAAACTATTAAAACTAAAATTAAATTATGTTTGCGTTGATTAGAATTTAAATGTGTAACATTCTGCTGTGGATAAAGGACCACATGCCGAGATGGATTGATAAGTTGCAGTGCAATTGAAAGTTATTTATCACAATTATTTTAAACGCCTGAAGTTAAGCAAAATGTACTGTGCATGCAATTTAAGTCTGAAAAGAGTGAAATAAATGCATGGAAAATACTATATTAAAAAGAAATAATGTTATGATCATGTTTTTGAACTTGTAAAATTATATATATTTTTTCAAATCATATAGATGTGTCTGTCTACTCTAGCTCAAGTCACTCCTGCTTAGATTGTTTTTTGTAACTTAAGAAAACTGACAATGGAGGGAAAAAAACGTTTGATGTAAATGTAAGATTGAAAGTTGCACATACCTCTGACAACCTCACTGTCTTACAGAATCCGCAGTATGACATTAAGGACGGTGCAGGCGCTTTGCACTCTGGCATCTCTCAAACTGCTGCGTACTATCCCTATGACCACTCGCTGGGACAGTATCAATATGACAGGTAAATTGTATATTTATACATGTCCACTTTGTGCAGCATGACCATTGACAAATATTCGAAATAGATTTTTACAGCTGATTGTTAAAAGCAACCATTCAGACAGAATATGCTTCATTCAGATAAAAAAAAGTCTGAATGTATCCCCATCCTGCAACCTGCATTGACTGGCGCTGCATATATCTGTACTTCTTCTTTGTGTGTATGTATCCATGTCTAGATATGGGGCAGTAGATTTTAATGGCACAGCTAGAAGGAAGAATGCAACTCGTGAAACCACCAGCACACTTAAAACATGGTTGTATGAGCACCGCAAGAACCCCTATCCCACCAAGGGAGAGAAGATCATGTTGGCTATCATCACCAAAATGACTCTTACCCAAGTGTCCACCTGGTTCGCTAATGCCCGGAGGAGGCTAAAGAAGGAGAACAAGATGACCTGGTCACCAAAGAATAAGCCCAGTGATGACAGGAAGGATGATCTTAACAAGAGCGTCCAGGACTGTGTCACCAAAGGTGATCATTTTGATTGGTGGTATGAATTTAACCTTGTAACTCGATAATTTTTAAACTGATGAAAATACAGTGTCCGATCACAACCACAAAAGCGGTAACAACTTTGGTTAAAAGAGTTACATTTAAAAGTTTTCTTATATACAACAGACAACTTTTTTTTTTTACTGAAAACGTTTTCTTTTCTCTGAAGATTCTAGTGATTACAAGGAGGAGAAGGATTTGCATCTCAGCGATCTGGAGGATATGGATGAGGACGACTGTGACAAGCTGGACAGTGACTGTGAAAAGGTAGCCGGAGATGAGCAGGACCTCCAGAGAGCCATGGCAGTGTCCATTGGCCCTCAAAAGAGAGACTGTAGTTCTGATCTGAACCTGAATTTAATTAACAGCTTCCATGCTCTCCCCTGCATCAAAAATGTCACCACCCTACCCCCACTCCTGTCTAACTTCCTGGATCCTGTAGTGTCCAAAGGACCCTCGTCAGTTGGTCTTCCAGGTACGCAGTCCCTGTCGCACTTTGAGACATCCGATAAGCCTCGGATTTGGTCTCTGGCTCGTACAGCGGCTTCTGGAGTCATAATGAGCTCTCAGCAGCACGGCTTGGAGCTGAGGACAGGTACCTCAAGCGGAGACTGCCGGCTCCAGAGCAACAGGCTCACCGGGGCTTCAACTGGACAATGTGGGGGCATGCGAGGCATTCTTGAATCTGGCAGTGTTACCAATGCTGAAAGCCCCTTCCCTGAAGGCACAACATTGCACTCGAAGATCTACGGCACTGGCAGCTACAGTCAAAAGGATCTCCACCTGCATTGTTCATCCTATTCGGCCCTCCCAGACACATTTCAGTTCCCCACTATTGAAGGTATGGCATGTTATGTTGAAAATACTCTAAGGGATAAAAATCTTAATCTCCCAAATGTAGAAGTTTGTCTTAAGACACACATTTTCAGACTCAGACAAGTCAAATGTTATGGTTATGAAGTGATGAGACGGTTCACCTCAACATGCATCCGAGGGAAGTTTCTCAGGTATGCTTTTCTTTGGGTGGGCAGGATTCTCTGGTGGCAAAACAGGCACGCAGCCGCCTGAGCTCAGCGAAGCCTCTGGGACCATGCAGGATGACAAGGTCACTGCATTCAGGCCCATTGCGAAGAGATGAATCAGGTAAGTGTCCGCACTGAACCGGAAGAGACCAGTGAAGTCCGCACACATGCACGCACACAAACTCACAGACGGACACAAACATATTAGAAACATTTAGTTTAACAAGGATACACACTTAGACACTCATTTAATCACATTTTGTTCAATTGAATTGAATTATCTTTTTTATTTAATGTAAATGTAGTGACTGTTTTAACCATCAAAACAAAAATATTAACATTTCTATTACAAAAAACCCAAACGTTTAAAAAAAAAATGGAATACCTTATTATGAAGCTCGAATATTCCTTTTATTTTGGCAAATTTTAATTCCTCCTGTATTCCTTTCCCCCCAGATTGCTGGGAACTGTACGACAATAAATAAAGGAACAATTATTATGCACTAAAGAACTCGGTGGTTCAACGGAAGCCTAAACGTATCACTTGGAATGTACGTGGGATCGTCAGCGGTGAGAGCTGTCAAACTGTGGGTGTGGCTCCATTTTGCACAACTTTGTTTTTTATGGACGAAAAGACTTGATGCAACCATTCTAGATGCAAAGGAACGGCATTGGTCACATAAAGACGGCAATCCTGTGATGTAGCATACCTATTTATATGTCTGTGTATTTATTATTTTTGCTCTGTTGTTTGTTTATTGTTTAATGTGCACATTGGTTGAATTTGTATCTCCTTAAAGTATTTTGTTCTATGTTGCGTTTTGCTGTGGCTTTGTGACATTTTGTCTGATGTAACAGAGAAAAGCTTGTCGGATCTGGATCCCCGTGTCGTGTCAAGAGTGGACCTGAAGAGTTGTGTCAATGTGTTCAAACATGAGCTTCTTCTGTATTTGCCATTCATGATGATTTTTTTGGTGAGAATACATAAAAAAAAAAAAATATCAAATGACATTCGTTTTCTGCGCTTTTTTTTATTTGTCGACCCCAAAGTACGATGGGCCAATTAAAACGTTTGCTTCTTGTGCGTTTGATCAAAGTTGATCACTTTGATTCTAGGCGTGAAGCCGCAACGCTCATGGAAAGTCATGAGAGGAGGGACGTGAGTGAAATCCACAAGTTGTAGGGAAAATGGAGGACAGCATAAAATACTGTATAAAAAATGGGGATGTTTAGATTTTAACTGTAGCATTGCACAGATAATTTCATTTTCTGACAATATACAATTAAATCCGAGTGATTGATGAGGACCTTCAGGAACACTAATTTGGCCCTTTTATATTATATGCTATGCTAATTTTATTTCTGATAAATGATCTTGGTGAGGTGAAAAACAAATATAGATACAACTCAATACAACTCAATAAATGTTCAGCCAAATGTGAGAAGGAAAAAGGGAGATGTGTGGTGCCTGCTGTAAGATTCGTGACATCTAATCAGCCTGTAGTCCTGCAGGTGCAGTCCTGTTAATGAACTGATAAGCTCCCTGTTAGCAGTTTGTATTGACACCATGGATATTAGTCACCCTTTGGCCCTTTCTCTTCAGGTGATAGGACGATACTGATTTGCTTTATCTATTCACATTTAAATGAATAAAATCAAAAGCTGTGAAGAAATGCTGCCTCATGCCATTGAAGGCGACGACGCATGGTCAATGGGATTGACACCTTGCCGATGTACCTGGGGGGGGGGAAGCATAGATAATGGCCTTAATGGGCTCCTTCAACAACACGCATGGGGCAGCTAACAGGTCAATTAGTGTCTGTTTCAAACACAGAAAATCAGGAGCCAAGCTTGAGTGGATGACGTTGATTAGAAGATACCTTAATTTTATTGGCTTTGATAAAATTGGGAAGGTAATTTAACATGCATGACAGTAATGATATCTAAATGCATTGATGTTAATGGTGAGGCTGTTATTGTTGGTGTTGGACACAGGGCAGAAGACAAACATCTTTAATCTGAGGGGAGACTTTAAATCTGTGCAAACTGCAAAGCTATAATAATTGTTTAGGTAGCCCATATATGAACAACTAAATCTCCCTAATACACGCCCCCCCCCTTTGGAAAATTAATTTATTTTTCACTGGGAAGGGGCAAAGGATGCCTAAAAACATGTTTCCATAATCCAAAACAGATTTTAGATAATCTGTAAAGGAGCACAAATCTGCAACTAGAAAAACAAGAGATGGAAAACATGAATACTTAAATAGATTTGACATTCTTAATCTTTGACCATCTCTTGTAGTTCTCTAATTATTCATATGTCTGTCATTATCCTTAAGACATGCCTGTGGAGGTCCTCAGTCATCCAGGTCGTGGTAAATCCATCTGATTCTTCATTATTCGCTCTTTGCAACTTCCTTAAGATTTCATCCAGTCCACCGCCCACCTCTCCGCCGCCGCCTCGGATCATTGATCGTATCTGGGTCAAGCTTGTATCCTCTGTTCTTTTCAAGTCAATAGGCCAGCCGACTGCCAGACACCGCAGGCGTCCTCTGAAAGTCAATGTTTGGCACGAGTTACACTTTCATATTTATATAAAGAGCCTGAATTATGATTCTAAAGATGATAAATCTGAGCAGCATCATTTAAAGTAGGTCAAATGTCATCTTGACTTTCAAATAATAAAGATTAAATGCTGTGTTGCAGAACAGAACACACAAAGGTGGCTCATTTGAAAGAAGACAGGAATATTACATCGGTGACAGGAACGTACATATGTTTCTTTACTTTTAATATTGTAGGTCACCTTAACCTTCTGTTTTTTTTAATTGCTTTGCACAATAAGTAGTTTAGGGTTGGACCAATTAAATATCTCCTTTTCCCTCTCTTGTGGTCTGCAGGTGTGGTTGAAGGTGTAGATATTTAAATGCAATGTCTCAAATTAGTATAAACCATTGTATGGTCTCATATGAAATGTGCAGGGTGGCCTGCATATTCCACCAGGGCTTTGTAAAGTGTATTTATTGTCCACTTGATTTATGATGCAGCGTACATAATGACATTTTGAGTTTGCGATTAATATTTTAAGAATTTCATCGTGCAATCATATAAATGAAATGTTCAATGTATGTTCACATATAATGGGTGCCATGTTAAGATACAAAACATCCCATCCTTGATAGGAAACAGAGGGGATATAAGTGCATCAATTTAGTTTATTGCCTTGTTAAGGCCTTTGTTATCGAACCATCCTTTCTCTAAACCAACGTCTCAAAGGAGCCCAGTTTAATGTTGACCGTTATAATGACTTTTAGAATCACCTATGTCCTAGGACATGTGCAATTTATATTTAGGACTTCACTTACTGCAAAATACGTACAATTATACCAACATAATAGAAATGGCCTCTTTGTCTAAACAAGAGCCATAAGAATAACAGGAATGACATCTCAAACTATAATTTGCCCTCTAGTCTGGCAAAAGAGCCAGCATGGAGGTGTCATTTGATGTGTCCCACGCTGGGTACCTCAGGCTCATGAAGCAAAGTCTTTGTGAGGGTGCAGTTCAGATGAAGGGGATAATATACACACTTCATTACATTTTGTCAAAAGGCGGATTGAAATGTGTGTGGGACATTGTTTCTGTGCATGTCTCTGTTCAAGGAATTTCTGATTGCTAATGTTGCTACAAGGCCTCTGCTAATGAGTTTTATCAAAGACAATTACAGACTTGGTGGAATGGCCAGAGAGGAGATGAAAAGCTGGCTTTGTGTGGTTTGGATGGTTCTTGCTTGTGTCCGAAAGAATCCGGGCCTCGGTTCCATCGCCGTTACTATGCTTTAATGGAGAGTGATCTGCTCCAGCACCTTTGCCCTTTCAAATTAGTTCCCAACCAGATTTGAATGTGCCAGGCAGGAACATGGCACAAAGTGATGATAGTGCTTGCAATTTCCCAGGGCTTTGTGTCATCCAGTAAAAAATAAAAAAGCTTGAAATCTTTGTTTGCACGGCCTCTGCTGCTTGCTTAAAGTCAGTTTCAATCAATCTGGGCTATTTGAACCTACGAGACGGAGTGATCAGGGGATAATGAGAGCAGGGATTGCTGTGTTCACTTTGAGCACACACAGAAATAAGCAGGTTGAGAGCCCCTATCAAGTGGGAAAAACTAACCGTCACAGAAACACAATGAAATAGATTCTTACTGAATGCCAGCATGAGCAAAGCTTCCATATGTGGCCTGAATCTCTGCATTGTGCTGGTAGAGCTCTGCACTGTCTGCGCTATTGTTCCTGCACTCTTTTTTGTTCTGTCATGTTTATGTGCCGGCAGTTTTCCCTTCCTGACCTCATAATTGCCAACGTCAGAATAATCTTTTGAGTCATTTTAATTGCCACTAAAATCCCTGCATATCCTTTTATCAATCTTTTAGTCTCCTTATTTATTTCTTCTTTATACTGGGCAACTGTTGGGAATGGAATTTTGTGGTCCGTTTAACGTTTAAATGATTCCAAAAGGTTGGGACGCTGTTTTAAAACATGGTTTTAAAAAGAAGTTAAAACCAGGGGACAATTTTATGTAGCCTGAGTGAGCCCATACAGATTTATGTTTTCAAAAAGAAATTGGTAACACCCCCTCATTTTGCTTGTAATCTACCTATCCATCATGATTCTGTTGCATGCTTTGAGTGAACCTGATTACTTGTTGAATGTTCCAGACAGGTGCTCCTTGGACTTTCTTTTACTTTCTCTTATGCCATTGTTTGGTTTTGTAAACCCTAAACCTTTAATATTTTACAATTGAGTCTCAACTGCTGTAATCTCTATCATTAAAAGAAAGATTTACATAATCTTATAAAACTGCTGGAAATAAGCAGAAGCAGGTCACGAGCAAAAGTTAATGAATTTGGTGAATTTAACAGATGTTGGTTAAGATCAAAATTGAGAAAACAATGGTGGTTTTTATGCGTTACCTTTTTCTGCCCTTTAATGGTTATGATTGATCAAAATTTATTTTTTTTATGTCAAGAAATCTATTTTATTTCACATACATAGACACACGCACACACTTGTAGTTTCACATTACGTGGTCACAAATCAAACTTTTGGTCGAGTCTGACTTGATTGAGATGATTTCGGTAAGAATCATGTCAGCATTATTCACTATTGTAAAGGTGTCCTGGTGACAGCCTCCAGTGCAGTTCATTTGGCCTGCAGACAGCCACAATATTTAGCAACAGTATTCTGCAATATCAGTCTCGCCCGTGCCAACACCACTGCATATTTTGACAAATATACTGCAACTGATATTCTGCTGCTGATATACAGGTGCTATAACAATACTAAGTAGCCTCCTCCATCTGAACACAAAACATTTTCACGACATTAGATTCATTGGTATCATGCGGGTATAAGGACGATTCACAGCAGGTCTGTGTTCCAGTCGGGAGTCAACCGCATTCTCCTTTGCCAGGCTCTGCGTCGGGGCCTGCCCCGCTGTGTGAAACTCCTGTCGGATTAAGAGCTGACATGCAAGTCAAATGTTTGCTAGCTCTAACAGAGCCTTCAGACTTGCCTGATGTCTACATCAGCTCTGCTTTCTCTTATTCAAGGCCATCACACACACATCAAGCAGAGACAAATAGGAATGCAGAGGCATTTCAAGAATAAAATCCATTCATCCAATCCATGATTGCAAACATATCATTACTGTGAAAATGCTGACCTCAAAAACCCTATGCATGAAAACCAGCTAAAAATGACAAAAGTGCACAATGAAGCAATTATGTGGTGTTTATATACCTGCAGGGTGCTCTCCAGATCAAAAACAAAAGCCTCTGGAGGTCATGATGACCTGTAAGTCAGAATTAACTCCCTTCAATATAAAATATGGAGGTCATGAGAAGGGAAAAATAACTTTTTTTTTCCCACAAAGATAAAGAATATGCGCAGACCAAGCACCATCAATGCATGGGCCATAAAGCAGGGTGGCTGATACCAGGGCTTTGTTGTTATGTTGGCATGCCAGACATGGCCCGGCTTTGATAAGGCAGAGCATGAAGAGCAATCAAAGGGGGGTAGTTGAAACACACTGCAGTCTACAGCAGCTACAACTCTCTCTCTATCCCTCTCTCATAGTAAGCAGGCAAATAATCTAAACCGCTAAACTGTGTGAAATGACGGAGCGTCATAATTACACCCATTTTATTGGCCATCTTATTCCAGCTATGACTGATGCAGCTCCCAACCCTAAGTGTTTCCATTTGCACTTTCATGTGGCAAAAGAGCAAAGAAGCTGCAGCTCGCCTGCCTTTCAAAGGTGGGCTGACAAATATTTATGTCCTGGCGGGAAGGCACTATTAATCAGGGCTCGTGACCCGTTCCTGAGGAGTCTGGCTGCTGGTACATGCTTATCTCCTCCGTAATAGATGAACCTTCAAAGAGCCCACTGTGCTTGCATTATGCAGGTGTCTAAAAATAATAACTGACACAACTTTTTTTTATCAGAGGCACAAGAACACAGAGAAGGAAAGTACAGCGCTCTGCTGCAACATGTCAGAAATAAGTCAATGACTTCCCTCTATTGGTCAGAGGCCAAACTACAGTAGAGTGAATTATAAGGCTTGTGACTCCATCAGCTCCCACAACCAGCGGAGGAAAATGCCGGTAAGGTGATCCAGTGCTTGTCAAGGAGATACGCTTTGAACATAAAATACACATACACCTCCGAGTTTCAGTTTGTGGGTGACTACAAACTAGAGACTTTACATTATTTTCATAAATGTGTCCTTATGGAGAAATATAAGTCGTGATGAATTACATGCACACACAGAAAGAACTAATGATATATTGCATTTATGGGAGAAATTATCAACAACATCGGAACCCAAAATGCTTTTAAAACTCAGTTAGTCAAAAGTGAACTCAAGTCCTATATATGTCCTACAAACATGCTGTAAATCCACCGTACATGACTGTGGGCGGCTGAGGATGTGATGGATGGCACAGGAAGCCAAGAGGAACTCTGTAGATGAAGCACTGTTAATAGAAATTACCTTAAACTTCAAGATTCCATATCCAAGGCGGTTGAGATGTATTATTATCGTTTGCTTCGCTTTAACTCCTCACTGTTGTCCCCTTGTGTAATCCCACACTATATTCTAAGATGTCGAGTTTGAAATCTAGATTTATGACACCAATATATTATTTTCCATGCATTAACAGCCTATAAGGCATTATCGGAGGGCTCCCTTACTGGAAACAGATATTTTCTTCCGTATTAGGAGTTATGGGGAGAGTGATCCCTAAAAATGAAACTCATAAATCATGTCCCTTCACGATTATGCCATTAACAGAAGCATGGTTTTGTCGTTTAGGTCATGCTAATAGTTTGGGCTTGAGGCTGTGGTCATGGGGAAGGCACATGGAGCAACGCTTGCTCCCTTTTGCCAGTGATGGGGGCGGTTTCCTGGTGGTCCTGTGTTAGTGCTTCAGCTTTGTTAGTCTGATCACTGCAGACGTTATCCGCATCTGCTCTGGATTTCGCCCTTCTGTCTTCCAATTGGAGTTTCTATATTGGGCCTGCTTGTGGTCTCCCAAAGAGACCCCATGACAAACTATCAGACCATTTTGCACTCTACAAAAGGCACCGGATGCCAGTGGAGCACATATTAAATTTGTTGCTAATTTTAAACTTGGCGTGGTGGACCATGAAGCTTCCATCAGCTCTCTGGAAGCAGGCGGGTTCTGCCCCAATGCGACCACAACCACAATACAAACAAAGCACATGTAACAGCAGCTCCCAGCGTACAACCGACAGTACGTGTTTAGAAAGTGAACTTTCAAAAATAACCCAGTGTAATAGAATTAGTGGGAGAGAGGTGCCTGGGGTGTGTTCCCCTTTTCTCTTCTCCAGTACAAGATTACAATTATAGTTTTACAGTATAGGCAAAACCAAAATGAATCAAATAAAGAGTTTTTTTGTGTGTGTGTTTAAGAACTGTGAAATCCATCGTCATATTTTCTTCCGCTCATTCTTTTCATCCTCCCAACCTTCCCAAAAGAGTACCTGAAGATCAAGAAATAAAATCTGAGTATTCTTGTGCAAGACATAGATGCCAATTCATCGCAGGGCCACATATAGACAATCATTCATACACTCACACTATACTGAAAAGGGTAAATGTTGCCATTATTATGCATGCATGATTTCTCACTGATGTGAACACATTTTTATTAAAAGACATTTTGCAATGCCACCACCAAGAACAGCAGATTAGGTGAATTGGTTGTGCTAAAACTAGTTCCATACCTGTGATTGTATGTGTGTGTGTGCTCTGATTGTCTGTCTGTGAGTAGCCCTGCGATGAACTGGAGGCTTGTCCAGGGTGTACCCCGACTCTCGACCATGACCTGCTGGGATAGGCTCCAGCATGACCCGTGACCCGGTAACGGACAAAGCAGTCAGGAAGATGAATGAATGAACAGTATGTAATGTTACAAGTCACTTCAACAATGTGCTTATAATGATGGAGTTGAATTTATTATAATGTTATAAGTCACAATTTACTTCATGTTAGTGTAAGCAGCAAGCAGAATCAGTAGTTTCAGACTCAAATTCACTTACAAACCTCGTCATAAATATATGACATATACATTTGCATTGGTTTCAATTACATTACTTGGTCAGAATCCATTAGATCATCAATTTGACAATTTGACAGTCAGCTAACATCACATATGAGTCCTACAGTAAGTAGCCCTGCACAGCGTCTGCCTTGCACCCTTTTATTTTACAAAGTTCATGTCAGAGAGAGAGGCCAGAGGAGAAAGAGATGCTTTTCCTCTTCTGAGCTTCATCTGTCAACATCCTTTGCGGTCCCTCTGTCCCTGTCACGATGGCAGCGGAGGCTGTGGGGTCTCATTCCATTGTTCTCTCATATGGCTCTGGTTCGGATGGCCATTCCATGCCTCTCTAAACCTATCACGGTTCGTTAGCAACAGTTAATTATCCAACTTACCAAGAATGGTCGTTTCTTTTCAGGAAAACTGGTACTTAGACCAGCTGGAGGATGATCAGAGGGCAAATACAAGATATTTACAAATATAAATAACATAAATGACGAGCACGTTGATAAATACAATTATCACTTATATGCTTGGTAGTGTGTGACATAGTTCTGCAAAACTTTCCAGAAGAAGAGGCATTCAAGAAGCAGACTGGAGGTACCGTTCTTCTCATTACACGCTACATGACAATAAATAGCACTTTAAAGATCATATATTATACTCTTTTTCCACAAGTTAACGCAGTTCCCAGACACTTATATGAAATATCTGTTATTCTTTGGTCAAAATAGAAAACAGATGCTGCAGGACAGCGTCAAACAGCTCTGTCAGAAAAGCCTCTAAAAACAAAAACGAACCTAAATTCATTACATGCATGCACTGAATGTGCGTGCATGGGCACACACACATCTTGTGCACGTTCTAACAATGTGACGTAAAATAAATGAGGATTTCTGCCAGACGCGTTTCAGTAGGTTATTACAGAACTACGCAGGATTGACTGGATGGTTTATTTAGCTGGTTTTGGGGTTGATAATGACCCAAACCCACTATAATAGTGTAGAAACATGGGAAAAGTGTTTTTCATTATTATTTCTTTTGAAGTAATAATACCCTGTACTGTACAGTCAGTGGAGATAAAAGTATATTTATGTCTGACAGGAACTGAGAATTATAAGGGAGCATGAAATAAAAACAGTGAAGCACAAATACCTCAAACATGTACGCACAGTACTTGAGTAAAGGTTTTTCACCTGACGTGTTTAGCTGTGGCCAAGGGACATTCAGGTTTAGTGCAAAATCCCTTAACACCGCTTCGTGTGGATTTGGCAGTGTGAAACTCGATGTATTATTCTCTGGTTTCTTCCTGCTATTGCCTTGTCTTTCGAGTTTGTGCCTATTGTTTAAGTGGCTGTGTTAAACAGGATGTTGTTTGTGGCCTTATGCTCTACTGTATCTGTCACCCATGGAACTGCAGTGACCTCTAGAGACAGTTCTACCCACATACAATGTGGAGTCAACCTGAGGCGTTTCGACGCAAACGTAGGTGAGGTGACAGTGTGTGTTGTGTTATGCAAACACGTGCAAAAGATTGCAAACACATGCCAGGACTCACACAGTTAAACAGACATAAACAGATGAGAAGTAGGGCCACCCTGCAGTACACACTGATGAACTGTGTCACTTCTGATCTGGTATTGTTTGGCACACATTCATTTTTTCTCTATCCAATCAATACCGCCAAGCAGCAAGTGTTTTTGGCCCTATCTCGACTTACTTAGTTCATTAAACCTGAGACATTTCTCTTCCAGTCAATGACAATTGCCTCATTCTTTAAATCGCCATCTTTTTCTCTAACATATACAGACCTCTGATTAATTGTAATATCCCAAATACACAGTGGAACATAAAAAACAATTATAAGATGCCTATAGGATTCTGGGTCTCTGAATACTGGGGAGAAACATTATTTTAATTCATATTTCCAGGACACATATGGCCTCCTAGAGCTGCCAGTTAAATTTTTTGACAAATTACTGCAATATATATACAGGACATATAATTGTTCAGCACTGCTATGAATGTAAAGAAACACTTTAAGCAACATCTTGAAATATGGTGAATGATTTGTTACGTAGCATTTACACTCTAGAATTGCCAAAAGAAAAAAAAAACGGCTCTGAATCAATATCAGCTGAAGCCTGCAGGTTTTTTTTTTTTTAAAGGAAACCAGTGCTTGGTTTATCTCCCCGCTGAGGAACATAGAGTAACACTATCAAGTAAGAATATAGTTTATTTATACTCACAATTGCAGTTATGGTATTTTATATGGGTAATTATTATTGTTATAATTATCATTTTGTGTGTACCGTAAAAGTGGCTGATGGCAGATATATGGATGGCTGAGGCTGTAAATAACGGTTGTGGAGGCGGGTTGTAAAGCTTGCCCCGCCACGCTTTTAAATAACATGTGTGCACATGCACAGGACTCAAAATCACTCAACAGAGAACAACAGGACAGTGATGCTACCTGAGTTCTTATTTAGGAAGCTCTGTACATCTCTAAGTGATTAAAGTCATTCATATTTTTATTGGCAGGATAAGCCTTGTGAGAAAGAACAAGTTGTCCACCCTGCCAGAAAGCAGCACACAACGCACATCCCAGGTGTGACTGTCCTCTGTGTGTGCATGCGCACATTTATAGTATAATATGTGCTTCCTATTAGCTATCTACAGTACGGGGGCCGATGCACAGATGCCCTGAGCAGTGCCATATGACCGACGGCTCATTAGAGCTCAGATGGAAGACATGAATCAAAGGCCGAGAAGAGAGGAAACAATCAATCTGCCTAATGGGAATCCCCTGTGAGCAGCGTGGGCCAGCCGGCCCAGTGCAGCTGTAGCTGTTTTAATACGTGACCTCCCAGCTTAAATGGCCCACCAAAACGTCCCCACTGCTGCCGTAACCACAGCCACTGGAGAGTGCAATAACACACACCAAAAGACACCAAAGCCCCACAACAAACTATTAGCGTCGGGGCCGCCTGCAGAGTGTGTGGGCGCTGAGCGGTGATGGTGTGGTTTCCAAAACGGAGGCTGGGAAATCTAATGTTCCCATGCGTCCTCCAGCAGTCCCACCGCACATGTGTCGTCCATATCTTTAGTACCAAGGAATGACGCCCGCCTTAATTTTTTGGGCTATCAAAAAAAGCAAAGGCGACTGGATTTATAGCCTATGTGCTGGGAGGTATGGCGAAGCAGAATGTTTACCATCAGTGTGTGACGTTGTGACCAAGATTAGGATGTTGTTGATAGGGTAAAGGGTAACTAACAGTTCATGAGGTCAAGGTCACGTTTACCTGAATTTACATCCCTCCCATTGCCTTCTTAAGCATTCACACAGCTTTCCTTCGCTTTGATCTGGCATGCTGCGTGGTTTCTGCCTGCCGAAGGCTACTTCTCTATTCAGAGTGGGGTTGTGGCAGCGCCTTAAGAATTGAGTTATGCTAAACAGAGGTTGATTTAAAACAGAAGTTGATCTCTGACCTGGGCTTAGAGGATAATGTCTCAGGCAAGGAGAGTAAAGTCCTGTTACCATCCATGAATCAGGCCCCCACCAGCATTATTTCAAAATTGCTTAGTTGCATGGAACTCCCTTTAGTGCTGAACGGACTTTCATAAAATTGATTTTCTGAGTACAGCCTTTTAGCAGCTATAAGCTTGAAATATGAACCCTTCATTGCTGAAAGCATTTCATTTTTTTGCCCCTGCGACTAATGATCCAAGAAAGAAGTGTGTTTGAAATTCTCCACGGCACACATTTCCATAATTAAACACTGCTAATTATAGAGCTTTGGCTGACTTTAAACAAACATGCACAGTTCCCAAGCACGCTTTTCCGCCTTACATTTGGAAATGTATGCAAATTGTACCAATATAATGTGTTTTCCTAGATAGACTGAAAACATTGGAACACACTGGCAATGCTACAACAGATCACACAGACATGCAAAGCGTAACGGCGAAGAGAAACCAACAAGCCATCAGTGGTTTCTGGAAAATAAACCTGAACAGATAAGATGAGGATCAAAGCTACCACAGCGAAAGTGTCAGACCATTGAAAGTGTTCACCTAACATGTCTGCTTGTGCAGACATGAATATGCATTCATTTATTATGATGAGTGCCCCATGGTCAACATTCTGGTGTTATGATACTGCATGGCAATTTATCAGCCTTTGACAGCAAGCCACTCGAACCCGTTATATCAGACAAATGAAAATTATATATGAAGATTAACATCAAGTCATTTGTTAGGAGGAAAATAACACTGCTTGGAAATAAACAGAGTATAGGACTGAGAGCTATGCTGCCAGTAATTCACACGTCAACACCATTTAAATTATTAAAAAGATTGGAAATCATAATTGGCCATATATTTTTTCCCATTCTTCTCCACACAAATGGCTTGCCTGGGGTACTTGACATTCACCATTGGTTTGTAATGTAAATTACAGGACGCATTTCCTCCATATCTGAACAGCGAAGGGAGTGATTGACTACTGAATATAAGCAAGCTACAGGTGTGGGTCAATTATCATTTGAATAATCGAGCATCATTGACTGCCTAGCTTTGCTGTGAAGTGTGACACATTTTTTATCTCTATGCATTTCAATGAAGTCAGACTGGTACATAAAAGGTTATCACCTAGGAAACATATTTGCCTCGGTGCAAGTTAAACAGGCAAGTGAGATCAGCATAGATATTCAATTTAACCAGTCAACCCTGACCTATAAATATTTCAACAAAACCCAATGAGCAGCCCTCCCTCAACCCCAACCCCCTTCTCCCCCCTTCCGTCTTTGATCCAATTCCATTTCAGCAGCGGGAGATATGAGGGAATAGAAGGAGGAAGGATGTGGGGAGGGGGGGGGGGGTATGAGAAAAGAAAGTCAAGCATATAGAAGCTTATCTATTGAGCGAATTGTTTAATTAATCTGCCGACTTCTCACATAAGGAAATGGCTGTTGAGTGAGAGGGGAGAGAGGAGAGACATATTTGCTGGCCCTAAAGTTGAGAAGGAGCCGTGCACTAATCTATACTTGTGACCTGACAAATCTAGCCCGACGTGGTGCTCTGTAGTGGATAGACTCAGGAGATGGGCATTAATCACAGAGTGTACTCTGTGCAGGCCCAGGCACACTAGGGACACCTCAAAGTGAGCTGGAGGTTATACAGACGAGGGGATTAATCAATACAGCACCATACTAACAGCCAACCAGCACTTAAAGCCCTACTGGTACCAAAGCCAGACACTCACTTGCCCAACTGATACAGAAGTTGGCTCACAGATCCATGGCAGAAGCATTCACACGCAGCTGGATGTTTCTCTGTCAAGACTGAGAGACAGAGGAGAGGAGACAGCAATACAATCCAAATACATTCATTCCATATCCTTTGCCATGAAGCAAAAGTCGAGCAAATTGAAACTAAAAGCAGTGCCTTCAATGCATTTTCTCTGGTTGCAATAACTGCGACTGAACAATGAAAAATAATAAGCGGGCTCATACTTATACTGTAGTGCCTTTCAGGTCTCATTGAACACCTAAAGCCCTTTACAACAATCCCACAGTGGAGGCATGCAAGGCACCGCCTGCCCATCTGGAGCGGTATTTACACCATCACTTAGAAACCAGTGGAACAGCCATTGGAAGCATATAGGGGTTCGGTATATTCACCAGATTGGCCTGCAGGGACTAGCGATACAACTGCTAAGCTTCCAATAAATGGATGACCTCCTCGAACACAGCCATGCAGCCCGAACAAGAAAATAACAACTTGTCTTATTTTTCTTAAAGGTATACTGTATCAATAAATACAGCAATGTTCCACCACCCTCTCACAGGCAGACACCTCCGTCCCGTGACCACGCCCCATCTCAGAGCTTGGCGCAGCATGTATGGCACCGCGCTGTGCTGTGATTACACCATTGTCTCGCCAACACCAAACTGACAAGCCATCTCAGCTGGAATTATACAGAGCACAGAAACAGGAGGCGCGTTTTGGGGGGAGTGGGAGTGGAGAATGTTGTGATATAACTGCAGTCACCAGTATGCAAATAGCCCCAAAACTGGCTCAAGTGTTCTGTCAATGGGCAGCATCACCCCGCCCCGTCCTCTTTGTATGAGTCTGCCACCCACAGAGACCTCGATCAGCAGCCCCCCAGCCTGACAGCAGATCTGTCAGCCCTCCCACCCCCCCTCACTTCATACAGTAAGCGAGGGATGGTTTAGCAGGAAACAGACAGTGTAGCAGGAGGTGAAAACTCCAGCTATTTGTCAACGTGGCGCCCGTGTCAAAATGTCAGGCCTGGGGACATTCCCCATGCAGCTGGGCTGTTAGCTGAGGAGACAGGCCATGTGGTTGGAGCAGGAGCCTGCTGTCACCAAGCAGTCAAACTACCTGACGCTGGCAATCAAAATCCCCCCCCTCTCCTTCGCACTCTTTATCTATCTATCACGACTCTCCTCCTTTCTCTTCATCTTTTTCTCCAACACTCAGAATCTCCTGGCTAAAATGACTACCAATGTGTCATTCTCAAATTCTTTATCTGAATATTTCTCTTCCCCTACTGATCAATCCTTACTTTATCTTTTTCCCACTCCAGAACTGGAGAATATAAATTGCTTTTAAATTTCGTTTTCTTAGCGTGATTATATATATTTTTTCACCATAATTTGGAAATACATGACACATCACAAATTGTGTACTGTTTTTTGAAATTATTAAATCCTTAAATTCTGATTTCTGTGTGTTTGAAGCACACTGATATGTTGTCAAAAACATTTATTAGAATTAAAGTATCCCAGAGTGAAATGGTAAACATCTCAGTGTTTGCTTGAAGTATCAGAGCGTGTAAGATTTGTGTTGCTTATCAGTCTGTCTACACTCACAGTGCAGAGTTCCAATCCCAGAAGATTAAGAGCGGAAATAACAATAACAGAAAATCAAATCAAGTAACATATGAAATGTGAAAAAACAACATTAACTGTATTCATGAGCAACAAATTCATTGCTCTATCTTTTCTTAAGCCTCTTTGACCTGGCATTTACTAGGAGAGGGTGGAGGATTTACTGCAGCAAAATGCAAACAGGGTATTTATGGGTCAAACACAGCCTAGCTGGCTTTGTGGCAGATTATACCCTTCTCCAGGAGAGAACACAAATTTGGTTTGATAGCGGGTTGGTAACAGTTTACAGCATTTAATTCTGCTTCCTATTAGGATGCAGGATTGTGCAGGGTTGGGGTGGGGAAGGGGGCTTCCTGATTTTACATGAAAATTTTGACAATGTCACAATTGTTTGTTTGTGAGTGTGTAGGTGTGTCTCTTCATCGCTCCCCTTTTCTTTCTTTTGTTTGACCCCTCCCAGAGTCCATCTGGTCTTTACTCCCCCCCTCGGAACATGGGCCTATGGAATTCTCTGGCCTAATTAATGAGCAGACACTCACAGACGGCCAAAAGCTCACATGTCTGTCTCTGTGTCCCACCTTGCCTCGAGAGACCCTTTATAAAAAAGGGGGGAAAATCTTTGATCAATTGGACAAGATTTACCGACCAGCAGCATGAACTTACATTTTTTTTTCAACTGATGTAAATCAACATTTTTATAGTCAACATTTTATCAAAGGCAATAAAAATATATTAACCCCTGTCACTTTAAGCATAATAGATTTTTATTTTTTATTTTTTCCAACCAGGGAAATTATCAAAATATACCCTCATTGTAATGCTATCACGCAGCCATCTCTCCATCCCCTATACTGGAAGAGAGTGAGCTCAGAGGTAGACGGGTTACTTTGTTACGCATTCTATTGCAGCATAGGATTAAATTATCCTTCATTGACATGTTAGAATCAATTATCCCCGTTATTCATCTAAATATCAGAACCTTCAAATCCACAGTGCTGTCCGTGGTGCTGAAGTCATGGATTTATTTATATTGGTGCCCTTCCTCTCAGAGACGTCCCGCCCTTCTCATTAGTCTCTGTACTCAACTGACTGCTGTCCCCTGTAAAAACAATCATTCAGTAATCAGAACCTCTCTGTTCCAAATCATTATCCTATATTATATTCAGTATTCTGGAGTATCTGCTTTGTACCAAACCAAGTCTTTCACAAAATAATTTAGGGAACAAGTGACCTCTGACAACACTAATGATCTGCCTTTGTGCTTCTTCATTCTTCTCAACGTTGATGGAACCATCGACAGGTGATCACATGTTCACAAGGATGGGCCTGTGAATCGGAGACGGGCAGAAAGCTGTCTTGAAATCTGTCACTGACAACATGAGAATGAACAAGAAATGACTGTGTGTCTTTGAAAACATTTCCCCTTTTCTTGTCTCCTTTTGACTTGTGACATTATTGGTCATGAGGGGACATCAATCATGTAGCAAGTCAATGACACATCCAGCAAATGAATCTTTCAGCTCCTCTCCATGACTTCAACGAGAAATGCTGGGGCTGTTCCTGCTCAGCAGCTGTTGGAGCAAGGCTGTACCAGAGCCCAGGAGTATTTGCCAGCACCAACACTTTGATCTCAGTTTGTGGAACAGATAGCTGTGAGGCTGAGCCCTGGATCTGACTAGTCTGGAGTCTGGAGGCTGTGTTGCAAAGAGGCACATGCACAGTTCCAATCCCACAGGTCCTCCGCTCCCCTTCCTCTGATTCACAGCTCCTGTTTATGACCAAAAAAATGAACTAAAACTTGTATCAGATTTGCCATGAGTGAGAACTTGCCTTGTTCTTTCTATTTTAATGCTGGAACATACAATGAATGCATGTGACAAAAACACCATGTGGCTACAATAAATGCAGCAGGCAGTATTTCCATCTATTTCATTCCAGGGAGTCAGAATTCAGGAACAGCCTGCCCCATTCACACTCTCTGGGTCGATCCACTGACATACTTTTCCCTGCTAATGGGGCCACCTGCAGGTCTGGGAAGGGCCTTGTCCATGCAGTGTCAGTGGGAAATGCAGATAGAGCAGGCTGTGAAATGGGTGTGTGGTGCTGCTGGGCATCTGTGACTGGCACCAGCATAAGAGCTCTTTCATTTCCCCCTGTTCTGCTGAGTGCCACGGGCACACACTCTGAGTTGGGCATGGGTACAGTCCAGGACACCAACACATGTTAGGAAATACTTGCTCTGTGATCTGGGCGAGATGCAGCCCAAGTTAATGCTTTCCCCTGAAATTTGGAGTGAAAGCTGCAGAGGATTCAAAAGAGAAAAAAGGGTCACACTGAAATTCCAGAGGGTTGTCACTAATTTCACTGGACAATGTTCTAAACACTATAAAACAGAAATATAATATCAGTATGATGCTATGTGCTAAAAATATACAAATCAACTTTACTGTAACTTACTGTTTCTAACTTACGGTAACTCTAAAGCTCTTACTAAAATTTTAAATCAAAATTAAATTCAAAATAACACAATACAAGATGATACAATACATGGTGGTGATATGACTAGAAACAATATTACACATTTACACAATATTACACAATACATTATAATACAACATTATATATATATATGAGTGTATAATTTACATACATACACTGTATATGCGAACCGTTTTCACTTTTTTCTGTCAATGTAAATTAAGTGAAAGTAATGAATGTAGTGAAAGTAAATAAAAAAATAAGTAAAGTAAATAAGTACGTAAATGAAATACTGTATTTTTTTTATGAATAAAATAAAATAATTTATTCAGTAACAAAAACAAAGGCCAAAGTTGCAATCCGCTGGAAATCAGTGAGGAAAAAGGGTGTTTCATTAATAATGTATGGAAGTGCTTTCCACCAGGGGTGTAATTTCCTTAAACACTGTCCTCAGCAGTTAAATAGGGGTGTTAAACAGAAAACACCATGCAGTCATGACAAACAGGGCCCTGCTTTGAAGCAGCTGTGCAAATTTATGGGTGTACTTTGCTCATTACACTGGAGAATAATCAGCCTTTTAAAACAAACCTATAATTTCCTGGGCCTCACAAGTCTCAGGGTCTATTTGTATCATTTTGCTGCTCACCCTACTGTGAAATTCCAACAAGCAAACCTTTCCTTATATGTGCTTTGATCTGTTTCTAGTCTAATGCCTCTACTTGTATGTACATCCTGTGAATTATATGTTGTTGTTGATTTGTAGTTGCTTCCTTGGACAAATACTAACTCAAAGGAGTATTTTTATGTATTTATGTACTATTTTCAATATAATTTATCAAACACAAAAAAATGGACGTAGTGTAAATAGCAGATAATATACAAATATGACCGTCTACTCACACACACTGCCATGATATAAATATATGTGACCAAATGCATTTAAAAATGCCAGTTATGTTCCTCTCACTGACTAGCTACAAAAGCACACACACAAACACAAAAACACATACACGGCTATACATAGTTCATCAAACAGTCCATCACAGAGAGAGGAAACCTAACCCAGCATTCAGAACAAAGTAGAAAAACATAGGCTGAGCTAAGAGAGAATAAAAAGGAGAACGATTTAGAATGCAAGGAGATAAAATGGTAGCTTCATGAGGAGTCAAAGTTGCAGGGTTTCTGGCATGAAAGCCTTGTCTGTGCTGGGTCTAACTCGCCAGGTCAGGTGAGACACCCAGTGAGAGAGGAAGCACTCAGGCCTGGAGGAGCCTTCACACCGTCAACCAAACCCTGAGAGGTCATTCCACTCTCCTGCCTTTGCATACCACTGCAATAAAGTCTCAATAGATACAGTGAGGAGGGGCTAGCCAGGTAACCCAATGCTGATGGGATCACTCTGTCTCTCTGCACTGAGGGCGGTCATTTTTTGTGATCCTCTTGTTAGCACAGTCGCTTATGAGATGGCAAGCTTTTAAGTGAATGGGCTAAATGAGAGAAAACCATTGCTCTGAGCAGTGAATACAGGTGATGACAATTCAGGTCAAACATAATCTTGCGTCTTGCCGGGGTGTGTGGAACAAATCCAATTTTGGCAGCAGGGACAGAAAGTAAAGCAGGCCAAAGAGGATATCACTCATAATTACAAGGCTTAACCAAAGCAAATGCTCCCCCCACAGAGAACTGCAACAATGGCCTTAATTAATTTTATTTTTTTCCCACCAACCCCACCTAAAAGTAAAAACATGGATGACAAATTTGGCATTGGGATGCCGACTCATTGCTACTCTCGGGGCCAATTTCACTTTTTCGATCATTGCCAAGACAAATCATATTAACACAATACTAAATAATCCTTAAACCTTTTGGCTACATACCAGGCCACCGGTGCCAGTAAACTTCATTAATGCAAAAAATGCTTTTAGGAAACCTTTCCTCCATTGCATTTATAAATAAGTTCCTTCATGAAGCCTCCCGTCATGGGTGGGCCAGGAGCCCAGGGGCCACTGGCGTCCAGACAAATGATCACTTGCCTGAATGGAAAGCAAGGCCGGGAAGCCAGCTCAAGTAAATGCTTTGCTACTGAATAAATGTCACAGCATCAAAGTTTACAAAGGACCATTTGTCAACATGTTAATGCAATCAAAGTCTATAACTGTGATGACGACAGCTGAAGAAAAAGGTATATGAGCAATCAGGGAGAGGAAAATTGCCAATTCTTACATAACACAAAATAGCATTGGTAGAGACTGGCTAATAGCACTTGGGTTGACAGAGACAAAAGACTCAGTGCTCAATCCAGTGCAAATGTGTAAAGTGAGCTGCCTGGAGCTTCTGGCTGCTACAATAAAGGAGACTCTTCTATATTCTGCTAAGGGCATCTGTCTCTGCCAGCCGCCACTGCTGATGGAAAAAGTCACCCTGAGTGGTTCTCCTTAATTAAGTCTGGACTCAGCAAACGATATAAGTTGCTCCACAAATCTACCAATGCTCAGAACCTTGCACCATCTACATAGTCTGCATGGACAGATATATAAATAAAGATATTTTACTTGATAATTGCATTATTATAAATTACTTCAATTGTTTCCCTATGAAGCTCACAAGAATTATTATGTTGTATCTCTCTCATTGTGACCACAATCTCTACTTACAATGTATTATCAGACAAATTAAAACAATGCATTATAGAGTATGAGTCTTTACTGAGTGCTGTGCAGCGTTCAGAAGAAGTGCTGCTATTGGACCATATTTGTGGTTTGCACACATTGTTCAGCAAGGTACATTTCAAAAATGTGGCAGATTAAAAATCTTGTGTTTCCCTCCAATTCAAACTGTTTTTGTTTTTTTTCATACGCTCATTAGTTATGAAGAGCTGCTGAGTGTTAGAGAATGGCATGGCAACCTATTAGGACCTAGTGTCTCCATGTTTGCCTCGTGAGACTTGCGGGAGCTGGGGTCATGAATGAGCGGGCTGTTCGAAGAGGCCAGCCGAAGTCAGTATTCCATCTACTTGCCACGCCATCACTCAGTGATCCCTCTGCAGGGCACACCCTACCACTCAGCAGAGAAGCCTTAAAAAAAAAAAAGCACCGTCTGTCCCGGGCGATCTGTTGTCAGTTAGAGAACCCCTCCCTATTCGGCAGGGTTGGTGGGACTAGAGGAAGGCCTTCATTTCAGACAGGCCATTAATCTTTCTTTCTTTCTCTTTCTGACACCTGAACCATTCCCACCCAGTAACCAGCCACTTCACAACAGCCCACTCTCTGGACCAGATAAGATCTGATCAGAGCCATGCGGCAGGCAGCCGACAGACAAGCAGCATTGCCAAAGCACTTACAAACATATGCATGCAAAATGCTATAGTGATACAGTTTTTCAAAGCTCTCTACCAGGAATCCATCTGAGACCACCAATGACAGCAAGCTGATCCCTTCCCCTCGTCTCTTTTTGCCTGCACACAAATACTCTCTGCTCGACAATTTCACTCACTGCAGTCAGACACCAAGCAGGAGGGAGCTATGGGGCTCGAAAGATGACTTCCGACACTTACTGCAAATGAGATGCCTTAAAGATGCTCTTGAGGATGGGGGGTTTGCATAAATGAACTTGTTTTTTTTTATACAAACAGGTGCAGTCACACCCTGATGTTATTCCTGCATTGCTGACACGGAAACGATGTTTCTTGTTAAAACTCTTGATACCAGCATCTTCGGTTCAGAAGATGCTGATGATGTGTAGTGATACGACAGCTTACAGCTGTGATACCTGTTTAGTAAAACCCTCTGTCAACAAGATGTGTCACTAAGCAGGGCTTTAGCACAGCTGATTCCCTCATCACAAGATGTGGATTTGCTTGCCTTGGGAGTGTGGAGACCAGTCTCAAAGACTCTCTTATGACAGTCAGTACTGAGCCACAATGTTTACACAGTCGCTCAGGGCAATTTCACTTCCTGACACCAAAATAGCAATCATCTCCAACATCTTTCTGTGACAAGAGGAAGTCTCCTTGAGGAGGATAAGAGTACAACAGGACAACACATGCTTGGGGATTAGAAGTCCAAAACTTTTATGAAGCACACACGCCAACATCTGGTACTGTGCGTTGAGCTATCTTGACGGGAGGGGGGGTCATAATGGTGCTTGAGGAGGTTAGATGGGGGTCATGGAGTGTTGCTCAGCAGGGATTTAACTGAGTGTGGCCCCCTTCACTTTTAATCAAATCCTCACAATGAGGTCAGATTACAATGGGATAAGCAGTTTCAGGACACGGTGTGGCTAATACTGCACACTCGCTCACCTCGAGTCCCTTGATCACATTATTTCAAAGGAATCTTAATAGTTTTCACAATTGCTTCATTCAAAGTAAGAGGGAAAAGTGATGATGTAATACTTCAATACCCCCCTTTGTTAATAATTGTCCTCTTCAATTCCTTTACACCCCAACTATTTTTTCTTATGACACTCAATGTGTATGTGCTGCCTTTTAATGTTGCCCCTATGTTTAGTTCAAGTCTATTAAAGGTTTAGGTCAACTAACCTATTTGCTGTTAATCAAAAAATAAAGATCTGGCTGTCAGTTTGGAGAGTTCTCTAAAAGTTGTATTTTTGAAGAATAAGAAAAAGAAAAGGTTCATATCTGAGATGAGTGCAGGCACGGGGTTGACTGACACATACCTGTTAGATCTGCGTCAGGCAGATCACAGAGGGGTTTTTGTCACAGTTGACTATTTTACTAGTTGTTTCAACTCTGTAGAGCTTTTCTGACGGGTAAACAATGTTAACAAGGTAGGGGTTTCATGGCCTGACTGAACAAAAGCCAGAAGAAAGGCATTTTTCCTGAGCTACCAACCAGTGTGATTACTATCCTTAATTTGGGAGTCAGCATGCATACCTTCTGATTTTTTCTGTTAGAAAATGGAGAGGAGAGCGGTCCAGAGAACTTCAAAGGGGCAGGGAAACGCACACGGATGCAAATTTTTTCAGACCGGGCATATGTGGAGGAGAGCGTGGATTTGAGGCTCTTCTCTCACTTCAAAGCCCTGCGCCTTAAAAGGTCTGGCTGTGTTTTGACGTGGATCTGCAGAGGTGAATGAGAATCAAGTAACCGCTGCAGAACCTTTAGAAGTAAGGCTCACTCTGTTTAACCCCCCCCCCTTCCCAAATCTACCTCCCTCTGCACACACTCTCTCCTCCTTGCCTTGACAAAGAGAAGAAGAAAACAAGAAAATTCAATAATGCCTTTGAGAGGCAGGATTACCTGAGGAGATGCCTGTGCTGCAGTGCTGCAAGTGAAATCTCATGCGCCCTCCTCGCCGTCTGCTCGCACCACACCCCTCCTTTTTTTCCCCTCCTCTCTACCTTCTAGTCCCAAACTTGGCTAAAGACAACCCTCAAAAAAAGCACATCAAAACTCTCCTTTGATGCCACGGCAGGCATTTAACCCCTTGAGTCCAAAATTACAGATTGCTTGGGATGCGACACATTTTGGATAGGTGGGGTGGGGGGGGGGGGGGGGGGGCATGTGCTTGCTCAGAGGGGTGTGGTACTGGGGCGGATGGGTGTATTGTTTGTTTGTTTTAAAGCAGCCTACTCCTTTAATGAAGTGATACTGAGGCAGCTTTGAGACAACCCATTTCTGTCAGTTTGAAAAGTAAAGTAGGGTAAATCTCTAGAGAAAGGGCGAGCTTCACCGCAGGAAGTGTTTGCACTCGATTATTTGTACTGCTGCTCACTTCTGATGAACAATGCAGCAATAGAGACGGAACAAAGGAGCCAGGCTCCTTGTGAATTCTAATTAAGTTGTGGGCACAGCCAAACAATGATGAGGCCTATCCCAATTTCAATTGTGTTTTGGTGTCACTTGCTCCTTGTCTGTTGCTTTGCATAAAAAAATAATAATTAGGCTGGGATGGTGCAGCAGTTGTGGATGGAGATGGCATAAAAAAGCCTTTGCCTGCTGAAGGCAATAGCGTACATTATACATCACTGGTTACTAACACAGAGTGAATACTTTGCACAATTTTGGCGCTTCACAATGGAGATTTGTCCTTTGCAAAACAGGTGTGTAATAGGTTTTGCCAATAAATGACAAACTGCAAGATCTGACAACAATGGTGAGCCTAGTCATCCTGGGCCATGATTGGTGACCTCTGGCAACAGGAGCTGCCTGTCTGATGAAATCCTATGGCTGTTGCTGACCCTGAACACATCAAAACACCTTCAGTATGAGGAATGAGGAAGACTGTTCAAGCTAAAAAATATATATATATCTCAAGAATATCTGTGCACAAACACACACAAAAAAGAGCACACACACAAGCCTTTTTTTCACCTTTTTACTTTCACTTAAATTATTCATTCAGGTAAAGACCTAGAACGGCTGCATCTCACAGTGAATCCCGCTCGTGTCTCGTGCCTGTGAGTCTCTCTGCTGCAAGCTTGAGATTTAGTGATGCTGGCAGTGCTCTCAGTGGATGCACTCTACCCAAATAGGAAGTCTCAGGATGTTTCTATGTGCACTTGTCAGACACTAACATGCACAATTATAAAAGTTCAAGCAAACATACAACTCTCTGATCTTGACAATTATCACATAGCACAGCTGTTTGGGACACAATGCAAATCTGCCGTTTCTCTCAGCGGATGGCCGACGCTTCACTTCTTCCTCCCTCGCTGCAGACTTCCTGTCTTTTTTATCCTAACAGATACAGGCAAAGGCTTCTGATCTTCCCAATACGTTGCTTTACGGAGGGCTTTCGCACCGCCCTCCCTTGCCACACAGTGAGAGTACACAGTGATTATAGGCATCTCAATATTGTATGACAGCCTGTGCCATGTGAGGGACTTGCAATCATGTTTCATTAATTTGTCTTGAATGAAGCCTCATTTCATGGAGGATCTTAAAATTTATGTGAAATTAATAATATAACAGATGTCCTCAGCGTATTGTGTCTCTGGTTAATAAGGCAAATCATTTTTATTTTTTTTTAAAGGCATGAACAAATAAATAGTCTGCCTTGCCTTGCAAACAAACTGGCATCATGAACATATCATGCCCTTTAAACTACATCATGAGTTGTGATGCAGCAGAGGGGGTGCCTCGTCACACATGTCTTATTTGGAGCCCATAACAAATGTATCCATCAGATATTTTTTTTTTTTTAATTTTCATGAGTTGCAGTTACTTTTCATTTATTCTTTTCTTCTCTAACAAAATGCATCAATGTTTCGAAAATGCCTCGCACACTTTTTTCAAGCTCAGGGAGCCCAACACAAGATTGCCTCAGGCCAGAACTGCTGTACTCCCTTTCCCTTTTGTATGCACTGTCTCTCTTCATTGACTAAATATGGGGACAAGAGCTTCACAGGCTATTGTCTTGCATGGTGTTGCCCTCCCCAGGTACTCTGCCACCGCAGTGCAAACAGAAACAGTGGGGAGACGGCATTTCTCGCTTCAAAGAAAAAGATAAATCATTCAGGTTGGGCTTTTGTTCCAATATGCCACAGAGCTGCGATCACAATCCCCTTTTCCACTCTTTTTGTTTTCATGCTAAAGTGTCTGGGTGTGACGGGGTGTCTGACTTCATCTGCAGGTTGTTTATGCAGCTCAATCACTATAATTCTTCAAATTTGAAATGACACCAGTGACGTGCGCACATTCAGAAATACGGAGCCATGAGATGCTGCTGTGCAAAGATATAGACCTTTAAACATACATACAGCATACATGCACACAAACAGACGGACATTGCAAAGCAACGTACATAAAATACTTTAAAGGGAAGAATGTTATATGAAAGCTCTAGATTGAAATGTGATTAAAATATGATTACATTATGTTAAACTGACATATTTACACACAGCATTGTTATTTTAATGGTATTTGAGCCGACACAGATTTAGATTTTCTCTAATAATTTAATCCTGTTTATTCTGCTCCACTAAATCAGAGGATCCATGAATTCAACTTTTTGTCACCCTCACTGAAGAGGGCCTGTGTTTATTCATGCTATTAGCCATTGATGAGCCCTCTTGTGTCTTTTTAGGCTGCAGAATTGTCTATGCCAGCCTGCCAACCAGTCTGTTAAGTCATTTAAAGGCATACAATGCAAACAGGAAAAAAAAAAACAATAAAGGAAAATCTGAGTTATTATATTGGATATGGCAGTAATGAATAATCTCACTTCATCTCAATGGATTTAATGGAAATTCTTTGTTTAGCCAGAGAGCACTGAGGCACTCTAATAATTTAAAATCCAATTCAAATTTATATGAGAGCAGGGTCTATGCAAAAGTGGGAGGATAGAAGAATGAGGTGTAGCGGTGCATTAATCTTTATAAAGTTATTATTTTTTTCTTCCTTCCTAAAATAACAATTGTCTGCCGCATAATGGGATGGCAGTGAGTTTTCTAATAATGTCTGAAGAAGAAGGACCTTACAGGATGTCAGTCAAACACTTTCTAATAGTGTCTAATTTGATCTGAACTCAGCAGCCCTTTGCACTCCTCGCTCTGTTTTACACATCAATGGGCATACTGCCCCCCCCCCCCCCCCCCCCCGAACTCCTGCCGAGAACACAGCAAGGCAGAATAAAACACAGGGTTGTGCTAAACTGTCTTTAATCTATTCTCTATTAGGGCTCAGTTCATGTTAAATGTTTCTGCTTTATAATTACATTGAAAAGACAACGTTTACACCTCTTAACATTCATCATACATCCGCACTACATCGCATCATCACACAAAGGGGCTTGTAAGAAGAGCACTTTCAAGAACCAAAGCCTTTGTCACAAGCGTTTGCAAATTCACACTTTCTTTGAGTGACATCCAGATACTTCAAGTCATTTAGGTGAGAAGGCAGACTTATAGAGCAGGTGGCCTGTCTGATATGGAGTTCATTTACTAATAAATAGGGGGAAGATGGGGTTTCAGGAGAGGGAAAATGCTCCTGCTTCTCACCCCTGGGGTGTTCCATGCAAGGGATGTGGAACACAGAAGCTCTGGCCACTTGCCAGCACTAACTATACTTCTCCTGCTCTTTCCTGCTGAGAGAACATTCATCTCCCTCTCATCCTGGCACTTGGATTATTCCCACATTCATTTGTCATGTCCCCCAATCAGGTGGATGAATATGGAAACACTGCGACTGTGATGGATGCTTATTCTAATTAGGACCAAAAAGAAAAGAAAAACCCACCTTAATAAAACTAGAGATGTTAGTTTTCCCCTGATTATCTAATAAATGGGTGCAGGCAGTGCTTTTCACCTGCTGGTGGTGTAATGGCCTTTACAGTCACTGACAGCTCACGTGGCAGTGGGAAGAGAGACACACAGAGAGGCGAGATGTGGAGTGGGGGCAAGTGGACCCTGAGATGCTTTTGTTTGTTTCCTGCGTTTAACGTCGAGAGTGCATGGCATTGTGAATTCCATCTGAAAGAACTCCCCTCTGAGATTAGTTATTCAAAGGCATGCAAATGACATTGCCGTGTGGTTTATAGGGGGTTGCGTTCATTTTGGATCGGTTTAATTGCTTCATTCTAAAATAACTTCTCTGTTGTTTACTAACACAATCCAGATAAAAGCTGTGAACAGCAGCGCTATAGTTCATTTGATGTGTCCTTTTCTGCATTGTGTGTGTATATGTCGTTTTTCTCGTTGGCCTACAATGTGTTCATCAAAAATTCAGCAGCTGCTTTTTTTTTTTTTAAATAAAGTACGATTGCAAGGTCTTTTTGACAAGAACAACAAAATAAAAACACAAAATAGAATGAGCAGAAATACATCTTGAACTTTTATAATTGTAAACATAGAACTTAAGATCTATGTATTCTGCTTGAAAGAAAGAAACGTCTTTATGATTCTATCCTAAGCCTATTTGGCTGATTATTTTTAACCCTATAAACAAAGTATGAAAGGATGTCTTTCAAGTGCTCGATGGCTTTGGATAGTCTTGATGCTGTCATACCATCCACAAACAATATCTAATATTTAGTTATTTAAATAATAAAATTCATTGGATCATTTGTAGTACATATAAAAATGAAATACATTTCTAGTTTGTATACTGAACTCAATATAATACAATAATTTGCAAAACATTTAAATACTCTGCGTTTAGCTTAATCACAAGCAAACAGATGAATTTCTCAAAGACAAGAGCTGTGACATTTACAGTGTATCTTTATCAGGAGGTCTTGTGAGGTGGGAGGAAACCCACACAGACACCGGGAGAACATGCAAACTCTGCACAGATAGGATTCGAACCCAGTACCTTCTTGCTGTGAGGCAACAACGCTAACTACTGTGTCACCGTGCATTATTTTAGTTATTTGAACAACTAAACTTTGAATTTCATGGTTTGCACAAAAATGCATAAACCAAACATTCTCAGTCATTTCAGAGAAAGGTTGAATGTGTGTTGTTATGCATGAGCGTAAATGGGCACAATAATCCAGATGAGGAAATCCAGCTGCTCTTGTGTCCTTGGTAGGTACGGAAAGGTTGGATTAAATTACAAGAAAGCAGCATATCTGTGGAAGTCAGCCATGCGTGACTGGCCCGCACAGCCATTCAACATGCAAACTGTATTTCAGTTTGAAGATACTAAAGCTGCATTTTGACATTGTATTGGAAGATTTGGAAGAAGGGCTGCTTCCATTATACCAAACTGATACGCGTATTGCTGTGCTCATACATCCCCTTATCATGCTGGTTTCAATCCTGATGCATATTTTGTTCAAGGTTCATCAGATAACAAGGGCTGGCCCAAATTTGGTATATTAGAATCAACATATAACAGTTGTAAAGTCATTTAATCTTAACAGGTAAAATAGTTGACATTTTTCATGACAGAAATAAATGAACTAAAAGAAGATAATGACATGGCAATTTCTGAAAACCAGCTTGTCTTGAAAACATTATTTTTTATATGCTCCGTAAATGGAAAGTTGCAGCATGTCTTCAAACCAAGATCTCTAGTGCAAACTGATGTGAAAGTACAGTTGTTTTCCTCGACTAAACCATTCAAAATAACCCCAATATTGGTTCAATATTCTTATTATGTACATCACATAACCTGCTTTGCTTTCAATCAGCCCAGCAGCCTTACTCCTGCTTCATATCAGCAGTAACATGCCTAATCCCATGTTAAGCCAAATAACAAATAACAAAAATAAGAAAAAATCTTCATCCAGTAGCCAAGGCCTAAACCTCTTTTTCATGTTCATCCTGAGTGGACAAGCAATGTTATTTATTGTGAAACAAGGCAGGGACAAGGATCAGTGCTCTGCTTTGGGCACCATCTGAAGACTGAACCACTGTTTTCACATCATATTCCAGTGTCTACAAGCTGTAAACCCACGCTGGTACGGCCTGGCCTCTATGCTGATGCTTGTATATTGGCCCTAGTCTTGATCAGACATACTCACAAACATTGATCGCTTCAAATTTTTACATTGACCTCCGTGTTGGAACAGCAACTTTGAATAACAAGAAATACAAGAATTACACACACACACACACCACCACCACCTTGTCACTGCTCACGTATGGTTATGTATGACTATGCTGGTTATCCTTGTTTGAGAGGCATTGCTTGATCATTCATTATTAGCTCACGTCTGTCAAACCAAACAATGAACAGACAGCTCAAAATTGATGAGTATATAGAAGTGCCTATGAGGAAAAAGGCTTTCATTTAGTTCCCTACACTCCATGTAGGAGGTGACAGCCATGATGGATATGACACTACACACCAGATTTATCTTGGGAATGGAATAATTATGCGCTTAATGCATGACTGGTGGTCGACATTTATACTGATGGCTAACAGGGTATGTGGCAGAATAAGCAGAGGGGGTTGGACAGTCAAATTCCTGAGGCTTTATAAAAGCCTTAGGCCCCATTGGAAATCTTTAATTACTGCAAAATACATTTCCTTTAGTCAAGGTTAAGATTCAAGTTTACCTAAGCCAAGTGACACTGTGACAGTGTCACCTCCATGGGGACAGTCAGCTCATTGCAAGGTGACCTGAGCACAGCTAATGGTGACTAATACCACTGTAGAGAAAAGCTAAGGTCACAACACGCCACACCATTTACAGGAGACCGATACAATACAGAGACACCGGCTAACACGATCAATATGTTGCATTACAAATTCCTCCATCTTTCTTTGTTCCACTCTACAAGATCATTAGATCAAACACGGCAGTGCATAATGTAGAAATAATGTAGATTTCCGTTCCAATCTCCCGTGAAGGCAGAACAAAAACACCGGCCGTATATAAATGCTCTCTGTTTCAAAAGAACAACTTTCCATTACACGTTTTCCGTTTGGCTGTTTCTCAGGGAACTGAACAAACAGCTTTACATGCAGTGCTGCCTTTATAATTGGATGTGCATTTCCCAGACATAAAAATAATCTGAATTCTGCGGCGGAGGCCTTTCTCTCTCATTTTGCATCAGCCTTAACTTCAGACACGGGTTTCTGTTCCCATACCATAGGGGGGAGGATGGAATATCTGGGTTGTTTGTGTAACACCAGACAAATAATCTTTCTTTCTCAGAGGCCTGAATGTATTTTACAGGTATCCGTCATCCGTGTGTCAATCTTGCAAGTAGATTTCACACACCGATGGCACCACCGCACCTCTGCCTGCACGCTATCTTATTGCATAAATACTCCCAATGACACAGTGGACTGCATCCAATTCCACACCCTCATCTCAGGGTGGACATGTGCTGGCCTTTGTATTGACAAACCAACCAGCAGCAAAATGAACAGGACAGTGTGAAGGTTTCATCTGTACGACTGATTTCTCAACTTATAAAATTGCTCTTGTAAAAAAAAAATAAAAAAAATAGAGCTGCACAACTTCATCTTACAAACAAATGAGGCTGAGAAATGTGTTATTTGGGAAACAGCTGCATCAGAGTCCGTACTAACACCCATTAGTAAATGATCTGTGGTTAATGTAATTGTGGCCCTTAGCCTTGCATTTTTAATAACAAGAAAAAACCCAGAGACTTTGCATGATTACACTATTGTGCTGAGGCTTTTTGAAAATAAAAATCCACTCTGGCACTAAACTATGTAGAGCTAAACAACAATTTAAAAATCTCAAATTCCAGGTAGAGGATGATGAGCAGCAGTTTAATAAAAAATAAAAATGGTTACAAATTGTGGGTTACTATTCATTTCTGTTCCTGTGGTTTTTGGAAGTGTGCAATGGCTGTGTGCTGTTATCCCTTTGATCGGCTGATGGAGACAATGCTTCTCTCCTCAGCCCTGTGGCACAGGATTTACCTGCTGCTAAGTCTGGTATCACAGTCGGAGACCGAGCACCTTAAAGAGGCTTTAACCCTCCTCTGGATCACCCTGACATGATTCTTGTGGGCTGGGTGTGGATTTGTGTCCCCACCGCGCCACAGCGTCTTTCATGTCTGGCTGTTTATGGGAATATGGAGATGGCTTTTGCGTGCCTGCGGGTGTTCCTTAAAGCAGCCATGCGACCTCTCGGGCTTGATCCCCAACGAGTCAGAATCTACCTCTCAATGAATCTCTTGTAGCACAGTTAATACCCATAAGAACATGATGCACAAGGGCCCTCATCTTGGTAACAGAAAGGAATTTGAGAGCAGATTAATATTATGAACAGTAATATTCCCCCGGCGGCATCTGCATGCGCCAGGGATTACAGGGCTCTGGGGCTGATTACCGGCAAGGGAAGAGGGGTTACAAGTCCCGAAAAAACTTTTCATCTTCACCCAGGGCAAAAGAGCACGCAAATAGGAAGGGATATTAACACATAATAATAATACAAATGTTTGTGTTTGTGTTCGTGTCTGCTTGAATCTGTGTCTTGTTACATTTATCAAACCAATATGCGTCCTTAGATAAGGTGCTATGTCACGATAAATGGATCTAATGGTCTTGCATATTTCTGCCATATTATTCTTTTCTTATAAATAATTTCAAGATGAAAGCATAAATTATGCATTCCTGTGAGTAGAGACATATGTAAGTAAAAGATCACATTGAATGCAGCCAAGTCATTTTTTGGGGGCACATCAATCATGATTTGCCAGGCTACTAATCTTAACAATGGCCACTTTCTGCCTGTGAAATATTTGTTTAGTGAATTAAGAAAGGAAGCATTCAAGGTAAAGAGTTGCAAAGTTGTTCTCCCATAGGACTGCATGAGGGGACCCTCAGGGCTTGATGTCCGGCCCAGTGTAGATATCAGTTTACTGTGAGGTATGAAGACCTGTCAGGTTTAAGGCGCTGCTCACTCTAAGCCTTATTATCCCCCCATGCCACCAGGCTGACGCCAGGCCACGCGTGCAAAGCAAGCCACGGAAATCTCCTTCAGGAGTTATCTTATGACCAAAGGCTCAGCAATTTCCTCAGTACCTTTTGCGTGAGGATAAGCACAAAGTCCACTTTTGCCATGTGCAACCAATAAGTCCACCTAATGAAGGCCAGGCCGTGTAGCCGACGGGGGACTGGAGAGGGTTGAAATGGGTCTCTAATGTCTGAAATTATCCAGAGGAAAGTGGTCTGACACGCTGCTCTGCTGAGAGGTGGTTGCGTGAAAGAAAAGAAACAACACTGTTTCCATTTAGAGTTAAGTCAGAATCACAGAGCGCCAGAGATTGCACACATTTGTGAAAGAAAAACAGCGGGATAGCTCCCTTCTTTAGACTCTCATGTTGACTTTGTAGATTCCACAAGGTCAAAAGGCTTGAGTAGAGGAAGGAAGGCATGAGGCACTGCAGTAAACCGGTCACACAGAGTCTGAAGTTGTCAGCAGCCCATAAGTCTGAAGTTCAAATAGCAATCTGATAGAAAAGCTGTCTTGGCAGTGGTTTCTTCCTGAGTGTCTGCCAGCAGACTGCTTCCGTCAGACTGCACCCAGTAGTCATCAAATAGAAAACTGAAGGGTGCCATTCACACACAAGCACAGCTACTCTTTAGGTATGATTCAAGCAGACAGCAGTAATGAAAGGATTTCAGGACTATGATCATATGGCACTAATAAGCAACAATGTCATATGATAGTTGCTTTCAACGAAATGTTCCTTGTTGATTTGTTTGTACAATTTGATCAGCAAACTTTTTCACCAAAGCTACTACTGCAAACTATACAAAAACAATTTTAACGGTATTTTATGGAAGACAAATTAAAAAGTGATGAACAAATCATATTTCCTCACAACATTCTTTCTACACATGTATTTCATTGTAACACACTGCAACTTAATGTGTTTCATAAAAACAAATTGTCCATTGTGGAACACACACATTTGCAAAAGCTTGTTTCTGCTGCCCCACGTGGTCAAATATAGGTAGAGTCAGGTTCAGGGAATCAAGTACAAAGGAAATCTACTTTAGCATGAAATCATTAATAAAGCCCGGATGACATTTTAGAATCTATCCTTATGTCACTAATTGCTTTTTGAGATTAAAAAGTCTTAAATCTGATAGAACAGCATGTGAGGCAAATGATCCTGAGACCTTTTACCTAAATAACATAAAAGGGCTGTGTTGTGAAATATCCCAATTCATAAGCCTGGACATTTGTCATTATTGGGATAATGCATTGGATTTATTACTTTGCAAATGCCAGACACCTGGAGGGTGACCTGTGGCTTTCCCATGCAAAACACATACTGAGGTGAAGCAATTCATTTTCATCTCCCACTATCTGTCTTAATCACTGTGGTTCATTGCGACAGAGAGTTCAGTGTGTCGGCTCACATCTCAAGAATAGCACCTTAAATCGGTTGCACTGATATCCGGTGATATTCCACATGAGCACTGACAAGGATTTTAACTAAATTCAGACGGAGATTTTGATCAAAACAGCATCAATTATAGTTAAGTCTATATAATATACTGTTTTTGGGGTCATTTGTGAATATTGGGTTTTAGCATGTGCCGGTGATGATCAGCACTAGAAAATATATCCTTCACAATATGTTCTAATATATTAATCACAACTGGCTGTGACAAGATTAAGATTAAATCAAACCATCTGTTTCATCTCTGTATCTACTTTAATTCCGAGAACCTCACTTGACAAGTTTCATGTCAGCAATTAGCTATACTGATGAGATAAATTGCAATATTATTTGCACTGTGTACAGATTGTTAGCTGGCTGTGCTTAAATAATACTATCAAATAAAATATAATTTGTATTTAGTGTTGTTGCTGCTGGTTGCTTAATTTTTCTGCAGATAGAGGATAGTGGAGTTGTGGATGGAAGCTAAGGCCACCAGTAACGGAAGTAATACAAGTGCAGGAACAGGGGTGCTGTAGAAATCAATACCTCATTTCATTTGCATTGCTTTGATCGCATACAGCACGAGTTTCAGTAATACTGATTCTTCCTGACAGGCCAATCATTAACACAAGCTTGTAATATGTCTGTGCACGCAGTTGTCCCGTGCCATGCCTCAGGAAAGACAAGTATTCTGCATAACTGAATTGAAGTGGGCACGTGTACGACAGAGGGTATAGCGAGCCAAACAGCATCCAAGGTGAATGACCTTTCTGTAAATCATTGTCTGTCTTCAATCACATTAAACCGAGAGTAAGTAAGAGGCGAAGGTGACATCAAACACTCTTTCTACTTTCCTGGAAAAAAATAATCATCAGAGCTTTGTTACCAAGAATGGATGTGATTTAGGTCATCGTGGATCATGCCAGAGGGCAACCTTTGCCCTTTGTCTTCACAGCTAAACAGGTCTCAGTGTTCCCCGGGGTCACCGGGTCCAATCCATTCAACGGTCACTCTTCTAAAATGATTTAGAAAACTGATACAAGGACAACAATTACTGTTTCATATGTCACTGATTCACAATGCTCTAGAGTTTAGATGATTACACACACACACACACACACACACACATGCATGCAAAATTATATTTTGACTTAAAATCAAGCTCCGTACTGTGGAAATCCCTGTCCCTGATATATTACCAAAGTCTCAAATACGATGTAGTGGATTATCAGCTCTAAGTTACCATTGTGTGTTGGGAAAGAAACACCTGCCCTCTATTCCAATAGGATCAGTGGATTAATCTTGGTGAGAGGTAAAACACACAGATGGTCAGACAGGGGGGGAAATGCAATATGAATGCATTTGTCTTGCATAATATCAAATATTATTAATCTATCACAGAGATAATGGCTTGATGCATTGGTGTACTTAGCAATGAGACAATGTTAATTTCTTTACGGGCCAAATATTCCTACCGAGATCTCCCCTGTAATGAAAACAATTCTATGGGGAATATTCTATAAATTAAATGTAATCCATCTTGCTTGCATGGTAATAGCAACAGGGCTCCAGCATGTACTGGTTCATTCCTAGGCACAATTCAATGCTGCAAACATGATGTTTACAGGAAGATGTGTTATAACCCACCATGTGCATATGCAGCATATATAACCTTGATGAAAAATCCAACAGAAACCAGATTTCTTTTTTTTTTTTTAAGAAGAGCCATAGAGAGGATGTCTGGTTTTGTTTTTTATTAAGATGAAAAGAGAAAGGTGACACTGTAATATGGAGCAATATGATCACTACTCCCCAATGGCCAGTGGGCCTCAGCTTCCTGAAAAAGGTCCTTTTCAATATCCTGAAAACTTGGATGGTGGCGAGGACATGCTTGCCATCCGGTGCTTAAAACACAGAGGGCGCCTATGGGTTGCAGACATGGCTGAACAGGACTCAGATCACTGGGAGCAGCAATGACAGGAGGCACAGATCTAGCGGTGGAAACACTGGCTCATACATCAGAACCTCTCTGCTACTGTATCAAACAACAAAGCTGTTTTCAATCAACACAGTCAAGACACTGGACTCATGGTAAAACCAGCCGTTTTTAAGGATAGTCATTCAAGTTCAATAATGTAATCTCCATTTTCCTGGTAAGGATTTGTTTTATATATATATAAATAGTGCTTTTACAACAGCAAAAAAAACACTATTTTTATTAAAACCAACTGCTTAAAAAAAGTGTCCTTGTGGCATTTGGTGAACACCCCTTCTAGTTGAGTTGTGTTACCAAAGGCAAATAAACCTATTTGGTCAAACAGGAAAAATAAAAGAGAAAGCTTAACTGAATCATGCTCCTTCACCTTCAAAGGTGACATTGAGCTTGCTGTAGACAGGGAATAGGAAGTGTGTTTTAGTCTGGAATTTGTGACGGTGATCCCAAACCACAATAATAAATGACTGATGTTCATTGTAATGGAATATTTTTTTTCCCCCATGAGGCATGTTATGTGTGGCAACTGGGGATTTGTTGGAGCCACTTCAAAAGACACATTTTGAATTGAGGAGAGCAAAGGCAAAACGATCAAGTCCAGCTTTTGCAAATTTCAGCCAAAACACACATTATTTAATCAAATTCACCAATCATCTCTAATCAGATTACAGATGCTGAGCATGAAGGCCGCTGACCCTGGACCAGGTGATCAAAGACCTCAAATGACAATAGTGAGATGAAGGCTTGGTTTGAAAGTTTGTCACCTGGAAAGTAACAACACTCTGAAAAAAGATATCTCAAACAGGGTGTGAACAGTGAACCAGCAGTTATTTGGCGTCACACCCGACTACATCGCTCTGCTTCTGGCTCCATACAGTGTCGCTTTTATTTTTTTCCACCCAAGAGTTTTCTACCGAATGACGGTATAAGCGGTTGGCAAATGAATGAATGAAGGGTTTTCCACCTATATCATCCCTGCTGTGCTGTGATTGGCTAGTATGCACCACTGTCACTGAGCAGTGAGCAGAGGCTGAGCTGTGAAGTTACAGTGGTTGAAAGCAGGACTTTCATGATGGATGAATCAGGGAATGAGCTGCTTGGCGGAGGTCTGCGTTCTCTGAAAGCTTTTCTAGTTTATTTTTTCCTGACCCTTATAAACAAATACTTATCTATTATATGTATCTTTTAATGATATTGTCATCTGTAAAAGGGGATCAACGTTGTTCTCAAAATAGTAATGTTTTCCCTCCACTATGTTTTCTTCAAAAGGATAAACTTCATGCTATTGTGTTTCAATTGGGTGATTTTGTTTTTCGTTTTTTTGCATTCCACATGTTTATCTTTATGTGCTGATGACAGCATATTCAGAATCAGGATATAATAACAAATCTGTGATAATGATGCTTAATTTCAATATATTGTCTTTGTACTATTTTCAGTAGCTTGCATGTCAAAAAGGATCTGCATTCTGTCTTATTCATTTTAAACAGCACCCAGACTTTATAAAGGGTTGTAATTCATCATCTTGAATCATCTAGCAGACAGAGACAAGCTTCTGAAGCTGACATGTGCAAACAACATAATGGCTCATCAGCTGCATAGCTCTCAGAAGCGTCAAGAGCACCAAACAAATGGCAACGTTTCCACATCCCTTTCACTCACTTGCATCATGCAATATTTCATTTTCATCTGACAATCCAGGTAGCAATGTTCCTGACTTATCAAAGCGATCCATTTACTATGACAGCCAAATCAGATCACAGCTGAAACATTCCTGCCTTAGTGTCAGTCTGCGCACCGCACAGCAAACGCCACAGCACTCCAAAAATACCACTGTGAATATTTCAGAATTACTAAAAGCAATCTGAGACAGACATTCATATTTTATCCACATCTCCTTGTACCTCAAGATATCTTGAGTCTTTCGGATTTGACATGAGAAAAGCATCAATATTTGAGCTCATTCATTCATTTGAAGACACTAAAACGTCTCCATCAAGAAACAAAATGCTAACAAAAAAGCAGTTTACTTAGCTAAAGCTCACACCTGAGAGTCCCGCAGAGATTTGGGGAAGGTGAGTGGCCCAATTTATTGCTATGCTGCATTAACATCTTTCCTAGGACAAAATGTCAGACAATATAGTGCCGCAGTGACCTCAACAAACTCCCTCAACACAATGGCACCATCAAAGGTGTCAGGGGGACCACGGCCACACCCAGAAAATATCTGACCCTGTGGACACGCTTGTCCAACTGCATACATGACATGCTATATATGTGCTCTTATTTTGGTGTGAGGCATTATTTATTTATATCAGTAATTTAATAATAGTAAGCAGGCATCAGCCGATGGTTAACAAGCAACAGAACGATCCCGCGGCGGTGTGGCGGTGATGACCCGGTGCAGACAGCACCCTGGACAGAGCGCAGACATGAACAGCAGAACGTAGCAAAGTCCAGAACAGACAGCAACAGCAATCCCAGAGGTTGACAACAGACCAGCTAAAGCGGTTCAACCGTTCCTGGGCCCGGCACGTGAAGTTATGACAGTGTGTCTCCTGGTAATTATATGGAAGGCTCGGAAGTGTCTTTTTTTTTCCTGGTAATTTTTTGGTGAAATTAATTAGTGCAAATAATTAGTAACACTTAGAAATATTTCAGTTTTGCTTATCTCATATCGACTTTTTTTTACAATGATACTACAATAATACAACAGATTTCCTGGTTTAGGTGGGACACCATTAGAATTTTCTTTGGCCCCATCTGGCCACCTGTTAAAAAAACTGAACTGAATGTTCCACTGCTTCATCATAAAGAAACAAGGCAGGAAAACATTAGAACACTGCTCCCTAAAATAAAGACAGAGAAAAACTTGTGCAGAACTTTCAGTGAAATAGACCAAATAGAATTTTAAAAAAAAGCCATTCAACTGAGTACAAGCTGAAGCGCTGTAGCAGGGTCATTCCTACCCACGTACTTCACTCTGTTGTCGTCAGCCTCTGCCACAGAGTAGTGCCGCTATCTCTGAGTGAGGCTGGGCCAGCCCCATGTCCTATAAACACACACAAATCATTTACATGCTGTATCATCAAAGGCGACTGTTCCTCATCTCCACTGAGAATTGCTGCTGATCTGAGCTCCTAATGCTGCATCTCAGTGTGTTGCAGCTAACCTTTGCAACTGCCAAGAATGCTATAAATTTTTTAAATGCAGCTGTTGACCTATTATTGAGATGAAGAAGAGCCACGGGAGACACCCGTCTCTTCTCCTCTGTTTAATGGAATTCATTAATGCATCAGTGTTTACAAGGCATGCTAAAAGAGAAACAGAATATGGGAGAAAGCATTAAATAAAGCAATTCGCCTGATGTCGTTTTTGGTCGTTGTGCACACACAAAATGCCAATCAAAAATCTGAATGCTTTGATTTACTGCCGTTGGCCCTTGCTGTTGCATTTGAGAGAAGAGTGGTGACACAATAATTACCCAGCAGTGTTAAAGTCCTCCAGTGTCTTGGCGCATTCATAAATAAAATATGTTGATGATAATGGATTGATATTCAATTATTCATCATCAGAATGTTTCAAACCATGTGATATAATATGTGTTGCAGCATTCTGTAATACAGTGCTTAGTCAAATTAAGTTATCTTTGAAAAAGATGTATTGACAGGCCCGTCGCTGCTTTCATTGACTCAACAGCCATTGCTTAATTACTATTGCAAAGCGCATAAAACACACAATGCCAATGGTCTGGGTCTAAACCACTCAATGTCAGCATTAACTACACACCCAGGCTAACTATGGAGTCATGTCTGGATTAAATAGCACAGAACAGGATCCTCTTGGGCTCTATGAGTTGGAGTGAGAGGAGAGCAACGGACGTCGCAGCGGTGGGACTCTGATATTTGTCATTCATGACCTTGGTTCTCGCCAGCCATACGGCAGTTTGGTTTGATGACCCATCAGAGGATCTGTCTGGGTCCCTGTAAGAGCCAAAGGAGCAGGGTGAGAAAACAGGGCGACATCCAGGGCTGCAGTCTGTTCCGCTGGACCGGGGTCAATCAGTGGGCCTGAAGATTTGGAGCCAGCTGGAGAGCGTTAACATGACTGGCCTTCATGTCCGGACCCCAGATGCAAGAGGAGGCCATGGTCGAATGCTGGAGGAAGCCACTCATCCTCATAATTAATGACATGAGTTTTTAATGCCATTTTATGAGAGCAAGCATATATCAATGCTGTGGTATAACAGCCTTGTGTTTTATGTGATGAAATCTCTCTAAAAAAAAAAGGTTCAAACCAATAAAAGAAACTGTCCATAATGACAAATATTTTAGGAGTAAATGTTAAACTTGTACTCGCGCTGCATGAACCATAGCCACGTTTAAATCAGCAATCTCAGCCGCAGACAAATAGAAATGGTAGTGAGACAAGACTCACTTTAAAAAACAACAACAACAACAACAGCAGTGTTCCATCAAAACAGATACGTGCGCTGTTTCAGTCCAGATAGATCTGAAGAATTCAAGGGAGGAAAAAACAGAAAACAATTTAGATGCAAATCAAACCGTATCATCTAAATCTCTTTATTTCACTTCTGCCAGCAAATTGCGTTCACATGCACAAAGGCTTTCAATCACTTGCGTCTGTGGCTCAACTTTTCACATCTTGGCGTTTTCTATCTGGAGAGGCAGACCCACATGTACATTTAATAGGCAGCTATTCTGCTCCCTGGCTTTGTCAGAGATCACTGTGACTGCGTCAGCCGGAGGAGACGGCAGCATGTATCAGTGCATGAAATAAACCTCCTGCTCGGAAGTGACAGGGCCTGGATATTGTTGGCAAATTCACTGTGCAACCACCAGCAGCAGCCCTGGCTATGAAAAATTAACTGCACTCTGACTAAAGGAAGGGGAAATTGCTTCGCTAGATATAACACAAAATCCTCTTTGTGAGCTATCCATCTGTCAGACGTCTTTGCACAGAAAAAAAAAATCTTCAACTTTCGCTCTTAAACAGTCATATTGGATTACTCTGAACAACATATGAGAGCGGAAACAGAGTTGTCTGAGAGAGTTACAGTCAATCCCATATCTACGCCGCAGACGACGTGTCTGTGAAGCAGAGGCTCCAAGGGGCCTCCAGCACACAGAGATGCTAGGACGCACGTCAGCCACCAGAGGGCAGTGAAGATTGTGCCGCCAGTTAGTGAGCTGAATTCTTACTAATAACAATTAACTCTATATTTAACATTTAGGTCTCGATTTTTCACGCCCGTTGCTGTGGATTCGTGCAGGAGGTACTTGGTGACGTCACAGCAACGTTCGATGTCAGACGAGGCGCAGTGTAAAGTAAATTCAAGTGGCTGCAGACAGGATTGGATTTCATCTTGTCCTTCTGTGTAATGCGCGTAGAGTAATTATAAAATAAAGCGTGAGCTAATGAATAAAGATTACCATACTAATGACGAAACTTTACCTTGGAAGTCCTGTAGTTAGTGTAATGGAAGAAGTCCGCACACATCTGCTCATTTCAGTATTCACTTTATTTCATTGACAGTATGAAGACATTTATTAGATGAGATCATATGTCTCGAAATGAAGTGGAAATAGCGACAACAAAATAAGACAAGGTTAAGTCAGTGCTTCCAGGTTATTGGTTTTATAGTTAAACACAGTGCGTTTCAGTGGGTCCTTTTTCCGCGTCACATAAAAATGAATTTCAACATCCCGTCAGAAGATGGCAGTGAAATACTTTAAATCATTCTCGCCCTTTACATCCTCCTCCTCTTTTTGACTCGAGACGGAGGAAGAAGGTCTTCACCGAAGGGTGAAGCATGAAGTCATACCCAAACAGAATTCTGGCCATTCATGGGCGTTAATAAAAATGAACTAGAAAAGTACTCAGAGATCGCAGACCTCCACCAAGCAGCTCATTCTCCCCCTGTTATTAGATTTACACCCATCCACATGGTGATCCGGATCATCATCAAAAGGTTATTGTCACTTATTGGTATCTTTATACAAAGTCAAAGTGGATGTTAGACCAAGACCCATCTTCAGATTAGTTTATTTATTTTCATCAAGATCCATCCAGCGGTTTTTCCGTAATCCCGCTACCAAACAGACAAACGGACAAATGCCGTCAAAAACACAACCCCCCCCAGTACTTTACAGAAATAAAACTGAATGAAAGGTCAAATTCACGAGTCAGTGTGGAATTATTCATGCGGGTGACTGCGAGCTTGATCCGTTTTCCAGACCTGGAGACTTGCGCAGAAGTCTGTCGGGGGGGGGGGGTTGCATTCAGGCAGAACCGAGAAAGAAAGTTCAAACAGCCGAGGTGCAAGAAGAAAAAAGGGGGGGCAGAGGCAGCGGGCTGACGGGGCGCAAAGACTGCAGCCCAGAGCAGAGGACTGTTGCTGCCGCGGAGACATCATAGAGCAGTGGAAATGGGCTCCCCGGCGGTATTCATCTCCAGTCGGATTGTCCTCAAAGTGTTTTTGATGCAGTTCATCGCCTTCCAAGCAATTTATGCTGCCCCCTCTCCTATTATCAGGTTTCCTGGCGACGATACCGCCCCAAAAACAGACAAAGAAGTTGCTCTGGTAAGTTTATTCGTTGCTTGTAAGTGAAGCTGTCAGAACTGAACTGTTAGGGAATTGTTCATGGTTTATTATTATTATTATCATTATGCCAGGAACGCTTCATCTAACCGCATTCTCACGCCCATGTCTCTGTTTAGCACTATCTGAATAAGTTTTACGGATGCCCACGAGACAGATGCAATCTCATGGTGCTCAAGGACACCCTGAAGAAAATGCAAAAGTTTTTCTCTTTGCAAGAAACTGGAGAGATTGATGCCAAGACTGTGGAGATTATGAAAAAGCCCCGATGTGGCGTCCCAGATGTGGCCAATTACAACTTCTTCCACAGGAAACCAATGTGGCAGAAGAAAGACATCACTTACAGGTCAGGGACGAACACATAGCTGCTCGATGTGTGAAGGTGCATTACACGGGGGTGATGTAATCCTGCAGGAGGTATCTCATGGTTAGGGCTCATTGTTTTCTTACACTGACTTAGTAAATAATGGAAGTTTTACACAATAAAGTTGAAAATACACACACACACACACAATATACACAGAGAAAGATGGACCAGTGTTTGGCCCCACCCCCATCCAGACAGTCTCTGTGCACGGACTTACATCTTTTGTCTTGCTAGCACCAGCATTCCTACACAGCATGAGTCTGTTTTTTGGTTTTTGGTTTTACTCCGTTTGGGGTTTACAACAATGTGAAATTGGTTTATTTATATCAGCCATTTTGGGCACCCCGAGTTTTCTGGCCTGTCTGTCTGCGTGTTTTAAAGAATCACTATGTGCCAAAGTCAAGAAGAGATCTTAGATGTGTTTAGAAAAGGGCTGTACAGGCAGGCATGCAACAGGGTTCGAGGCTGCGCATTGTTTCAGAGGCATTTTGAGCAGGTGACTAATGGGTGGTTTGCTGATTCTATATTTCTATGTGCTCTCCCAGACTGACAAATAGACACACACACACACATCTTTGTGTGTCTTGTTGTACAATGAGTCTGACTCTGTGTGAACCTTTTTAGAATCCTGGGATACACTCCGGATCTCGACGAGGAAGTCATAAACGATGCTTTCTTCAGAGCCTTCAAAGTATGGAGTGATGTCACGCCACTGTCAATCACCCGCATCATGGACGGAGAGGCTGACATCATGATTAATTTTGGCCGCAATGGTAATGCCATTGGACGTTGTATAATACTGTAAATATAAATTACTGAACATCAAAGAAAAGTGGATACTAGGTTGCCCCCCCCCCAAAAAAAAACAACAATTTTTTTTAGCAAGTTTTTGTCAGTTCAAGTATAAGTAAACTCAAAGTTAGTAATGTGTTCAAGAACAAGTCAAAGCCTTGTTGACAGTGAAGAAAGAGCAATGAAGTCATTGTTGTAGCAAGTCTGTGCATACTAAGAATTGTGGCATTCACATAGTGTCCTTCTAACCAAAAACACAAACATGTATTTATTTAAAGTGTTGTAATGCCGTACTCTGTCTGGTCGTAGCTGACGCTGTCAAAAAGGGCTCCAATAATTATAGTAGGGCACAAACAAGAAGCAGCCACTCCAAAAGATCTGTCTGTTGTTTTTTAGAAGACCAAAATAGCGAGGTGTATTTTGATGCATGAAAATGCCACGTTCATATGAGGACTATTTTCCTGACTGATATTCTTGGTAGTTTTTCTTCAGACTGCCCGTCCCCGCCACGTACAGACTGAGGAACAGCATCACAGCAGTGGCTGCTGTGCCTGCTTTAAAATGGAAGTGACTGTTTCTTTCCTCCTGTTGATACTGAATGATGTCATCAACAGAGCACGGAGATGGCTACCCCTTTGATGGAAAGGACGGCCTCTTGGCCCATGCCTTTGCTCCTGGGCCAGGCATCGGGGGAGATTCCCACTTTGACGATGATGAGCAGTGGACGCTGGGAGACGGCCATGGTACTGGAGAAACCCTCTTAACAGCTGTTTCTGTGATTGTTGTGTATTATTGGGACACAGACTATGGTATTCGCTCATCTACTGTGTGTCCAGTCTTTTATTCATAACAGATTATAGGTGCCTCTCCCTGTCACGTATCTCTGATTATCATTGGTGAGCAAACTGAACATTTCCCTGATATCTGGAAGCTGTAAAGACAAAACAAATCAATATTTAAAGTATTTGTATTGTTTGATTTGTGCAGACACTTTATATTTCCCAACAATCAGACCCTCTTGTCTAAATTCAGAAATTATGAGTGCAATCTAATATAAACCCTTTAGGTTATTTCTTTATTGTGCAAAGTATCAAATCACATATGAATCAAATAAACATTTTGATGATGTTGTGGGTTTTAAGCAATTTGGACAAAAGTGGCTTCTCATTAGCTAGGAATGCAAACCATTGTAATTAAAATGCAAGAAAATTCCAATTGAGCATTTTTCATCTTTTCATCTTTTCATCAGTGGTGAAGGTGAAGTTCGGCAATGCCGAAGGAGAGTTCTGTAAATTCCCCTTCCTGTTCATGGGCACCGAGTACAGCAGCTGTACGTCTCAAGGACGTGATGACGGCTTCCTGTGGTGCTCAACGACCTACAACTTTGATGAAGATGCCAAATATGGCTTCTGTCCTCATGAATGTGAGCTTGATTCTCTTTTCTTTTCCAATGAAACTATGTGGCATTGCAATGCCTCTGAACATATTTTGCCCGGCGTGTGGATTTTGTCATCACATGGATCCATGTGTGCTCACCAGCATTGGCCTCATCCCTATAGTTAACAGAGACTGTTGCTCTGTTTGAAGCTGCTGACGTTGGACGGAGAGAAACGAGGCTGAAGCAGAACGCCAAAAGAGTGTTGTTTGTGGTTTGGAGCAGATTATGGAATATTTCCTCTCCAAGTCATTGTCCCACTTTGGGCTTTGTAAAAGCATTTTGTTTATCTGTGTTGTGTTGCTGTCCATGGTTACTAACATGATCACAATGCAATTACAGTTCCAAAGAAAACACCTTCAAGGCTGTTTTTATACGATGAGACGTTTTAATGACTTAATAATCTCAATTCAGATTTGTTGTAACTCCAGAGCCACAGGCTCTTATCACCAGGAATGATAATGCCAAGACTGCAAAGAAAATGTAGACTATAGAGTTACTACTTTTGCATTTGATCAAATCTGACATTTGTTTTACAGTACTGTTCACCTTTGGTGGCAATGCAGAGGGTGCTGCGTGCAAATTCCCCTTCACCTTCCAGGAAGAGAAGTATGATGGGTGCACCACAGCGGGCAGGGATGATGGCTACCGCTGGTGCGCCACCACTGACGACTACGACGCTGACAGTACCTTTGGATTCTGCCCTGAAACTGGTAGATATTGTTATTTGCGTATTTCTTTTCTGCTGATCGCTACACACACACTACGCTTTGCCGTGCTTATTCTGATGCGTTCGGTGTCCTGCTGTTTCTTGGTATAAAAGAATTCTCCGCCTGGTGCTTTTCATCTTTTCAAGGTCTGCTAAGTGGCTGTAAATGTATTTTAATGTGCTTTTTTCCCCATTCTGTCAGTTAGACAGTGGGGTTTTTGGGATTGGAGTATAATGTAATGGGGAGCTAATGTGGTAATGTAGTGAGGTAATGTCAAAGAAGAAAGGCACGCAGACAGACAGTGAGACAGACACACAACCGCCAGAGCTTTCATCCGGGTCTTTGCCTGATAGCTTGTGCTGGATCTGAAATTATCTGTTTAAAAACATCAGCATAAAGCATGGCAGCATGGCAGATAGAAATTCATCACGCTTTGAAAAGAAAAACATCATTACGGGTGAATGCTTTGCGATTTTGCGCCCATGGCTTAGTTATTGATGTCTTGTGTGCTGTGCCAGTGCTTTCATCATCCGCACTCACTTCATAACGCAATGCGAGCCAAACTATTGTGAAGAAAAATGACTTATTAAACAGTGAAGTGAGCCCAACTGAGTGCACATTTCATTTCAGTGTTTATGGTCTTACCTTTTTCTCCAGCCATGTCAACAGTGGGAGGAAATGCAGAGGGGAGCCCTTGCGTCTTCCCCTTCACTTTCTTAGGAGACCCCTATGACTCCTGCACATCATCTGGACGCAGCGACGGCAAGATGTGGTGCGCTTCAACCAAGAGCTACGACGACGACCGCAAATGGGGCTTCTGTCCGGACCAAGGTATTACTCTGTTTAGGTGGTGCTGGTATTCTTTAGGGCAGTTCTAGCATTGCAAGCGAATGTTTAGTCTCTTTAGGTGCATTATCAATTAAAAGGAATCAATTAAAAGTGAAGCCACATGCCGGGTTTAGGTTCTCAGTCAGAACTGTACTGGTGAAGCTGCATATAATTTGTGTCCCACTAACAGTCTATGAAGTGTCGTCATCGGTAGACTCTATGACTGTTATGAGACAGAAACATGGGACATAAAACAGGGAAGTGTTTGTGGCCCGCGGGGCGCAAGCTCTGCCAACCAAGAAAAAAAACGTTATCCACCTTTTCCTTTTGTATTTTTTTAACAGACTATTTTAGATATAGTATTTCCTATTTACAGTACAGTTTCTTTATTGCGTTGTATGATTCAGGCTACAGTTTGTTCCTGGTCGCAGCCCATGAGTTTGGTCATGCGCTTGGTTTGGAGCACTCTCAGGACCCGGGAGCATTGATGGCCCCTATTTACACATTCACTAAAGATTTCAGACTTCCCAATGATGACATCAAAGGCATTCAGGAGCTCTATGGTAAGACGGAATGTCACATGTGGCTTAACTTGCGTTGCAGAAATGAGAGTAAAAGTCATGTGTGCCATGATTGTGTAATTGTGTCCTTTAAAATGAACTATTCTGGTAAATCTCCTACAAACAGGCGTCCCAACAGACAAGCCTTTGCCTCCAACCCAGGGACCAGTCACGCCAATGGACATATGCAATGAGCCAGTTGTCTTTGACGCTGTAGCACAGATCAGGGGAGAGACCTTCTTCTTCAAGGACAGGTAATGACATTTAACGGAACTCTTGTTTTGACTTGAACAAGCCTGGCACATCGGTAAGGTGCAGTTTGGAAGGAATAAAGAAGATTAATCCATCTAGGATCACAGTTCTGGATTGTACCTGCAATGGTTAATTGCAGTCTGATTTATCTGTCTATGACTCATGAGGAAAAACAACAAACAAAGCCCAATAGCCTCCAGCCTCTTTTAGTGGATTTGGATTTCTTTGATTTGGCTTTATTTTTTACTTTGGTTTGGTTTTTCATGCAAGTGAAATAATGCAGCATATGCTAGTTAGATTTCAGAATTATTTCCCCATAAATGTTGACCTATTTGAAGTTAGTTTTTTTTATGACTGTATTTCATGCTGTAATTATGTGCCAACTGAACATTGCAGTTTAGATGCTTATTTCATGATGTGACAATTAGCATGAGGGAAAAACATTTTCTCTACTCATAAGATAGTCATCCATCTTAAACACTGTCGGTCCTCTCCTTCAGTGGCGCCAGTCGATCCACTGTCTCGTCAGCTTGCCGCGTCTCCTGGCTGTGGCTTTCTCATCAGCCTTTATGACTCACTGTCTTTACCCCTTAGGAAGGTGAACGGCAGCTTTGAACTGACTTTGAACAAGAACAATAATGCTGCAGAAAATGATCAGATGGAAAATAGAAAAGGCGTCCCCAAAAATGTGAGCTTCTGTCACGGCCATTTAGGCAATGAGTCCAAAGCGAACAGGCCACCTTGGTAAAAGAGTGCAGTCAGTTAGTCTGGTTTCTCTCTCTCTCTCTGCGATCCTTCAGTTAGAACCTGAAAGAAAAAACGAGCTGCATTCATGCATATTTTCTATTTATTTATTTCGGGGGGGGGGGGGGGGGTCCAGGAAGCCATTAAAAAGTGCAGAGCTCTGATACAAGTCATGTTCGACTTGAGGGGGGGAAAAAAGCTGTAGCTCTTTAGTGGATGGGTTGATGCTGTTTTGACTCCCCCCCGTTGTAAATGTAAGGTCCTCCCTTTTCTCTTGGATCAACATGTTTACAGTGTGGGACAAACCTTGACACGAAATAGTGAGTAATGCTGGAAGTGTTTGCTGAACTCAGCACAAAAATGTCTGTCTGGAGGGAGGATTAAGGAGAAGACAATTCTGAAGTCTGTCTCATAGAAAGAGTTTGGGCCAGCCTCCGAACTGGGCCTACTGCAAATAACACACGTACATGCATTGTCGCATTTAGCCAACAGGGGCTGTCTGTAATATTGTTCGAGCCCTGAGGAGTGGGTACAGTAAGGTTGGTGTACAGCCTGCAGCTTGATTCTATTACAACACCTTGCTTTAACTGTTTATACAGTATGCGATATACATGCTCCATTAAAGTCCGCATGACTGTCACGGTGCAGTCTCTGGGTTTTATGTGCTGTTTGCATGGGATCCCACGGGCTGGTCCGGTTTAAACCCACAGGTTTAACTGGTGGGACTAACTTGCCTGTAGGTGTTAATGAGGGTATGAATGGTTTGTTTCTCTGTATATCAGCCCTGTGGTGAACTGGCAATGTATGCAGGGTTTACCTCACTTGTCGTTCAATGCCAACTGGGACATTGTTCATTGTGATGCGTTGCATTTCTACATCCCATCCTCATAATCAGCCACTTGGGAAGATAATGTGCTCATTATTTGTAGAGACAGGAAGAAAAGGCATTAGAATCATGTGACTTTATTGCAGGTATATACCACATGAACATACATAAACATAGGAACACTCCTGCAATAATGCAATCTACAATGTACAAACGTCTCCAGACTGAAATATTAATTGTATTTAATCTTGATAAATGTGTAACACACTTTGGTAGCTGTGTATTTTAGATTTTCTTATTTATTTGTAAGTTCTATTCTCATCTTAGAATTTACCATTATTGCAACAAGTTACAGAGCTTGGGAAGCTGCAGTTGTTGTAAAGCAGTGTATTGGAAAACCAGGCAAAATAGATCTTGTTCCACTGGCGTCGGCAGCCTCGGCCCTAACAAGAACCAGATGCTCATGAATTAAGCCATTGTAGCTCAGCCAGTGAAGCCCATGCACTAAAACCTGCTCTTGTACACACACACACACACACACACACACACACACCTCTGCCCCTCTTTCACTCTTAGTTTATCCCTAATTCATTGACCTTATGGTCACTTTCCCACTCATTCCCTTTGTGCCAGGTTCCTTTTCAGGTCAGTCAACTTCAGAAGCAAGCCCAACGGCCCCATGCTGGTGGCCACCTACTGGCCAGACCTCCCCACCAGAATCGATGCTGCTTATGAAAATCCAGTGGATGAAACAACAGTGTTCTTTGCAGGTATGTTGAAAACAAGTAACTCTAGATAAACGATGCATTAGAATTGAACTATTGGATGGGGTGTACACCCCGCCTCTCGCCCGTAGACTGCTGGGCTAGACTCCAGCACGACCCGCGACCCAGTAATGGACAAAGCGGTTAAGAAGATGAATGAATGAATATTATTTTAATTGTCCACAATGGTCCTATTCTTCTTGTACCTCTGTGGTGACCGCAGCAAAACAGACAGTTCTACTTTCATGAGTAAGGAAGAGATGCCTTTGCTCTTCTAGCATTTGGATGCATTTATATGGAAAGAAACTTTAGGAGAAGCTGGAATTTTGGCTGAGCATTTGTAGTTATTTCACCACAGTCATTAGTGGCTTACAAGGGCGGTGGGCCGATAGTGGATTTGCAGAGGACAATTACCGGTAGGATAAATTAGCCGATGAGTCACAGTTACAAATTAATAAATAATAAGATCTGGATCACTGAATGCTAAATTCAATATAGAAATATATAAATCTGGACATAAAATAGTAATACTGTATTGTAAAAAATAAACTGTAAACAATAAATAAATGGCATCCAGTTGTGAGTGAGTTTCATAATTGAGGAGGATGCTGCTCAGCTGTCTGCCACCATTGGAGAGTTCTGCTGATACCTTTATAGGTTGATTGAAGGCTTAAACAAATACATTGGTCTACAGCTAGTTTTATAAAACATTATTCCTGATTAAAGATTACATTTATATAATACTACCGTGAAGGGTAAATAGCTATGGGATAAAACCACCATCATATTGAAAACACATGGATATGACGTTTATCTTCAGCTTTACTGTCGGCATGATTTTATTTGTACTAATAACCTTTCCTTCCCAGGAAAGGAGATGTGGGTGTACAAAGCAGATGAGATACAGAGAGGCTTTCCCAAGAGACTCTCCAGCCTTGGCCTTCCCACTGACCTGGAGCAAATAGATGCTGCCTTCAGCTTTAGGAAGAACAGGAAGACATACTTGTTTTCTGGGGACCAGTTCTGGAGGTGAGATGGAACAAAGTTATTCCAGCCACTGAGCCTTGTCTGACGCACCCAGTCACAGGCTTTGTTAACGTCATCACATCTTACTGTAGTCCTGGGCTGCACCCTGATCTGTTTAGCATTTGGTTTGATCTCATCTCCATTCTCAACCACTCCCGTGGTCTTGCAGAACATGGGAACTGTTGACAACCGACTTACTAAAATATTGTAATATTTTGCGTGTGTGCATGTCCTGCCAAAGGATAATGCTAATTATTTTTTATTGTGTGTACAGGTACGATGAAGATAGGCAGGGAATGGACCCTGGCTTCCCCAAATATATTGGTGATTCCTGGAATGGCATCCCAGACAACATAGACGCTGCCTTCAGTCTTAACGACATTGGTAAAACAATATGTATATAGAGGCTCATTAGATAATTTAAAGGGAGTATTTCTAGAGATCGTTCAAGATCTCCCTCAGTCAGAGGGAGAGGAGTTATGCAGAGTCGCTCGAGGTTTACTTGCGCCTCGTGAAGAGTTATATTAGCCTCCATTTGCATAGTGCAAGAAATGTGTGGTCTGAATGCTTCCCTCATGACAGACCCACACACTTGAGCTGAGACTGTCTCTCAGCCTTTGAGGTGAAAGAGGCGGTATGCTCATTCCTGTCCGTGGCGAGCAACTAGGAATTTTCCATTCCTGCTCTCCTAACTCACACACACACACACATTACTGTCACCCGATCCCACGCAGTCAGCAAACGTATTAATATAAAGGCAGTCTGTGCACCGCTACAGAGCTGCCTGTGTGTGCTTCCTGTTTGCATGATTCAGCATTGAGACGGACCAAAGTGTTAGTCGACCATGTTTTCATAGAAGCACATGTATTTTACGAAGTTCTCTGTGCTTTATGTTTCTCAGATTACAGCTACTTCTTCAAAGGTAACCACTATTTCAAACTGGAAGACAGCAGCTTGAAGATCGTCAAGCTGGGTGAAATCACAAAGGACTGGCTCGGCTGCTGAGCATCTCGTGACTGGTTAACTTCTTAAATGACACCTGGCCTCGAGAGGTCAGTGCCACAGTGCACATTGTTGTCAGATTTTACCCAGGCAACTCTGCGCATTTTTGTGGGAGACATGTCTCCTTCCGGCCTGTATAACCAGCCTCTGTAGAAAGGCACTCCTGGAATATACGCAGGCTGAACATAGGCAACTGGTAATTCTTTATATTATTGTGTTGTATTGACTTTTTATTTGTTATGCAGATGCAGGATTATTACCATATGTACCCCCCGTTTGATTGTCTCTCTTGTTCAGACGTCAGGTATGTCCGCAATGCATTGAACGCAGCGCTGCACTGCGCTGTGAGAAGAATGTTTCAGGCCGTCTGGAGAATTGATATTTGTTTAGCGTTACTACCATGAACAATGAACTAAGTGCAGATTTATAAACCTTTTGATGAAGTAATTTTCTCATGTGCGTGCAATACATGAATATAAAATAATGAATTTGCACACTGTGTTTGACCGAAAATGGTGCTTTACAGATGGCTTTTTGCATATAGTCCTATAGTACACACTATTTTCACATCTGGATGCCAGGAGGTAGTTTCCACGGGCATACATTATTCTTCAATTGTTCCGCACTTTGTTTAGGACTATACATCGACTGTGGAGACCACACTATTTACATGGCAACTCCATGTTGCATTTCTCATCACTTGTGGTACCAGAAAATAAAAGGCACGGGTTGCCTCGAGATATTGGTTTGCTGCATGATGGAATCATGACAAGAGTGCCACGGTGCTGTTTAATAATCATTTGTATTGTTGCTTTTCTCTCTTGGGTTTTTACCATACAGACATGTGCTGTTTTTATTTCTTGTGCACTTTATTACTGTCATCAATAAATACATAATGTGGATCACTGATAAATACTTCCAAAATGCTTTTGTGTTGCACTGACCCAGTTATGCCCCCCAGGAGATTTAAGTCTGTTTACTCAAGTAGAAGTTGAAATAAAACACTGTACAATTCGCTTTGAAGTAAAATTCAAAATATTAAGCCACTGACGATTTATTACCACAATACACTCATATTTTCAGTCACTGCTCTGAATGTAGTTAGAATGAGGGTGATAGTGTTATTACCATCCATCAGCTTCTGTAACAGCTTATCATCTGCAGGGTCCGAGTAGAAACTGGAGCCTATCTCAGTTGATACAGATCAGGATGCAGGATACCAAGACTCCAGTTCACGACAGGGTGAACAATCATCAATTCACTGGTACTCACATTCCCACCAGAGTCACCAGTTCACCCACATTGCATGTCTTTGGACTGTGGAAGGAAGCCGGAGTGCTTCAAAGGAGCCCAAGCAGACACCGGGGGAACATGAAAACTCCACACATATTCTAGATTCGAAAAGAAGGTAAGCTTGTTCACCACTGATCAACCTCAACCCACCCGTTATACTGTATATTATTATGATTATGACGTCTCCAACGTCATAGAGGGCGGAGCTGGAGTTGCGTTTACGCTGCACCAACACAGTTTCTTTGGAAACTCCGCCATCTCGTGGAGATTGATGGGATCACCACAAGAGGTTCCCTTAATTATTGCTCAATCGATTAATGTGCATTACCTCTCTGGGCTGATGTGGGAAAAACATGTAGGCAAATTATCTATCATTGTTCTGAGAAAGAAAATGCGTTTTGGCCTTCTTTCATCTAATCGTTTGAATTTTTACGCACTGAGTTGAATGCAACGATTGCACGCTGTAAATATTAACAATTAGGGTTCACGGGGACTCCGTTGCGCTGCGCAACAACGAACATCCACTTCACGTGTCTTGATCAAGCCTCCAAGCCCCGCACTGCCCCGCAGCCAGCGCGTCGGAGGTGGAGCCTGAGCCGCCAGAACTGAATCAGCTCCCGGCTTCTCGTCTCTGCGATGATCGCTCGTCCCCGTTGGGGAAGTGAGATGATCGCATAAGAAAAGACATTTTGCTGCCCTTCTTTCTGCTGGACTGATGCCGCCGCATCGAGCGCCCGTCCTGCCCCGGCAGCAGTCGCTGCTGCTGCCCGCAGTCATCAACCCGTTTGTGCAAGAAACCGAACTGAGCAAATCTGCCATCATTAAAGTGAGTATGGGGTTCGCGTTGCGCGCTCATCGAGAGGCGCGCCTGTCTGCGCCGGATCTCGTCGTCGCTTTGCAGCGTTTTAGCCGCTGCGTGATTTTTACGCACGGGCTGCTTCGGGGCCTGTAATCGCCTCCAGCCCGACAATCGGCTTTATAAAGCTTCGTGGTGTGAAACGCGAACAATGAGAGTCGTTGTGCGTCTTCACGCACACGAGAGCCGGCGGCTTCACACCCTCACGCGTTGTTGTTGTTGTTTGTTTGTTTTTTACACCGATGAATGTAAACAGCCATGCTGTTAATAACACCGACAGCAGCCCTGCCTTTAATGGTAAGATCACGGTGTGTGTGTGTGTGTGTGTGTGTGTGTGTGTGTGTGTGTGTGTGTGTGTGTGTGTGTGTGTGTGTGTGTGTGTGTGTGTGTGTGTGTGTGTGTGTGTGTGTGTGTGTGTGTGTGTGTGTGTGTGTGTGTGTGTGTGTGTGTGTGTGTGTGCGTGCGCGTCTGTCTCCACGCAGTGTGTCCTTTTGGGGATTTTCCTGATCCCGGTTCGCGCCGTCCTGCTGTCAGTCGTTCTCATGGTGACATGGCCGGTGGCTGTCATCATAACCTTCAAGCATCCTCTGAAAGGAGCAGTGGAACCAATGACAGGCTGGAGACGGTAAAACACTTCTCCATCACCTCCTTCGTCATCGCAGCGCCAAACTGGAGTCAGTATAACAGTTAATGCATAAAATACATAAATACAAATAATAAAAGCAACATACGTCACAAATTACTTGATGTCATTTTGTTTTAATTGTAAAAAAGAAAATCAATGTGCCATCTATTCTATAGCGTACAAATCCAGTAGTTTTCACAAAGAATAATTATTGTAGTTTATTTTAAATAAAAATATTCAAAGAATAGTTATTATACACACAGACAAACTTGTCCTGACAACCAGTCACGCGAAGCAATAACCACGTACCAAACAGGCTGCTTGACACGCTTGAGTTTATTAACCTGCACGCAGACACTTGATGCCAATGAAGGAACAATGGATTGTGCATCTCTTACTACAGTGTCAGAAACCACACAGATTCAGCAAAGAAACCAAGTTGTTTAAAACAGTGACAATATGTTTTTTTCCCACCATAAATTGAATTCCATCCCATTCAGATTCTATAAATCATTTTTAGCGAGGAAGCACTGGTCAATTTTATTGAAACCTCGAGGCAGAAAAAAAGCAGCTCAGCTGCATTCACAACCTGAAGTTAAAAAGCACGCCGGGGCAGCGCGCTCTCAAAAAATGGGTTCCTGGCATGAATTGAAGAATGTGCTTCTCAAGATAATCGGCACCACCAGCATTACTCAAGCTCAGATTACCTCAGAAAGGAAAGAGAGAAATGGTTTATTTATAAATAGCCAAACTATTAACTAACTATTCACTATATAAATATGTTTTGAGGTACTTGGCGTGTAATAATTCATTTGCTAATTCATTGAAAGTCAAATGTCTAGTGATGCGATCATAGTATTTTGCCTAATTTAAATAAACCAGTCTTTAACATTTTAAGCCGCACAGTTGCTCACTTTAGGCTTGTGACGACAGGCTTCTACTAAAGTATGACAAAGCATAGTGTAAGCAGCAAAACCAACAGGGAAGCTCGTCAGTCCTGTTTATGGGTTTTTATTGGCTGAGACATTCTCATGGTTGTAAAAGCCCAGTTCATCATGAAAGATACATGCATCATACATCTTGATATTTGATATTTTACTATTTTAAAGTAGGATTTGTTCACTAATACTGTCAAACTAAACCTCCATCGTGGTGCATGTGACGTTATCATTGGATCAAACCATTCCCACTTATGTGAAAAGGATGGCACTGAGAAACAACACGTAGCTTTGTGGAGTCCAGTCATGGTTTTTCTCATATTAGTTCAGTCCCAGCGCTTCTCATCAGGCCACCCAAAAAGTGCATCGGTCCACGCTGAGCTTGAAAATGCCTCCTCCTTGTTCAGTGAGGCAAATGTGCAAGTGAGTTTTTGTAAACACAATTGTCTTATCTGTAAACACCCTGAAGCTTAACGTGGCTTTTAACATAATTTATACATTTGGCTACTTTTGACAGACGTTTTTACAAGTTTTTGCCTTGTTTTGTCTCAGTGTCTCAGTGGTTAGATTTCCTACCGCTTCTCGAGATTAAGGGGAAGTAGCTGGAACATTACAGGAAGGGTTGCACCATTTTGTGCCTTCCTGCAATGTTCCAGCTACTTCCCCTTAATCTCGAGAAGCGGTAGGAAATCTCCCAGCACTTCTCTTTAGTTCATTTATTAAACAGACAGTAACGCTTTGGTCTTGGTCAGGTAACCGTTGAAGTTACCGTTGAATCTAATGAAAGATGCCATAGATATATATATATATATACTAGTCTGTACCTAATGTACTTATATATGGATTTAGTTTTTACCTTGAACACATTTCACTGTTTCATTTTGCATATTCATTCATTCTGGTTATCTCCAGGTTCATGTGTCAGAAGGTGATGGGTGCCCTGGGAAGAGCATACTACTTCTGCATGGGCTTCAGGGTGGTGGTGAAGGGCCAGCAGGTCAGCAGCAGTGAAGCCCCCATCCTGGCTGTGGCCCCCCACTCCACCTTTTTTGATGGGATCGTGTGCATTGTTGCAGGCTTGCCCTCTACCGTCTCCCGCATGGAAAACCTGGCTACGCCCATCTTTGGCAGTGAGATGTGTTTTTTTTTTTGTGACTGTGGAGCAGGAAAGCAGAGGAATATCTGCGTGGGCACTGTTTTGGCCTCTTGACATCCAAAATGTGTTTAGTGCCATTACACTTCCCTGAACTAATAAAGCATGAAATAATAATTGAACAATGTAACAAAAACATTCAGTTTTTTAGGAAGATCAAAAACACACAAAAAAAGAATCAACTTTTTTTTTTGCCGAGAACCTACATAGACATTCAATATGTTGCACTTTTTTTTGGTCTCACTGCCTCTTTTAATGTTTGGGCTTTGCTCTCCAAAGGGTTTGTGCGCTGTCTTCAGCCAGTGCTGGTGTCCAGAAAAGACCCAGATTCAAGGAAGACCACGATCCAAGCGATTGAGAGCCGAGCCAAGTCCGGAGGCTACTGGCCACAGGTCTGTCTCAACTCAAAGGCATCCCAAACGCTACAACACTAATAATCTGGTATTTGCTTGGATTACAGCTGCAACATTTGTCAGATGTTGGCTTGGTTGCCGCGATATAAAAGTCTGACTTGTACAGGACAGCCGTTCTTTCAGCAACTTCTTTACCTGTTTTTACATCAACATTTGTTAACAAAGTTTTGTTCCTCAGGTTTTGATTTTCCCGGAGGGAACATGTACAAATCGTTCATGTCTTATTACGTTTAAACAAGGTAAGACCTGCACCCTGTTAAATACACTCGTTGAGTTTATGTGGTGTGGGTTGCACATTGACCTTTTATTTCAACCACTACCCACAAAACTGGTTGTGAAGGAAGTGGGAGAAATGGTTTTGACAAACATCAAACCTGTTCAGATACATTTATTTACAATGAGAGTTTTACTTCATGCCATGTGTTCCCCTCTCGCCAGGTGCCTTTATCCCTGCAGTTCCCGTACAACCTGTACTCATGAGATATCCCAACAAATTAGTAAGTGATCATGAAAGTAATCTTCACACGACCCCCACACTGTACTCGTTGGCAGAAGCAGAGCAGTCCCCTGCTCTGGAATGCCTTTCTCTTGAATCAAGAGTGAATTCAGTCCAAATTTTAACTTCTACAAATCAAATGTGTTGGGAGGAAGAAGGCTTCACCTGTCCAACACGTAAGTCTGGAGCTGTAAACTGTTCACACGACAAAATAATGATTCAAGCTCCAGACCGGTATTCTTCGCCAGTTGCCTGGAGGCGGAATCCGGGGTGTAATTGTTCCATTTCTCCTGTAACGGGAATCTGGCTTTCACTTGCCTCATGCTGTTTGCCATTTTAGCTTTTAGGACTCTTTTTATCTGTCGTTAGGCTTTATTGCAGTCGGTCACAAAGAGATACCGAAGTGTGACATGATACGATGTCAGACAAAGGCTAAGCTTTGTCTAAGCTCCCTCTGTTTTGTAAGTTATGTACCTCAAGTCCACCATGCTGAAATACAACTAGCCTGATGTTCTTGAAGTTCCAGTTTTCCTTCCATTCAGCCATCAACGTGTCACACACACCACAAAACAAGTTTCACTCCCTCGCACATCGCAAAATCTGGACAATGTTTCACAATCAATCTGCTTGAATATCTCGCTGTACGTTCGTAACTTTAGAAGCTCGGCTCGTAAATAAAGTTCTCTGCATTTCGCCCTCTTCTACCACAGGACACGGTGACTTGGACATGGCAGGGATTCAGCTCGTAAGTTTGTAACACAAGAGCAGCAACATTGTAGCTTGCTGTTGCAACACCTGCTGGTAATATTGAGCCTGTGTATCCTTGTGTTGTGTGCAGGAAGACGCTGCTGCTCCTCACTCTGTGTCAGCTGTACACCACAGTGGAGATAGAGGTAAGAAGCCCCCCCCCCCCCCCCCCCCACAGGTTTGCATCCCCATGTCCTGACAAACATAATAGTCTTTTAGACATCACATAATGGTTGTGCATGAAAATGGAAGGTCAATAAATGATTTCTGAGTTGTGGTACATCTTTTATTTCCAGTGGTTTTTCTCAGGATCTCATTCTTAGGAGGCTTAAGTGTTTTTATTCAACTCTGCGTGCATAACCTCAGTTTGTTGAATTAAAATCATTAGATTCTGGATTGAAATATATTATATGAACCTAGGAAAGCATGTTTGTTTGTTTGTTTTTCTGCATCAGTGAATTTCGTTTTCAGGAGAAGGCTTCGCAGGGAAAATCCTTGTGATCTTGTTTTGTCTGTCTTTCAGTTTCTGCCACCGCACGTCCCTACGGAAGAGGAGAAGAAGAGCCCACCCCTGTTTGCTAGCAGAGTGCGAGAAACCATGGCCAAGTAAGTCTTCACTGCTCTTACAGCACATTCCACTCTGTGTGGCTTGAATGCAGCATTTGAACACGTCATTGCGTTCATGTCATTTGATGAAGAAACGAAATAAATCTTTTGATGTCTAGTTTGACACATAACGGAATCAGTACAGTTTCAGTTCAAATTTGGCACACACACACACACACACAATGGAAAAACAAAAGTATGTCCCTTAACGATTCCAAAAATGATAATCAAAATCCAGAGATATATATTTTTTGGAGTAATCCTCTTAATAGTCGGACAGACGAACAAACGATTAAACCGCCAGCTTGGAGAACATCACATATTTGGCGGAGGAAATTCTAAATATACAGAAATAAGTCTAAATAGAAACTGCACGAGATAGAATTTGCAGATGTACCCACAATAGTGCTCCAGTGAAACTGTGTGATTTCTCTATGCCAACTGTGTGCCTTCAGGGCTTTGGGAGTTCCGGTGACGGACCACACATATGAAGACTGCCGCCTGATGATCTCCGCTGGCGAGCTAACACTGCCCATGGAGGCCGGCCTGGTTGAGTTCACCAAGATCAGTCGAAAACTCAAGTAAGAATGTTCTCAATCCGTCAAAACCCCAACAGGCAGGGACATTAACAATGACACATGTTTCCTGCTCCCACAGTTTGAAGTGGGACAATTTGAGAAAGGACCTGGAGGGCTTCGCAGCCATAGCCAGCTCTTGTAAAGGAGGCCGGATCACCATTGAGGACTTTGCCAGATTTTTGAGGCTTCCAGTCACCCCAGCTCTCGAAGAGCTGTTTTCACTGTTTGACAGAGTGAGGAACATGTACCGGTATATGAATAGCAACATTATGACATTCAAAATACGGAGGTTATCACCACACGGTGTCGGAATTGGCCATGGGACCCCCCCCCCCCCCCCCCCCCCGCAAAACCAAAAAAAAACTGGCCCTGACACAGTCTGCAGGAAACACACCATATTTATGTTTGACGTGGTCACTTGCAGCAATTCAGTCTCATGCAGATAATCACACATATTAAATGACTGCATGTCACAAAGGGAAATTGGGTCTGCATGGTGTTGGCTCAGTATTCAGATGAAAGGAAAACATAAATAAGTAATAAAATCTACTTTGATGAATACCCTTAAATACACAGGACTGACTAATATATTCTATCAGCCTCTAAGGCAATCAATTAAACATTCAGAACTATTGGTGCCAGACAAAAGTCTATATTTCCAGACCATGAAGGGTAAAGTAATATCCACCATGATGATCTCTGTATGTATTCATCCACCTTTCATGTATGTGTCTTTCTGTCTCTTTAACCCTGTTCAGAATGGAGACGGCACCATCGATTTCAGAGAGTATGTCATCGGAGTAACCATCTTGTGTCGACCGGCCAACACAGAAGACGTTCTCCGACTTGCTTTCCAGGTATGGATCAAAATCACACTGCTGTGCTCCTCCTAGTTCCTAAAGGATAAGCACACTTAAATAAAATGTCTGTGTTTCCGCAGTGTCTACTTTATCAGGTCACATTTGATTCTACTCTTTTGCGTAAAAGCAGCTGTCACAATGAGGCAATGTTGGTATTTATTTCCTGTAGATATGTTTAGTGCTGAATATTTTTCAGGCAAACAGAAAAAGAAAATAATAATAAAATTGCATTAGAAATGCTAAAATAATACTAAAAGTGTCAAATTTGATCAAACTTGCCCAAAAGCCTGCTTTTGATCTTCTAGCAGCATCAGCCAGTAACAGCCGAACCTGAGACGGTTAACAGCAGGAAGAACAGAGGCCGCATTGAGGATCGATGGGCTTGGATAATGTCAAGTTAACAATTTGTGTCTGTTTTAGAGAATGAGAAGTCATTTAGCTGGAGAAAAGGTCAAATGCGGTTTGGGTAAGACAATGATGGACTTTCATACACTGTGCACTTATAATGGAGCCTGAAAGAAGACAATGCTGTTTCCTATGCCAAAGTTATGATTTAAAAAAGGAGTTTAATAGGAGAATGTGTGTGCCTGTGACCATGCATGAGAAGATGTTGGAGGCGAGGGACATTGACTAGACACAATTGATTTCAGATAATAGCAAATGTTAACTATAGACACATATTGTCACCAGAGGCGATACTCTATTCTCCAGGCTTCTCAAGGGTTGCAGTTTCAGCATCTTGGACAAGGATACTTCAATATGCAGACACAATGGGTGGACAATCACTTTTCCCACCTAAGCCACAGTGGCCTCATGTTTTCATTTAACTACAAACATGATCTTTTCCCAACCTTAAAGCGGATCTACTGGCTAAAGCTCCTTGCAGTCCAATCAGGATTCAAACCATCTAATGGCAGAATCGTGCCCTTTCACTCTGATGATCACTTTGCATTGATCGTGTTACGGATTGTAATTTTTGAGTGTGAATTTGGGTTTGGAAATGCATTTTTTGTTGAATGCTAGCTTTTATTCTTTTCATATAGCATGGATCTCACATGTTTTATAAATGAGAGCCCTGCTGTTCGTGCAGTTTGACTAAAAGTTATTTTTGCACAGCTAATTTGATAAAAGTCAATTTCCACAATTGCGTGTGGGCTTTTTCTAAGCCACCCATTGTCTTTTCATGCAGCTTTTTGATACAGATGAGGATGAAAGAATAACCCGAGAGGAATTCTCTGCGCTGCTGCGCTCGGCTTTGGGCGTGCCAGATCTAAACATGGCCAAGCTCTTCAAGGAAATTGATGCTGACGGCTCTGGTTTTATCACCTTCAGTGAGTACACTCTGCCTTAAGACAAGGGTCCAAGTTATATTTTGGTCTTTTAATGCCCTTTGTATTTCCACCAGGATCATGTAGAATAGGAGTTTTGTTAAAATTTTATTTCCCCTATCTCAAGCTATGAGTGAAGCATCAAATTGTTGTTGTTACTGTATTTATTTTCAGGTGAATTTCAAGAGTTTGCCACAGCCCACCCGGAATACGCCAAGCTTTTCACAACCTACCTGGAGCTTCAGAGGTACCAAGCAATCCAAGAGGCGAATCCTGGTGAACTGGCATTGGCTAGTCCGACCAATTTGGGAGCAAAAGAGGAAGACAGTGTCTCTGATAAAAAAGATGACTGATCCTTAGGAGAGTAAATGCTTTATGAATGCGCTGGGAAACACAACACTGTATTCACTGCACCGAGGTGGACAAATGCAAACGTTGACTCCAGCAACTTGTAGAAAATTCTAATCGTTTGCCACCGCAGATACATTTTTACACATTATACGCTTGCCTTTTACAGGTGGTTTTTAGAGTGCTTTGATTTGAACTTTTAGTGCCTTATAGAGATTTTAAAGAACCACTTCCCGAAGCTGCCGCATGAGAAATGTCCTCTTCATTCATTCCTTCATGTTTATGTGAATCTGAGATGTGTGTCTATTCTATAGGATGAACAACCCCCCCCAAAAAAGCTAGTCAATGGATGAAAATATGTTTAAAAAAACTCATCTGAAGTCTTAATGCTCATGATTTTACTGTTTAATGATGTATTTGAAGATACTTTCCAGATCTAGATACATTGATTGATAAAGCTACACCATCCTCTGTAGCCGGCAGTTACCTTTGTGTGGTCTTTGATAAACTTACTATGGTATACTTTGTACTTGTATTTGTGATTGTCTAAAAATGAGTGAAAAAAAAAGCCAAACCAACACCTTTGTAAATATAAGCAGAGTCCTTGTGCATTTGTGTTGCAGTGTAATTAGTGCTGTACAGAAAGCTTTATTCACATATTTCCAAATGAAACCACAGATGTCCTGCGTTGAAGCGAGCTCTATGAACAGCATACATGCTGTGCATTCCACTTTTTTTTCCCCCAGCGCTCAGGGACACAGACCTTGTAAGACAGTTGTATAATTAGCCAGCAGTTTGCTTTGCATGTGTTTCCATTTGCATTTCTACTGAAGATTGTTGTTGCTGAGACAGCAGCATGTCTGCACAGCTTTAAGATGACTAAAGCAAATCAGCCACTGAAAATAGGGCAATTTGTGAGCATAAAGGCAAACAGTGTCTCTTCACAACAGTGTATTCCAGCGGGGTATCTTTCAGATTAACTCGCAGCACTGTTTTGTATTTGGCAAGGTGCATTGCAATTATGTTTGTTTATTTTATCTTTTTGTCAACACTGCAAAGTTTGCTTTTTAAAATAAACAAATAATGCCATTTTATATTCTGCCTGTGTATTTATATTCCTCACTGAGGGAAGTTGGCCTGACTTTCACAGACTTTGTTTTTTTAATTAGGACTTGGTCCAGTGAAGAGGGCGTGGAAAAATCGTTGGTTCTCTGTACAACCACTAGGGGGCAGTAGTCATCTATTACATTTCGACTTTGTGCCACCCACTCAATAAAATGGTTATTTTCTTGTTCTTGGGATTGATATTTCACTATCTCTGTAGAGTTGGCTGTATTTCTTTACAATTTACGTCATGTTGGATAATATTCTCAGGCAAATTCTCTATATATTTATGTTTTGTTGCAGAAATGTTATCTTTAATAATCAAAGTGTGCTATCAGCGATTTGAATTGTTTCCATGTGTTAAGTCATGATGCTGTAAAACATAGTGGGAGATAATTTAGCAGCAAATCTTCAAGTTGTACAGATAAAGATGACAGGCCAGAGTAAAAAAAAGAAAGAAAAGCTTTTAGTATTGTGGATAAATATTGTTTAGACAACCGCGATGAGCTCACCATTTATTTGAACTATTCTAAACAGTTTCACTGCAAGAACCTAGACTTTGTTGCTTCTTGATTATTTGGTCCATGCCGTTTAATTTGCTATTCAAAATAACATTAATAAATAACAAATGCAACAAAGCAATGTGATTTGTAATAATTAAAATTGATTTTGTTTTTCATATATCTTTGGTCTGATCCTCCTGAATCAGTGTGCCACATACCAGGAGTGTATACGATATGCGCAGCTTGAGAGACTCATACACTTCTGCTTACACACATAGTGCTGGTTGACAAGAAGCCGAAGAGGTCAGCTATGATAGATGTGCCATTCCCAACTGATTGTAACATCAGGAAGAAGGAGAACACAACACAATTGAGAAGTAGCAACAGTTGCAGGAACAACATTAACAGATGTGCCGATTCATAATTTATTCTGCCAAGAGGTAATGGTTTCACCAACATCTGTAAGTTGGATGATTTGTGTGTTTATCAGCAGAATCAAAAACTCAAAGCATGTGTAGAGATTGTTAAAAGTACAGATTTAGGATTTTTTTTCTCCAATTTCTCTACCATTACTAGATACATTTTTTTATGTCCTTTTCCCTAATGATGTAAAAACAAATGACCAATTTCCAAGAAACTCTGTGAAGAGGTCCCCACCCCTCCACTAAATATCCTGGATCAGGCACGCAAAGTTCCTCTTTGACTTTAAGTATGCACTCTACAAAATAGCATTTGAATTATGTCCTTATTTTGTTTCTGTTTCTCATAGAATTAAAAAATAATCAATGCAAGTTCTATTAAAGCATCGCAATGACACTGTGAGGGAAGAGAAGACAAGAAAGATGGCGAGGAAGATGAGACGTGGCACCATGCAGCCAAGAGTATGAGAAGAAGAGACAGAATGCAGTGGCAACCTTTTGATCCATCCATCCATTTTCTTGTAAATGAGACGATTGTAATCGTCTCAGTTTCAGCCGCTTTATCCACCTTATCCAGTTGGCTGGAGCCTATCCCATCTGACTATAGGTGCTAGAGGCGGGGCAACACTGGATAAGATGCCATCTTATCGCGGGGCCACCAACCTCCTCTATTTAAAATCAATACACTTTGATTTTGTGATACATCATATAGTTCCAATTCATGTGATTTCATTTTGCAGCTTTAAAGTTATACTTGATTATTAACAATTAGAGAGGAGAGACCTGAGGCATTGAATGCAGCCTCACAATAGCAGAAGAACATATTTTTGGATGCAGTAGCATCAAGACCGCCATTATTAGAATGAATAGGAAATGGCTTAAAAAGATAAGTAATTGTAATGAGGGAAGAAAACATAAAAACTTCTCGATCATCTTTTTGCAAAACTCAAATCACACAACAGTTTAATCAGTTCATTGAAACATATTTAAATTGTCTTTTATCCACTGCAGCGTTGGAACTTTTCTGTCCTATGGATTTGACGTACGCATGGAGGAGGAACAGTAATTGCAAATGTTGAAGAGAACAACCCAACATACAGTGGAGCATGATGACGGCTTGGTGATCATCCGTTGCCGTTTTGCTTCTGCAATCACTGGGAGATGCAGCATGGAGAGGGTAAGAATGATTTCAATCAAGTTTCAGGAAATCCTATAGGAAAATGTTTTGCCATCTGTGCACGAGGGGAAGATTGGGCATCACTGGACATTCCTGAAGGACAATCATCCCATGCATAGCTCAAGTTTACTGAGGGTGGATTTTAAAAGAATGCAAGGGACATATTGGGTATCAAAGCTGTTTTACTTAACTCCTTTAGATAATCTATGGTGGGATATCATGAACGGACGTGAATCACGTAAACACAGGATTGTTGCAGAGCTGGATCTCGTTGCCATGATGACTGCATTCGTTCTCGTTTTGAATTCCTGTTGGCTTCCATAAAGTGATAGCCGATCTTCCCATGTTCCAATACAATTAATCAGCAGGAAATTAATGCACATCAAAAAGCAGGAAAAGGCTTATAACACTAAATTAAATTCAGTAAAACCAGAAGAAGGTCAGGAAATAATTTAAACAAGACACATCAAAGCCTTAACATCCAACAGATGAACAGCGACACAACCTGCCCAATAACAAACAATGGCGACCTCTGTTTAGGTTTAGTGCGCTAGCTTGACCGACTTTAGGAGAAATCTGTTTTCTATCCATTTAATCCTCATGGTGAGAACATTCTGAAGCAGAAAGGTTCTCGTGCAGCTCGTTCCTGGCCTCTGCGCCTTCAAAGGGCCATTGATCAGCTGATTTGCATAATAGGTTAAGATTCCTCAGGACTGCTTCTAGCAGCAGGTCATAGCGGCAAAATGGAGCTCCAAAAAGTTATTGTGAATAAGAGGCTGATTCATTTTGGGGACGGAAGTTGTCTGTAAAACAGGCATTTTGCTGCATTTTGGAAAAGATAATCGTAATACATGTAGCAGTTAACTATTCAAACACAATCAATGCTAATTCAAGATGCTCCTAAAGACTATTTTATTTTAAAACAAGAAGTTTTAACTTGTCAACTAATATCAATTAAATAGTCCTACTTAGTCCTCTGAATGACAAATGTTATCCAGTGAGCCAAAACGTAAAGATGACACCTGGGGCCCAGTTTGGTGTCCTACATTATTACCTTAGATCTAGAAATGACTCCTAAGTGTACAGTAATATAATAATTAGTTGAGGAGCCAACTATTATCTTTCCTGATGCCAACTATTGTAGGATGCCAACATTCAACACAGAAATAGGCACATCCCTAATGCTCCATAGATGCGAACCAGACCGCTTTGGCACAAACACAACATGCACCACCTCACCCCCACATGCAAACTGGGAGCTGAAATGAATGATGGAGATCACTTTGCTTCATTAAAAGCCCACAGTTAGACTGTGATTTCCACCTGCAATTTGTTCTAACCTTTTCAATTATACAACGCCTCATTTCATTTCAATGAAAATTGATGAGATGCCATGAAATCAATTAAGTTACCGTTATTTCTGTGGTTACAACATTGCAACTTTTTCCATAGCCACAGCTCCCTCGCTCGTCTTTGGTTTCACACCGCTCCATTCTCTTTCCTCCGCATGGTTGTTGTATATTGCTGTATCCATTTCAGTCCCGCCTTGGGGGGGATCCTGTCGCAGTAGATTGTGGAAGATATGTGCTGGTAAATCAGATTTGGTCTCCTCGGGACCTGGAGTGAGTGAGCAGCCTGTTTGTAGACCCAGGCTGGACACATCTGGATGAGAGACTCTGTGCCAGGCTGGAAGGAAAGGTCAGAGCCGACAGGCCTCACTTTTAACTGATGTGACACTATACACTGTGTGCCTCAATTTAACCAGGTAGCCTGGATGTCTCTGACAAAATGGGGACGAGTCCTGACTGAGTTGCACTCCACAAGTTTAGACTCAGTGTTTTTCTTTAGAGGGCATCTTGCATATCCTATAATGTTCAGGATAGATGCTCTATGTGTTAGAAGTTTGTAATGGTGAAAATACAGTTGCAATCATATATTATCATATAAACACAGACATGCTGCAGGTGAATGCTTGGTTGTCTCTGTGTTAGGCCTGTGATGGGCTGATGACCTCTCCAGTGTCATACCATACTTCCGATACCTCGGTCCGATACGCACTATCATGCAAAAGAGCCTTCTGGATCGGATCCAGAATGAGGTCAAGACAAACAATTCAATTTTAACATTGAAAACTACCATTGATGGAAATCGGTGAAAAATCCACATAAATTCCGAAAAACTTTTACTTTTTATGGTTGGTGTATAAAGACACCAAGAACAATGATTAACCTTTTGATGATGATCCAGATCAACATCTGGATCCAGCAATTTTTAAATATATGACCAGGTTTTTTCCCGTTTTTTTTTTTCTTTGTCCCTTGGCGGAGTGCTTTTCTAGTTAAGCAATGTGACGGGACAGGAAGCTATTTTTGTCACTTTAGAATAAACCTTCCTACACAAACAGACATAGACACACTATGGTTGTAACACCGTCAGCCACAGAAAGGTTGGCAAACTATCAGTTGATTTATGCGTTGTTATGCTGGAACTAATGAGAACTCATTATCATTATAATCTTTATCCTACATTCTGTAATAATTGAAATTGAAATGGATGTTCTGGCGAGGGATCATGGCTCCAACGCAACACTTTGTGCCATGTAAGTCTGCAAGGATCTTTTAATACGGTACTCAAAAGAGTGAGAGAGCACAGAACAGATGCACCAAACTGAGACCAGGTATAGGGCAACAGGCAAAGCGAAATCCAGGATTGGGGACAGAATGAGAACTCGGGAACAAGCAGGGCCAAAATTCATAAGGCAATACAAAACACTAGAAAGTCACACATCAAGGCAAGGAAAGCCATCTGGCAGTGACTGAATGGTAGAGAGCGGTCTAAGAAAGTAGAGCGGTGATCTAAGGCAGCAGCAGCAACAGGTGAGAGGAGTTGTCATGATGAGGAGGGGCTAATTGGGAACCAGGTGGGGTGGAGAGCGAGCAGGCGGAGCAGTGCAGAGATTTGGACTGAGAGATGCAGACTGTGTGAGTTGCACATTTTAAAAAAAATCTATTAAATTCCGGAACATCTATCGTATTTTACATGTATCCCAGTTTAAAATTCAATAACCATGGAAATAAGTTTCTGTATTTTTTTTGTTTTTGCCAAATATATTTATTTCTGAGAGCCTTTGCTCAAATGCATGCATCTGATTAAGGAAATGTGTTTGGATGTTGCTACGTATTCTTGATCCCTCAGTGTAAAATGTGTCTCCTTTTTGGCCCTTATTTTTGGTGAGAATATTACAGACATTACCTTGGGTATAGGAAATGTGCTCCGAGTTCTCATTCTGACCCCAGTATTTAAAATTCAAAGCCAAGAAGTTTTGTATTACATAACTCTCGTCGACCAGTGGAAAGGTTCTAGATTATACAAACCTCCCTTAATGCTTCCTGACATACCAGGTAATTTGGCACATTTTCGAATGTCCAGAATACTTTGTAGTAAATTTGAACAATGCTTGGCAGCTTGACGTATTTTTGCAAAGATGGAGCCGTGACTATCATCCAGCAGCAGTACGGTGCGGAGTTTATTTAACCCTGATTTGTGTTTACTTCTGTGGATGCTGACATGGTTTGGATTTTGACACATTTCTGATGTGAGTCGGGCACGCAGCCACAGCACAATCCATCTCACACCCACCCTTGACTCCTGTGGGCTTGAGCTCAGCGAGCGTTCTTCCTCAGCTCTTCAGGGAGTTCCTTCAAACATCATTGTTACATTTCCTTATCGCACCAGATGACACCTTGTTTATCTTCTCTCCTATTATTCTCTCAGGAAAATGATTGTTCTTCATCTCCTGTGTGATGGTTTATAGAAACATGCAAGATCCCGGATGAGAGCAAGGTTTAAGGAACCGTTACGAAACATCAGTACTCCGACGCCAGTATCTATGCACTCCACTTTTGTCTTCCTGGTCACCGTTTTGGGTGTTTTGCATTTCTGTGTTTTATTCTTTACCAGATGTCGTCTTAGTTGACTGCCAAAAACTTTTCCTCCGTAAGATTCAGGGATGGGTAAACGTGCAAGAAATTTGTGTTTCAGTGGTGACACTGGCCAAATAAGGTATGGAAACTCAAACTCATTCCACTAACTGTGAAGCAAGTAAAAAAAAAAAAAAGAAAAGTCCACTTACAGCTGCCAATCCTCCTCCGGTTTATTATGTTGTACTTGAGGAACTGTAGGACTGAATGACATTATTTTTCATGCAGTAATTACATGAGAAAAAACTTAATCATTGTAAATGTTAAAAATCTTCCAACTCTGGCCAATTTACAGTACAAACAAAGTACTAACAGTACTAAGAGTATTATATGTACACACACCCCTTTCACTTTGGGATAAAACTAGATATAACCTACTGCAAAATTAATCTCTGTAGTTGGTAATACTTTCCCATATGGTCTAGCGGTTAGGATTCCTGGTTCTCACCCAGGAGCTCCGGGTTCAACTTCCGGTATTGGAACAGCTGCTTTGGACGGCACGGTTGCGTAGTGGTTAGCGCTGTCGCCTCACAGCAAGAGTGTGTCATGTTCGAATCCTATCTGTGTGGAGTTTGTATGTTCTTCCCCTATCCGCGTGGGTTTTCTCCGGGTTCTTTGGTTTCCTCCCGCCTCTAAAAATATGCAATTGAGGTGATTGTCCATAAAGTCTGTCTCTGTGTGGTGTACGCCTCCTCTCTCCCATAGCAAGCGGGGACAGCAACTCCCGTGACCTTGAAAAGCAGCTGTTGTTGAGGCGATTGTCTCATCTACAAAAAAAGGGATGGATAGATGGATATATAGTTCACGCTGGATGTTATTTTTTTAGATTTTTGGCACAACCAATGGCACCACTTTATCAGAAACACAAGTTTTGGATGCAGCATGAGATGACATGCCATTAAAGCTTTCCTGGCCAGCATCTTTTGTTGGTTTTAAAGACATCACAGATTCCAGATGTGCTGTTAAACATTTCTCGGAAACAAAAAGTTGCCTTAAATGTAATTTTAATAGGTATGAATGCGAACATTTCAAAAGTCATAGTCCTTGACTCACACATTTACAGCACAGATTAGAAAGACCGTAGATCTAATAATTGCTCAGTCTGTCTAATTTTTCTTTTTTGTGCCATAAAGTTAAAGCATTATTTATGATGTAGGGCTGGCAATGGCGGCGGTCACCTATATGTTATCTAAATACACAGATGAGGCACATGTGTGTCTTTGTAGCTGGGGGTGGAGGTTATCATGCATTTAGTTGACTTTAGTTTGTGATGCGAGGCGAAGCAGCAGTGCGTGCTTGCACAAGTGAGCACAGAGGTAAAAGGACAGGCAGGAGCAGAAGGAGAGATCTTTTCTGTGACCCTAACCAAATGCAGAGGTTAAACCAGGAGGGTCACACTATGTCTGCAGAGAGGCTGCGTCTTGTTTCATTAACATCTCAGCCACGGGTCAACATGGAAGAGCCCGACGTTAAAGCCACAGGCAGAAGCAGGAGTTCTGGATGATTAAAGTAAACGATGATGGATTAGATAATACTTTATACACTTTGGGTAGAGGACAACGGCCAAGGCTACCGGTTTAATTCATTGTTATGCCCACATGCGCCTATTTTCATCTCATGTGTTGCTTCTTGATTGATTTTCTTTTCATTAACATTTCATCAATATACATTTTAGGAATACACTCCCCATTAATCAGTATGATATCAACACAAAACATTATACACAACTGACGATACCCAAAGTGGAAAAGAATAGAACTAATTGAAGCAACAACGGTAATAACACAACATCCTTTCTTGTTAGGTCTGTTCCTTTGCTTTACGATCACTGCAGTTATTCAATCTTAAAATGCCCCAAACCAGCCCTGTTAGGGTTTTATAAAACGAGAACTGGAGACCAAAAAGGACATTCATTGACTTTAATGGGATGAACTGATCAACCATATCTAATAGAAATCATTGCCACTGGCAAAAGCTGCTGTAGAATTAAATTACACATGGAACACAGTGCTTTTATGGCTTCTTAGAAAACTGTAATTCAATTTGTTTAGTACAGAGAAGAAACAGATCAACTCCAGATCAAAAAAGTACAAAAATAAAATAAAAGTTTTGCATTTGAAACCAAAGCACTTTTATTGAGAGGGAGTCAAAGAGATTCTATATCACTGCGAAGGAAAGACAAATCTTAAATCTGCTGCTGCTGCTCTTGAAATTGAAATCACATAAATGAACACCCACATTAAAAAAGGCTTTGTTTTTACAGAAGATGTTATTTATAATGATACTTAATTGCTCAATGTTAAACCCACTGCTTCTGTATGATTATTGGAGCAGACGCGCAAGTTTATGGGAACTTGAGCTCCGACTAAAAGCGATCATGTCAAGTCAACGTGAAACTGGGGAGACGCTGTTCAATTATAAAATATCACGTGGAGGAGAGGGATAAACGGACGCTCGCATTTGATATCGTCTGTGCAGGAGAGGGCGAGTCTTAGAGTTTCTTTGGAAATGAACAGTCATCCCTTCGACGCACGAGGACAGCAGCAGCATCGGGTCATGGAGAGGTGTCCCCAGAGCTTCACAAAGTAGGACATTCTTCCAGCGGAGACTCTTTTATATTGCTGTAGTAAGGCTGATTCATTCAAACGGTCACTCAGCTTTGCCCTTATCGTTGCGTGTTGAAGTTTTATGCTGTAGTTTAATGAGTAGACTTTTAGCGCGCAAGTGTTCCCGGTGCGTCCGGTGACGCATAGTGGAGGAATACGCGTCCTCTCATTTGATGCCTGTGCTTTTTGCTCTGCGCTGCTATTGGTAGCACTTTGTCTGTCAGCGAGCATCAACTTATTCTGCTTCACAGTTGCGCACATTCACCAAACTCTCTGCGTATCTTCCCTCCTCTCCAGTCCATGTGCTCAGAGGCATCACCTGTAGCTTCGGCGGAGAACACTCCCTCCCTTGGCCGTTTTCTGTCACCAGGATTGCCGTCCTGATTATCCGAAGCGCACCGACTCAGACCATCAGCGCCGTCAGAATCCGCAGGGGGCCGTGAGACCAGCGGGCCAGCTCGTGGCATCGTGCGCACCGGAGAAGATGAATATCCAAGTTATGCCAGAAAACAAACTCTCGTCAGTAGCCCCGCTGAAACAGTGCAACTTGGAGAAAAAAGAGGTCGAGCTGATACTGGTGAAGGACCAGAATGGCGTCCAGTACACCAATTCCGCTATCATCCCGACTCCTGGGCGCCGCGGAGGTCCTGCCGGGTCCGAGGACGACCGAGAAACTTGGGGAAAGAAAATCGACTTTCTGCTGTCCGTCATCGGTTTCGCGGTGGACCTGGCCAATGTCTGGAGGTTTCCTTACCTTTGCTACAAAAACGGAGGAGGTGAGTCGGGCTTTCTGATGATGAACGCGCAAAGATGCTTTAAAAGGGAGGAGAGGTCACACATCACGGCGCGATAGGAACTCAGTCCGGAGCCGGTTTACAGTGTCTATTGTTAGTTGTTGCTGTGCTTGAACAATCAAACAGCAAATTATAAAGCGTTCATTTTGAATGTAGTAATTTTCGCTATGTTGCTCTCATTTAATTTAATGGACCCACAATCACTGCACTTAATTTTATCTGGAGAATGAGCCGTGGATGGTGACACTATCTCCTGCCATTCAGTTTTCCCTATTCGTGATTTATTTTTACTGGTAGCTTTTGAAGTCTAAAATAATAAAATGTATCTAAATCTACAAACAGAGTGTCTGGACTCTCACTTGTTCTGCATATCTGGAAACAAAATACAATTACTGTTACAACTGTTTAAAGAGAACGTTTATACCAAATTGGGTGGGTGTAAATATATCAAGTAGATTAATCTTTAATGGCAGATTTTTTATTTTTTTTTGCTTCAATGTCCTCTTTTTTTCTTCCAGAAATTGATCTCAATTGTCTAAATGAACAGATTACAATGTTTCTGCTTTAAAGTGTCGACAGCTCTTTGAAGCCATTCAAATATGTTTATACATGTACCTTTTGTTAAAACAAACTGCTTCTATAAACCTGACCCTTAGCAATTCATGTAGCTGGATCAGTTATTGGCTTTTTACAAATTGTGTTAATGCTGTCTGATGAGTTTTAAAGATACTGCAAGGCTAATTTTACAGGCCTAACTAAAAATCTGTTGTCAATCTGAAAACGAGCGTCTGAGTTTATTGACTCAGTGAACCTGCGTAAACAGATTGCCAACTTGCACTGCTTTCAAAACTATGGGAACCAGTGTTGTGGCAGAAAGAGGTACAGTGTGTGTGTGTGTGTGTGTGTTTGTGTGTGTAGCTGAATCAACAAAGGGTTGCTTTAAACATGCGGTTCTATACCTGTGGCATCCGTGACAACAGAGCGCTCACCAGAAGGTGTGACCTGTGTATATTCACATTCACATGCTCAGTGCCCCAAAAGGGTCAGATTAACTGCTATAGCCTGTCATTCATACTGGCCTGCAGCAAAATGTACAGCTCTATTGTTATATAGCCTTTTCTTATTGGCGGATGTGATGCACAGGATGAAACTATATACAGTTGTGAGACTTCCGGGATTAATGTTATGATGTATTAATGCTAAAAGGTAAATTATGAAAATTAACTTTTTTCTATTTTAGGTGCCTTTTTGATCCCCTACATTCTTTTCTTGGTCATTGCGGGGATGCCATTGTTCTACATGGAACTTGCTTTGGGCCAGTATAACAGGCAAGGGGCGGCTACAGTTTGGAAAATATGCCCCATCTTCAAAGGTGAACTTTAATTCACACACACACACACACACACACACACCAGCACGCACATGTGAATTTCCGTGTGCGTTTACAAGGCCGTCCTCAAACCTCTGACTGTACAACGTACAGATCAGTCATGCTCTTTTTTACCTTATCATCAGTGTTTCGCCCTCTCATTTTATCCCTTTGCACATATCCTCCTCTTCCTCTTCCTCTCCCCAACCCCAAGAGTTCATAAGTGTCAAGTATAACTAATTTCTCTGTCCCATTGCTTCCTTCTTTCTTTGACCTTTTGGTGTTTTTCACCTCTATCCACATGAACTGGCAACCTTGTATCCTGTGTATGCTTTTATAATTGTCACCACAGCAGGCCAATGTCTACAATATGATGGAGTATTTAATTGGGAATTAATCAATATGGTGTATGCTATATATGACAACATCTTAAAGTACTTTATTGGAGGATTCTTGACATATTTTATTCAATTTAGGTTTGACCCATCTTTGTAAAATGTAAAGGGTGTATTTTTTCTAATGACCAGAAGGGGGCGAATCCACTTGACTTTTAACTTTTAACTTGACTTAAAATAAATCACCATTAAACATTTTATCTTTTGCTTGAGGTTACCTTCATCATTCATTCATCTTCTAACCGCTTATTCCGCTATCGGGTCACGGGCCAAGCTGGAGCCAATCCCAGCGGTCAATGGGCGAGAGGCAGGGGACACCCTGGACAAGCCGCCAGTTCATCGCAGGGCAACGCAGAGACAGACAACCAGCCACACACACACTCACACCTACGGACAATTTAGCATCACCAATCAACCTAGGCTGCATGTTTTTGGAGGTGGGAGGAAGCCGGAGAACCCGGAGAGAACCCACGCAGACACGGGGAGAACATGCAAACTCCTCACAGAATGGCCACAAGTCGGAGACGAACCTGCGACCATCTCGCTGCGAGGCAACAGTGCTTACCACTGCGCCACCGAGCCGCCCTCTGAGGTTACCTTGTTTTGGACAAATGACACGCTGTAGTGCACAAAACAGTGTGGGTGATGCAACATTTACAAGATGCATCTGTGACACTTTAGATAATGGAGTTTTGTTGTGTGTGCCAATTTGATTATTACTGAATTGTATTTCTTTAATTTCATGAACATTCTGTCATTTAATAAAAATATAACATAATACGTTAGTCCACTGGAGGAGTAGATATGACAATAGAATGTGAATAGACAAACTTCATGATGATGATGATGAATATATGTATTAGATAGAATGTTAGAGTACAAGTACAGTCAAACAGTAGGATGTATTACAGTACAAATACAGTCAAACATCCTGTCTAAGAGGAGCATTTCAAAAAAGCCCTTGCGGTCTTGTTTCCGTTGAAAGTCCTTCGTACATAAATCATCGACATTTAACAATACCAATAAAACGAATATTAAATTACTCAATTGATGCAAAATAACAATAAATTAAAAACACACATAATATGTACAACGTAGGTGGACAAAAAAAGCGGGGGGGTGGGGGATTGATCTGGAGAGAGTCGTGATGACTATCTCCGTTTCTCCCCCCTAAAAGGTACATTTTTAGGGCCGTTTTGAATGAGGCCAAAGAGGTGCATGTTTTGAGGGCAGGAGTCAAACAGTTCCACCCACACTTCCTAAATACCCAAAGGATACATTTGTGTCCATACTGCAGATCTAAGTGGTTTAGGGTAGAAATATATTGTAGGCATATTGTTCATTATTATTAAAGGAGGCCTTCCTGCAGAATGGGTTGAACATTAGAAGACTTGTGTCAGTTCCCAAAACAAATGGATGTATTCAATGTCATCATAGATTGACCATTTCCTGTTTTCTGAGCTCTAGAATGCATTGACAAAAAGCATTTTGAATCAACAGCAGATTGGATTGAGTGAATTTTCACTGGGCTGATGTCTCTCTCAAACGTTGAACAGAAATTTGTGTCAGCATGTTCAAGCATGAGAAGGGAAAACAAACAGTGTGTTCTTCCTCACTAAATCACTTTGTGTTCTTCAGGTGTGGGCTACACGGTGATCATCATAGCCCTGTACGTTGGCTTCTACTACAATGTCATCATTGCCTGGTCCCTACACTACCTTTTCTCCTCCATGACCAGAGAGCTGCCGTGGCTCAACTGTGGAAACAGCTGGAACAGTCAGAATTGCACCCTCCCAAAAGCCATTAATGGAACCACACTTGGAAATGGAACGACGTATGCTAAGTACAAGATCACTCCAGCGGCAGAGTACTATGAGTGAGTCAATTTGAGATTTCAGAATGATTTATGTATCCAACGATCAAGGTAATCGTCACATGAATTTCATTACATGCTTCTTTACATGCAGCAGAACCATGTCATTGTAACCTGACTTAACAGCAGTGAGGCAGCAATACATTCATGGACAATGACCTCCAAAAAACACTGATGTCATGTAGTGATGACGTCATCGAATGAACTGAAGACAGAAATAATCGTAATTAAAAACAAAACGGCAAGATAAGATGCTAAAATGCAGGTGTGCTTTGATGCGTTACTGAGTCGTTACGAGCTAGTGAGAACAAATTATATCAAAGTGATAACTAAAGTAGGAAATCAAGGCTCAGCATTTATGAGAGGAATGACGGGAAAGATGGCGTGAGAAAAAAACTACAGTCTTCAGCATGCAAGGAAACTATCTTTCAGCGAGAGAAGATCAGCGGGTCATATTACCCAGATAGCTGTTTTTACAATAATACAAAAAGTTCCAATCGACACTTTGAAGGCTATAAAACAAACATCTCTCTGTTTACACTTCAGAGATAGCCAGTTCTTCCTTAGCTTCTGTGATGACTGACTGAGCAGGAAGTCTGTGAAGTGACTCGGACAGGACAAGGGGCGCAAGCTAAGCATGCAGTGAAGAGTAAACTAACCACGCATAAAAGCACTTCACTGAGGTTTTAAAAGTTCAGTGAACTTGTAAAAGTTCTCTATCACTATATTTCCACTTCCAGGAATCCTCAACATTGATACAAGTAGCACTTTTACTCGGATCATGATGTCAGCAATGACGCGAAGCCTCCATGTTTGTGAATTACAACAGACTTGCAGGAAAGTGATGCAATATTTCTTTAAGTGGTACTGAAAGTCATGAGGAAGCATATATATATATATATATCATAATGCTAGTGGATTAGATGTGTGACGAGGCACTGTGACAAAAATCGGATACCTTCAGATCGACCTTGATTGAGGAGAGGTTCTGACGGGTGCAATCAATCCTCCTGCTTGCTGCAATAGCTTTGAGCAAGGGATCAATGCCAAGACACAGCGTGCAAGATTGCGGCCAGCTGAATCAACAAATCTCTCGCCTTGCCTCTTATAATCTACAGCCACGAAAAAACTCAATCTTAACGTCCTCATCTGAAATGAGTGCAACACAGTTCACAGCGAGACCCAGCAGTAAAACACAACTGATGTAAAATGGAACAGTCTGTCACTTAGTTTACACCTGAACTCAAGTGCTTTGCCAGTGAGGGGAGGTCAGACTCACTAGCCAAGGAGTATGATCACAGTTTTATTTTTCATTTATTATTCAGGTTATTCACGATCACACATAATACAATTGTGTGCATTAAGTCCACACGGAGAACGTTTTACTTTCATCTTGGTGTAGGATTTGTCTCCACTGTATGCTTATCTGAGCTTCTTCAGTGCTGCCAGCAATATGTGATGACGGCACACCATGCGTTACTAAGCATGAATAAATACACAGCACAATGAAGACAGTGTGACTTACGTGGTATAATTCTTGGACTTACACAGCGAGTGTCGCCTTCAAATGATTGCATGCCACTGATGGTGAAGGCTACAAATACTGCATGTGTGTGTATGTGCTAAACAACATCCAAGAGAACGTCATGGATTCTCCTGGTATGGTCCTGAAAAGGGATCTCAAATGTGTGATTACAAGGAAGGATCTGCCTCTTCTAAATTCGACCGTTACTTTCTTAAAATGGACTTCTGTGCACGTCTTGGATTGGCTGTAACGAATGTTAAAGTATAAGATGGCAGAAGGCATCTGCGCCACAGACATGTTAAATATGGATGAGTAGTGAGGTGCATTTGAAAGGCCTGGTAGTGGCTTTTACGTGTTGGGCGCCACCTCTGAAGAATTTCTCATGCATCCCAGCGAGGATATGTTTATGGATTCCAATCTAGCCTCTATTTTAGAGGCAGCTGCTGGGAGCTCTGGCCAGAAGGTCATTGGTGCATGTCATGGTGACGTGCTGGGGTGATCATTTGCTCAACCAGCCTCGTTGTGTGTTCTATGCTGGAGAAGGCCTGTGTCCATGTACTTGTGGGAATTACTGCGGAAGTACTGGGTATACAAAATAAGTCAAGTATTCTTAGCACAGTCATTTCAGTGTGTATTGGACTGTGTTGTTGCTCCTTTTATTGGCCGATGATCTGCCAATTAATATAGTTAGAAAGAAGATGGAAGTGAGTGTAGAGTACATCCTAAAATACTAAAAACCAAAACCATGAGGAAATTACACACACCTGGCCATTGAACAGCTGAGTAGCCATTTGTCCAATTACTTTTGGTCCCTTAAAAAGTGGAAAGCACCTATGAAATGTGTTGTCATTCCTATACCGTTCAACTGATTTGGATGTAAATACCCTTAAATTAAAGTTCAAAGTCTGCACTTCAAGCTCAATTTCATTGTTTCATTCCAAGTCCATTGTTGTATTTCACAACCACAAGTGGTCTTCGGCCACTTATCCGATTCCAGGACGAGTTTGATGTGTTGAATTGGCCTCCGGATCCCACAAATCTCAATTGAGCATCTGTAGGATGTGCTGGACAAACAAGTCTGATCCATGTTGGCCCCACCTTGCAATTTACAGGACTTAAAGGATTTGCTGCCAACATTTTGGCACCAGATACCACAGTGCACCTTTCAGAGGCCTTGGATGGTCAGGGCTGATTTGGCAGCAAGATGAGGTCCTACACAATATTAGACAGCTGGTCACAGTGCTATGGCTGATTGGTGTATAAAATTATATTAAGCCATATTTTTCAGATATTTCATGATATGTACTTTTCCCTTCTTATGCAGGCGGGGTGTGCTACATCTCCATCAAAGTAAAGGTATCCATGACCTGGGCTTGCCTCGCTGGGAACTGACCTTGTGTCTAGTAGTCGTGGTGTTCATTCTGTACTTCAGCCTGTGGAAAGGCGTCAAGTCTTCAGGAAAGGTACAGGCCTCAAATGGCATTCAGTGACGCTTACAAATAGACTGCATATATTTAAGGCATTGCTGTACAATGTATGTGGGAGGGGGTGTTGAGGCTACTTGTCATTTTTTTGATGAATGTTGTAAAGTTAGCAATCAAGTTAAATAATACATTCAGTCACACATCATGTGTTAGTTTATTGATCGAGTCTTTCTTACCTCTTGACTCCTATTTCTCCACATTTGTTTCAGGTAGTGTACATCACTGCAACCATGCCTTATGTGGTCCTTTTTGTGTTGCTGATCCGGGGCATTACTCTACCAGGAGCAATGGATGGCATCAGAGCTTACCTCCACATCGACTTCCAGCGCCTCAACAATCTGGAGGTTAGAGACGCTGCATGCTGGACACCACCCAGTCATGGCTGTTGAGAAAGTTTGGAATGAGTTGCTATGGGATGAATATTGGAAAGAAAAAAGAAAATAAACTCGAGCATAAAGATTTCATCTGTTACTTTTGTTATTTTTTGGACATCTTATCGTCATCTGTGGAACTAGTCATCTTATCATGTCAGCTAATTTACACATATCTTTCCACATTGCCACAATGTGAGGTATTATATGGAGTGACTGAAAGTTAATAGCCTTATTCCTAGTCTTGCTTTCCCGATGTGTGCATGCTTGAGGTAGGATTTACTCGTGAAGCTGATGTGTAAGGGTTCAGAAAAAGCTTAATTGTTTTTTCTTTTATTGTTGCCATAGGTGTGGATTGATGCTGCCACCCAGATATTCTACTCACTAGGAGCAGGATTTGGGGTGCTCATTGCTTTTGCCAGTTATAACAAATTCGACAACAACTGCTACAGGTAAGAACTTTTACTGTGGACTTTAGTCCCCCCCAAAAGGAACTTAAACACTAATGAGTTAAACATATCACAGTTAGAAATGAACTACTCGCAACAGACACAATTAGATTTTTCCTAAATACACATAATCTCTATAATAGTTAACTGTTCCGTTATCCTGTAATAATACCAACACATTTTAATCCTTGCGGTCAATCTGACCCCAGGCCAACAGTAGCAGAGAACAAAAGCTTCTCATTAGCCTGAATATTTCCTCTGCAACAATGTTTAGCTGTAAATCAACTCTGTGAAATCTTCAAAGAGACCAGGAAAAACCTGACTTTAAATGCTTTTGATGCTAATGACTTGGCGTCACTTTTTAGCTTCCCTTTTGGGAAATAAATCAAATCCCATGGGTGTCCGTGGCTCGACTGTTGAGGAGTATCCCTGTTGAACCGTTGATGCTGGTTTTCTGTTTTCAGGGATGCTCTCCTTACCAGCTCTGTGAACTGCGTCACAAGTTTCTTCTCAGGGTTCGCCATCTTTTCCGTGCTTGGCTACATGGCTTACAAACACGGGGTGAGAATCGAAGATGTGGCAACAGAGGGTAAGGCGAAAAAAAAAAAAATATTTTACATTACAGGTTAAATTGTGTGACAGAATTCCATCACCATTATATTATATTATCATTTAATAAATTCCTTGTATATAACATGGTTGAGCGGGTCGTCCTATGATCGAGAGGTTGGCGGTTCGATTCCCGGCTCGGGCACATGTGTACACTGTCGTTGTGTCCTTAGGCAAGACACTTCACCCACATTGCCTATGTGAATGAGTGAGCGAGTGAATGTCGGTGGGGTCAGGAGGACTGATGGCTCAGATTGGCAGCCTCGCCCCTGTCACCTTACCAAGTATGGAGTGAATGAATAATGCACATACCATGTAAAGCGTCTTTGAGTACCTAGAAAAGCGCTATATAAAACCAATGCATTATTATTATATAAAAAGTGTGTTCCACATGTGTCGTTACCACTGTTGTGTGTTTGAATAGGGGCTGGATTGGTATTTATCATCTACCCTGAGGCAATTTCTACGCTGCCTGGCTCAACGTTTTGGGCCATTGTGTTCTTCATCATGCTGCTGACTCTGGGGATTGATAGTGCGGTGAGTCCCAGCAACCACTGGAACTGCTCCAGAGTACACCATCGCGTTCTCAGGAGTGGCTTATGTGTTCAAAATAAAGATATGTCAATATTACTAATGAATTATGTGTATACTGTACACGATGCTTGTAAAACTGAAGAGGTCTCGCATAACTAAACCTTGTCATCAGAGAAATGTAGGCAAATGTAATGTTTTTGAGTGACATGTCTCTCTCTGTGTCCACCAGATGGGTGGCATGGAGGCAGTCATCACTGGCCTGAGCGATGACTTTAAGATCCTCAAGAGAAACAGGAAGCTCTTCACATTTGCCACAGCCTTCTTCACCTTCCTGTTTGCCCTCCTCTGCGTCACAAATGTCAGTAGCATATTATACAAAATCTTTAACACAAGTTAGTCAGTTTCATACATACAATCTTTAAATGTCAAAGTTCTCAGGTAGCTGTCCTTTAACAGAGCTTTTAACCAAATTTAACTCCACATTTTTTTCATTGTTGTGAAATAAAAATGTGAAATGGTCCATCAGCAAAGCAGTCAAACCTGTTTCATCAAATATACAAACTATTGCATTATTCTCTGTTAACAAATCAAAAATCAAATATATCTTGGAAGCAAATGTGCTCTCTATGTGACATCAGGAACAAGCAGGAATGTCAACAAATTGCCGAAAATCAGACGGGAAACTACTGTTAGTGACTCACATGATTCCTTTAAATGATCACATTAGTACACTTAATAGAAATGGAGTGATGTCTGACCTACCCTAGGCCCCTGTGACAAGATGTGACACAAATCTGAAATCTAATTGCACAAAATCTCCTGACGTCCTTCAGAACTTTGTTTGCTCAGAGGCCAATGCTGATTGACAGCAGACAAAATAACAAATCTTTTCTTTTTAGTCATCTCTTTCCTGTGGTCTAATGTTTCTAGCTTGTTGACAGTAATTACATTAGTATTAGTGAATCTGCAATGGCTACTGGCAAGTTTCAGAATTGTCTTAAACCAGTAGATAGTCACTGAAACACACATTAATCTATCTCTCTCTCTCTCTCTGTATCTGTCCATCTTTCCTTCTAGGGTGGCATCTACGTGTTGACCCTGTTAGATAAGTATGCAGCAGGGACTGCAATATTATTTGGCGTGTTGATCGAGGCCATTGGAGTGTCATGGTTTTATGGTATGAATTAGTATTTGTTTGTTTGTTTGTTTGTCTGTTTCTGTAAATTTACTACAATTTAGATTTGAACACTTTACTTTACTCAACAAAATTATGTCAGCACGAACTTATTAGCATAACACTGAAGTACATTCAGCCATCCATTTTCATCTATACTTGCAGAAAAAATACCTACCGGTAACCTACCTAAAAAAACAAAAAGAAACAGCAAAACAAAATCATGCTGGATAAGACAGTAGTCCATATCTAGCCATAAAGCCTAGTCTTTCTTATAACTATCAGAAAAAGGAAGCTACAAATACAGCAAAGGTAATATCAACAGCTTGGTAGCATTTGAATGAGAATGGTACTTTGTGCATTTACGTCACTGCTTTCATTTATTGATGAATTTGCGTGGTGCTACTGTGCAGAGTAATTGCATTGAAACGTTTCCTGCTCACTCCAGGTGTGGACCGCTTCAGTGAAGATATCCAGGAGATGATGGGCTTCAAGCCAGGTCTCTACTGGAGGCTGTGCTGGAAATTTGTCAGCCCAGGTTTTCTGCTGGTTAGTGACTGAGTGACTGACTTATTCTGTAACGATAAAACATCATCCTTGACTTTCCTCGTTCAGTCCAGTACACAGAAGATACATTAGTTAGATCAATGAATGACTGCTGATCAGATCTGAATGTTAAAATCAATGCCTACAATAAGCTAATGAATTTAGACACACTGGGGAAAGTAGCCAGCCACCACACTGCCCTGTATTCACTTATCAGCAGTGGTTCTTCTGGTTTGTACCCAGAAGGAATGTGGGCTCAAGGAGGGTAATTGGAGCCTCAATGAGAGACCTGGTGAGTTCATTGTGAAATAAGTGTGTAAAACAAGGAGCTGCAGAAGAAGCACATGGCTCTGCTGTCCAGGAGTGCATTCAGATAGCTGCCTATCTGTTTACACCAATCTATGGCCAACAATAGGCGGTTGCAGTAACAAGGATTAAATGCAGTTGAAATTAGAAAAACATTTTATTATTATTGCATTTTAGATAAAATGACGTTTGACGTTTGTCTCCTAAAGGTGTACACATTGTGATAGTGATAAAGAGGAAGAGTATGTGATTCAAAAAAAGAAAAGATACAAACACCATAACCTAACAATTATATTGCATTTCATCCACCATTCATATGTTAATGTCTGGGGTGATTTTAAACATGAAAAGCAGCCCCAAAACAAGTACCGGTAGGTGGAATGATCCTTATGCATTGGCTTATCTTTACTCCATTTTCTTCATCCCTCTGTGACAGTTTGTGGTAGTGGCCAGTACTGTGACATCGTCAAGCCTGAAGTATGATGACTACAGCTTCCCTTACTGGGCAAACATAGTAGGCTGGGGTGTTGCCATGTCCTCCATGCTGTGTGTCCCCTTCTATGCCATCTATAAATTCTTCAGTGTGCAGGGAACATTAAAAGAGGTTAGTGTCAAAGCATGTGTATCATACTGGATCTAAAAGTTATTTCAATCTGCTTTACAAAAGTCATAGACTTGTGAAATAGCTCTTAAGGATGATCACCAAAGACAAGGAAGTTAGTAAAAAAATGTTTTAATAATGACTGGAGGTGTAACATTACTCCAAATTGATTTTTATTTTTATTTATTTTTAAGGCCATGATTCTTTTGCATATAATGTCTTCATGCCAGCAGCCCTTTTGGAGGCTACATGGTAATGAGTGTGATAAAAGCACCTTTTCATCACATTAGTAATAGTAGTAGTCCTCATCATAGTAGTTGAAGTACTTTGTTGTAGGGTTACTCAGATGTACTGTAGTGGGTGCTTTAAGTAGGGGATGCTTTAAAAGTAAGAGTGAATAGTCAGAGTTAAATCTTATAAAGGGCATAATTTGAAAGAAAATGGCTCCTTCAATCGAACAGAACAGGAACAAAAACAGCAAGTCATTTAATTCGTGGTGAGATGTTTGCAGTATCCACCTTAGCTGCTGCAAGATGGCATCTCAACCATAAAATGTTCAGAATCTAGATGATTCCTCCGCTATGCCGTATCTTACTTTCATTATTCTTGCGCGTAAGCACCATATATGCAAAAAAAAAAAACTGTCAAGTGGCAGTTGAAAGAAAATATGTACTGGGAGGATTGCAATCCAGGCCGTAATCCAACATCAACGTTTATTTTGATTGAGAATTAAAAACAATAAAAAACAGGGTTATGATTGTGACCCCCGGTACTAATGACGCACACACTTAGTGGGAACGATGCCTATTCGGATACATGATACAAATCAAACAGGATGTCCTACACAGTGGGAGTTGACATTGCACAACAGAAGTCAAATATGAGCAAATGGGGCAGTTGTAACTAAAATGAATGCAATTTATTCCTCTTTCAACAAACCTTGAAAATATTGTTTTAGGGAGTGAACTTTAATCTGGATCTTGATGCCACTAGCACAGAGAATTAACACACAGAATGATCACTTCAGAACATTGAGAGTTTGATTGCAATCATCAAAAGCACCAGAAAAGCTATTTTTCTGGTGCTTCAGCCATTGTCAGCTTTACTCTACTGTAACAATTATCAAACCACGTTGGGATTTCCCTTTGGTACCCAAGGTTAGAAATTCTTCTCAGGAGACAATCTTTGTGTCTATTACTCCACCATATAGGAATAATAAACATCTCAGGTTGATCGGGAATCCTCTCGGGGGCACATTGTCAGAAATGAATTCCGTCATGACCTTCCCCCAAAATGGCACGCTGTGTGCGGAGTGTTGATAGTCATTTGTTGTGTTTGTTTGTTTTGCAGCGGATAGGGTATTGCATCACTCCAGAGCATGAACATCATTTGGTCACTGAAGGAAAAGTACGACAGTTCAAAGTAAGGACACGTTTTATTTCCTCTCCCAATGTTTTGATTTGACGTGACTAAATGGAATTTGAAGAGAAAGTAAGAAAAGAAAATGCAACCCAGGCAGTTCAAATGTAATACAATGCATTCATTCATTCAATTTACAAAAGTCACAAAACTAACCTAAGACTTTCTTCTATTTCCCAGCTCAGCCACTGGTTGGCCATCTGATGACACATTCCCACAAGTCCCTAATCCACCGTCACGACTGGTGTTTGGAGTTCCTGCGTGCCAGTAGTGGTCAGACGGGCAGGAGAGCAACAGGGTCCGACCTGTCCCAGCTGCCTCCCCTCTTTCTGTATGCTTTTTCTAGCCAAGGCCTTTATTTTCAAGTAGCCTCAAACACTTTGATTCCAAAGTTATGCCTTTTAGCATGTTGAGTCCATCCTATACCGCTTTGGCCTGTATCATCCCAAGGAGAAAATGTACTGTTATTTACCCATGGGATCATTATGGTTTTGATACTTAACGAACCATGTTGAGTTTGCCGAGTTTGTTTGTCTAGTTTGTGATGTAATTTTGATATTCTGGAAGGACAGAAACTAAAATTGACACCAAAACAATCCCATCTCCCTCCCTGTGCATTGCAGCATCATCAGGGACCCAGCTATTTCCCTTTTTCAAGGACTATGATTATTTCTTACTTTGTTGATAATGAAAGTCTCTGTTCTTCATGTTATGTTGGCAGAGTTGCTTATCCATGTCAGTGCCTTATCAACTGAGACACTCTATGTTTCTAACAGTCTTTACAGAAGTAAGAGAAACTGCGTTGACTCAGGAGCCGAGTAAATCAAACCACAGTTTGTGGAAGGTAACGTCTTGATTTGACCAACTCCTTTGTTATTCAGGCCGAAATTCAAGAGTGCTTCACAAAGACGAAGCAGGCCTGGTGTAATGGTTAGTGTCATCGACTGCTAAAGGAAAGGAAATAACACATGCATCACTCAAAAGCTTTAAATGAATGCAAGGATAGATGAAACACAAAAAGAAAACCTAAATTTAGCCTTGTGTGAGAGATTTTCCACTGGATCGCTTATAGTTTTCGTTTTTTTAATTAGTCCTTTATGTTTAATTTTAGGATAATTTCTGTATATTTGTCCAAAACAGCAAGCGAGTTACTGTGTATCAGTCATAAGCTATCACGCAAGATGAAGCATCAAGTGTGTGTGTGTGTGTGTGTGCGTGTAGTTGTCTTCCGTTCAGCCTCTGACAAATCTTAGCACTCCACATGAAGCTCATACTGTTCATTTCTTCATGTTTCTTCCCTCTTTGTTTGTAAATTAAAGATCATTGGCTCTTTAAGAAGCAGACAGCATGGACAGACAGAAACCAACTAACAGTAAGTTATAGACAGGCGGAGGAGTGAGTGAAGACAAATCCATTTTTAACGCCAGACGTTTAAATAATATACTCTGAGCTCGTCTCTCAAGCGTCTCTTCTCCCAGCTCTCCCCTTCAGAGCTGCCAGACGCTCTGCAGCTGTCTATCACCCCCCCTCCACACACACACACATACACATAACAGTCACACACTTTATACATTCATGTTGCCGGTATGTACAGTACTTTCATGTACTTGTACTGCATAAAAAATAACTTTCCTTACCGCTTGAACACGCACAAAAGTTTTGTCTTTGCCTGCCTGCATAATGAAGGTTAATAATTTTGCAAATCAAATGGCTGATAACTGTTTTATTATATATATATATATATTCTTTTTTTTACTCTGGAGGAAAATATGTTACTTTTCCTGCAAAAACAGCGTGTGTATTAAGATATTTTGTTGGCAACCATACAGCTACACAGAGGAGTGACTGTTAACTGTCAAATACCTGTTTCACCACATTGCATATTCATGTTGGATGCATGATATCAACTCCTATATTTTTATTTGACTCTTATCACTATAGAATTGCCATTATGTTTCTTTAGTTTTCAGTATGTTATTTTTGCTTTTTCATTTAGAGATTTTTTTTAATTTTAACCTTAAATAAAAACAGGCCCTTGTTTAAAGGAATAAAGCCACAAATAACAAAAAAATAATACATGTGAAATAGATAAGGTGATATAAAAATCTGAGAAGTATATTCTTTTGTTTTATCTAATCTTGTATTTATCAAACAGTTTATAACAGAACGTGAATGTAAAGTATTTTAAACGTAAATGTCTTTAGTCAAAAGATGGTGTTTGATGTATAGTTCAAATTAACTATTTAGAGTAAATATACTTCAGTGTGACCCTGGGTTTTATCACATACGTGAAAAAATCGACCCTGGTTTGCCTGTATTATGTTTACACAAACACTGTGTACAATACCAATGTCTTATTGAACGTGAGTGACAACTATCTATAAAGGAGTATGAAATATACAAACTATGATAATAAAGAATTTCTTCTACACACACTTGAAGACCATGTGCTCTAATTTATTAATGGTATCAGGAAGGCCATGTGACCTTTTCTATCTACCTTTACTTTAATGTTACCATTGAGGATAGTCTTACACTGGATGGCTGCCACTCCTTGTGTTGAATCATTGGAGGGACTTTTCAAGCCCATCCTTTTAAGAGTTTTTATGTATTTATGTATTTAGATAACATCTACAGTAGATCCTCGAGCTGGTGGAAGATGCATTTACACAGAGATGTATGCTCAGCATTTGTCCCATGATGACATGTAGTGATGTAATATTTTAAAACAATAACTTTACAGAAATTATTGGCATAAATGCAACCAATCAGAATACAGTCATCATCCTGGCCATCTTAGAGTTGTGTAACTGACATCAGAATCAGAATCAGAAGGTGTTTATTGCCATTGTCAATGAGGGATCACAGACTAGATATTTTTCTCGGTGAAGTTGTGCTACATGTAACAGTAATGACTAAATACAAAAAAAAAAGTACAGACATCACAAAACAGCAGTATCAGGAGTGGATACACAGATGTATATTAGCAGCAGTAAAACTAGCGTAATCACGCAGTGCAAAGAGAACTTTAAATACTTGTCCTGCTTTGTGTTAATATCCTGTGGATTTAGTGTTTTATGGGAGTTTCTCCTCAAATATTGCAAATGAGTGAATCATAGTGAGAGAGGAGTGTTACTGTGTTACATATGTGATAACTTGCTATGATGTAACTATTTAGTGAGCTTTTGAAAGGTTCAACACATGTTAGTTTCTGCTCTGAGCTGGTGCAGCGCAGCATTGTGGGTCTAGCACCTCGGGGCCACCCACTTGCAGAACTGGCCAATCCTAAATGAATGAACGAACATAAATTCATACATGTCTCATAGTGAAGAGAAAATTTCTAATTCATAACATTAACCTTTCTTAATAAGTGAGGTATGGACTATGATACTCTCATATGTAAACTTTGGACCACTCAAAACACAATATTTCATGAGGCCTTGGCCATTTGCCCAGGCATGATGGTATGGAGGCTGTCAAACAACTGATTTATATTTATTATGGACTTGGAGATCTCCTCAGTTCAGAGTTACTATTTGTAGAATGTTATTTTTTTATTTTCTATGTATTTTCTTTCAAAGTTCTCCCATCAGAATTTCAAGCTGTAAATTTTACCCAATTGGAGTTTGGTAAGTAGGCACACTCTTCATGTTGTCTGAGTTAAGACATGTATTTAATGTACTAATGTCTGTGTATGTGAAAGATTTATTAGAAGCCACCTGGAGACGATGGGGCAAACAGACTGGCCAAGCCACTCCGCCGGTCGGATTTGACGTCTCCACACCCCCTCTTCGTTATCCCGAGTTTGCATCTTGGAAGAAGGAGGTAGGGTTTACTGTAAATATTTAATTGTAATGTAATTGTATCACAGAGACTATCGCATAATTATTTTTGTCTCTTTTTGATAGAAAAAGCGGCTCTTTTTGTTAAGTTGTTAAGTTGTGTTGTTAGATCTAACAAAGTACCGTACACGCTGTAACAAGATTTACTTTGGCTCTGTTGCCACAGCGATGGATATAAAATACTCAGGACAAAAATCACAAGATTTTTAAAAACTGGAAATAACACATTTTCATTAATTTCAGTCATTTTCTCTTTTCAGACTGTCTAATTAGATCATGAACACATTGATTGATTTGGATTTGAATAGCCTGCCTTTTTAATCCCATCTCATCCCCGCTATATATGTCTCCATGCCTATAATTCTACAATAAAAAGGTCAAAACCACAAACTTTCATCAAATTTGTTTAGCTAATAAAAGTCAAACTGGGCCAGAACAGACTGCTTCTTAAGTGGCAGCTCTGTGCAGCACTAATGTGATTAGGCCGAAGGAGAGCCATTTTCTAATCCGCCCCTTAAGACTGAGGACTTGTATACTTATAATGGAATTGCCAGGACATAATCCATCTGACTGATCAAAACCTTTTTCTGGCCAACAGAAAGACTTCATGAAAAGAATCCTCACACAAGGAGAGCAGTGATGGTGAGGCAAAGGTTATTTCAGATCACTCTGATTGTGACCAAAAACATCTGTCGACTGTATACAGGCAGGGTTATAGTACTATGGGTACTCTCAAATGAAGCTGTATACATGACACTTATTCATCTTTATGATTTGTTACAATCAGACATGTTGGAGGTAAATGGCTACTGTATTAATTACATATATAAATGGAGAGAGAGAGAGGCCTTAATTAAAATGGGCACAGTGAAAAGTGGATTCAGCAAATGTGAGTTTTGACCAAACTGAACTTAGTCATCATATCAGGAATATTTGTAATAATAATAAAAAAATAATATATATATACACCAAAAATAGCAAGCGCAGTCTTGAACCTCTTTTCTTCTTACCTATCTGTATAGCTAATTCATAATTTGCCACTGATTCAACATTTAGCATCTCTTATCAAAGGATTACCTTTATCTGTGGTTGGAATATATAACTGCTCATGACTGGAAAGAACTTTCCATCCTTGCCTCATTAATCAGGCTAAAGACCCACATTTAAAGCAATAAAACTTGAATCTATGGGAGACAAGTTAACTGTGCTTGGAGATAAGAAACACTGGGTTCAGAACAAAGGCACCAGAAGTTGCTCTCACACTAAGACTGAGAGAAAACCTGCTTTTGAGACAATGAAATATCCCAGGCATCCTTTCTGTCACCAACAGAGTCGGGGTACGTGGCATTGGTTATCCACAATTGCAGATCTTCAGCAGTGCTATAGATAAAGAGAAAGGCCCCCCTGAGGCCACAGCATCTTAATGATGGCAGCCAAAGGTAATTGGATCGACTTAAGTCCCCTAAAGCTCAGTATTAGAAAATCCTAATCAATGTCACTGGGGTGCTTAGCTTTCACAACCAATTATTTTTAGCCATGCTGTTTAGTGCGATTCAATCAAAAAGAAATAAATGCCGTCTTTGGGACAATAGTCTTGAGGATAGTTCGCTGTCTTTAAACATTCCTGGAAGGTTGACAGAGTGAGAGAGAAAAAAAAAGGTGCTTTACATCACATCCTTGACAATGGTATAATTGAATACTACATCCGATTTAAACTGGAATCCGTAAAAAAAAAAAAAGATTTTATAACATGTTTTACGACTGTATAAATGTACCGGTACATATAACTAGAACCACATTCTCACCATAATTTCAACCATTAAAGTAAGTTAGAGGTAGAGGTCAATAAGAAGAATCAAGTGCTGCAGAATATCTGAGGTATAAGGCTGCCATCCAGCGGACGATTTCAGTGACTACACATTTTATATGATACTATAACTCATAATGGGAAAACACATCGTTGCAGAAATAAACCCTCACATGTACCAGCTCTACTTTGAAATGAAAATGAACAAATAATGGTCACTTTGTGAACATCACTTAGCAAATATAAGCAGTTTATTCATACTACTATCATGCAGGGACAATTATAGAACCAGAACAAGTCCACTGATATTCTGGAATGGTGTGAGAGAATCGGTCTGACAAAATTGAAATGTTTTACCATATCAAGGGGAGATAATGCAATAAGCTCTCATAATCGCTTTCTCATCACAGCAACCCCAGAGCCTGAAGTCCCTTTCAGTTCCAGTTCTTTAAACAAACTGACCCTCTTGGGCCTCATGTTTCTTGGGTCCTGCCCTTCCCTCCTAACTTTATTCACACAAGGCTGAGTAATTGTGGTGGAAGAAAAGAGTCTGTCAGAGTCTGTCTGTCTCCGTGCCTGTTGCTCACTGACCCGCCACTTGCACGCAGCACTGCATGGGTCAGTCAATCTCAGAAATAGTCAGACATTCACATGCATGCTGCTTTCTAGGTTTGTATAGCTACACTGATGGGGCACATTTTTAATTCTGTCAATTCTAAAACTTTAATTGGAATAGAAACCTTTCCATTGCTTTCTTTTTTTTCTAACATTTTGTTACAGGAATTTCCCATGGTGTCATATTTTATTGTGATGTTGCTATAAAAAGCAAACCAGCATGTGTGCACACAACTCAAAGCGCTCAAAATGCATTCCAGATTCCAGCATGCAGCTACAATGTCTCAAAAGACCAACCATCCTCTACATGAAACATGGAAATTCAACGCATAACAAGTTAACACATGATCATTTTACAGAAGCTTCAAGAGGAGTTTGTTTGTTGCTCATTTAATTATTTGTTTCTATAAAAGCTCTCACTTAAGATTGAAGGTAGGCCTTTATCCAATGTTTTCTTTTGTTTAAAAGTGGAACTCGTTTGTTGGATTTTATTTGTCATTTGGATTAGAATTATATTTAATTTGATGGGACTGTTTATGGGATGGATCTGAAACAAGACTCTTAACGGAGGCCTGTTGGAGAGACTTTGATCTGCAGCTATATGGTTTGAGTGCTTTATTTTAAGGGGTGAATGTTACCTCTGCTCGTGATGTCACTACCAAACTTATTTCACCACTCCAGTCGCCGCCAATTCAGAATTCATTGATCTTGGCGTTAATTTCACGTACTGCGGTTAATGATTTAGGAACAGTTGGTTAGAGAACTTCATTTCTGATGTATTGTAATATCACACTCAGTTGCTTTAACTGAACAAAGGCTGGGATGATTTGCTGTTTCCCTTCTCTCTCTCTCTCCCCCACTCTGTGCTCACCCGTCACTGAGGTCACTGAGGTTTTCATGAATTGCCATGTCATTGTGTATGTGCTTTGAGAAAGACATGCAAACACAGAGGATTTCCTGTCTGGACCTTTGGACAGACAAAGGTTCACTATGCTATCAAAATGACACAGCCAGTAGAAAGCTGCCACACTTAACGCTCTCACATCTCACTCCTCATGACTCCGGGATGGCAGTGCTAAATCTTTTCTCTTCTCAGAGCTGTGTTCCACAGGGCAGTGGGTGTGTGCATTTTCTAGACTGCTCTATACCCCTTCTATTCAAAGACACACACACAAAAAAAAAAAAAAAAATCAAGAGGGGCTGGCCTCTGGGCGGGGAGTATGATAATTCCTCCAAAGGAAGTGAGCGCAGTGTAGAGGAATTTAGTTTCCATTAGTGGGAGTTGAACTGAAGCTGGCTAACAGCTAGCCTGCTAAGTAAAGACTGAGCTGGAGACACAGAGGAGAGTGATGAAAACATGCCTCACTTCACAGTGGTACCAGTGAAGGATCAAGCTCAGTCCAGCTATGACAGCCTAGAAGGGATTAACTGGGTGGATTACAGAGACACTGGACAGGACTGCCCTGAATATCAAGACACTGTCAGCTCGGATGGTAAGGATCACAACTTCCACTAGCCTCCTTGTCTCCCTTTGGAAACAGCGTAACTAATTTGGAAGTTTAAAAACATGCACTGAAAGTAACAATTAATGAGTTTGATCACAGCTTGTGAGAAGCCTTATTCCGGGAGCCAACTGAGCAGCCGGCTCTGTGGTTACCATGGCAAATCTCCAGGGCCAGAAACCAGTTTTTATACAGCAGGCGGGTCTGTTTTATTTACTGCTTACTTTAAGGTAAACTTGTGCAAACATTTATTTCTTTGCTTGACTAGTATTTTCTTGCAGTGGATTAAAAATAAAATAAATTCAGGGATGAGTAATAAAAGGAGTGAGCATGTCGTGGAAAGGCACGAGAGGGGTGGAACTGAGGCTGAGGGGGTGGCAGTACCATTGAAACAAGGAAAAGCCTCAAGGGCTTCTACGCACAAAAGATGGAGCTCCCTTTGTACCAAAGGGGGATTGCCTCTTGCAGAGATTGGCTCCTCACAAAGACAGGAGCAGCTTTCTCTCGCTCTTTTGAGTTGATTTGTGTTGGTTGAGGGAGTGAACCGACAGAGGGAAGAGATTTAAAACAAACTAAAAAGGGTGTGGCCATCAAATAAAGCCTCTACACATTACCACGGGCCACAGGGCTGGGCTCAGTGCAAAAACCACACGCTGAGACATCCATGTTATATTACTGATATTTAAAGCATACTTAGAAGGAATTCCAGAGTATGTTGTGCATTTCTGGAATGAATGGAAATCAAAAATACGTTTTCATACACTAAAACGTTGCACCATTTGTGCGTAAAAAGTTCTGATGGCAAGGAGGAAGGAAAGCAGGCATCATAATAAGCCCCCGGATATAATGAGTGAGGCATACATCGACATGCCACTGTAATCATTCTCTGAAACGTTGAGTATAGTTGCCACGATGACACTCTGGGATCGGCAGGTTAAGAGGGAAACGCAGAAGATGGAAATGGTTGTTTGAAGAATGGTGAGATGGGGCAAAAGGCACACAGCGTTACCATTAGTTTGCAAATACGTGGGTAAAAGGTTACTCAAATCCATCCTGTTGCTTAAAGTTTCAGAGCATCAGAGTTATTGATACCGTGGGTGATAGATAATTAAGTGTCACATCAGGCTTGTTTGAAAGTGTAAATGTAAATTCTAATTTCAGACTGGCTGTGTGTACCAAGCGATGTCATCAGTGGGAGTGGTGGGCTTGGCTGTCAGCGACAGTGTGGCGTCTGCAGCGTGGATGGCGTGACACAGTGCAGAGTCTGTTTCTCCCTGCGAGCATTGCGTCGTTCAGGGATAGGTCCAACACTGCGCTCATTGTAAAGGTGCTGTGAGTGGAACCCCCCTGAAACAGCCAGCAACTTATCAGGAAAGGGCTGCAGACCCTCGCTCCCCTCAAAGGCTTCCTACAGCATGATGTGAAAACCAGAACATTTGTGTTCTCTGGGGATTTAACATGTAATCTAATAACAATCATTTAATTCCAGATCTTTTATATTGTCAAGCATGAATGAATAATCACAGTTTGGCAAAACTGAAATGCAAAACCAAATTAGGTCAAATTCAAGTGTATTTAACAAAATGACATGGGGAAGGGCTGTTGCCCAGGCTGCATGTATATGTGACCAGAGAATAAATGCACTGCTTTGCTGACATGCTGTGTGGATGTGACAATATACAATATTACTTTAAAGTAATTCTTGGTAAAGTACTGATATATTGATTGATATGATAAGATACAGTACATCTTGTTTAGGTAAACAAGGCAGTGACTGTACGGTCGGCATAGCAGGCCTATATGAGTCGTGTGTGTGTGTGTGTGTGTGTGCAGACACACACACACACACTGTCACTTAGAGCACTTTAGTTCTTCAGCAATAGAAGAATGAATTCATTATTCTGCCTCATTCTGGCAATTAATTACACGATACACCTTTTCCCACCCTTCCCCCCCCCCCCACTCCGAGACAATCAGCCTGAGCTCCTGTGTTTTGGTCCACATCAGAGCAAACACGCTTTGGTGTACAACTCAGCAGGCCTGCATTCCTCTGCTCAGTTCAGATGTGACTCAGTGAGGATCACAATCTTTGCAGATAAGTTTGGCCTGTTACAGCAGCAGAATGAGGCTGCTTCATGCTGCTGTTAGACCATACAAGTCTATAAAAGGGGAAACGATGTTCTTATTGTGGCGGTATAGATGATGTGTGTCTCGTGTGTAACTATTTTCCTGAACACAGTGGTATTTCGGTAACTTGATGCCATCTTGCACCAAAGTGGTAAGAGAGGCGCACTTGTCCTGCCTCGGTTATAATGTTTCCAGTGACAAATGGACTTCCAAGCCGAACATTATTCAGTCTCTACAGGCACACATCAAAGACACATAATTCCAGCCCGGAATGCACAAATACAAAATGACCAAACTCGACTTCTGTTCAGTGTTGGATTAATTTACTCATAAGCTCCTACTTATGAGTAATGGAAACTAGGTTAGCAATCACATGGCTTCAGCTGGACTATAGTTCCTGCATAACAAGCTTCCGTATGGGCCAGATTTTTCCAGTTGTACAGGATTGGTTTTGATTTAATGGGTTGCCATGCAGACGGAAAACAGAGTGGCTCTGAGTCGGTGGAATTGTTTTACAAGCCAGGAAATGTGTTGTGACCTGAATTCAGTTGACCATAGAGGACGGAGTGTGTTCTTTAACTAGCTGACCTGCTGCAAGAAATATTAACAATGAATGATCTGCATACCGCACAGGAACACCATCGCGAAACAGTCAGTTAAACTTCTTGCCAACTAACCGTACAAACTAGAGTGGGCTGAGCCGTGCGACTTTCGCTCTGTGTTAATTCTTAACTGTTTATTAAAGAGGGCTTTTAGCAAAGAGGCTTTTTTCCAAACCTAAGAGGATAAAACATGCGTGCTATTGTTTTCTGTCTTCAATCAGATTTAAAAGATGCATACAAATTATTATGTTCTTTTTCTCTTGAACATTAGTGGTTTTTCTTTTTGGTCAATTCTAATAATTGGAATTTAAACTGTGCAGTTTGCATTAAGTAATATTGACTTCTTTGGTGAAAAGGAACTGAGGAGTAACAGACAATGTCCTTTTGCAGAAGTTTTATAAATTATAAAATGATGAATGAAATGTATTTATTTATTTTTTTGTTTAGAAATCATGGACTTTAGTTGCTATGCAGTCACGCCGTCAGTTTGACTCTTTTCCGGGAATTGATTTAAGTGAAAAGCAAATAATTCCAAGACATTCCGCCGGCACTGCTAGTGTGTCACAAGTTAACATTTGCTTTTGGCTTCTCTTCTCACACTCAAGTTAAATGAATGCTGCCCCTCTGTCTACGTTACACATCATAATCTGGTTTATACATACAGAAAGCAATCGCCATCATTCTAATCAATGATGGCGAGATGACACTAGATGGCAGTGTTGGCATTTTGTTCACTCATTTTTTACACGCATCACTCTGGACAAGAACTAATATGGTGTTTAAACGTCCATCATATATTTTAATATTATTTCATCCTTTATTATGCAAATTATATGAATGAATGTCTCTCAACATTATGTAGAAGTTACTGTTATTGTTTTCCTTTTTGATCCACATGAAATTTGAGAGAAGCTGCATGAAATACATTCTATTGACTCCCCACCTCTTGCAACCCCCCCACCACCACCAACTGTGTGCTATATCAGGGCCCCTGAATGAGTTGTCGCCCCGGATGACCGGCCATCCTGATAGTGATCGACCTCTAAACTAGCGCACAGGGTGCTCTGTTGCAGTCTGCACAGAGCACATAGCTATGCTTACCCACAGGGATACAGGCAGCACTGGGACCCAGGTAGGAGTGACGTTTGCACTGCCTCGCTTGGAAGAATTACCCCAAGGTACTGGACTTATCTCTGCATGGGTCTTGTCTTCAAAAGCAGAATTAATGAGAGGGAAAAAAATCCAATTATACAATTGTTTACCATCTGGATCTTGCTTCATTGTTCTTCACAGCTCTCGGCCTTGCAGTGGAATTTCGGTGTTTGAAGGTTATCTGCTGGTTTTAGATTTTAAAAAGCTTGGGTTATAGTAATTGCAACAGCTGAATATTAAGAAATTATATTTATCTTACATTTTAAGTATAAATGATCAATTTATCTGGTCTGATATGTATTTGTTCTCATAATATCACATTTAGAAATGGAATTTAATTCTTATTCTAAAGCTAAAAACATATATTTTTTGGTATTTGTATTCATTTCCACCATTGAAAGCGCAGTGATTTATTTTGCCTTTTAATAATTAATAATAATTGCCTCAACCGTATTTCTCAGAACTATTTTAAAATATACATACCTTTAGGCAAAACAGGTTATATTATTGGTCATGCAAAAACTGCTGCTTTTGTTGTTAACATGTTATATGTTATTTCATCTTTCTAATAGGACACGGGAACCACAAAGAAGACAGTCCCTTTCTCAGTACTTCAGAGGCTGCTGGCAAGAAGAATGACTTCTATGACCGAAACCTGGCTTTGTTTGAGGTCTTTTTATTTGTATCTGTCAGATGATAGAATGAAACAAAAGCTTGCTCGTTTAACCTCTAGCCTGTTTCTCTTTTCAGGAGGAGCTGGACATCCGTCCAAAGGTTTCCTCTCTGCTCAGCCGTTTGGTCAGCTACACCAACATCACCCAGGGAGCTAAGGAGCACGAGGAAGAGGAGAGCGCTCATGCTTCGCGTAGGAAGGCTCCCAAGGTCAGTCGTTGGGGGGGCTTAGTGGAAAAACACTGTCTCTCTGTTTTTACCACGTGTACGCTCAGTCATTTGTAGTTTAGGAACTCTATGCTCCACTCTTGGCTATCTTCCTACATTGTTATCCACAATCTAGATTGGTATTAAGACCTGATGATGGATTGCTTCATGCCTTTGTGGACTTGCAGTCAGACTGTTGATTTGCAAGACCTGGACACATTAGAGAGCTGATAACATGATTGAATGACCTCTAAAAAGTACATAAATCAATGTTAATGATCGACACATTTGTTTCCTGACATACCATCTCTCTCTCTCTCTCTCTGTGTGTGTCCCTCTCTGTCCTCCCCTTCTCCCCCTCTTTCAATGCATCAGTCACCGAACATGGGAACTCTGATGGGAGTATACTTGCCGTGCCTCCAGAATATTTTTGGTGTCATCCTTTTCCTCCGACTGACATGGATTGTTGGGATGGCCGGCATCATGCAATCCCTCCTGATTGTCCTTATGTGCTGCTCTTGTGTTAGTTTACATGCTCGTACATACACAGCTCTGTACTTGACACATACACACACAATGCATAGGTATGATTCTACCACTAATGGGTCAATTGAAATGTCATTCTCACATATTAGCCCGTGTCATTGTGTAATCCTCTGGCCTATGGATCAGGAATATGCTCTTTGAAATGTCCGTTTTGATCAGAGGATATTTGCATACGACTTATAGATATCAAGCTAGATCATGTTTTCCATTTCCTCTGCAGACAATGCTCACAGCCATATCAATGAGTGCCATTGCGACTAATGGTGTTGTACCAGGTAATAGATTGATCCTTTCCCATCAGATTTATTTGCTGAAAAAGTCTCTCAGCATACTTTTACATTTTATTACCACATACTTTTACTCTGTATTTACTATTGATGTCCCTTACATGTTTTTTTGTTGTAGCGGGAGGATCATACTTCATGATCTCTCGCTCCCTTGGTCCAGAGTTTGGAGGGGCTGTTGGGCTGTGCTTCTATTTGGGCACCACCTTTGCCTCTGCCATGTACATACTGGGGGCCATCGAAATATTTTTGGTCAGTTTGCTCAAATGTTTTTTTTTCTACGGTGATATTCTAGATAATATTTCTTGGCCAAGATATTAAATCCTAAATATGTTTTAGTATTTATATATGTACCATATATTCACTAACTGTCCTTTCATTTATTCCTCTGTAGAAATATCTGGTGCCCCAGGCAGCCATCTTTCACGCCACAGACCCTCTCGGGAGTGACAGCGCCTTGCTTAACAATATGCGAGTCTATGGCACTATCTGCCTTAGCCTGATGGCTGTGGTGGTTTTTGTCGGCGTGAAATATGTCAACAAGCTGGCGTCCCTTTTCCTCGCCTGTGTCATTATCTCCATTGTCTCCATCTACGCCGGAGCAATCAAATCCATGACACATCCCCCAGAATTTCCGTACGTTTGCGGAACATATTCCTTGTGATAAACTCTGTCAGATTGTATTTCAGAACTAGGTAGTGTGAATGTTTTTTTATGTCACTATTATGACATTTCAGTGGAGCGGTTTTCTCTTTTGAAGCCTGTTGATCATCCTATTTCCATCAATGCATGGGAATAAGACTGCGTTTACCTTTTTGTTGGGCAATAAAGAAGAGGTGTACGATTTGATCATTGTCAAGATGGTTACCAGTGGAAATGATGAATATTAACATTTGGCTTTCATTCCTGTTACTGATTTAGGATCTGTATGCTGGGAAACAGGACTTTGGTGAGAGATCAATTTGATGTGTGTTCAAAGACTGTGCTGGTGGGAAACGTCACGATGCCCAGTCAGCTGTGGGACAGGTTCTGTGTGCAGGGGAACATGAGCAGCCCTCAGTGTGACGATTACTTTATCCAGAACAATGTTACAGAAATACAGGGCATCCCTGGACTGGGCAGTGGTATTGTAAGAGGTAACTTTTCAGTAATATACTGGCAATTAAGGAGATAATGCTTAAATATACATGTATGAAGCATGTCTTCACATCACATAGACATCAGTGTATAGTACTTAACAATGCAGCTTAACTTGAAAATGCTTGTTTTACTACTACTAATCAATACAAATAATAGCAACGCTAAAAACAACAACAACAATAACAATACCAATTTTAAAGGCTTGCTTCAGACTTGATTCCTCTTCTGTTCATTTTTGATGACTGTTCTCTGTTTTTAGAAAACATGTGGAGCAACTACCTGCAAAAGGGGGAGATCTTAGAGAAACCTGGGCTACAGTCAGTAGATGCCCACGGGGCCATGGAGAGCTTTGGCATGTATGTGTCTGCAGACATAGCTACATCATTCACGCTGCTGGTGGGAATCTTCTTCCCATCCGCCACAGGTATAAAGATGTTGTAAAAAAAACAGAGTTGTTATAGCACACAACTATTTTATTTTATTTTATTTTTCTGAAACCTGTAAATCAGCAAATTATAATATTCTGATGGCTGGAATTAGGATACGCGATACTGACTTGTTATGTATATGCAACATCAAGTCTATATATATATATATTTATATATATTCAACAGCTTCAACAACTCCTTTGCTTTAATATGCAACACATTTTTTTTCTTTTAGGTATTATGGCCGGCTCCAACAGATCTGGCGATCTCCGAGATGCTCAGAAGTCCATCCCCGTGGGAACCATTTTGGCTATTACAACAACTTCCCTTGTTTGTATCCTTAATTTATTTAGGTTCTATTTGCAATAAACCTAAAAGTCGTGTTTCTTTGAAAATAATTGAAATGCAAATGTGAATATGTCCCCTTGATCTCCTTTACTTTACATTCAGATATAACTTCTGTGGTTCTGTTTGGCTCTTGCATTGAAGGAGTAGTCCTGAGGGACAAGTATATGTTCATTTGTATCCCTATTTTAAGTTGATACATTTGTGAAAAAGGTTTTTGTACAGTAAAATACAATACAAGTTTGGCACTTGCTTGCAGGTTTGGGGATGCTGTTAGGAAATATTTGGTGGTTGGAACCCTCTCTTGGCCGTCTCCATGGGTCATTGTCATTGGTTCCTTCTTCTCTACAATCGGGGCGGGCCTCCAGTCCCTCACGGGGGCTCCTCGACTTCTACAGGCCATTGCCAAGGACAACATAATCCCGTTCCTTAGGGTAAGACAGTACACACCACTGATGATATATTGTACTGCCTTATTTTGCTGCAAATCACATGATAGAAATTGTTCATATTGATTTAAAAGACAGACAGTCGAAAGGCTGACTGACATGCATGTTAATTTAAACATGATTTAGTACAAAGGAAGAAGTGATTTAAATTGCATGCATGATATGAGATTCTTTTTTTTTTGCTTCAGGTCTTTGGTCACGGGAAGATCAATGGAGAGCCTACATGGGCACTGCTTCTGACGGGGCTCATAGCTGAGCTGGGAATCCTTATTGCATCACTGGATATGGTGGCGCCAATCCTTTCCATGTAAGTACATATGCTAGGAATAAGACATACAAGTAAAATAAGTGCATACTACATCTTAACTAATTTGCTTCTATGACTTCTTAATTCCCCTGATGACATGGCAATCAGTGTAGTGAAAGCTCTCTTTTTATTATTCAACAGGTTCTTCTTGATGTGCTATCTCTTTGTAAACTTAGCCTGTGCGGTACAGACTCTGTTACGCACCCCCAACTGGAGGCCACGGTTTACATATTACCACTGGTGAGTGAAGCTTTATCGCCACCATATTTTTTTTTTGAGCTTTATGACTTTTACATTACAAAACCACCACTGTAATACTCATGACACAGTTGTCCTCATAAAATAATAATGCATGTGTAAACGGATATGCAAATACTATGTCTGTGCTTCGGTATGTGCAAAAACGTAACTTTGGGCTTCATCATTTGCACCCACAGGGCTCTGTCTTTCCTTGGTATGAGCATGTGTCTGGCGCTAATGTTCATCTCCTCGTGGTATTATGCTATTGTGGCCATGGGCATTGCTGGGATGATCTACAAGTACATTGAGTACCAGGGGTATGTCTGGCTCCTAAATCACACTTTTGCTTCTTAATATGAGGGTTGCATTCTTTGGGACTGTCTGACATTGATGTATACTAATTGTCAGTGGACAGCTGGTTAAACTTTGTCTTATATATTGCACTTTTGTTTTCCACATGAATAATAGAGCAGAGAAGGAGTGGGGCGATGGCATAAGGGGACTGTCCCTTAGTGCTGCACGGTATGCCCTGTTACGATTGGAGGCGGGACCTCCGCACACTAAGAACTGGAGGTACAGCTACACCAAAACGAGACGTCTGACGACCACATTGCATGCTTTGTCATTTTGTCCAAATCAAATCTAACAGCTAAAACCATTCAGTGGATCTTACTTTAACAGTAGGCTTCCTTTTATTGCTTTTCTCCAACACCTTTCACTACAGACCTCAGCTGCTCGTGCTGTTGAAGCTAGATGAAGACCTCCACGTAAAATATCCTCGAATGCTCACCTTTGCCTCACAGCTGAAGGCAGGGAAAGGCCTGACTATTGTGGGATCTGTCATCCAGGGCAACTTCCTGGACAGCTATGGGGAATTGCAGGCATCTGAACAGGTAAATACAGGGATTACATTTCATTTAAATGCGCTGGACAATTCCCTATTATCTGTACCATCTTCATGTGCTACAATGTTTTCCTCAGCAGCTGATTTTACATTTTTATCTTCATACACATCTGTTACTTCAGTTAAACTTAATGGCTGTGTAAACAGACTGTTTCCCCCCCCACAATATAACACCTATGAGGGATTTCAGATAAAATAAGGGACTGGAACAGGAATTTTGCGAAGCATAGTTTGCTGTAGTTTATGAGACAGTAACTGAAATTCAATATTTACGCACTGCATCCAGTAAAAACTGATTTCACTGCATCTTGCGTTTTGCAGGAATGTAGAGAAGGTAAAAAATGATATCACTTAATTTAACTTATAATTTATTCATGGTTTATTATATGTGTTATCTGCTTTTTTCCATCATTAACCAAAGTTCTGTTTGCCTACATTACCTCTGCCAGACCATTAAGAACATGATGGAGATTGAGCGAGTGAAGGGTTTCTGCCAGGTCGTGGTGGCGAGCAAAGTGCGGGAGGGTGTTTTCCATCTCATCCAGTCCTGTGGTCTGGGGGGGATGAAGCACAACACTGTGGTGATGGGCTGGCCATATGGATGGAGACAGAGCGAGGATCCTCGTGCCTGGAAGACCTTTATTAGTAAGTGTTGTACTGAAATGCACCATTACAATTAAAATATTCATTCAACGTTACACAGAATGATGGCGGCCTCTGTTAAATGACAACCATCACAAGTCAACATTCATCAAGCATGACTGTTTCAACACATCAATCCAGTTTTCACGCTTCTATGCTCATGTGCTAAACAAGCTGTTATGATCTTTGGGTTATAGCAACTGTGACCCTGAATATGTTCGTAAAGGCAGGCTTAGCTGATGAAATGCATTCTGGGTTAGATCTCACCTGGCTTAATCAGAATGTTGGCTGCTGCTATATTCATTTATGAAGTACTGCATGATCTACACTTACATGATGCAGGTAATGTCCATGCCTCTGTGATTTTGTCTCTACTCAGACACAGTCCGCTGCACCACAGCTGCTCATCTGGCCCTGATGGTGCCCAAAAATGTGTCCTTCTACCCCGGCAACCATGAACGCTTCACAGACGGCAACATTGACGTGTGGTGGATTGTTCATGATGGAGGGATGCTAATGCTGTTGCCTTTCCTACTCAAACAGCACAAAGTGAGAGGAGACGTATATCTTTGTGCTTCACTGCAGAAAGTAGATTTTCCAGTTTATAAAGATGATGTGGGTTTTCTCTATGAAAGAGATGTATTTTTTCTAAATTAATATTAAAAAATTAGAAGCATCTAAATACTTTCATGTTACTTGAATATTTCTTATTTAAAGACTATTTATTTAAAACTTTAGTTTGTGTACTGTGTACAATACCTGTGCTTTCAAAGGTATTAAACTCATTGTAATACATGATTACATTTGCATTGTAGGTTTGGAGAAAATGCAAAATGCGCATCTTCACTGTAGCCCAGATGGACGACAATAGTATTCAGATGAAAAAAGATTTGGCCACTTTCCTTTACCAGCTGAGAATAGAGGCGGAGGTGGAGGTGGTGGAGATGGTGAGGATTCCTGTCACAGCTCTTCGAATCTCAGCAAAAGCAAAGTATTGTAATGTGAATACACTTTTTATGGTTAGAAACGGAAGGAATGTGACTAAGTAGTAAACGTTTACAACTGAAAACAGATGCCCTTTATAAAATACTGCACATTTGCAGTTTATCTCAAGATGTCATAAACAAGTTTGTTTAAAAGAAAAGTAGAGAGTAGAAAAAAATCATGCACTGTCCATATTCAATTTGACAAGGATGCTGTGTCTGTATTTCAGCATGACAGCGACATCTCAGCATACACCTACGAGCGGACATTAATGATGGAGCAGAGGTCCCAGATGTTGAGGCATATGAGGCTGTCCAGTACAGAAAGACAAAGAGAGGTAAATGCTTTATCATTTGAAAGAAGACATTACTGTATATTATGCATGTGGAATTACTTAAACATGTAGAGTTGCTGCATTTTTTTTATTTTTATTTTTTATTTAACATCTTCAGAGCTGGTTATTTGCTGTGGTGTATGCATATAAATAGAGCCTTACGGTGTCCTCATGGCACTTACAGGCCCAGCTGGTTAAGGACAGACACTCGTTGGTGCGTATGGGAAGTTTGTACTCAGATGAAGAAGAGGAGGTGGTGGAAACTCCTCCAGCGAAGGTTCAGATGACATGGACTAAAGAGAAGTGTGAGGCCGAGAAGAGGAAAAAGAGCAATGCTCCCGAGAACTTCAGAGAACTCATGAGCCTCAAGCCGTAAGTCAGATAATCTAACTTTCAGTGTCACCTTCACCTCCTGTCATTGAGCGGTAAAAACCGCATATCGTTACAAATCGCTCACTTTATTTTCCCCTTCCATTCATGCATGTTTCTCTGTTTGATGTGGTGACATAGTCCCAGAGGCATTCTTATTCACTGTATCTACTGGAGATTTTACATGGCGTCTTGCTTCCCTCCAGGGATCAGTCCAATGTGCGCCGAATGCACACGGCCGTGAAGCTGAATGAGGTCATAGTCAACAGGTCCCATGATGCTCGGCTGGTGCTGCTCAACATGCCGGGGCCACCGCGAAATGCAGAGGGAGATGAGAACTGTATCCTTTGCCATTGTTATCAAAGAAAACGATGCTTAAGGAATGCAACAGATCAGCTTGCAGTACACAGTGTGCGCGGGCTATTTTATAGTCGGTGTCTTTAACTTGGATCATAGATATGGAGTTTCTGGAGGTGCTGACTGAAGGCTTGGAAAGAGTGCTGCTGGTTAGAGGCGGGGGACGGGAGGTTATCACCATCTACTCGTGACCATCAGAGGGCATTACGCCCCGAGACACAAGGCCTACCCTATTACTCTGCTGCCACACAGTTCATGGTAGAGATGCACATTTTATGCTTTCTATTTCTTTAAAATACTGAAATACATTAGTGTACATATCCGTCTGCCTCTGCATTGCTTCACAAATTATATTTTTCTCTCTGGGAAATTTTTGCTTCCGTATGAAACACAGTATTTCACAAGTATTTAATTTAATTTATAGGTCACAAATGCATCCTCCTGTGTGCCAATAAAGCAACATTTGGCTGTCAGAATTATCCTGTCTATTAAACATGCCATTATCTATTGATTTGATGGTTACAGAGAGCCTGGGTGAACCCCGAGCTGTAACTGAATTACAAGAAGGATACAGCCTGCCCAGGTCTGTGAACTGTTGGCATTTATGAAACATCCTTATTATTTTATTTACAGCTTTGTATTATGGACACACACTATTTACATTATTTATGTATTTATTATTTGAACAGTTCCCACTGAGGTAAAAAGAAAGTGATAAGTGATTGACTTTGATGGTTCTATGCAGAATATGGCAAAGGATCCAGTTTGTAATGTGGATGCTAGAGATCATAAATCAATGTATTATGTTTTGTTTTACTAGTCACGAGAATAATATATACTTATAGTTACTCTTTTAGTTATGGAGCAAAACATGAAAAGTTGATATTCACACAAAAAGGGATCTTAATTTAAAATTATTGTGCATTTCATGAAATTCAGGCTGGATTTTGATGCTGTTTGTTGTCTGTTTTCCTCCACTAGCAGGATTTACCGTCTGTTATTGCCTTTCTATATCCTGCTCTCCAACATTAGTGGAGTTTCCCTGAAGTCAAATTACCAAACCTTGCATATCTTTTTGTTTCTGACACAGTGTTTGCTGTATACCTGATAGCCTGACTGAATTACGTTTTTCAGAGGCTGTCATTTTATTTATTTACATTTTTATTTTTTCATCAAGAAACCAGTATTTCAGGCCAGCCAGTCAGTGCAGAGACCAGCTGCTCATTTATGCATAGCCTAAACTTTCTGTGAAAGACAACAGTGTTTAAGGATATTGTAATATGATAGAGTATGCAGTTAAAATTCCAATTATGGCATAATACAGCCTTAACATTGTGCTCTATATAGCACAATCTTAGAATGGAAACTTTATAATGACAGTATTTTATCATTTTGAAATGTACAAAAGAATGCACATAGTGCATAAAGTAATAAAATGTGTAACTTTCATGACAGTAGAAACTCAATGTTTATATGACAGTTTACTTTGACGAGATAAATATTGTTCCCGACAGTTCTAAGAGACAATATTAAAATTAGACAAAAATATATTTTCTCTTTTGTCAGAAAATAAAGTATACGCTGTGTTTTATGAAGGTCTCATTGTGCTGTATAAAAATATAAAAATATAACTTGTTTGAAAATGTTTCATTGTGCACTAGTTACCTCTGTCAAGAAGGTTATGTTTTTGACGGGGTTTGTCTGCCTGTTAGTTGGCAGGATTATGGAAAAACTGCTGGCTAGAATTTGATGGAATTCTTTTTTTACATTTACTTATATAGGAGGTTTTTTCATGAAAATCGTCATGGGCCATGCTGGAGTCAAGGTCAGGAAAACATATTCGATTTTTACATTGAATCCATACAATTTAGAACCTTTTGATGATGATCCAGATCACCACGTGGATGGTGTGAACCCAATTATGAGGGAAATTAGCTGCTTGGCGGAGGGTTGCACTCTCCGTGTTCTTTTCTAGTTTGTTGATGTTCTTCCTAAATTATATAAAGTACATTGAAAATGTTTTTGAGTAAAATGTGAAATATGTGGACAAAAAAGTCAATTTCTATTCACAGATGAGCGATTTTAAAAATAAAGATCTTTATGTTATCCTTCTGTATAATTTGTTTGTGTTATGCTTGTTTGGACTGGATTACTTCTGTATGAGGGGAACAAACATATTTAATGCCCACCATTCTGCACTAAATGTGCTGCAGCGCTCTGAATTCTATGCCTGTCAGAAGAGCACAGTTATTGATTTTTGCCATTATTCTGCCTGTTGACAGCTGAGACAGCCAAATTGCCGATATCTTGACAGCCTAACAAAAGCACAACATTGATCTGGTTTGACAACTTCTGAACTATGTTGTCTGGAAAGTGCCAGAGTGTGGGAAAATGTGTACCCTGACAATCTCTGCACATCCACATAATACAATTTCTAGAGACATTAAAGTTTCTGCAGTGCTATTGATTTATGATTTATGTTTCCATTATACTTGGTGCTTCTGTCTTGTGTAAGCAACCTCCCTCCATTTTTTAGCAACTCAGCTCCAGTTACCCTATTAAATACCCTGATCAAAGTCCTGTAAAATCTAGGAGGATAATTGTTCAACTCAAACACAAGACAAAAAAGATAAACATGTCCGACCTCTCCAGTAAAAACACTACTTTAAATACATTCCTCCCTCTGAGCTGTAGCTTGACTGAGGATTGTATTATCACTCAGGCAAAAGCTACCATATTGTATAATCATGTCAAAATCAAAATATATCCAGGACGGGGGGATGAAAATCAAGTGACAAATATTCTGACATATTTATGTATTCCCAATTTATTTACTTGGTATGATATTATAATATTTATAGTTTCTATGTCTTGTTTTTATGAACTGTAAATAATACAAGAGTGTGCTTTCATGAATCACTTGATGTGTTTTTGCATTCATTCATAGTAGAAAGAAAATGTGCACTGAAGAATAATAAATTAGACATTCAATAAAACAATCCCTCTTTCCCCCTCATTTGACATGCACGTTTCCCTGGAAGAATGTGACCAACTCAGATGTATTATTCTTAGTGCACATGTGTCTGACTTTAATCTATTTGTTCTGGTGTCAGCCACAGAGTCCTTCTGGTGCCCACACGTCACTACAGGCAGAAAGCATATACTGTCTAACAAAGGAGCAGGGCTATGACCGACGAGAAGGAGAGACACATTCATGGTGCCATGACTGTAATTCTAGGTTTTATTCCCAAACTTAGTTCCTACAGGTCCAAACTAAAATTACAATAACTGTGGCCCCCACATGGCCCACTGGGTGAGTGATGTCTGGGATCTCTTCGGTGAAATTGTGAGGCCTCTTCAGTTGGAGAACTATATGACTGGCTGATAGGAGAGCTGGATTACACACAATGTAAATGGGTCTGGTGTTGATGGGGAGCATTAGGGTGTCACAAATGAATTTCAATTCAATTCAGTCAGAAGCTACAAAGCCTGTTTCTTTGGTTTTCACCCACTGAGATCTGGCCTTGTAGTCTGTAATGAGGAGAGTGATGCAGCTCTGATTGAAGCACCCTACAGCTTCAATAGAGTAATCACAACTGTGTTGATATTACTCGACCAATCCCCCCCACTGAGATGAAGGGACCCCCAGCTGACACTGTTTAAATTCAATTAACCAAATCGCGCGGTTGTTTTGTCTGAAATGTGATGAGCTCTATATGAAAGAAAAATCGCTTGTGTCTAAAGCTGAGTGTTAATAGTTTGAAAGGAACTTTATAACATTAAATGCACCATTGATGACTTCTGTCAGTTGTGTGGATTAAGATGCTGTTTGCTGTATATTTTAAACTATTTGATTGATAGCACATGCATGTTGAACATCCAGTTTGGTTTATGCTGCGTTCAAACAGGAAATCAGCTACTTCATTGCATTAGGCTGTGCTCCTGTCTATCTTGTATACGAACCCGTGTTCTCGTCCTTGCTTTGCTAAGTTTAAGGACTTGAAGCAAAACCTCCATGCTGATTAAATAAGATATATTGTAAGATATTTAGATAAAAATACAATATTGTACAGTAAAATGAAAAATTTATACTATATGACTACTGAGTTCATTGCGGTGTGTTTATCTCACGCACATGCGCATTTGACGCAGTTTCTCGGGAGGGAATCTTTATAGTTGAGTATTGTATCAAGTTCACGCTCAAAATTGTAGACAAAAAAATGTACGGCAAAACAAAAATATGAAGATGAACACAGGACGTTTTTAACAGTTTATTTTTGATGAACTGGCAAGTAATGTCAAGAACGCCGGACTGAAAAGTATGACAGAGGGAGGATAAGAAGGCAGGGTGACGAAGGGAATGAGGAGCAGGTGTGATAATCAGAGCAGGTGTGACAACAAGAGGGAAAGAGGAGAGACACAGAACACATGAAGTAATGCAACACAAAAAGGAAGGGCATGGAGGCATAAAATACTAGGATGGAGGAAAAAACACAAACATGACAAGGCATCAGTAGCGCATTCAAATCTTCAAATCTTCAATGCCACTTCAGTTCACCTCATGCCAACGTTGACCAGGAATGTCCAAATGGGACTAAACTTTGCGAACACGCATTGGTCACTTTTAGAAGTCAGCCAGAAACGCTGCCACACTTGTTCCAAAAGATTTACGAAGCACTCAGAGAACGTAACGCTTGCGTCAGATCAACTGAAAGCCTCACAATTTTGTCGTATCAGACACGCTGTTGAACACGGAATATCGGACATAAACATGGATGCTGAATCAAAGATGCACTCAACTTCAAGCATGTGAGTATTTCAGTGTCGCATTCATGAGTGTTGTGACATGCAAGACAGCTTTTTAGTAAACTTTTGCTTTTCTGTCATTTCACATATATTCACTTTCCCTTTTTTTTGGTAATAATATTCTATATTTTGTTTACATTTCTTAGGCTCTTGATTAAAATCAGCTTTGTTTCTACTCACCTATCTGAGTAAGCTTACCGCCCATGTTTCACTTTTGCACTTGCAGTCATCATAGATATATACTGTATCTCAAAGTTCCACTTCTTTACAATGCAACCGGTGCTTTACAAAGACCATAAGAAATGCTATTGTATGTTATTATTTATTTGTTTGTGCAGTGGACTTCTTTGAAATGAGAGTTTGTGTTTGTGAGACGCAATGTTCATTGTTGAAAATGCCTGGCCTGTGGTCTTAGTACTGAGGACGTTATTTTTTTGCCATTATTATGTTGATGTGTGACATTTACAGTAAATCTGGCTGGGCATGTAGGTCTGTGTGTGAGTGTGTCTCTGTGTGTGATGTGGCTCTCGTTGTTTGACTGTTTGGCCACCCCGGTTCTAAAGTAATTGGCCAAATGTATGAAAATGGCCTATTTCACAATATTGAAAAACCATTAAAAAGATTTCTGGATCCGGATCCGGCTCCTGATCTAATATCTTTGGATGAATTTACATGGCAATCTGCTCAACAGTTTTAGTGTAAGTCTGTCTTGGTTCTGTCAACATGCACCAGAGATTATGGAGTTTTCCTCAAAACTGAAGAGAAAAAAAGCACGATCTGAAAACCCTATTTTGTCGGGTTTCAAGCAGTCTTAGTTAGTTATTTATTTCAGGCAATGACAAGAAAAGCAAACAAAACAACCCGCGCCACGTTGCACCAGCCACATTTAACAAATACATGCCAATTCTGCCTGAAAGGGAGTGGGAAGAAGAAAACGTATTTAATCCCACCCCTATTTCTCATAATATATTGTCTTCAGAAATGTTTTCCAGCATCCTTTTAATCACTTAAAGTAAATACCCCATTAAGTAACAATAATGCTTGGAGGTCTACTGTGTATTCTTCAAAGTATTTGGACTCTATTCCATTTCTGTTCCAAAGGTAATGCTTACGAAAACCAAATTGCCTTCTTTTCAATTACTACATTGATCACAGCGGAGTTGGAAATGCAATTATACTGATAACACAAAGAGGGAGTGGCTGTTCCTCACTCAGTCATGAGTAGAAGACTCAACAATGTTAATAGGCTACCTGATAATACTACAATTTACACTAAGGCTTTTTGTTTTGTTTTTGTATAGAAATGTATTTCTTGTAAAGTCATAGTAGGTGAAAATAGAAGTAAGATGTGATAATATATTACAAAAAATACTCAAAATCTGGTGCACTGGATCAGATACTGATTTTCTTTCACCACTAGATGGCAGCAGCAGTAAGGACAAATTCCTGTTGGTTTCCTTCTTCCAATCTAAACCAATCGTTCATGAAAGGAAAGTCGACAAACACCGTTAAATTACTGAGAGCAACAGATGCATGCATGACACTCTATAAAATAATGTAATGCAAAAAATCATTTCAGTGAGCTTCAGAAAAGTGCATGTCTGCTTTAAATTTTTAATAGCACAATGCAGCTGTGACTGTCCCCATATTACTAGCCACTAACTACTAGGTGATGTTCATTTGTCTCTTTTTGTGTAAATATAGAGTGCTCTCATTTTCTACGAGTGCTTTCTTCAAGAATACTAAAGACACTCTTTAAATTCCGAACTTCTAATTTCTTTCACCCTGGCTTCTGGCAGCCCTGTAGTCAGTGTTCATTATCTGCTCTTACAGCTTTGACTTGAGCGCAGCAATTACATTCTCAGCTATGCTGATTAATCCAACATGGAGGCATTTCACAAAATGGTTTTGAAGACATTTCCAGACACTTACTCCGTAGTGGCTGTGGCACGGCTTGTTTATGCAGAGGGGGCCACAAGCAGCCATATTGCAATAAGTAGTTTTCAATAGCTGCTTAAGTGTTGTCTTAACCTCTGGTGTACTCTGTGCAGGAAACAATAGACTGTTGGGGAAAGTGATTAATTTAATCAATTTTGCTCATGAGATAAAATGAAAGCCTGTCCCGTGTCGCATTTGGCTAATATACGTTTCTCTATTGTTGAGCATATTCCCTGCACGGCCATTCGTTAACTGGACTCGACTACTCTCTTCTTAACTGCTTAGCCTTCCATTCTCTCCTGACAATCACATAATCAATCACTGACCCATTACTTGACAAGGCAGACAAAGAGAGTGTATGAGTGAGAAAAACCTTTGCCCTGTCTCGACAAGCAAGAAGAATGTCGACTTCAGAGAACTAACATAGTGGAGAAAAAAAAAACCATAGGCCCAGTAAATATTCAATTTAAAGGATTCCCAGATAAGGCAAGTTGAAAAATTGAGGCAGAACCCATTCTTCTAGATAAGAGAAGACGGAGCCATCTGGAGGCTGGGAGATAGCGAACTCCCACACCATCCCAGAGACCTCTCTCTCTCTCATCTGCTGCTGCGGCAGAGACGGGAAAATAGACTGCCAGCACTTTCATTATGTTAACTTCAAAATGAATTCATTCCTATTCAGTGCATGCACTTATTGCCTTTGGTAAACAGAAGGTTACTGTTGTGTCCACAGTGACAGATGATTGGTCAGCCTTAATATAATGTTGTCCATTGTTATCTACACATTTGACATGTATGCAGAAATGCATGCTGTATGAGTGAGTTCTCCACTAACATCGTTGGAGGTGTTGCTCTTTAAAGTCTGACTATTTTAAGTAAAGATGCCATTTTTATTGTCTCAAAATAGTGATTTAATTACAATGGATACGCTTTTTCAACAAACCACACTGTGTAAAAGAGCAGTCTGACTCAGTCGGAAAGAAATTGCTATTTAAATGAAAATATCTGTGTGTGTCTCTCCTGTAGGCATTGGTAATTTGACTGATGGAACATTTGGGCCTGGATCTCCTCAAAATGCACCTTGACTGCATGTTTGATATACAGTAAACAATTATTGGCAAAATTGACACTCTGCATGTAAATAGCCTCATTTATGGTACATATCTACAATGTTCTTTGTTTGCTGCCCCCACTACGCTATTTCCTGCCAGCCACGTTGTATTTAGCTCCGGGATAATGCTTTTGTCAGCATGTTGTATCTGTTCTTTCACTCCGGTACACTGTTCCGTTATCCCTAATTGCCCCCTCTACGTTTTAAACTTGGCACAGATGCAGGTCGATTTGAAATTTGCTTATAGCCGCGTTATCATTTTGACCTGCATCGCCGATTGACTGTCCCAGGCTCTTGGGTGAAAGCTGTTAACTCTGTGATAACAACAGGAAGTGATGATAACCTTCGGGCAGGTTTGAGGACACACGGTTTGCAATGTGTGCCGTATTGCAGTAGCAGCATTTTTTATTCAAAGCCAAGCTGTGCTTGGATTAATTTAATTAGATCAAGAGGAAGGTTAATCACCATGTCTTCCACAGACTATTAATGTCATGGTTGACCACTATGAAATATTCCGATTAGCCTTCCTTTAAAAATAAAATATTTAAATGGGTGCAAAAAAGGTGCTACTTTTCTTTTTCTCCATTTCATGCTGTAACAGAAATGTCCTCCCAGTTAGCACTCACTTTGATTATTCTACTTCTGGAGGCTGACATCTGTGTTTACAGATTTTCATTAAGATCAACAATAAAAGCTTCAGACAAGGTTCCACATTTCTAAGTTATTATCCCCAGCAGACATGGTTGATTAAGTGGAATAAGTTACTTAATGCTCAGAGTAATACTCTGAAGGTTTTTTTTGTTTGTGGTGGTCATGGTAACTTTGAAAGAAATATATGTGGGAAACATTGATGACGTAAAATTCGACCTGCTCCAAGCTGTAACATAAAACATTTTTATTGTCTGCATTTTTCTTGGAGTTTAAATTCTGATCCAGTTGCCATAGATGTCTGCAGCATTCAGTTAATCTTCAGCAATTAACTCAGAGGCACCTTTTTTTTTGTATTTAAAATCGTGTCAAAAAGTAGAGTTAATGCATAAAAATGTCAGCCAGTGAAAATTTGCAGCAATTGCAAAGTGTCAGTCAACGCCAATTGCATATCGTTGCTGTGAAAGCATCTGTTCTCCAAAACAATTGCTCGTCTTATTTTGTATGAGACGTTTTAGAATAAAGCAGAAAGGATAGACTGCACGGCACAATGGATGAGGTGGGTGGGTTGTCTATTGGTTGAAAGTGAAGCACTGTAACATGTTTCCTTGCAGGAACAGTGTGCTGTGAGAAGCTTTGTCAAGCCTAGTTTTAATCCTTTCCTCTACTGTGTTTTGTGATGTTATGCTGTTATCTTAATGATAATCTGTGCCTGTATTTCTGCCCTCGGCATATCTTGTCAGACTGGGTCGGTTTAAGAACTGCACCTTATCAACAGCTTTGTCATGAAATCAGCTTTTTTCTACAGAGACATTTCACTGCCGTTATTCTTATCATAACATCAGCACACTGTGATTTGCCGTTCAATCAGAGCTTCGCAAATTCCATGATGTGTGAGTGAGGAAGATGAAATACAGAACAAAATTTACATTGGGAGTAAAACAATTTATTTTATTTTTTTGTCTTCTTGGGAGTTAATACTCATACAAATAAAACTGGCATGGTTTTGCATTTGTTATTACATCAATGGCTTTAAGTTCTTGATTTTTTCATTTTTCCATTTTATGACTGAAAATTTGTCTAATTATGTTCTATGTCTAATTTATGTTTTCTTTTTAGACTACAATTAAGGACAGATATGATTGTAACATTATACTACTACATTTAATGAATTGAATTTTATCCACTGGCTGTAGTAACTTTACTTCAAGCATGATGCTGGCACCGCTGCTATTAATGGCTTTATCTCAATTTGAAATTAAATAAATAGTAAATACTTTAATGTCAAAGACCTTCTAGCATGATGCGTGATCCATGATGGGTGTGCTGAAAAACACACGCCTCAAATGCTATATGCACTGAGGCAGGCTTTTAGGTTCCAGTCAAACTGACCTATGAAAGTTGGGACTGGTAGCCAGTTCTTCTGAGAGAGCACTGTTCTGTATCACCGAGTGTTCTGATTGTCTCAGCATTGTGCTTGAGCGGAGGGCAGTGCCAAATGAACTCCTCTGATTCAATCCTTGACTGTTTGACACTGCGTTACCCAGTCAGTGAGGAGGGTGCGACTCCCTCCCCCAAACACACTCTCTTACTGTGAGGGAAACTGCTGTATGGTAAAGATCCAAGAGGTCTCTTGCATGTTGTCTGCAGGGAAGATTCAACGCTCTCCCTCTCCTCCCACAATGCATTGACAGTCTCTGGAGGCTGATAGCCTGGTTCCCGTGGATCCAGAGGGTCTTTGGAAAGAAGTATGCTGATGGCGGGCACGGTCCTGTGCACAGTCATCTCGGAGTCCCCCCTTTCTGTACTCTCCCACACCTCTTTCACCACCTTGTACTGCAGTTTGGTCAGCTGGTGCAGGGGTCCCACTTTTCGCTTCATGATCTCCGCACAGGTGATGGTTTTTGTAACAGCGCGGCCTGACCCGGTGAAGACCACCTGCCTGATCCCGCCACCACTCACACCTCCATCACTTGCACCCTTCTCCCCCTGCATCCGCGCCATAGAAAATCCCATTAAGTTACGGATCTTGCTTCCCTCCTTCACGCGCATCTCCAGCACCCCAGTGGCCAGCCCAGGGAAGGGAGAGGGACTATTCTCCTCAGTTCGGCAGACTTTCTTGAACCCTTCCTGCCCTAGTTTCAGAGCAGGCGGGGGGACAGGTAGAGGTGCCAGTGGGCTGGAAATAAGATTCACCAGTGCAGACTGGCCAGAGTTGCTGTATGTTTGGTGCTGATAGACGGAGCAGGTCTGTTGGGTGACGCCATTCTCCATTTGGGTGGGTGTGTTCACCTCTACTCCTGGGTGTGGCTTGGCACTGTCTCTTAAGTACTGATTGTGGCCACTGACCATTCCACACCCTGTGAACATTTCGTCTGACCTCAATGCTCCACTGCAATATTAGTCCAGACACAAACTTTCCCCACAGCAGCTCAAAATCATTGTGGCTCTTTTCTCTCAACAGCTGTGAAGTTTCAAGACTTAAAATAAGCAATCCAACCCGTTCCCCAGAGTGCTATCAATGAAGTCTTTAATGCTGCGTCTCTAATAGCTGGAGAAATAAGATAAACGCCTGGCTGTTGAATTAAAAACACTGTTGGAATCATTCAACGTGTTCTTTAAAGAGCACCACAGTTTCATGCAACATAACTATTTGAAAAGAGCTCCAGAGATAGGTAAAAATATATATAGATATACTGAATTACTTTATATCCCCCATTCATTTACTGTCTTGCTTTCATCTTTAGGAACTGCAATAAACAAAAAGAAAAAAAGTACTTTGGATCATCTTCAATAAAACTTTGGTAAAGAGAAACTAAAAGCTCGTATTAGGACTCCACCTTTTTCTTCATGATCCGGTTCAGCATTGTTGATTTGGCTGATCATGTCGCCTTGAAACCAAAATTGACCTTTTGGATTGTCCAGCCGCTCCACCTCCTCTGTCGGACCTGTGGATGTTTTACTCCAGTTTAAGTGGGTCTGCGTCTCTTCTCTTTGTGTTCATCTGGGGGTCCACAGTTGTTAAGGTCATGGCTGCATGGAAGTCTGGACCCAGGGTTCTCTCCCCAGGGCTCTGTCTTGTCTCCAGTGATGCTCTGGGAAGTCTATTCTGTTCCCCACAAAGAGACATAAGGGACAAGAGCTGCCTCACAAATGCTCACAGGAGGAGTGTCTGTGTGGTTGAGGGGGAGCATGTGGGAAAGGGAAGACAGCCCTCTTAAAGGCACAGCTCTTTTCATCTTTTAGATGAACACCCTTCCCTCCGCAACTGAAGCCTGCCATCTGAAGGAAAGGAGAAGGGCAGGGGCGACTGTGTCCCTTTAAAACCTAGAACGCAGATCACCGGCAACTTTGTCAATCTCTTTAGAGGACGTTCCAGTGTTCAATGTACATGACTGATTAAACCTGCGCTCTGAAATAGACTCAGTCAACCTTTTAAAAAAAAATATTTTCAGCTACAAAACAATGAATTGAATTAGTGCTGTTGTAATTGAAAACATCCTTCAAAGAGCCACTGAAAGTCAGCAACATTAAATTGCACTGGACTTTATCCTATTAGATGTTTGTGGCCATTACAATTTGCATAATGCACTATTAATAGTTTAATCTCTGAGGCAATCAAGTGGCGCGTTAAGAATGCCCGTCCCTCAACGCTTGGGTTGCTGTGTTGTTACAGGTCTGGAGAGCCCTTGTGATCAAGGACACAAGGGCCACAAAAAGCACACAGCCATGACTTCCATGTTCATGGTCCTGCATGTATTAACAGTGACTGTCTTCATTAGTCTGGTGTATCTGTGCAGGTGAGGAGATGGGGCTGACAGGGGCTTTCCATCACCAGTGGAGGGCGCTGGCTTGTTTCCTTTCCCAATGAGTTAGGCCCAGACAGCTGTGGCATCGTCCCGTTCGGCCCAGTCTCCCCTTCGACAGGTGGATTTGTTTTTGTATGTGACTGACAGATGGGAGAATCGGTGAAGACAGCCCGCTGAGGCTGAACCTGTGAGGCCGGGAGAACCAGGCAGACAATTCCTAACTACTTTCTGCTCGGTATATCCCATGGTGCTCAGTTGTACACGGTACGTATATAAGCTCACCGTGGTTCAGGCCAGGCATTACTGTGAGGCTAATTCACAGTGACATGTGCATTATATTGGATCCCTATGGTAATCAAGGAAACAACATGGAAAAGGCCCTTCACCTTCATGTCCTACTGACAATGTGGAAACTGGGTTTGGTATGTCTCATAGCTTGAATGGAGTCATTATCGAAGAATCATTGATTATTCCATGTCGTGACTCTATTTTGTTCTTTGTTGTTGTTGTTGGTACATATAGAGGAGCAGAGCTCTTTATCTCTGCTGGAACCATAACAGACACTGTGGGAGACACACTAACAAATGTCCTCCTTTTTTCCTGCTTTTTCTATAAGCTAAAAAGATAGAGGGGGAAAGGCAGGGAGAGGAGGGAGGGTCGGTTGCGTTCACCACCGGAGTGATCATTCCGTTGTTTGGGAGAAATTACCCTCATCAGTCATACAGAGATGCACAGCTGCCTAAAGGGATCTGGTAATGTTGCTGCACGCGTGTATGTGCGGCGTTACAGCGGGAGCAGGCGAGAAAGCGATGCAGGAGGGCAGGCTGTACAACAAGCATCAAATTAAGCACAGAGGTTAAAATTGATGATTAATGCATGTCCCTAATCATCCCTCTTTACGTCAATATGTCAGCAAATAATTTATTGCTTCTCAGTTTAACTTCGGGAGCCTGTTTGCTGATGGGAATGTGATAGATTAAGCGATTCAGCCTTGAAGTAAAAATGCAGGGCTTTGAGCAAAACTAAATAATCCAGTCAGTATGGCAGCAGTTCTAGGTATTGACTTTTTTTTTGAGCAATGCACTTTTTTACCTTTAAGTGGCTTCATTTAGTGATGGCCACAGCATCACACTTGGTCGTAGTCGTTCAAACATCCTCCATAGAGCTGGCCTCTTCTCCCCTCGCTCTCTACTAATACTTACTCCTCACTTTATCTGACCTTGGCTGACATCTGCGACGGTCTAGGCTTTCTCTCCTGCATGCTCAATTCCCCGTCTTCATTCAGCAACCACCCTCGGCTTTCACTCCTGCCAACCAGAATTTAAGTAAAGAAACCCATTTATTCTCAAACACTTTGACAAACAGCGGCGCTTGTGTCTTGCTGTTCTCCCTCTTTGCTGTGTACTTCAGATGTCTGAAGTGGTTCCTGTTATGAATTGTGGTGCTCTCCCTTTGTTGTTTTTCTTTGCAGTACTGCAGAGTCGAGTTGTAGAGGGGCTTGTTATGCTGTTGTCAGGGCTGCACATAAGCGCAGTGTCTCACTGTGACAGCCGGTCCCTCACTTTACGTTAACCGCAAGTGTTTTCACGGTCATCAACCAATGGTGGCCTGGAGGCTGTCATTTCACTCCGTGTGGAGCTCGCCCGCGGCTTGGTTCTGCCCCACAAACTCACAGCCGGCCCTGATGAGGGGAACAGTGCAATATACACATGCATGTGCACCCACAAATACGCACACACCCGCTGAAAGGGCATGGGCACACACACACAAACACATACATGCACAAAACTGTATCCTCAGCATAAGGCAAGCTGTTGGAGCAATTACAGAAACATGGCAGAACACGATGGAGCAGGCGCCACTATCAGAAGGGAAATAGAGTGAGCAGAGGAAAAATGATGACGCCATTAATAACAGGGAGGCTCAGAGGAACCGAGGGAGTTGGAGGTGGGGGTGGATGACCCTCTCTGATTTCCCTGTGACAGCACTTTGAGGTGCAAATGGTTGTGTTTTCAATAGATTCTCTGACATTTGAATGGAATTTTTGTTTTTCCATTAAAACCAGGAATATATATATATAACACTAATGCAATATGCTAAATGATGTGTGAAGTGATGTTTTCTTGTCACTCTTACATCCATTTTTGGTGAATAACTGGTCAGACGTTCTTGTTCTCTCTTTTTGCATATCCTATGCAAGCTGTTTATACAACAGTCTTCCATTAACCACTACTTTACCCTCAGCACTGCAATGCAGGTGTGTCTCTTACAGTTGCAGGACATTTTCATTGATGATATGCTTGTGAAAGGGGGAGATGAGAGCGAGGTGGGGAAAGGCAAGACATGGGTGGAGCTGGAGGGAGGGACATAAATAGTTGGAATATGTGAAATGAGACTGTGGTGAAAATGGAGACCAATAGAAACTGAAAGCAAAAGCAAACAACATGACAACTCATGTTATGAAGCTTATTATTCAAAGTAGTGTCTGAACTTAATCAACTATGTAGTTTTACGAAACTTAACGTGAAAGAGGTTGAAGTCGGGTACATTTGAACACTTGATCTATGCTGTCTTGCTGTCTTGCACACACTCTGATTAACGGCCCTGCCTCTAATTTAAATTGGCAGCAGCAGTTGATAATGAATTGGCAGCAGCAGTTGATAATGAAATTTGTGTTCAGTTTTTCAGTTTTATCTGGCCTCAGGTTGGAAGTTAATGGACTTCATAGGAAATCTGTGATCAATTATATCAAGAATTAATTTGTCACACTAAAACAAATGCAGAACATAAACGAATAGCTCACGTTGAGGATTCACAAATTCTGCAGCTTTCAATTTAGGAACATGTTAGTCTGCATATTCACTGACTAACCGACAGACATTTCGTAACAAGAAGACAATTGATCTGAATATTAACAATCATCCTCTAAGGCAACGAAGAGAAGCGGCTGATGTTGGTAAAAATGCCCTGTGGTTAAAGTTTTCGGGCAGTATGTACGCTGTAATCAGTGTATTTAATGAAATCTGGTCAACATAAAAAATCATCATAGAGATTATATGATGTAATGGCGTATATCCTCTTTTTTTATTTTAAATATACAGTATATAGTTGTCCAACCGTCTCTTACATGTATGACAACAGAACGTTCCTGCCTACAGACAATCATATCCCTTGATAATGGGGTACGCTCCAATTGAATGCACACAACCGTTTAACAGACAAGCTCCCTCCCAGACTCATGGACAATAGTGGAGTGTTTTATAATATGTAAAACATTTTTTTTCCCTTTTTTAGAAAATCCTGTGTTACCCATTTTCCAGGGACAGCCACAGTTCTCTTTTTATGAAGTCATTTGTATTTCTCTGGATCAGGCAGATTTTCCCATGAGGTATTTCAAATTGTCTGCATACTATGAAAGGATGTGATGTAAACATGCATTCCAATACAACTATTTAACTGCTTATAAATTTTACTCATTGATGAACTTTTGCGTGATTACTGACAACTCTCCTACTGGCACATTAAAATGCTGTTGGTTTTTTTTCTGCTAATGCAGTGGCTGGCAGCTGGCACCATTGTGTAGCAAAAGCAGTCAGTGCATGCATTTAGAAGTACTTTGTTTGGGATGCTATTATTCCATCAAAATGGTTCAACACAATATCTGGAGGTTTAAAAACACAATGATTATTTGTATGTGTGTGGTATTGTGTGATTGTCATTCAAATATTAGACATTATCCTCACCCCAGGATGATAACAACATTAAGCCAGCAGGATATCATGATGGTCATTATTACTTAAGATTGTTGGTTTTAATATCTGCACACATATTTTAGTCAGCAAAAAGACCACCAATACTACTACTAATAAAAAAAAAACTACTCTCACGCCCACTTGCCCCTGTGTAAAGCCATCCCCTAATCATGTTACAATCATTTCCCAAATGACTAATTAATCATACTGCCTCCTGTGGAAAATGTTGTCATGTAATTATCAATCATGAAGGAAAAATAAATTGGCCCATAGTGGGCATATACAGGTTCCCCATAAACCCAAAGCACTGTACACTGCATGGTTTTAATTGACTGTTCAGCTCTGTCCCATCCAGTGACCGTCACAGTCAATCATCTCCTGCAAAATCAGAGAAGTTGCCTCTCAGTTACACAAAGTTTTTCATAACAAAATACATTTTGTTTTTTATGTATTGTTTATTTTGGTATTTGATTACTGAATATTTTTTTACATCCTCAAACTAATATATATATTTTTTGTATCCCTCTAGCAAAACCTGTTTTGATTCAGGATTCACCAGCTCATCCACACCCATTTTCTAATCTTTCAGATCAGCTTTGATAGTATATTGTTTACATCGTTAGATATACATTTATTGATACGTTTTCTCCTTTCAGTGTAAAGCTCGTCTTCAGCAGTTGGATCAGTGGAATCTTTACAACATAATGGGTTGTGGCTCTTTGCCCCCCCCCCCCCCCCCCAGTGGCTCATAAACACCTGTCTGTTGCAGAGTTTCCAGATGGCTATGCTTTTCTGTATCCCACAGTTCATAGCTCTCAAGTTCCTGGCGCACGCATTTGCACCGGGTCGCTGATCATGCCGACATGCTAGAGGAAAACGAGCACTGATCCCACCCAGCATGCCTCCCTGCAAATGTCCTCCATGAAAATTGCCTTTTATTGGGGGGGGGTGTATCAGTGGCAGTTTGATGGTAGACCTGTGGCTGTAGCTTGGTAGGTGTGGGACTTTTGGTCTGACCTCCTTACTGACTCTGTTCATATTTCCTTGGTTACTGGTTTCTTAGAAAAGCAGCAGCAGCAGCAAACTTTAATAGATATTTCTCAGGTCCACACAAGATTTATCCTGCATTTAATTGCATCGGAGAGCAATCACTCTCTGCCCCACAAATCCCTGGTAAAGCTGAGCTTTACAATAGAGCCATAATTGCAGGAGTTTAATTGCCTGCCAATGCTCTGCTCCTGCTGCCTGCTTGCATTGAAGAGCTCAATAATTAGAAACACAGAGAAATTAGGTGGTAATTTTGTGTTGGCAATTATCATGATGCAAAAGAAGTGTCATTAGAATTGTTAGCCCCACAGTATGTAATCCTTTGACACTGTCAAGTCCCTCTCTTGGCTGCTGGGTACAACAACTCTTGATTTCCCTGTGGCCGTTGGACTCCCTGAGTCACTACTTAAGTCATTAGCTATCCAGGCCAACCAGCACACTCATTCAAGCTAGCAGACTGAACACATCCTTGCCCCAAGTGCTGGGAGGATTAGAAGCATACGGCATAATCTGTTTCCTTTAAAGGTATATATTTAAATTGTCCGTTAATCCTCTTCCACCATGTCAACCATGAAATTGTTTTTGATATAACAGAGAAATTAATGTCGTCGACAGATATTGTATTTATACCACACTAGCGCTTCATTTTGTTTTGCTGGATTTTCATTGTTTGGGATCAAAAGTTTGAAATGTTTTTGAAAGTATACCTGGTAATTCTACTTTCTGGGGTATGACGTAAAGTCATTGGAAAAGTATGGATCTGTGTGTTTGGTTTGTTTAAACAGACCTAAATGTTTTTGGTTTCTGTTTTTACCATGACCATGCCTGTAATATTCACCTCAAGATTAAAAAATATGTTTTTCTAGATCTTAAAGGTGCATGGCCTTGTAAAAGCAAAGACGTGTTGCTTACAATGACATGATCTTGCTAATAGTGTTTAAACTGCTTAAAATCATGATTTATACTTTTGGTAACCTCATATGTGGACATGACAACCTCCTCTAATGTGTCCCTGCAGCTCAAGGATGCCCATCCCAGATTTCATAGACCCTCCTCCACATTTTAAAGCTTAAAATGCTACAAGCATGATCTTTATTAGTGTAATATAAACCAACACTTAGGAATTCAACAAGAACCTGAAATGTTCTCACAAGAAATGCACATACTACAATAAAAAAAATGTGTTAAGTCGATCAACATTTTAATCGATCAACATTGATCCAACAAAGACTCTTCCCAAAACTGTCTTTGCACGGAACAAAACAATGGCTGTCGAATATTGCTCCAGACGGTAATATTATATTGCATGCCAGCATTTATTTGTATTTATTTTGCAATATCACAGTAAATGTAGTCTTTGCAGCTACCAGTACCGGCAAACTGCTACAAGCATCATCTCCGCACAGCCATCATCTCTATCAGCAGCATCCACAAGCTCAAAATCAGGACTCGAGCTTTTTTCACAGCACTCAGCAACATCCTGGCCAACGCCTTCAGAGTGTCCAGCATCCTCTGCACCAGTCCCCCGCCCCCCCCCGCAGCAAACTGTCATCTTGGACAATAGGGCCACAGCTCAGCACTGCCTCCACTTATAAATTCATTCACTTCAAGTGTTTCTTGTCCATACAAATGCCGTGCCAGAACACGCTCAAGCACCACCCCCCCCAACAAATTAAGGCTGTTTTAAGAATAGGTTTACACAGGACTTTTCAATTTATACTGGCAGAAGTGACACCCCGAACGGCCATGGCCTGTCCTATGATGTTGTAATGTCCCTTGTGCATCCGGGTTACCTTGGCACAGGCTACCGCTTTTCGGAGAATGATTTTTATTCATGCCCCAAGCATTTTAGAGCACACAATGGACAAAAATATGCTGCCTGTGGGACTTGCAGGGAAAACCGCCAGGACTGCTGTTGGAATGACACGAACAACCTGAACAAAACCGAAAAAATCTCTACATGAAGGATCAAGGTCACAGTCATCTCTGTAAAATGGATTGTCACAAGGGAAAGTATCAGTCTTCTGCACAGTTAGAGTTAATTATATTTTAGGATGAGAACAATTTAATTCTAATTTGTACTTTCCATATATCTGTTAGTCCCATGTTGCACTTCTTTCTGTCATCCTGTGGCTCCCAGTGATTAGACTGTAAAATCATGGGACACATGGGAAAACTATATGTTTCACTCACATGTGCATCAATGATTGAAATAGGCCATTATATTGATATTTAGCGTTTCCAGTGTTTTTATGTAATTATGTCACTTCCCAATAGTGTTCTTTATTAATTTAAATATTAACATGCAAATACTGGTTTGACTATTTGGCTGCTGAAACAATCAGAACATTACGTCTTTACGTTGCAGTTTTGCTCATGCTCTCTCCCCACTCTCTCTGTTGCTCACTCTGCTGTACCTGCGGTTTGCCTATCTCTAATTTTCTGATTGACATTGTATAGACAAATTTTAATCCTAATATAAATAAATGTATGATTATGTAAAATCATATATCTCTAAGCTCAGATTTTTCAAGCGAAGAGTCTCATTTCTATCCATGTTCACACAGTCATAGAAAGTCTGTGTGTGTGGGTTGAGAGTGGGACTCATTATTGCAACCTACTGCAATGCTTTAATGGCCCAGTAGAATTCTACATTTAAAAAAAAAACTGAAAAGTACACTGATGGAATGGCCCCGAATAACTAAATATTGCATAAAAAAATAAGAGAGAGATGATGTGGTAATGCATCATAATTACTTGGTTGTCTCCATTATCACTTGACGATAGCATTAGCTTTGCTGTGTGTCCCAGCACAATAATAGTTGCGCTGGGACACAATATTCCCTTCACACACCCACTGTAGCTGCTATCAATGAATAGTGCAAACAAATTATGTACAGTAACTAAACAGTAAAATCTGGTCTACATCCTGGCCTTTTCTCAAATCGGTCGGTCTGTCCCAAACGCGGTCGTAAGTTGACAATATGAAGAAGATATAAAGCGCCATGGACATGAAATGAATCGATTCATGCTACAAAGTGCTTTTGAAACAGCTTCTCCTCTTTTTTGATCCCAGTTTGTAAAACTTGCACTGATCAGCCTGATTTTGTCCACAATCTTCTGTACTCATTCAACAAACGGTTTTATCAATTTTTTTGTGATTTTCTCCATGTGCATGCCGGACTGCAGATGCTGACTGCTGTGTTTGCCGGGGGGGGGATGTGACCCTAGTAACTGCGTACACAAGGTCCTCATGTTTGCTTCGCACCTTCTGCACACTTTGCATTATTTTTCCATTTTGTACGTTCAGCTGTTCCTCAATCATAATATTTTCATGTGGTACATTGCAACTGTTATATATTTGCTAGGTAAAGAAGTGTCACTCTAGTCAATATGTAGCAACTTCATGTATGATGATAGATTGTGATTGATACTTCACGTGGTTTTACGTTGAATAAACGGGCACTACATTAAATTTGATGCATGTGCGTAAATGAACCAATGTAGATTGTAAGTGATGCAGGGTGATGCAGATAAGTGGATGCCTATTACCTGTTTGTGTCCTCAGCTGACTGTTGTTGTAAAGTACGAGGATGTTATCGCTGTGTGGAAAACAGAGGTGCTAATACATGCTTGAATTAATGACTTTGGAAATGAGGAAGTCCTTCACCAATAATGTTGAACAACTCACAGTGGCTCTCAAGCAATCAACCATGATAGGATTTGCAAAAGATTTTAATTTGGATGCATTATTCAAACTCCTATAAGACCCAAAGGCAGGCATTTGCTCCAACTATTGATATGCACTGATAAGTTTGAAGGTCAACAAGCTGCAGCAGTTGTGATATGAGAAACCCGCGTCTGTACCGCACACAGTCAAATGCAGCAAAACAGACTCGCACTTGATATACATGCACACGTTAAAAGGTTATCTGGTGTTCTAAACACTATTGAACACTAAAACAGAGTTTACAATTACCTCTTTTCACTCCTCATCAAAGTTTATGACCAATAAGGTGCTTCTGTTTCATCACACATTTGAAAGTCGCATGGATCAAAGCCGACAATTTTCAAATGGCATCGAGGAAAACAGCTAATGAGGCCCTCTGTAGAGAATAAAAGGGGGATTAATGAACAGTACCGTTGAAGAGACTATAGACGGCTCTCACCCAAACCGTTTACAGTGTATGCATACGCAAGGTATGAATATTCTGCGGCTTTCACGCGTTGCCACAGTATTGAATGGTCTGTGCCGCGCTTGGAGGAGCATTCTGCTGATGGAATCAAAACCCCTTTCACAGATTCAAATGAGGTGCACTCAGCTGTGATTGGTATTGGAAAAGCATTTGTCGGAACAGAGGCTCACAGAAGGCTTCTTAAATACAAGGCAATCACAGTGTTGAACGCAGAGACGAGGCAAGAGGTGTGCCCGGACTGCAGAGTGGAGAACGGGACAAAGGATTATGATGGTAATAAGCAGTAAACCAAAACAAAGTCATCCCCTGATCCCTCATTCTCTCTCTCTCTCCCCCTGTCTCCATCACTCCCTATCTCCCTCACCCCTAAATCCTCTAACACGCTCTCTCGCTCCTTCCCTCCTCTCTCTGCATCACACACACACCACATATTGACGGGGCCCATTTTTTTTCACTGTGCCTGAGCTACAATTTAAAACTCATTTCTCATTATTTGCGGTGAATCCTTACACACAATTTATAATCTGTCGAGACCATGATGGCTGCCGGCAGAGGGTTTTTATGCAGATGAAGTACACCTATATGCAGTGTCAACTCTTGCACACCCGACTGGCCCTATTTTATTACAGGCATCAGCAAATCTGCATGCTGTCAACTGTGAATCTGTGCACTAATGTTCCCCTCCCCACTGCGGTGTACAGACTGAAGGCATTCTCATATCCCGGTTATAGTGTTGAAGTGCAGATCAAAATGTGTTTCCAGCTTCATGGGATACGTCCTCCTACACACCTGCAAAGAAGAATCAGCAGGCCGGAGTCACACAGGATAAGGAGGAGGATGATGCACTTGGGTGGCTGTGGTGGGAGCAGATTTACAAACCTCTAATTTGGCCTGTTTAATGAAAGGCTGTCTGGACTTTACTATATCCTAAAGTGGCTCTCCTCCTACTCCCCCCCCCACATCTGACAACTCTTCTTGGACACATTGTGTGTGTGTGTGGGGATGTGTGTGGGGATGTGTGTGTATGTGTGTGAGACAAAGAGAGAGTCACATGGGTCAGAACCAGTCATTATTATGCCTGCAAGAACGGGGGCTGGCTTCAGAGGAAAGAAAAGAAAAGAGCTGGGCGGGGGGGGGGGGGGTCTGGATTTGTCCAAGTGTGGCAGCAGTGGTCCTCAGTCACTTTATCAGTGCCACAGCAGCATCCCTCCCCCCCCCCATATATCTGCAGAGCGACTGTTCGTCCCACTTTCAAAGCAAGGGAACCACTTGCTCTCTCACCATGGATGGCTCAACACAATCACCAATCCTTTTTTTCCCCACCACCAATCCTGCTCACTTTATCTCGTCACTCAGCATCGCTCTTTGTCTAAAAGCAATTCTTTTATTTTTTCATTGCTCAATCGCGTCATATTGACTCAAGTGCAAAGCACTGAGAAATCACCGCACTTCACCTCCTGCTCTCATGCTATTTCTTTATGTTCACTTAACATCGAGGTTGGATGTGTTGCCGCTTCATGCCTGGTTACTTACAAGGCTTGTTCACAAATACTTTTGAATTTCTACATGGAAATTCAGAAAGAGTATCTGCAATGAAGTTATATTATTATTATTTTTGGGGGGTAGGGGGTGTCGCCTTTAGGACCCAAGTCCCAGAAAGTATGAAGGCCTTAATGTAATGCTAAGAATTATTATAATTTCAGTAAACAAATCAGATTTCTTAGACCCTAAAGTTGCTTTAAAGTGGGAATTTAAGAGGTTTATGTCATGAAAGAGAAATTTGTTATAATCCCACTGTCTATGATCCAGTATAATACAGTACTATGACCAAGGTGTACAGCCCAGGTTAGGGACTCGAGGACGCTTGGGACTTTTAGTGGGCATCAACAATACATCTTCTCTGGAGGCTAGTTAGGAGACCACCACACGAGGCCAGGAAAGGAGCATTACTGGGCAGCACAGCCCAGTAATGGGCAGCACAGCCTCCATAATGCTGTGGCAGTTAGGTAACGGAGCACTTGACAGTCGTGAAGTAGACAGAAGAGATGAGCGTGGGGCAAGCAGGCCAAAGGCTAGCCTAACATGACAGGCAATCAGGATCATCAGCAGTATCTTAAAGTCAGTCAGGCAGTGAGCAGCTCAACCGTGGATTATTAGAAGTCTGCGTGGGCATTGCACAGCAGATTGACTGACATTGCAATGTCAGTTCAAATGGTTCATCATCCAAATGTCTGCTCCGCCCAGTCTTGGTGAATTTGTTCTGTTATACAAACCAAGTGCATTGAAAATACACAATCAATTTATATTTTATCCACAGTAGAGTCAAAGGGCGAAAAGCCTTTTGCTGCATTGTAAAATAAATATTTGTTTTCTGTACAAATAAATAAGAAGCTTAATATCAATTAATAAAAATAAGGTTATTAGAAAGACAAAATAAAGAAAGAAAAGAAAGAAGATGGGGAGGATTACATTTATTCACAATAATCCTGAAGTGACCAGTAAATGCTAATTTATTTGTTCCAGAGATTTCCTAAGTGTTGAAGAGTCCACCGCGGGGACACGGTAGAGAATTGAAAGCAATGCAAAAGAAGAGACATGAAAATAACCCAAGCTTAGATGTGTAATTTTACCTGCTCATTCTGACCCACCACCATTAGAAGCAACAGCAGTAGAGGATGTGACAAGTAATACATGGAGGCAATTATGATGGAAACTGTGAGTGCAGGATTGCTGTGATTTCCATCAGAAATAGTGAAAAGTGAAATCTGAACACGGACATGTTGACTCATACTTCAGTGTGACTTTCACTTTCCAATGATTTGTGTCCAACATGCCCATTATTAATAAATGTCTATAAAGCTGCTTGGAAATCACAGAAAATATAATTAATTTAAGATTCAAACATTTATTTAATTTCACATTAATCCTGTGATGGCTGTTGGTTCCATTCATGCTGACAGGAACTTTTGGTTAAGTATGAATATTTGTGTGCCTTCCAAAATGTACACAAGTCATGGAAACTGAACCCTTCTGTTTACACCCACCCTGTGAAATGCCATTGAATCCCAAAGGCCTGGAGTTTTCTGCTCTTTAGCTGAAACAGAATCATGTGGAAACAGCATCTTAAAGAACTCAAAGGCACAGAGAGAGAGAAAAAAGATCTGATTAGATTCACTGCTGAACAACAGTGAGTACTTTGTCATTAATGCATATCAAAACAAGCTAAACACAGAATGTGATGAGCTTGAGTGGATAATTGATCAGGCTGAAATTGAATGGACTGGAATTCTGCAGAAGTCGTTGCCTGCAAATCTATTGTGCTTCAGGTCATCTATTGGGGATCAGAGGTATGTGATACAGTGAAATGGGCAAAGCACACAATTTTAAACCCTTCTTCATTGATTTCCATTCCTACATACACTGTCTGGCAAACGCCAGCTCCCCCAGAGTACGTCGCCTACTGTTTGAGAAGGAGCACAGCCAATCAAAACAAATGCAGTTAGTACAAACTGCTTTGATATATACTGTATAGTATATATGTTACATACTGGATTTATGTATTTATATTTGGTGATAAGCAATTCAATATCTTACAAAATACTCAGATAAATCTTATTTGCAGATGCATGGCAATCAAACAGCGTATCGAATTTAGTTTGCTCATTTATGAAGGTACATACATTAATCTTGTGTGTGTGTGTGCGCTCACGTGCACAGATTATTAGTAATTCTCATATAGCTACTATAAAAAAAGAACATAGTTGACTCCAGTCTTATGTATAATGTACCTGTGAATGTTTAGATGTGCCATGTAATACACTTAAATAAATACATAATTCAATTATTTATTAGACATTGAATTTATTAAACCACACAATTAATTATGTTATTCTGAGGTGGCATTGGAGATACACTTGTGCTAACAAGCGCTCCAAAGCCTGGTAGAACAATCTGCTTCACACCCTGAGCTGCTAGAAGTAGCTTAAAATAATATCCTGACATAAAACTTGATGGCAGATTCTATAAATGGTTATCAAGCTGTGTGTCGGTTGTATGTAGGAATTTTATGAGGTAATTTCGAGCAGTTTTGTATGGGCAACATGCTGCCTGCTTTTATCCCTCTGACATAAAAATGATGAGGGATATAATCATCAGTGTGTCCACCTGTCCAAAACATATTTCTTTGTCCAAAATGTATCTGTAAAAAGAATGATGAATGGTGGTTATCTTTTCCAGGGCATATCTGCCAATCCATACAATACAATCTTCTTGCAAACTAATTCTTGTCTTTCCACACTTTGATAAAAAGTAGACTTGTTTTAGTTGATATTTTTCAATGAATCCTGGAAGTTTGGAATCTTCTCCATAGCAAATCATCTGTAGGGATTTTTACTTTTAAGATCTGAACAAGAGTCATTTGACTCTTATTCAGATTTAGTAAATTTAGTTTAATTAAATCATTGCTTGTCACATCTAATAATTTTTTCATATTAATATAAGTTATTATCTCTTAATCATTCACTTCCACCTTATATTATAAATTGCTGCTAAAACATACATTATCTTATTTTCATCATACATAGAATTTTTTAACTATCCACTGTTTTTCTCTCGCTGTGGTGGGTACAAATGTGTGCATGTGCCTTCAATCACCTGCACCTTCACACCGTGAGTGTGAGTGTGTGTGTGTGTGTGTGTCTTTTGCTGTTTGCTTTTAAAGAGGCTGTGAATGATTTTATTTAGTGTGCACTGATTGCTGCTTTAACCTGGCGGCCACGCAAGCAGCTGCTGCATTAATAATAATCGCAGGGAGACAGGAGAGCTGGTGAGGCCCACACCTTGTTCACCGCTCGCTCGCTATCTCCACGGCACCAAGGAAAGAGCAAGCAAACAGCAGGGGAAGTGTGGCGGAAAATTACAGTCTTCACATGCCAGCTAGGAAGGCTGCTGCTGCTCGAAGGGGGCCAGTGCTCTGTGAAGAAGACAGCGGAATTGAGAGGACGATTTGGTGTATAATGCCTTTGTGGAGGCGGATGGATGGCGTGTGTGTGTGTGTGTGTGTGTGTGTGTGTGCGTGCTTGTATTTTTGCCCATTTCCGAATGACTTTGAGCTTCAGATCTTTCAGTTTTCGCCTCTGCTGGAGGAGCTGCTTTGAGATCAGCATTTAACTTTTGATTCCACCTCAAATGTAATTTATTTTCAGATTAGGCTTTAAGGTTACATTTATAATTGATAAGTGGAATGAGAAGGGTGCACACGATGGCTTTGTGTTCAAGTTGTGACTCTTCTTCACTTAATTAGGAATGAGTTTGAGAGTGAATGAGGTTGTATTCCAATACCGATTAGCTCTGCTGAAGACTCGTACAGCTTATACCCAGTGAACATTTATTCTTACTCCTTCCACCTAGACCAAAGACAGGATTAGAGGTAACATAAAATCAATGTATCAAGTGCTTTGTATGTCACTAAGTTGGTGCTCATGTGTGACTTGTGCAGGATACAGAGAAAGCATCATAAGCAGAACATGGCCAAAGAGTGATCTATTTGCAGACCTCCTGTATGTCAACATTAACTGGACGCGTTGAAAGTGCTGCCCTTTTATAAGCGTGGCCAACAATTCCCTCCATCAGTGCAGTCCAGACGACATTTTAATTAGTTGTTTGAAGATTAAAGCGTTGCGTGCGCTCTCTGCCAGGGAGAACAGTATAATTGATATTTCAGCTCTGGGCAAACTTGCTCTCGCAGCCCAGTGGCTGTTTCAGCAGAAAATTAATGGTAGCACAGCTTGGCGGTAGAACGGGCGTCATGTTTCAGGAAATACACTTTGAATTGGGTCTCTCTGGTCCACTGACTTCTGCTGCAACCCTCTCTCTATGAAATAAATAATTTGCATTGCATTGTACAAACACATAGGCTACACTTGCAACCAACAATTTTATTTTTTCAGCATATTAGCATATATGCTTGAAAAAAAGCTTTTCTATAGCACTTACTTTATGACCTTGTCTTATCACGCCAAAATGTTGCCAAGCAATTTAAAATGTCAAGAGCACTTATAGTCTGCTTTTTTATTACTTGAATTTTCTGTTACTATTACTTGAATTTTACGTTATTACTGAATTTTATGTTGTTATTAAGCACCAGTACTAAGGACTTTCAACGGAAACAAGACCGCAAGGGCTTTTTTGAAATGCTCCTCTTAGACAGGATGTTTGACTGTATTTGTACTGTAGTACATGCTACTGTGTGACTGTACCTGTACTCCAACATTCTATCTAATAAATATATTCATCATCATCACCAGACGGAGCAGCGCTCCTAATCTCATTGTGTAGCCACTATGCAAGGACAATAAAGGCTTTTTTATTCTAGTCTATTCTATTTTATTCTGAATGTAACAAGAGTATGAGCAGGATTCGATCAGTCCCAATGGCCAGGCATCAACGATATCAAGTTGCTCAATGACGAGGTGCAACTCTTGTCTACTTCATTAACACAGTATATGTCATTGAGCCAGTCTGAAGAACGTAGAAATCGACCCGGCGTTAAACAGCAATGGAGTCCTTGTTCCAGTAGCACCCTCGTGGTGCACTTGTCCTGAATGGGCCATTTGAGTGGACGCAGGGGATTAGGCAGATGATGGCAGCTGAGGTCCTCGTATTGGTGCGGTGTGACTTTACCACATTAACAGGACATTACTCTCATTTCCATTCCAAAGACGTACACTTCCACACGGCACGAATACAATCATTGTGACCCTCACAGTCCAGCCTTTCATTTCCTGTCGCCTTTCAAACCTTCCTTATCTCTCTCTCTCTCTCTCTCTCTCTCTCTCTCTCTCTCTCTCTCTCTCTCTTTGTTTCTCCATTTTCCTCCTTGCCCTTTCACTGCTGTCTTTCTTTTTTTGTCCTTGCCCCCACGCACCCCATCCTCTTCCCCTCCATTTTCTATTTTTTTCCATTCCCTCTGTCTTGTTCCACATCGGCGCCTGGGTGAAACCTCTCCCCGTCACGCTCGGTTGCACTTCACTTAATTACCGTGTATTCTTCTTTAGCTAATAAAATACGCTGATGGAACCGATTACAAGGCGGTTCGTGTATTGTATGGGAGTTGGATTTTGGCATGAATAAGGAGCGAGAGAAGAATGGAAAAAGAGAGACATTGAAAAGAGATAGAAAAGGAGAGAGAGGGAGGACTGACAGGAAAAGCTGGATACTGGAGAGAGATGGAAATGGAAGGAAGACAGGAGATGGAACGAAAGGCAAGAAGTCAAAAACAATGGATGGAAATAAAAGAGAAAAAAAGAGGAGGGCTTGGGCAGTAACCCATTTGTTGTCTTTGTTGTTGTTTGGGTCAGAAATGCTTTAGGCCCTCGGGGAACTTCCTCATCTTATCACAGTGAGCAGACTGCTGGCACATCTTTCTCATTACTAGCCTTTCAGTTATAGATTACTCCTGCCTTATTCCTCTCCCCAGCCGCAGGCAGTCTCTGTTACAGCCTGCAGAGCTACGCTGGCACCAAAAGCAGTTTGAACTCCTGAATATAGAGTTTGCCTTTTTCTTCCCCTTTCAAAAGCATTAAGTCACGCTGTCTGTCCATGTAATTGTGGTTTCGACTGCAAACTATGGTGGCTTGGTGGAGAAATGAATTAGGGCTCCCTTGCTTGATTGAAAAGCCCTCTGAGGACGAGGTTGCTCACTGCAGTCTTTTTCTTCGCGTGACTGAAAGGAGTAGTGCTCATTTACTCTCAAGACTTTTAGATACTTTTAACACACACGTGCAAAAATAGCAGAGAACATTATCAGCATGGATATTTATATTTCAATAATTGACTGCCAAATTATAAGTGCCTATTTTGAAAACTAAATTTAAGTGATGCTGACGGATTACAAGAGATAAAAGAGCAACCAATAAATAAATATACAAATAACTTCTATAAAAATGGAATAAATAACATTTATCTTGATTGCTGCACATTGTTGTTCTTGGAGCATAATGTATCATTTGCATCTGAAGTTTGGGTTGTGATGGTCCAGCATAATAATTTATAAAAAATAACATATTTGAAAAACTTAAATATAGAATCATATAATTATCTCAGCATTTTACAGCCAATGGCCACAATTACAGCTTAATCAATCAAAACCTATAAATTGGTTACACTTCTAATGAAACCTCAGATGCACTTAATTTGTATTTTTTGAACAAGCTAACTTTTGGTACTCACTGTTGGTGAAATGTTCTGTATATTTATCTAGACCTATTAGCAACAGAACAGTCCCATGTGAACAAACGCTTCGGAGCAAGCTGTGCCATTAATGGTTTTTTGTTCTGTTTCATGACCCTTTTTCAATGAGTGCGGAAGCCCTGTGAGGCATCCTCCACATTTACATGCTAATGTTTGCAATTTGTAAACATGAATTGAAAATGTCAGGAGTTTAATAGCTAAATGGAGATAAGTAAACACATTATTGGAATGCTGGGACCACTTAAGGTCGAACACCCATTACACCAAAAAGCCAAAAATTATTAGGAGGAAGAGAAGGATGAGGAGATGGTGAGATGATGAGGAGGAAGGAGACAAAGAGAAATAAAAAAAAAAAAAGCAAAAAAGAGGGTAGGGGCACTTTAATTCGCACAGCACGTACTTGCCAGGGGGGTGAGACGATTAGGATTGTGATGAGAGGCAGCAGTGTGACGGAGAGGGCATGGGGGGTGTCAGGATGAGCGAGGATGAGGGAGATGAGAAAGAGAGAAGCATTATCTTGCTGTGCTTTCAGAATCCTGTACATGCTGCACAACCACACATTTACACATGTGTAGGCGCATGCACACACTCCCACACATGGTTATGGATGCATTCCCATTCTTTAAATGTACAGTATTGCACATAAGGAATACAATTGTTGTTTCTCTCTCTGTCTCTTACACACACACACACACACACACACATGCGCACGAACACACAGTCAGTGCCATTTGTACCTGGTTCTCCTTTCTGCACACACATCCATCACTCAGTCGTGAACCTGACAGTGTGCATGGCCCACAGGCCATGGGTCTCCATATACATACAAGGATGAACTCACTCTTACACTTTCAAACATGCAAAGACGAGAGGTTGAAAGAAGAGACATCAACAGTACCCCCAGAGACCTGACTATAAACATACTTTGTGTGTGTGTGTGTGTGTGTGTGTGTGTGTGTGTGTGTTGTTCACACTGTCATTAAAACACTTTTGTTGCCGCTGAAGATCAATCACCATGTTGTAGATTGCTTCTGTACATACAGCAGTTTGTGCCTTGAAGTAGTTATCCAACATTTTGAGACAAATCCTTCTTTGTGTTTAAGGTCGGATAAGAAAATACCACCCACGGCAGAAAGGTCAAGAGCAACTGTTCAGGTAAATTTTTAATTCAATCACCAAATAATTATCTTTCTCAAACAGCGGACGGGAATGTATTTTGTGTACTGTTCGTACTTGTGATACAGAGCCTGATTTAACCGGAGTAGTGCACTCCTCTGGCAGCAAACAAAGGCCAGCTGACTATAATAAACTGAAACAAAACTCAAGATTGTTTTTTGCCACCAACATTAAACATAAAAACATTCCTAGGAGCTAACCAAATACCATTGCATTAATATATGCATGATTCTCCTCATAGCCTAACCGTAGAATTAGCCAAGCTAACCACTGTTCCTTAACTAGCAACAGGTAACATGCTTCCTCCTTATCCACAGCAATTCACTTGCTTGTTCCGCTCCCAGGGACATGATCCCAACCGCATGCTTCAAGCTACGGCCACAAATGCCCAACTCAGAAAGTACTGCAAATTGTCTGTAAAACCTGCATACTGATCTAGGTAAAAAATATATATTAAAGGTCTAAACTGTTGTCCTTGGTTAGATAACTGTTTCACTAACATTCCTGATTGTTCTTGAATGCAACACTTTAGGCCCAATATCATGGAGAATAGGTAGCATTAGATGAATAATGCTAATTTTTTCACTCTGCTTATAAAATGTTCCACAACCTCACAGAGTAAACGCATCTGCAAAAGCTATGGTCCTGCTTAATTCCAGACTGATGCGTGCTGAACCACAGTAGCAGACTGAAGGTCACATGTGAACAGCAGTGACATGCATTAACCCACGATACCAAGATGAATTATGTGGAAAAAAGTGGTTGCAGGCACTCAGCAGTCATCATGGGAGGCAAATGTCATCTCACAACAGGGAAAAGGCGGGCTGTCACTACTCCCAAGAATGAAAGTGTGTCTTCCAGAGGAAAATTGTCAAAGAACTTCAATATTTTTTATATCTGTGGCTTGCAGCATGAAAATGCACCCAGAAAATGGCAAGAACCGCACATGAGGAATATCCGAAGCAGTGTGTTAAGCATATAAACTGCCAGCATTTATAAATAAAAATTCTGGTGCATACTTGGAGAGAGAGAGACAAAGTAATCTCATTTATCATAAATATTTGAGGACAAATGGAGAATTATATGTGCCTATATTGTTTGATGATAAAAGGCTCTGGTGGTAAACAGGTACATGGATTCTCATTATCCGACTCTGGTTGACTCCCAATCTCAATCAGTCTAAATTAACTCAGAACACAAGTTAATATCACTTTAATAATGGGCCGTCTTGCCTGAGATGCTTTTGGTTTTACTGTAAGTTGTTCCTCAATGTTCTTTGCTTCAGAATAAAAGGCATGAGGGTCCCTAGAACATATAATATAAATTATAATTGCACAAGACAATTTATGTTGAAATATTTTTTTTCTTTTACATTCCAAAATACCCCCATTGTTTATTTAGTTTTTCTGTTTGCTTTATTAGTTTCTTATTGACAAATAAAATCCCAGCATAAGCCATGCAAATTCCAATTAAAGGCAAAAGAGGCTCAACATTATTTGTATCAGTCCTGAGTAACAAATATTAATTCACTTATGAAAACGCATTGAATTTCCCCATATGAGGCACTATACGCAGGAGAAAAGTGTCTGCCTTTATCGTACATTTTCTCTAGGGAATTGCAAATGTACATGCATGCAGGCTTAACGAATGTATATGAGTGTGCCTCTGGAATGCACTCATTTGAATGTGTGCACTTGTGTGTGGATTGCAGTATTAATGAACGTTCCAGTACATTTGGTCGGACGCCAGTGCACCCAATTGCTTAGCATGCCTGCAGGACATTAATTGATGGCCAGGTTACGCTTGCTAATAAGCGCCATAAATAACAGTTTAGCAGGACGAGGGGGAAAATCTCAAATCCATTAACCACTGCGTTGACATCTTAATGGAGATTCAACTGAGATGTGATCAAGCGGAATTTGTCAAGTAGGAATCCATTAATGCAGACGTGAACCCTCGGCAACAGCGGACTGATGACAGCGAAGACGGAGATGGGACAGACCAGCTTTACTGCTGCTCGTGCGTCACTTGCAGCATTAATGGAAAGTCTTGTCAACATCCTCATCCCCTATACGCACATGGCCCTCCACCAACACAGCAGTTGAAGATCTGTCAAACCTCTGTGTCAGAGAGCCACGCACACAATCTCAAAAGTCACTGATCGAGCCAGTAAAAGCCACAGGCCGTTCACTAGCTCACAGCATCATTGATTTTATCCTCGAATTATTGTTGAGGACACGGCCTACCTTGCATACCAATCGCAGGCCTACCGCAGGCAGATAGGAGGGTCGAATTAGCACCTGCTTGTCGCAGTTTCTGCACTGAGAATGGACGTTCAAGAAGCACGTTTCGTCGAGTTAAATGCACAAACACACATGCACAAAAATACAAATACATATCCATGCAGAGTTTTCCAGATTTTGTATGCTATTTTAATTTCACAGTACAACATACAATGACAATCATATATTTCTATTTCTATTCTATTTAGCTCTGTATTGGTTGTGCAGCCAGGAAGCTCATTGGTGGAGTTGCATGTTTAGCCAAGTGAGGATTTTCCTGTGTAACCAAGCTTCAAAAGAAGGGGATGAGAAATGTCTGAGCTCCAATGACGTACTGCAAATTGTGTTCAACTCAGCAAAGGGTTCGGGTTGCTTGTACATTAGTCCCATGCTACAGAGCTATGGCAGAGAAATATGGGACGGTGTCACATTTTTCATATATTCTTCTATAGATGCTTACTTGTGGGTGTGAATGATTACATGTTTGAATGACATTTTATTCAGTACATATTGTATATATATTTATTTAATGTTATTGGAAATCAATACAATGTTCTGTGAGCTGACAGTATTCCAAAATATGATATGGCAGTACTGAAGTCTATCAATATTTTCTGCCTGGCATGCCTTGGTATATGATTTTCAATCCCCAAATACATAACATTTAATTAAAATAATAATAAAAAAAACACTCAAGCTGGAAATAATATATTTTTAACAATTCATTAGACCCTTACATTATAAAATGTGTGATAACATAAAAAATAACCATCACTCAAAGTAACTGTTTTTAATTCGGTGCAATGTTTGAACAGTTTGAAACGACTTTTCAGCAGTGTAGCACAATAAATGCCATTCGCTGCTCTTCCAGAAGAATGGTCCGTATAGTCTATCATTAGCATCCATGCTGTCTTGACAGGCCCTTTTGTTAAAGGAGTTCCCTCAAGTTTATCAAAGAGGTCGTCTGAAGATTCAATTGTAAATGTGTCAGCGTTTGAGGTGTGCAGAACTGCTGCAGTGACAGCCATTGTTTGTGCATATGTGTGCCAGTGAGTGCGTTTGCAAGGGTGCGTGTCTGTGTGTGCATAAAAAATCTTTGGGCCTGTGGGGTGACAGTTATGCTCTCGGCAAGTCGGTAATTAGCATGCATTATTCAAATGCAAGATGGAGGGAATGAGGGTGGGGACCTGTCCACCTGGTCGTCAGCAGTGGAGCCCGTCTCGTTCAGCGCCACTTGCGCCGTATATTTGGAACATCAGAGCGTGTCTCTTGTCAATGTATTATCCACCTCTGAAGCACAGGGATGAAGACCTTTTATGAGGTAAGTTATATGCTCGAAGCAAGTCCTGGTCAAAGACATTCATTTTCTGAATTGGAGACAAAAGATGTTCACGTGTGTATCTTTTGAGTTAAATCAGTTTATTTTTGTAGATCACACAGAGCAACTGAGTTTAGGAGTTGAACTTCTTTACATCAGAGGAAAGGGAGAATAATACTCAACACATACGTGAAAGCACTGAGGTTCCATGTAGGGGTGGGGCTTTTAGAAATGTTTTATTTATTTAGAAAACAGTACGCATGCAATAATCCTATACCATTGTGAAGTTAACATTTCTGGCTGTAGCTTTAGTTCGTGCTGGACTGTCACACATTGGCTCCTGATATTGTGGTTACAGTCAGCTTTGTGTTGTTGGTTTCCATAAAACTCCGTGGTACCCAAGATGCAGCAAACAGAATTAGAAACACTTTTCTACAAGGCAAAGTGAAGGGTGTGCTGTTTTAGGCCAATTATGGACTCTCATGCACCGTGATCTGGTGTGTAACGAACTCTCCTCATTCAGCCAACTCACTCTGCTTAGACGGAAGTCTCCATATCTGCACAAACATGTCTCTTTGTTTGTGTGAATGGGCTGAATTATATTTCTGCAGCAAGTACACCGGCAGCTAAAGTGGTAGAATGATGTGGTGCGCCCTTGAATTAAAAAAAAAACAGCACAATTAATCTGCTAATGGTGGATGTAAAGCATCTCTACATGCCTGAAATATTGCTTCGAGTTTAAAACTTTAAAAAAACAAAACAAAATGTTCTGACTGAAGCTGCATATAAACACGTGCACTATTCCATGATACTCACTTTTAATATATTCCACTGACATTCAGCTGATGCTGCAGGTTTATCATCTCCAAGCTCATATTTTGGCCACAGATGATCCATTAGCACGTTGCCGTTATCCACCCATTCTCCAGTCTCACCTTGACACCCATCCAGTAGCAGCCTCTGTTCACTTAATTGATCAATTAGCTGCATGGGAAGGCTCCCTCTCCTGCAACAGTTTTATTTAGCCAACATTTACATGTCAGTTTAATTGTGTCCCTATCCCTTTTTCCAAATTATTTACCATCTGACTCAGCCACACAGCAAAACCCCCATTAATCCACATAGCTGATAATATGATAATGATATTCATTTGCCTAGGAATAGTCTAAACCTTTACCTTATTCACCTCGGCGCAGTGTCGTGTCTGTGTTTGCTTGTTTCAATAGTAAATTAGTTTGGAGTCTTTAATGTGAAATTGGTATCTCCAAATGAAAAACTCACAAACAAAGCATTTACTGAGGAGAGGCAGTGGCTGACTTTTCCACAATGCAGTAAGTCCTCTGCAGTAGGTTGACTGGGCATGAAATCAGACTGACTTAACCCTCCTCTCCTATAGTGGATTCACATATATTTACAAACAGTAGTTTTTTGATTGCGATTGACCACCAACTAATCCTTTGTTCCTGGGAGGGCATCTGCATGAATTTATCTGTCTGCAACAGACTCTTACTGCCCTCCAATGGTGGGAAGAAATATCTCGGTTAAAGCGGTCGGTCCTCAGTAGCCTCTCAATTGCATGCCGCATCACAGGTTTACTTTGGTTTTCTACTACTACCAGCTATGAATGGACCCAGTACTGGAGCTGTTTCGTTTTGTTTTGTTTGGTTATGGTTATGTTTTTTTTTTTTTTTAAACAGAAATAGTCATTCATCGTATTTAGGAATCGGTACCAAATTGCATTACTCTGCATGAAACAAAACTGTAAATAGTGTATCATATAGATTCTACTATGAAGAAACATCTAATTATTGGGCTGCATTCAGGGATTATACTACTTACACTATTATTATTATTAGTCCATAATAACCCCAACTCTATCTCTCTGACTGCTACCATTAGACTGATAATTCAGCATATGTGATCGTGGTTATCATCCCTATTCCTAGCCATAACCCTTACCCACTTTCCTACATCATAGAGGAATGGGACTGGCAACAAAAGAATGCTCACATCAGACAATTAGAGGGCAGGTCAAAGTCCCATTATTCTATCTCATCTGGTTCTTGTACTAAATCGATGATCATCACTGAAAATTGTGGTTATTGGCCTTACACTCTAACCCTATCAAATAATTATAATATAATAATGATAATAATAATAATAATAACCAGGTAACTGGTAAATGAATGAATTAATAATTATTTATTTTGCACTTTTTCTATGTTATCAATACCTACCACAAGGTGGTGGTAAGTAACTGAGACGGATTTATATTTTTCTTGTGTGGTTTTGGGGGAAGTTGGGCCAAGTGTGTATGTTTTTTTAAGCATCAGAAAATTATAATGTCCCCTCCTAATTTTTAGGTTGCCAAAGTTTGATCAATTAGAATACTGTGTATTGTTTCATCTTATTGATGAATTCAATAGATTAGAAAGTTAAATGTCTGCAGTTCCCTTTGCTTCAGAAACTGAAAATAAATGGATCAAATAATTTCAGTTTCTAGAGAAGCTCTTCACCTAATTTGTCTGATAAAAGGCTTGGAAATATTTCAATTCCACCAAACAAAATGGCTTTGTTGAATATGTTCAATTGAAATTAAGCAAAGCCAAATTCATAGGTGAAAATAGAAGATATCTTCTGCCCGAAACAGGACATTTTGTTTCATGAAGTGAGAGAGAGATGGAGGTGTGTGTGTGTGTGTGTGTGTGTGTGAGCGAGAGAGAGAGAGACCCATCTGTTGAACAGTGGTGTGCTAATGGAACAGTCCTCTGTCAGATTCAGGCCCTGTCGGGGCTGAAGCCAGGATCTGCCCATTAACACATCGGCCTGAGGATGCAGGAACTCCACACCGAGAGAGCAAACAAGCCCGGTGCAGAACTGCTATACCTGCCCCACAGTATCCATACCAAACTGCACTTTCCAAGGACATTACAGCTCTATTCCAAAAGCTTTCCAGTGATGGCCTATCATTAGCGCACTTGCAAAAGCCAAGGGAGTTTATAGCAGGGGAATTGTGACCTTTACTATTCACAAGCTGGTCTACAGTATCCAGTGCAGAGTGTGGCAGTTTAGCTCAGAGGTGATGGAAAATAGTAGGTTATGGCTATGTAAAAACCACTTTCCAGAGGGTTGGTGAGAGAATAATTTAGAAACAACAAAATGAAGACTGAGACAGACTGTCAGGTCAGTGTTTATCTGTGTGTGTGTGTCCCCTCCTTTTCTCGTCAAAGTTTTATTTTTGTTCTCTACAAGAAAGTAGAGTTATATATTAATTAATTATTTTTATTTAATTAATTTTTCTTAATACATTGGTTGTTGAGTAGAATCTGACTCCTAAACTCCATCTTTCCTTGTGATGGAATGAATAAATGAAGGGATCAAACACTGAAAAAGCCTGGTGCTCAACAGTGCAATGCAAAAAATAATATACCGGTACAGTATTACCTGTAAGCTTTTGGCAAATAAATTTGTTGTTGACTATGTTTTTAACACAGTTGATACACATCATGTGTTAATGAGGACTCTGGTTCACAGCAGTTTGTATTCCTCAGCATCCCACAGAGTCCACTTCAAATCATCTGTATAAACTGTAAAAGAATAAAGCGACCATTCATAAATGCTGGTGGTCCCTGCCTTGATGCGCTGTTTATTCATGCATCTAATTCATTGTCAATTTCATCACTTAAAAAAAAAGAAAAAAAAATCAATCCTCCATCTCTGTCTCCCTTGGCAACAGGTTATAATCCATAGTTACGAGGAGCGGTTGCTAGGTGCGTTGCTGAGATACAGACTCTTGTCTCCACCAGGTCCTTGATGATGACAGAGAGATGAGAGACGGGTGAAAGGATGACAAGAGACAGTACAATGAGGATAGGAAATAGATGCACACACACACAGCTGACAGAGGCTGTGGGAACAAAGGCTGCACAGAGAGGGGGCACAGTCTGGGAAAAAGCGCAGAGTGAAAAGTAAAAGCAAAAAGCATAACCGTCCATCTAAGTGGACAATCTGCACATCCCCATTTGCCGCAGCTACAGCAGTTTAGTGTGTCTGTCCGCGTGTGTTTTTGTTCTCTTTTTTTGGTCAGTGTGTATGCATTTCTGGTGCACATGAAAGGTACCACAGAGTTGGAGAGGGGGGGGGGCGGGATTCTATCTTGACTGCTTGAAAAATGTGCTATTATCGAGGATGAAAGAAAAAGAAATTACACAGATCACTTCAATCACAGAGTCTTTTGTGTCTTTTTTCCCAGTTCAGTGTGGAAAAAACACAAGCGAGATACGGAGACGAGTATAGCCAGGAGTAAGGATGGTTTTCTCAAGCATAAAAAGTAAAAAAAGAAAAAGAAAATTTGCAAAGTTATTCGACCAACAAAAACTAAACATGTTTTGTGTAACAAGAATTATGAGCTTCTTAATATACATATACAGTATCAGAACATACTGTTTTACATACAGCAGACAGACAAATAAACATCTGAGTTACACAAGCTGTCGATTTTCTTCAGATTACTACTTTGATATTTGAAACCTGTGGGAGAACTCATCTCATGGGTATCCTTGTTGGCAAATAGAAAGATGATTATTTGACACTGTTGATGCAGAATCCATCTGCATTTCCCACCTCCCCTTGCATCTCCCACAGGGGGCAGTAGCGCTGTGCACACAACCACAGTGCACATCATCTCTTCTCTTCCCTGGGCTCTAAAGCACAGTGCTTCTACAGTCCATTGACGGAACTGCAGTTGTCGACCTCTCCTCTGCGTACCCCAGGACAAGCTTCAGTGAGATAATATTTCCCTGATGTCAAATATTGAGAAGCAGCGGTCTAAACCAAAGCTCCCAGCCTCCTTTGAATAGGTAGCGCTGCTCTGCCATGCCCATCGCCTCTCACAATGTTAATAATAAGATAATTCTCACAAGCAAATAAACAGTGTGGTACAGCCATTGTGGAACTTCTATTCCGGTTCGCTTACACTTATTGTGTGTGTATTTCACTGATATTGTGTCATCTGGGGAGCAAGCAAAGTCCAGGTTTATGTAGAAGTTTCTCTTTTGATCTCTTTTTGACGCTGTAGATGAGAGCATTTATAGATGAGCATGAGCAAAGATTTACCTTCACTTCAAGGGGCACCTGCATCAGCCGCTGACGAGCAATGTTTGAATTTCATTTTGAGTTTTACAAACAGATCATTTTGTCCCACTCGGACACATCTGTGGACTTATTTCTCCATCTGGTGCCACTTCATTTCAGTCGGGACCAACGTCATCTAAAATTTTAAAGAGGGACTCAAAATGTTTGACAGTTTTTTTTTAGTCGAGTCAATAAATATGCAATCTAAATAGTTAGCTGCCTTGCATGATTGCTTTGATATCTTAATGTATATAAACAAAGTCCAAACGAGGGGAAGAAAAGAAAAAAAGGAGAAAACAATTAACTGCTCATTAGTTATTGATTACTTCTCACTTGATATATATATATGTGTGTAAAACTAAAAGGATGGCAATAAACTGCGTTTGGTAGACTGTTTAATTTCAATTACTTTGTAAAAGTCTACTGGACCTCTAGCTCACAAACCGTCCTCCAACTCAGCCTCCAGCTTTATGCTGGAGGCTTCATTTTGAGGAGAGACCCCTGTTGGTTGATTGGAATGACTTCCATAATTGGATTCAATTCCTAATTGAAATGTAATAAAAATGCATCAGTAGACATGGCGCCAACAATTGCCTCATGCAAATCTCTTGATGAATTGACGCGAGGGGCCTAATTGCAGCTGTTAAAAAAAAGACAAAATTGATTTCTCCTGGAATAACATCAATTTAAATCAGTTCACACACTTTAGTCTGTGTGGGGGGAAGCATTAGTAACTGATCAGTGCCTCAGTTTGGAGATGTACAGAAGAAAAATGGAAACATTTTATTGTGCATCTTTCATGTGGGTATTGGTCATGCCAAATATTCAAATATATATCCTGCGCAGAACCCTCAAGCTCCCAGGCCTCTGGCAGAGGACCCGGGCTTGCGGGAGACAACATACCACCCGGGAGGGCGAGACAACGATGTATATATATACAAACTTTGATTATTTCCTCCACTGTATGTTCTGAACATTATACGTCCATCTGTTTATCACAGGGACGCTGTATAGAGAGAAAGGGTTAAAACAGCTTCTGAGTAATCGCCTACCACTGTAGTCATAGCAACAGGTTAATAAGTAGCTGCTACGCTCTTCCTCCATAACTGCACAGGTTGCTAAGAAACTAATAGCTTTCTGGACCCAGTGGACTGAACTGCAAACATATTTTGATAAGAATGAAATTTAAACATTTAAATTTACTGTGAAAGGAAAATGGCTTTTTATTCACTAACAAAGAACATAAAAACCTCTCAGAATTGCCCTTACAACCGCAGCGATTGCATCTAGGACATATGAATCACTCGTGGTGCAGGGTAACAAAACAAAATGTAACTCTCGCTAAATTCAGCCACCTCATACTTTGATCGCCGGTGGTTGGCCCGTGTCTAAAGGTAAGCGGGCCAATCAGCTTTGGGAGAGAGTGGCTGTTCCTAGACGAGAAACCAAGGGCAAATTAAAGCATTGCCTCCGAGTTGCATCATTCTTCACAGCTCTATTAGCAGGCTAGCCGCAATGTTTCTTTATGAGAGCTTCTTTCAGAGCCGGATTTGGTTCACGTCCCCGCGGTGATGCCTTTTTATGAACCACACTGGCATTATGTGTGCCAGGTCCTACAAATGTAAACCACAGTTGAATTACGGCAAAATAAAAATGCTTTTCTATTCCTAGATGGAAAAGCATGAGGCATCCTCACCTTCTCTCCTTATCGTTTTTCACTCCCACTCATCTTCTTTGCCATCATAATAGGAGCTGAGATAGGAGCATTGATTCAACTAGACAGACTGCCCACAATGACGGAACAAACAAATCAACGCCGATGGTGTGAGGCTGCGGTGGAGTGCGCTGAAGTTGTTTTGATGCCGATGCTTGATCCTTTTGTTCTTTCCGTCGCCGGGGCCTCTTGCATTCATTTCAGCTCGGCTCTGCAGTCGTGCGACGACGGCCACTCACTCAAGTGTCAGTGCATGCGGGTGAAGCACACGCATGCATAATAAGCCCAACACTCTCACTCAGGTGTGGGGTTGTGCGTATTGGATGCTTTGAAGCAGCATTTATTGTGCATTTTGCAATTCAGACAGTAAATCAAAAGAGTTTGTTCATCAGTAAAAGAGGAGGGTTGGAGAATGGGGGGTGTGCCGCGCAGGGCTTTAGACAGTAGGTAAAGGTTAAGGTCATTTACAACATGGATGGAAATTGAGTAACAAAAACATTTATTATGATGTGAGAAAATGCCCTTCAAGCTCCTTTATTATTAAAATGTTAACAAGGATTAAACTGTCATGAATTGTAGTCACCACATTAATCATGGATCAAAGTCACCAGCTTCGTAGTTGTATGGTCCGAACCGTAAGTTGTATTCCACATTCATCTATGGATAAAAGAAGCAACGATTTACGGCTTTACTCTCCCACTGGACGCTAAGCCAGTTTGGGTTTATTCATTCTCAGCCTTGATTATTTTATTGACCTTATCGATTGAAGGAAAACTTTAAGGACCTATTATCTCAAGTGTTAATCAGGTGTTGACAGACAGCTCTCTACGGGACTGTGTACGGGACTGAGGCTTATGGCCAGAGCAGACGGAGCGCGCTGGATTCCCGTCGCTGGTGTGAGTTAAGAGATGAGTCCAGACTCCAGAGTGTGAGTGTACAAGCCGAAGCATCGCGGTGACCTCATCAGCACTTTTCCCAGTTTTGCTATGACTGAGACATTTTGGTGACTTTTTATAAATGCAATCATTTTTGCAGACTTTAGTCTTCCCATGTTACAACCTATAAATAAGTTTTAAATGAGACAGAAAGGAATTGAACAATGACAGTAACTTGCTTTGGGCAGCAAAAAGTCTGAAGATCATACTATCAGATAATTGTGAAAGTAAATTATCATTAGAGGGTTAGTTTTTTTTTATTGAGGTGGAGAAAATAAAGTGATCAAATTACAACCTGTGATTAATATTTGTAAGTGATTTGACTGAAAAAAATGTTTTCAAGTTACTTGTAATATGTGGACTTGGCAACACTGTTGCAGCAGTGTGTGGCTGATCTCTGCTGAATGCTACTAATTGTTATGGAAGTGTATATTTTTTTAGGCCCACTACTGCCGTCATTTTCTTCTTTTTTAGTCTGGTTCTTTATGTTGACTAAAAGGAGTTTCTGCAGCAGCTCCCAGGTCTTTCAACAGTTTCCTGCTTTGAAGAAATTCTGCAGATTCCTATTTGGTTACTTTTTATTTTATTTATTCAACAAATGTTAATTTTAATGACTGAATAGAGAGGAAAGTAACAAAACTACATGCATGTGTATTTGGCTACCATGCACCATACTTGTATTGTTGCAAAAGTGAATGGCACCAAAACATAGAACTCCATCATCCTCATTTATTTTCACTTTTCACGACAATCATTTTCCGTGTACCTTAGATGTTACACATAATTTATTTTCTAATGGAGTTCATGTTGATCAGTTGAGAGTGGATGAGAGTCAGAGAGATGGCTACATGTCCATGTTACACCTGTCTGCACCACCTTCTGTTCCACCAACCTGAATCTCTTTTGATTCCCTCCCTCCCCCACATTTTCCCCACGTCTCCCTCTGCATCCCTCTCTGTAATTATCTCCCGTTTCAATCCCAGCATCTAAAAGTCTCATCAATGCTTCTTAATTATCATCAATACCGCTGCAGCCTAAACTCTGTACACCTGTCCAGTCACCATGGTAACCTCACCTCTGACAGCTCTGGAGCATGCTGTATTACCGTTGATTAGATATTGATTAATCTTTTGTAATACATAATAGGATCAAGGGAATTGCGTAGCTTTGCTCACCAGTTATTCACACCTTCACTCTGTTGCGTTTTTTGGTATTTCGGAATCTGCATGTTAAAAGGGATGGAATCGAAATGTTCCACTCTTTGTCATCTTCATTCCGAGCCTCCTTCAGGAAATTAACCTGTTTCTGTGAGAAAGAAAAACTGACTCCATCATGTAAATCCACAATTGTTGACAGAACATTCAGGCTTCTGAGTGGCATATCTTATGCTTTGTGTTTGCAACACATTTCCCATTACAGAACACGCTGATAGGCCCATTGGAGTGTGCATTTGAGAGGGTTCCCGAACGCTTGAGTGTTCCTAATGGCTGCAGTGATAGATTAATGGACGATAAAAGTCAAACTCTAAATGCATGGTAAGTGTCAAGTGATAAGTCAATGTGGTAAATATTTGTGTAGGACATAGTTAAGAAGTTGAAAGCCCGTTATTCATGATTACTTTCAGACAAGCCACCCCCAGGCATATTCCTCATGAGTTACATGGCATGAATGCATGAAAGTAATGGTCTTGAGTGCATTTCTGTAAATTATACATTTGTGTCAGCTGCAGAAGTGTTAGGAAAATGTAGCAAGCTTTGTTGACCTCATCATAGTCATTAAATCTGTGTCTTTCTTCGTTTGGATCGGAATGAAAAGTTCCATGTGTGCATAAGCAGGAATTATATTGTATATTATATATTATATTACCATATATTATATCATAATATATTCTAATATTGCCATCTTAGTTGGATATGATTAGAAATGAGGCAAAAAGTGGACAGATAGGACAGACTTTGATGGTTTGGACATGTACAGAGGAGAGATAGAGACTATACCGGTAGAAAGATGCTAAGGATGGAACTGCCCGGGAACGGGGCTTGAGGTCAACCCAGGAGAAGATACATGCGCGTAGTGATAGAGGACATGAGAGTGGCTGGTGTTGGGGAGGACGAATCAAAGGACAGGGTGAAGTTGAGACACCACGGTCATGTTGATCAAAAATTTCAAGCTTCATCGTCGTCATGGGGTTTTTTCTTGTCACTGCCATCCTTTCCACTCGCTTACTTTGGACCCATCGTTTATTCGAAAGAATATTCACAAATGCAACAAATCACTGAATCCATTTGGCATCAGCATCTGGAAGCGTGCTCGTATCTCAAACTTATGCTCACGTCTCAAAGCAAAATATTGCTTGCAGGCTGGCTTGTATCTGGGAACACTCGTATGTTGAGGTATTGCTGTACTTTATGGCTTTTGTCTCAGCCAATTCGTACATAGGGCATCCTGCATTTGTTTATCTGATTTGATTTTTAAAGCCTGTAAACAGTTAGAGGAGACTTACGCTTGAGACACGTCTTTAAAATTACTTTTCTTGCACTTCTACGAAAGAAAACCGCAATATTTGAGCATCACAAGGCCATGCCATCTCAACCAGCATCACCACTAAAGTTAATACACACAAGAAAAGAACTTCAGCCAGACAGGAGGCTGTGTGTTTGTCACACTTTACACTGACAATTTACAGGGATACAAGGCTGAGCAAAGCAAGATGGGATTTATTCCTGTCCAACACTGGCAGAGTAAGGGAGCTAGAATTTAGGTTAAACCCACAAACTGAAAAAGCTCCATGTTTGGAACAATCTGACGGGGTTTTTTTTCTTTTTTTACAACTCAAACAAGGATAAAGACAAGAAAAAGTATTAACTTTCCATCATCCAATTCATACTTCATCATTATCCTTCACTCGAAAACATTGGAAAAATGGGACTGTCAAAAGAATCTTGTTCTTCCATTTTCTTTCCCTTGGGGCAACCCTCCAGGAGACAAACAAACAAACCCCTGTTAGCACATTTCATTAGCTTTAGGGGTTACAGAACAGATTGAGTATCGACAACGGTGGCTGTCGAGGCTTATAGCTGAAAGGCAACGGTAGAGGAAAATCTCCAGGGGTAGGAGATGCAATTGAAAGGACCAAAATAATTCAACAGGACTCACTCGAGGAACAAACCAGTTTGTCATGTGGAATCACAGAGTGTCTGCGGCACAATGAGAAATGTTCTCTGGAGACTCGGCAAGAAAGTCAACATGTGAACAGCCAAGAGTTAGTGCCCCAACCGGCCAGTCGTTGCCTTTTTATCACCTGAAAATTTAGCTCCAATAAATCGGTTTCCACACTGACGCAACTACATGGAGGCACCAGAAGGGCCCATAAACAACAAATGTTGTTTGGTGTCTTGGGATGACTGGGGTCGTTCACATTCCCTGGGGTGTCGTGCTCCATTCTGGGAACAGTTTCTGTTTTGGTGGGCAGTTAGGGCTGCTGTAAATTGTTGAACCATTGTGAGTTAAAGTTGGAGAAAGCAGTTAAATCATCTCTCGCGTTATGCACTGGCTGTTTGGGTCATTTGTGGGACAAGATATTGCATTGGATTTTCCTCCCACTGTAATAAGCTTTGGGACATCTGTTGACTCCTACCTGACTCTGAGTGTGAATGGGGGAGGAGGAGACTCGGCCATAAAAAGGATACTGACCATATCATTCAATGTAACCTGACCCTCCTTACCGTAACTTCTCTGTCGATCAATTGCTGCATGATGAAAGTCTCTGATTAATCAGTTGACTTCCAGCTTCTCATTCACAGATGGTAACCACCGACACTCATTGAACTTCAGTTTGTTTCCATTGCAAGACCTCCGTGAAACAAGCGCTGATTATCCATTTCCCTTTAATCAATACACCGTGTATTTCATTCACCCCCAATCTCCCGTCCATGTACAATCCATCATTCCGCTCTGTAAATTATTCTACTAACCGTCTCATATAATTTACTTGGATGTGGTTAGCTTGTTTTATTCAATTATATATCCTAAATTCATTTGATCCACAATCCATGTGACAAGAGTACACCAAACAATGTACAGACAATCTTTGCAAACAGGGTCATGCATGCATGCCGCAAAACATCCAAACCTTCAGATGTTATTTAATCGGGGTAAGAAAATAGATTTTTTTATTAACAAAGGAAAAAGCAAACCCAATATTCTACAGGACTGTGCTTTATTTTAATCTAAGCAGAATATAATGAACTAGAGAACTACAGAGTTCAGGAGCATTAAGGGAGATATCACCCCGATCAGGGAAAGCGACCCAAGCCAACGCTTATTCAAATTACATCTGTTTCAAACAAAAAGAAAACAGTAATTCAGTTTGTGAAAGTACAATCATAAAATAAATTATCACTGTTAATTGTGAAAATACATATCAGATATAGCCGGGAAAATACATTTTGAGTCAAATGAAGAGGATGGATTTAGATAATGAAGCATTAAATGTAATGATTGATGATATGAAGACTCACGGTGTAAATTACCTATGGCATAATGTGAATTATTTAAGGACTGTCCTTGACTGCTTGATTGGAGAAGATGGTTCAGTTAGCTGAGCTGGTTTACTTGTTGGTCCTGGTAAACACTGGAAGTAGACGCCCAGGTCCTCATATGAGGCAAAATTGATGGTGTGTTTTTCTTCACAAGAGAATTTTGACTTTTGAAGATCCCCAGACTGCAGTGCATCTGGTTGCTGATCACAGGTCGTACTGTCAGAGACAACAGGCTGGGCTTAAGGCAGGATTCCCTCTTCACATGAACAATTTGACCTGACTGGAGCAAAGACATGACACTAACTAATTTTGGTACAATATCTGGATTTGATGGAGTCACATTGGATAACAAACTGTGGAAGAAGCTGCCCACAGGTAAGAGAGGAAATAAAAACCAGAGACACGTTTCGTGATTGCCTCCAACTCTTAAAAATAAATAAATAATATTCACACACATAATGAAACAGTTATTAATAATAAAAGAAATTGACAAGACCATTAAATGAAACTCTATCAAAATATTTTTGGTATATTCCAAACAACAAAATATCTTAGTGGATATGCAGAAGCTGATTCATTTGAACTCAGTTGTGTAATTTCTAGTTTCTGTTTTTTTCTGAATCCAAATGACAAGTACAATCAGTCATCCTTTTTGCAGTGTGGTTTATTAATTTGTGTATTTTAAGAGCTTTCAGTGAGCAAAATCTCTTTGAACTTGGCCTTACACAAGGGAATACATACAAGGATTAAAAAAAAAGAAAAGAAAATCATTCATGCATAAAATGTGTGAATAAACCTCATGACATTGGGTCTATCCAACTTCAGCTGGCAATAACAGTAAAATAAAAAAACAAGAATATTTACTAACATGAGTATAAAATCCCAACCAACATAATAAATTAATTAATATGTTCCTTCTATTGGTTTCATTGAGATATATGAACTATTTCTTATTATTTTATTTTTTTATGTTTGAACATGTTTTACTGTATTGTAAAGAAGATTCAACATAATTGAAAAATAAGCTATATTTTATGTACAAGATGAATGCAGGCGGTTGGTAGCAGATTGGGTCAAGTAGGCAGGGAGTTGTTTGTCCCCTTTCTTCCCTCTCAACCTAACCATGTGTGAAATGATGATTTATGTACATTTGAACAAACTGTTACCTGCAGTTTCTTTTTGCGTATGAAACCTTTAAAAGACAGGCTTCTGAAGAATTTGAAAAAGTGTTGTGGTCGCTGAAGTTTTTAGTTTTTTTCATACATTTTCTTTTTTTCCTTAAGTGGTAAGCATGCAGATGGATGAACTCTACTGTCACTGTCATATCTGTTCATCAGCCCCAATTGGACTAATCCAATTAACGGAAAGACGATCTTTCATCCTGTCATAAAAAAAATCCTGGCATGTCTGTGTACACAGAATTTAAATGAATGGATCACATCAGGGTCGATGCTTCAGTCTGACACTGAGTCAAATACTTTCTAAGCCTTTGTCTGACACTTACAGTTGTAGGATGCATGTTCAGAGTCCAAAGTGAAGGGGCTTAAAAGCACTAAAGCTCTCTGTGAGCCCTGCACTGCTGTGGATACAGTTATAGTGACATCATTGCCCCACAGAGTTGGCTCTCTATACACGCGTTGCTGTACAGCCTCTCTCTGTTTTTGTGTTTTATAAGCTATTTACATTAAGGAATACAAAAGTCTTTGTCCTCATTACTGTCAGCCATATTGTTTTGCAGAACCACAAACTTGCAGTGATTCGCCGTGTTCTTAGGTGGACAATCTATAATCTCATTTGTTAGTCTCAGCATTTGACCTTCTGTAAATCCAAAGCACACTTTATGTGGTTCCTCAGCCCTTCCTGCTCGCTCAGGACTCCCTGTGACGGGATGCGATCTGACCTCATGTTTGTGATTCTGCTCGGACGCCCTCAGGATCAGGGGTAAGGCAAGGCTCTGAACCTCTCCACTAATCGTGACATCATAGCGCCTGATGCCCTGAGTATTGGGAGTGATTTTGTGGAGTTTCAGTTTAGCACAGCATCCCCCCACCACCCAGTGCCTATTTCCAGCTCCACCTTTTTCCGTATAAAATCATATTTCCACTACAAAAACCCTTTCTTTGCTAATGTGAGATGACGGAAATGCTCTTTCCCAAAACAGCTATTAAATGAGAGTAATTAATTTCGTCCATCCTGTTCAACAGGTTCCTTTTAATTATGTCTCCTCTTTCAGTCAATTACATTTCACTTCCTTTCTTTAAAAATCACTGCTATTTTAGGATGAGTGCCATGCACCGAAGGGGTTGGGGGCTCATATCCATGTTCGATTGGTTCTCTCTCTTGTCCCAGTGGTTCTAGCACTCTAAGCATACACTGTCCTGTAGGGTACTGAACATGTGAGCAGTCATAAAGATAATGGGTATGTCAAGTTTAGGCCAGAGTGGGAAGAAGAATTATACCAGCTACATTAAATGATATGCTAAATAAAGACAGAATGGCCGCATTGAATTAAAGCTACATGCTTTAAGTAATTTGGACAGAATGTCTGACATGCCCTTGTGGATATTTGCTTGGCATGCTTAATGACAGTCATTCTAAATCATCTTAATGCTAAGTTACAATTTGTCTTTGTGAATGAGAGGACAGATGTCAAAAAGCATTTTGCCAACAGCTTTGTTGTACCCTGCTGGGTTAACATTTGTCATTGCTCTTGAAGGTGAAACATGGTTTGGACTGCAATAATAATAAAAAAAAAACGTATGATGACAAGAGTGAGTCTGAGGGCCGACAGATTGTTGTCTTTAAATGGGGAAAGTAATTTTAAGACTACCTAATCTTGTCTTGGTATTTCTGGATTATGATTCAAATATATTTCTGGCTGTAATTAACCAATAATCTCGTCACTAACAGCCTCTCTGCAGTGTAAAATTACTAAGCGCAAATGTTTTTAAAGTGTTGAAGATCTCGTTTCACGATGTTTAATTTAGCTGTGTTACACAAACACGGCAATGCTAGAAACACCAACAGCAGGATGCTAGGCAAGGCTAGGCTGTGTATAGGCTCACTGGGGACTCAACCTGCCATTAGCGGTGAGAACATCTGGTACAAGACAGAGAAGATCAGTGGAGCAGATATGTAAGGTTCATGTTCAGCATGACGGAGCCTCACTCGCAGGGCACTTTCAAACAAAGGGCCAAGACGAGCACGTGGCATTGAACTGCTTCAGGAATCATTTCTCATTGATTAGTTCAGGTTCAGACGAATGATGGGCCCAGTTTGGAGAAACATGTATTTGTTTTGACCTACTTTAAATCAGCAAACTTTATGAGAGCTTCCTGCCTTTCCAGATTGCATCTAGCCATGGGCTTCGGAAGCAGGATTAGATTTTACCCTACTTGACGGCGTTGCACTATTGTGCTTCAAAATGTTCTTTCAGCTTGGAGCAGGACTGTGCTTTGCAGGTGTTGCAACAGGGGTACAAACAAGATTTAACAAAAAAAAAAAGTGTGGAACAAGTTATTTTATCATAAAAGAGGCCTCTGTGGAAATAGTTCAGACACAATTACAAGCTGAAAGAAGCAGCACAATAATATCGTCCTTGCAGCAGCTGCTTCTGAAGAATTTAACATTTCCGAAGTTGTTGGTTTTGACCCACTTTAAAACAACTGTTGTTGCAAGCTTTGTGCTAAAGGAAAAAGGTATCAGCAATGTTATAATCCTCCTTTTAAATTTCGGCAAGGTCAATGTAGTTTCCAATATTAGAACCCACTCTAATATGGAAGTATTTATCCCATTTTTGTCCATTGCCTCTTCGGTCATTGATGCTGGGTCGACTTTCGGAAAGCTTTGCCAGGGAGTAGGTACAAACCTAATTCTCTCTAATTTCCCCTCTGTCATCCATGTGCATTGCAGGGAATCATCTTCTCTCCTAATTTTGTCCAAGTGATTATCCTGGTGATTTTTCACTTCGTTGCTGCTAATGTATGGCGGCTGATGATTAGAGTGTGATTAGAGGGAAAGGTGAAATAGCATGTCTAATACGGTGCAGGAGATAATTGAAGGGTAGTGAGCGCAGACATTAGCCAAGTTTGAAAATGCTGTTCCAGGGAGAGAGTCCCTGAACAGTTGGGGCTGACGTTTGGAAGGGCATGGCTGCTCTTAGGAAAAAGAGGTTTTGTATGGCACGCTGCTATCAAGGACTCAAATGAGGAACTTTTATCCATTTAAATGACAAAGAACTGGTTGCACAATGAATCTGATTGCACATTTTATCAGTCCCTACTTTGCTGATTTGAAATAGATCTGGTCTGATATACTCTCTCAAAGATAAAAGGGAAAGGAAAGGCAAGGAGAAGAGTCTGATTAGTAAAAAAAGAAAAGGGAATAGTTGGACCACAGCATTAGATCCCATCCATGTTTGGATGGGATCTATCCAAACATGGATCCCATCTATGTTTGCTATTTGCTATTTGAAAGCATATAGATATCTGGTGTGCAACCAGTAGCGTAATTACAGCTGGAAATCTTACAGACGAAAGTCATCATGGAGCATTGTTTTAAAGGGTCTGGGTGTCATAGTTGGTTGTTAACTTCCCCTCCACGTCCCTCCCTCTCCGTCTTGCTTAGCCATGCCTCTTAGTGCCAGCTGTCAGTGCTCACGGGGCTGCTGAGCGGATGTGAGCCGATGTTCGACGGAGAAAATTTAGAAGTGTTCGCTTGATTGAAACAGCATTTCCCCTCCCTCTGGTACCATTCCAAACATATTGCTCTGCTTTTAGAAAGGAGCCCACATCCACAGCTCTAAAACGGTCAAAATAAAAGGCCATAGGACTTTAAATCAAGACACGCAGAAGACTACGACGAGAGCGCTTCACTTTGTACCTGCCTGGTGTCAGTGACAGGAAAGCTACAAGCAAAATGAAATGGTCATATCTAATTTAGATCTAGTCTTTTTAAACTTTCCACAGACTGTATGGTTATATGAAGTATATTTGAATAGATCAGGAAGCATGTTAATAATGGAATTTACATTAAATTTGACAGAGCAAATGTGCACGAAAAATCAGCAACCCTTCGCCTTCAACAGAAAATTGAGTTTCACTTGAGGGAAATGTTTGTTTTCAACTATCAAGGAACAAGAGCCAGTTATTCTTGATCTGGAGCTCTGCAGCCGATTCAGAGTGCTAAATGGCTGAGTTGATTCTGCTGGCAGTTTCAGTAGCTGTCACCTCACTCCTCCTCCCACTCTTTGTCTCTCATGACCAAGCAATTTGCACATCTGTCATTGTGGAACCGTGTTCTTTTCGAGCTTCACAATTGAAACTCCTTGTTGCAATACAAAAGGGCAAGAAAAAAAAGACACATTTAGTCCATCTTGCTTGGTCTTTACAGTGGATTGTCGCTTAAACACAAAGGCGAGTGAGAAGCCTTGAACATCTGCATCCTGTCCAGCACAGACATTAGGAAGTTCGGTCTTCTTTTCTCTCTTCAATCTTTTTTCTTTTTTCTTACAGTCTGTTCAGAGCTGTCAGAGAACAGTGACTTATACGTCATGAAGAGCGAGATATCCAGTGGCTGATACCTTAACATCCAAAAGTAATAGAATTATTGTATACAGGGGCAGATGCATGTTTTCCCTTCCCCCCATTTTTGCCCCCTTTTTATTATGACGTCAAGTTTTTTGTTTTTCTTTAACAACAGCAAAAGTTAACAAATCCTTATTTCTAGTCTACTTTACTATTCTACAAACTGGTACTTAATCAGCATCCAGAGCAAAGGATAAGTCCCTATACTACGATTCCATGTCTGTTTATACATTATTTCCATTTTCTTTTACTGGTACTTACAGTAGGCCACTGGATATTGATTTAATGATTTTTATATTTTTTATTTTTATTTTTTTTGACTACGAGTAAGTTGTAATACTTGCAGCTACAAGGTATGAGTTTTTAAATATATATTTATATATTTATATATTTATATTTTTAAAAAGCATTTAGTCCTTTGGTCCCTATTTCCTAAGGAATGATGCATGTAAATTATCCTGGATTCTCCCCTTCCCTTCTTCTTTTTCTTCTTCTCCTTCTTATTTTCTTCTTTGATCCAGAGCTTGCCCTGTCACAGAGCACAACACCTGTGTAGGCACAAAAACCAAAATGGCAGCAGGCTGGTGTGTGTTTTTTGTGTGTACGTGTGTGTGTGCACACACACTTGTGTTTGCTTCAGTACTTGAGTTGGCAATTGCACGTATTTATACATGTACAAAGTGGATTTTTCTTTTACATTTTAAATGTAAATCTTTAAATGTATATGTCTGCTCTATTATGCGTGCGTGTGTGTGTGTGTATCCTGTGTCAGTATGCATGCCTTGAGCATAATGAATCTATAAAGTTTTTTTTCCCCACCATGTCTAAAAAACAGCAGCAAAGAGTTGGTCTCTGCAAAAAATCTTCTCCACAGATGCCAAAGCAAAACAGGGAAAAAAGAGGCAATTGCGAAGGAAAAAAAAATAATCTCGGATTCTTCTCTGTCACCCAATCTTTCAGTGGGTCTTTCAGCAGGATCAAGGGACCACCCTTCCTTCATGATATGTAGCAGAGCAAAAAGTCTTTGTACTTTTACTGCACTTGTGGAAATAAGGTGTTGTGGCCCTTCATCCTGCAGCAGAGAAAACAGACAAAAAGAGACAAGAATAAGGACAGGAAATTCAGTGAGGCTCTGGCAAACATGCTTTGGTTGCTGGTCGTTGGTTATCACACAGATTGACAGGCGCAGCCAACAGGATTAGAAGCAGACATGGAAGAAAAAATAAATAAAGAGGGCTGTGTCAATTAAAACCAAAAATGGACTAGTGGACTAGAGATGTGGTGTGTTTTAAACACGGTGAACATACATTTAAACAGTGACAGAACGATTTATAACTGATTGCATTGCAGTGCATAACAAAGAAATACAGCTGAATGTTCTCTGAGATACTGCAGTCATTCACTTTGTTGTTACTTCATTAGAATATCCTCAAAATATATAAAAAAAGATTCACAAGGAGAACAATATGGTGTTTCTACCATTGATCATGACAGAAGAACTAATGGATGAACAAGTTTTCTGTTACCCGCTGATTAGATGGCCATTAAAAAAATAGCATCTGCTTTCTTTTTGTTATCTAAAATTTCTGCCCAGTCACTGAGTGTATCCCTGTCAGTTGGCGTCAGAAAAAATAATAAATAAAAAAAATTACAAATCAGGTTTCCAGGCCGTCATCCTTAATAAGCTATGAACTGTGATTTTGGTGACTATAGACTAGAAAGTGGCAGCAAATCAGCCTCTGGGAGTGAACATGAAAGGGTCTGATTTTCATGGAACACACACTGAGGCGGGCGGCTCGGTGGCGCAGTGGTAAGTGCTGTTGCCTCACAGCGACAGCGAGATGGTTGCGGGTTCGTCTCCGGCTCGTGGCCATTCTGTGAGGAGTTTGCATGTTCTCCCCGTGTCTGCGTGGGTTCTCTCCGGGTTCTCCAGGTTCCTCCCACCACCAAAGACGTGCAGCTTAGGCTGATTGGTGACACTGAATTGTCCGTAGGTGTGGGTGTGTGTGTGGCTGGTTGTATGTCTCTGTGTTGCCCTGCGATGAACTGGCAGCTTGTCCAGGGTGTCCCCTGCTTCTCGCCCATTGACTGCTGGGATTGGCTCCAGCTTGGCCCACGACCCGATAACGGATTAAGCGGTTGGGACAATGAATGACACACTGAGGCGCTCTTTGTTTTTTCCTACCGCTCCATTTGTGTAAATGAGCTTGTTACCATTTCTTAATAAATATGCTTTTTAGAGGGAGCGGAGAGTCCAACTTATTTGTGTTCCAAAGACAGGCCAGCCATTCGCAACATAACGGAATAAGAGTTGCGATAACGGGGGCCCTTTTTCTTATGAACTACCATTGATTCACAACATACACAAATGAAACACAGTGGCTTTAAAATGTATGTATATTTTCTGTAAGGAAAATAGCTTATTTAACAACTATCACAGTCATTACACCCTAACTTTGCCAGATACTCATTCATATATTTGTTTACTGTATACACTACGGGAAGGCAGATTTCCTGCAGGGTTCTGAAAGAATGGGGCAGGACCAGTTTGATGACAATAACTGAGTATGTTGCTTTTTTATTAAGCAGACCAACAACAAACAAATAACTGATAAATAAGAGTGTAATGCCTGCCTCACTTTCAAGGACCAAAAACGCCTTTATGACATAGCTCTAATAGAAAAACACCAGGCAGCAGCAAATACTCATTCCAGGTATTTGTATTTTCGGCACCCTGCTCATACCTCTGTGTACAGTACAGCTGTATGCTGGACAGATTTTGGCCATATGCGTCTGTAGTCTACAATCAAGGTGGAATTGGTTTGTACTGTCAAAACGAAATAAATTGATTCTCGTGTCAGGTAAACAAAAAAAATCTTGCAGAAGGGCTCCCTGTGCAGATGGAATCAAGGGTGTGCTCCCCGTGTATGGTGAAAATTTAATTGGCTGCACAAACAGTGTCAGCTTGGCCATCGCTTTGCAAAACTGCTGTCGATTGGCAGGAGGATAGGGTCCTAGAAACAAATATTCAGACTTTGATTAAAAAGTGTCTGGAGAAAAACAAATGATAATGTGAATAGAGAAATAGAAAACACAGTACATCCATACACATTAACCCCACGAGAGAGGGCGAGCGAGAGAGAGACATCACACAGGGCACACAGTACAATAGCACAAAGGGTTAAAGGCCACTTCCACTTATTAACAATGCACCAGTGAGCACGTCGGTTACATTATGTACAAAAGTAGCCAAGAATGGCATTATTTCAATACACTTCACAAACTGCAATATAAGTGTGTATAAATAAGGCGGACAGATATTTTAGAGATTAATCAACGCCATGTCATGCAACGCAGTCACAGTCCCACCACATGACGTCATCCAAAAGAAAATGACACCATGGGATCAACTTACAGTTGTAGGAACCTGGTCCCATGACAGGTGAAGTAGCAGAGACAGGCCACCTCACACTGTGATTGGCCATGTCGGGTTGCCAGGTGGTTGAGGTACAAAAGAAGGAAAGAAACAGTGGGATTTTCTTTTTCTTAAGTCAGAATTCAAAGCACCGTTTTGTTTTGTTTTTCTTTCATATTTGGACCCTCAATTATTCTGTCTAACAAATGAAAAGCATGAATTATGCTCTTTACAGTCCAAACAAGTTGGTGAATTTTAAAACAGAAACTAGATAATAAATATTCTCAAACACGGCACAAAGAATCCTCTTCTTGTCTCAGGCTGGTGACATTTGCAGGTTAAAAGGTTGATTTTTTTTTTTTTTTCTTTTTATTCCCAAAGAAAACCCTTAATGCACAAATGCATATTTCAGGAACTTGTCCTGCCCACAGTAATTGGATTTGCCTTGCATTGTTGGCTATGAGGGTAGCAATACACTGAATGCATCAGCATTTTTGGATTAAGTTTATCTTTAAGACACAGAACGCAATTTCAGAGTACCACGGCTCCAGAGACCAGCAGAGAAGAATGCTGTCTGATCACGATTCATTCAACTTCAAAGAAAACTTGTCTCTATTCTAAAAACGCAGAGTCTTCATCCAAAGAGCACATACAAAGAAAATCATTCAAGTTTCATTTCTGTCTATTCAGACAATAGAAAGAAATAATAGTTTTTCCCCCTACATGCCTGCCTTCAAGAATTTTATGTTGGAGCTATATTAATTAGCCATACCATAAAAAACACCATTAATAAAGTTGGAGATTATACATTCTGATATTGTTCTGAATTGTTAATTATCATATTTTAGTATGATCCCCGTATTTCTTAAACAACCTTTATACATATGATCCGTTGTGCTTTTTAGGGGTCTATAAATAATACGCTGGCTTCAAAAGCCTCAATGTAACATTTTGTTTTCCGGGAATGATTTTATTGTTTAATGGGGTTGAACACAACAACGGCTAGATTCAGACCAAAGATGGAAGACCACATAGTAGCGCACACACACCTACTTTCATCTAATGATGAAATGACGAAATGCTGTTGTAGGAAATGTCTACACTTGGAGACATTCTGAGAATGACTGTGACACCCCAACCTCCCCTTTTAAAGGGGGTCTTCTTTGAAGGCCTCTCTTCATTTACCAGGATGCAGATCTCTTCAGACATTATCAAGCAAAGGATACAAGGAACATCTATCAATTCTATTGCAACCGGCTTTTAAGGAGTCCAATTTATAAACAAACAAGTATGAAACAGAAAAACCAAACAAAAAAACAAAAAAACCAACAAGTGGCATTACTGCGATTTCATTTCTGGAGGAATACAATCCGGGATTATGTTATTCTAATGAAAAGTTGCCTCGCCAATTGGGCAAAGAAAGCGTGCATCTTGAATATTTTGCATTGCCAGCTACACTTTGTAACAGATGGGTGATGATTCTTTGAATCAAACCTGACACTGTGAAATTAGTAGTTATTGAAGCATCGTGCCACTTTAAATACAATGTATTTTTATTATTTTGTGTGAAAGCCGTGACTTTTTCAAGATTAAAATAAGGAAGGGGCAGCTTTTTATCATGAGTACAACAGGTAACACATTTTAAGATTTGGTATTTGCTGACTCGTCTCCGACCTGCCATTCTTGCCCTCTCTCTCTCTCTCTCTCTCGCTCTCTCAACCCAGCCGGCCAGACAGATGGCCGTCCACCACGAGCCTAGGTTCTGTCAAAGGTTTCTGCCCGTTAAAGGGAAGTTTTTCCTTGCCTCCATTGCTCTTGTGGGTCAAGTTGGGTTCTGTGTTTCCCTGCAGGTCTTTCCCTGCTAATCCTGTAATTGACTTGAGATGACTTTATGTTGTGATCTGGCGCTATATAAATAAACCTGAATTGAATTGAATTGAATTGCTAAAGTTTAAGTTCATATTCAACATAATACTAAATGTACCATGTGGTAGCAAAATAAATGTAGCCCGAGTACATGAACTATTTTGATGAATATGAAAAATATTGATAGAATATGAAAAATGGAAAAACTCTAACTCCTTTAGTTTAAAACAAATTGGTGAATTAATACCCTCAACAATCAGAATGATTTAATTGATTGAATCTCTGCATTTATAGAAAGAAACTGGATCAGATGAGGACCGCTCCGATAACGGTCAGCTGGTCTGCTCAGGATAAATTAGTTCGCCTCAGATTAGAGGCGAGATAAATACCACACAGAGTTCTAGTAGCAGACACATCTCGACATCAACTGTTCAGACCTCTATGGTCAAATAACTGCTAAGAAATGACTACTAAGGAAAATCTACAAGCAGAAGAGATTTATTTGGGCCAAGAAACACGAGAAATGTACGTCAGTGGAAATCTGGTTTGATTTGGTCTGATTACTCCAAAGTTGAGTCATTTGGTTCCGCCCATTGTGTCTTTGTTCAGCACCTCTGGGATCTCCTCTAAAACTATTGGAGAACCGTTCCAGGTGACTACCTCATAAAGCTCATCGAGAGAAGGCCATGAGTGTGCAATGCAGCCATCAAAGCAGAAGGTGGCTATTTTGACAAATATAAAATATAAAACATGTTTTGTTATTTCACTTTTTTGTTTAGAATCTATAATGTAAACAACCATGAAAATAAAGCATTAATAAGAAGAGATATACCTCTGACACACACACACACACACACACACACACTCATCTGTGGGTGATACTATACCTGGGAATGGACTGTAGATGAGTCAGTAAGGTCGGTTGGCATCCTTTGGCCGCTTTAGCTGCACCTTCAGCCTCTTCATTCCTATCTGGAAGCCATTCATGGCCTGGATAGCGGCTTGAGCACTGGACGGGTTATCAAAACTCACAAATCCTGAGACAATAGGCCAAAATGAGAAGGATGGGGTGGATAAAAATGGGAAAATGAAATATGAGCAACACACGAGGAGAGTAGAATGGGCAGATATGAGAAATAAAGGTTTGAGGGAGATGGAATACACAGAAAAATTGGGAAAATGAAAGAGAATGACGGGAGAAAAGAACTATTTTTAATACTCAACAATGACACAACAATAGGCCATTGTTTTCCCCTTTTCAGCAGATTAATTGAAAATATTTGACTTGAAGAGATTACATACAATACCACAAAGGCTAATAGCACAGATGTTACAAATCAAACGAAGAAGAGCTATTAGAAACTGTGAGTGTGAGGAACAAGAAAGAAGAAAACGTGAAAAGGTGAGAGAAAAAGAGTCTCGTGTTCTGTGTGAATTTTCCGATCAAACAGTGGTGGCTAAAAGTTTTTAGCCACATCAGAATGGCAGGGCTGCACGCATGCGAGTAGTTTCTTGTATGTGTTTGACTGAGCATGTATCTGAGTAAACATTACAGTGTATGGGGGTTGCAGCGAGCTAGGAGCAAGGTGTGTAGGACGGAGGTGCCTGCTACTCTGAGTTATCACCTGGGTGTCGAGGCGGAATGAGCCCACAGCTTTCCACACTGGGACCCCTTGCCCGCTCTTATCAGACACCTCTGTGATTGACGGCCCGAATTTTCCGCCTGCCAACTGATTTGATCAGACCGCTATGGGTCCAATTTAATTTGGGGGGAGAGGGCAGGCTTTTGTCAGTGCGGGTGAGATAAGGCTGCTGCTTTTACAAACCCTTTAAACAAACTGAGCAGGGAAGGGCTGTCAGTTGGCAGTGATTCCCGTTACAATCCCCCCCCCCCCCCCCCCCACACACACACATGCATATACTATCCCTGACTTTAACAAATCTCCATACATCACATTTACATCCACATGTCAAAATAGGTGATAGGATGCTGGGGGGGTCAAAGTATAGGACAGGACAGAGACAGCTTTGCCCTAAGTGTTAGAATTCTTAAACATTAAAATCAATAAAAAATGAAGTAGAAAAGCACTGGGAGAGCGCAAGCCCCTGCCAAGGCACAATTATAAACATGTATATATAAATAATCATGAACAAACATTAGAAATTGTTCTTGGTATCTTTATACACCAACCATGAAAAGTAAGTGAATCAGGGTTGATGTGTATTTTTAACAGATTTTTTAATCTATACATTGGGTTTTCAATGTAAAAAATAAATAAATAAATCCTGACCTCATTCTGCATCAGATCCAGAAGACATTTTGCATGATATTGTTTTTAACACACTAAACACTTCACATTTATTATTTATGTACAAAACAAATAAACAGAACCTTGTGGAACCCCATACTTTACATCCAGTAATTCTGATTTTACCTGATTAATTTGTACATACTGTTTTCTATTATTCAATAAATAACTCCTTACCCGATCTCTTGTGAGATTTGTTATCATATTCTATTTCATATAAATTGCATGTTTTTATGTATTTTTCCTTCACATCTACAGATCAGCATTTTTTCTCCTTATATTAGGTGGGTGTGTGTCATCCCATTCTCTGAAGACCTTTTCAAATTTCTTTTTTTTAATAAATCCAGCTAATTCCACTTTAAAAGGTAAGCTTTGATCACTTCAAAAAGTCAATATTGAGTGACTAATTGCAGGGGATTAAGACTAATGCTGTATCCATAGAGTCCCACAATGCATTAAGCACGGCCTTATATCTCTTCGACACCTAATGTCTATATAGTGCTCACATGTGCCTTATGTATCTTCCATTACTTCTAAATACACTATGATAAGTATGGCAGCCTTTCTGTCATCATGTTTAATTGTTTTCAGTTGAAATATAACCTGAATTGTTTAATATCATATTGTTACATCTACATTTCAGCACAATGCAAATGCATATATTAAACCAAACACGTATATATACACGGTATATACTGACAGAGATATATTACTCAAAAGCCTACACCCAATCCTGGTCTGAACAGACGTCCTGTTTAACATGCTTTGAGACCTCCTACAGTGACCTTTTCATCCTATTCAAATGTTAAGCCTTCTGTGTCAACATTCATCTCGAAGAGTGATGTCTGCTTATCTCCTCTCGAAATCCCAAAATGCACTGTTCCCATCATGCAGCATTGACAATAAGCCACGTATCTAAAAGTAAAATAAGTTTGCTGGTTTCTATTGAAACTAACGGTAATCTGCAGAGGTGAGCAATTTGGTCGAAGTACATAATTGTATTATAAGTTAGAAGCCATAATGTGCAATTTTCAAAACTAAACTATAGTAGCTAGGTTAACCTTTATACCATTAAAATGTCAAGTCTGTATTTGGTGTATTAATGATTAATTTATGACAGTTTTGATGTGAAATTGCAGTTTGTAGATTCTGATTATAATGTTTGTGCTATTCAAATTTCAGTGAGACATTAAAACGTCTGTTGGCTAAATGCTGTGTGCAGAATGGATTGCTTCATGTTGCAGATATGACTAATTGAGTTGGCTTTCTCAATTTGTTGTTTGGATATATAGTTGTGTCTGTCATCACAGTGATATAACTGGGAGAAATAAGTGCATTTTCACACCAGTTACTGCAAGGCCAAATTTTCACAATGAAATATACTTCAATCAATCCAACCTTCCAATCTGTATACTACTCTATGTATAAATATGCATCGATCTACACATGTACATGAGTATCCAGTAAACTGCTTGTGTTTTTTAAGATGAAGTGTTCCAAGATCTGAGTGGCCTCATAAGTTACCCCCCTAATGTGCATCATCTTCTGCCTAATTTATCGCTGTCTTACAAAGGTGCCCATGGGCCTTGGCGGCAAAAGGACAGAGAAATGAAGAGAGAGAATAGAAATCACACAACATAATCATGGGTTCAATTGTTGTTCTTCTGCTAAGATCTTAATTACCAGCTTTGGAAAATAAGCTGGTGAGGCTGATGAGGTCACTGCCCCTTTGTCCTTCCCCCTTGTTGACTGACGAATAGTGATAGCAAGAGACACATGTTTAGATGAGAACACACAAAGGCTCGAGAGAACAAGAGAGATGGTGCTGAGATGGACGGAATGGAGACAGACAAGGGAATGGAAGAAGAGACAGTCTTATAGATATGGCATGATGAAGAGAACCTGAAAGAAAGCCAATGCTGCGAGTCTCTGTCTCTCTCTCTGCCTGTCTGTCTGTCTCGTGGGGTTTGCTGTCCAACTGAATCAACAGCAAGCTCCACACCGGTCTATTATTATCTCTTTAAGCCCGTGGATTCCACCTGCACCGCCTCCACCCCGATGAACTGGTTTGCTGCGTGGGAGGTGAGAGAACGGGAGGGGGGGGTGTGGCGGGATGCTGCTGGGTTGCCCGGCTGGATGACTGGTACACTGCTTCTCTTGTGGGAGAAGGAGGCTGAGAATAGCAGAAAAGAGGAGATGCATACTGATTCTATTTGGAATGGTGTGATAGAGAGGGCGATGAATAGATGTGTGGAGAAAATGTCAATTGTAGATGACGAGATGTTTGGACAGAACGCTAAGAGTTTCAAGTTGGCTTTGGCCTGTGTGATTTTTTAGGCAATTACAATATATTGTTTAGCACCACCATCTTGTTAGACATGAGCATGTTCAGCCATAAAGCATGCCTTCTTGGCTCTGGTCATTTCAAATGAATGTTCTTCTTCTTCCCTTTGCCATAACGTTTTGACTCACCAAAACATTTGCTCTGATTGGTTGCTCGGTCCACAAAAACTTTGGCAGAGATGACATTGCCAAAAGGCAGGAACATTTGCATGAGCTCTGCATCTCCAAACTCCTGGGGCAGGTGATAAATAAACAGGTTGCAACCTTCTGGTCCTGGTGATGAGAGACAACAGGGTGGGGGTTACATGGCAGCATAAACATCAGATTCCCAGAGAGACAGAGACTGAGCATAATCGCATTGAAAAATGACTCAATAAAGACAATAGGGCAATAAATCCCAAAGGCATAAAAATGCAGTTATGATTATGTCACCTATAGAACTATTATTAGTTGAATTAAACCTGTTTATTGTGGCATGTGTGAAAAAGACACGCTCATTAGTGGATTGAATCCTCCCTTAAAAGCTAATTTGCATAATACTTGTCTTGATAGGCGGAACGTTAAAAACTTATATTACAGTTAAGTATGACTATTGTCCGAGAAAATGCAAATAGCCACAGAGAAGCAGCAATAAATAGAATGTGAGAGAGGCAGTGTTCAAGGCAAAACTGTTTCTTTGTAGACGTTACGAGTTAGAATTAAGGGTTTGTAGTTGCACCTCTGACCTGGTAGTGACGGGGCAAGTCAGCGGTAGGACATGACAGGGGTGTGACATTTTGATGACGTATTATGGGTGCAATTCACCAGCGAATGAATTGAAATGCTCCGAGTAGCAGTTGAAGGAAAAAAAAAAATGCCTTCAAATGTTCAGTCCCCTGAGGACAAGATAAGACCAGCAACACTGGAGCAGTGTGACGTGACCATTGTTTTGTTCAGTCTAAACAAACAAAGTCAGAAAAAATGCATTCATATAAAGGGTGATAGAAAATGGGAAAGTAGGAGAAAAAGGGCAAGATAGACAGGAGGAGGAGGCAAAGCATAAGCCAAGTCTTTGTCCCAATTACTGTGACAGTCCTCCTGACAGCAGAACTGTCACCCAATCTCTCTCCATCGCACCACACTCAACCACCAGCTATTGTACAGGCCAATCTGGGTAAAGAGAGGAATGAACTTGAGAGAGGCAGAGCAAACTACTCATATACAGATAGTAAGAGAGAGAGAGAGATGTGATGGTCTCTGGAGCTAGCTTTCCAGTTAGACTCCTCTCCTGTCTCATTGCTCAGGGCGATAGCGTGAAGCGATGAGGCCGAGGCTGATGAGAAGGTTGATAAGAGGGCTGCAGATGTGACTGGCTGTAGTGCTGCTCTGCCTTACTGACACACAAACACACACACACATGCATGCACACACACAAAGACTGAGAGGTAATTTTAAGAGTTATGTGTGTGTATATACTGTATAACAATGCAAGATGACACATCTGTAGAAGCATGTTTGTATGCCATTCTTATGTTGTCCCTTAAGGTAAAGTGAGAAAGCTACTTATATATGAGAATAAGTTTGTGTCTGTACAGTACATTATTCAAACTATTTTTAAAAAGTTTCAAAAATACATTTACTTTCCATCCAAGCAATGTTTGAAACACTCCCTCTCACAGGATTGGATGTTTGTACCGCTCTATTCTGTCTCAAATGATCACATAGCTGAACAGGTGAGACTGACGAGTGATCAAAAAGAGTGATTTACGCTAACTGTATAGTATCCTATACTTTATTGCATCCGATGGTGAATGATACACTAGAAACAGTACTAAATGACTATGCATGCAGCTAATTAATCTGATGAATATTTATAACCACTTAAACACATTGTAATGGACTGATTCAGCAGTCCAACACTACGAGTTTGAATTAGTGCAGTTTTTGAATAATGACAGAGAAACTTTCCATCTCACTGCTAATGTTCTTCTCTTTAAATGGGGAGCCTTTTTCTTACATTTTCCCCAGCCGGATCCTTCCCTCCCTCGCTAATTCAAAGCAGTGCAGCTACATTAGAATGGGAACATGGCAATTATCACCTTTTATCTTGGGTGGGCGCTTGCTCTTTCTTACCTTCCCTCTGTTGCTGGGGAATGATGGTTGGTTGCTGGGGGAACGCTTGGCTGATTGGCGCATAGGCGGCAGGGTAGGCTGCTGTTGCAAACAGAGAACTAGAGTGGAATTTCTCACATCTCCATTTTCATATTTAACAGAACCAGACTCAAATACTTGTCCAGTTCTTCATTTTCTTCCTTCAGACATTGTAGAAATACAATGCATTATGAGTGTGAGCCTGGGCTTGCTTGACTGTGGATTAGCAACCAATGAATATAGTGAAAGGGGAGAGCCAGACAAACAAAGAAAGAGAGGGAGACTTAAATCATGTTCATGAGAGCTGATGTCATCCAGAAAGCAGTGGTTATGAGGGGGCTATGCCATCTCTCTTGTAGGAGGCTACGGCAAGTTCAGATCCTCAGCTCTTTAGGATTTTTCTTTTTTCCTTTTTGAGTGTATAATCGACTCAACTCAAAATCCCTTTGCAATCCTAATGTAAAGCAGCCTAATCCGGGAGGAAATTGGCTGGTCCGGCTATCTCAACCTGTAATAGTGCCTACTCATGTGACAAACAGAAAGAGAGAAGGGAGAGGCAAAGGGACAGATGGAGGAAGTGAGAGAGTGGAGGAGATAAGAGAGACGGATTACCTGCGTAGTGTTGGACACCAGCGTAAGCCTGTTGGAGAGGGTCGGTCACCGTTGGACTCTGTGCTGCAGAGAGAAAGAAAGCGAAAGAGGTGGCAGACAGTAAGACAAAGAAAGGATGGGGAATGGTCAAGACGAATGCAAAGAAAGATACAGAGAAAGTGTTAAAAAAAGAGAGAGAGAAGTTGGCTGAGCTGCAGAGTGTCATCAGGGTATAAGATTATAGTTGGAGAAATTTAGCTCGTTTCTTCAAAATGTCTGTTTGCCCCAGATGTTTGTATCAAATATTAACAACATGCCAAACAAAGCACTTTGTAGTTCATTAGAACTGCAGCTGCCTTTTGCATAATGTAGAAACGGGAAATATGCATCCGTCAATTCTTCAAGAATCGGCCAGAAGCCGAGGAAGGGCTGAGACACACACAATTACCCATAATGGACTGATGGATAAACTGATGGATTCGGCATGATACTATGGCTGGCTGCTATGAAATATGCCAAAGTCACTGTTGACCCTCAGAAAAACATGCAGTGGAGAGAAAATGGCTCTTTACAGCTTTCAAGCAGCACCATGTAATGCGTCAGAGCTGAAATGTTGAGCTTCTATTTCGGTGATCAGATAATGTTATTTTCAGAGGAATAAAAGCATGATAAAGCAATGTAAACCCTCCCGACTTAAGGTTAAATGTACCCAATTACCTCACCGACCACCAAGTACACCGTTACCTCTGCTTTTGCTGCTTAATATTTACTAGTACATTATCCAAGCCTTCTACTACCATCCCCATATTTTATGTTGTCAAAACTTAGGAGTAATCACTGTCCTTGTGTACTTTTCTTTTTTTTTTTTTTTTTTTTTTACAAAAAAGATACACAGAGCACAGAATTATGAGGGCACTTGCATATGCACTGTTTGAAATTGATTCATCTATTTTCAAATGGGATATTAACCTTTAGAGGTGCACGTCATGTTGAATAATGATGGGCTCACCTGGATAAGGATGAATTCCATTGGTGTAAATGGGCTCAGAGGTGTGTTGACCATTGCTTTGAGGTGGAAGGGCACTGAATCCATTGACACCGATGGGGGCAGCTATGCTGGGGACAGCTGTGGCAGAGATACCTGGCGGTGTGCTGGTGCCTGTAAATACAGAGTGATATGGAGACATTAGGGTGCATGTGTCACATGCACACTCAAAATAGAGGTAAATAAGAATATTTGGAACCCTACAGATGTAGTACAATACAACAGGCACATAATGAGCTAACAATGACGCACAATGGAGGCTAGTTTAGTGCAAATTGTGCAATTTAGTTAGAAGTAAGAGTACAGTTATTAAACGAAGAGCCAAGGTAGCATGCTTGGCGCATTGGAAATATCCATCCAAAATTAACATAACATCATAACGCATGTTTGAAGGTCCAAAAAGCAGCGATATGAAATTGACTTACAAGAAACTGTACCAAAACCTTCAATATATAATGGCTACATGGAGCTGTGGCTCTTTCACTAACTGCCCTTCCTCCTTGTAACATAGCCTGTCACCTTCTCCATGCCCTTTTGCACTGATGGACATTTATTATTTGTATAATACAAGTGAAAGACATTTAAATCATGTGGGATTATATTTGATAGGGATTACCTGGTACATGTTGGATTTGTGGATTTACAAATGCCAGGTGTAGCATCAAGCCACTTTATTTAGTACATTTGCAATGACCCTGTCCATGTGACAATGGGCAAAAAAGATGGTTCAGACCTAGGTCCAGGATTATCACAAACACATCTTTACTCTTATATTGCACAAGCCAAGGACTCTGCATCCAAAGTCAATGAATTGGCGGTGTTCCTAGAAAACACACACCGTCACAAAGACACGGAGGGAGAGAGCAACAGAATGAGTGGGAACTATAATGTGGCTGCCAATAAGTGTCAAGACATTCTATATGTCTTCAAACATTACTCCATCACAATAATATGACTCTGCTTCCCTTAATTCTGTACTGACAATGAATGCTTCTTTGAAAATGGGGCCAGCATCTTAAAAAAACATATCAAGGGTAAAAGCAGAGAGGCCTTGAATGAATGTATTACTACTGCATATAATTTTTGCTAATGATGAAAATGTTTCAAGGCAATGGAGATAGGCCTTGCATGTGTGTGTGTGTGTGCACACGCGTGTGTCTGAATGCACTCTGTTATTATGAAGTGCTTATTAGCATATACCTGAGGATGGTGTCATGGGAGTCGCCACCAGGCCGTTGACATTGAAAGCTGCCATTTGCTGCATTTGCGCGGCAGCAATGGCTGCCATGGGGTTCAGGTAGGACCCTTGTGTTGCTGCCATCAGGGCTGCTTGCTGTTGCATCATCTGCTGTTGGATTAAAGAGCAACGGGGAGAGGCAAATGGCGAGATGGATTGAGGATAAGACAGACGGGAAAGGAGGTTGAAATAGCCGCAGGACCAGAGCATGTTTACTCTCACTTCTCTGTTTGTTTGGCCCATGCCTAGTTTTTGAACAGGGTGGTCTGTGTTACCCTGCAGCCTTGTTTCCCAGCTACTTTATGCCACGTTTCCCTGGTGTTCTTTATACTGACACAATATAGAGGGTACGAGATTAGTTTAGCAAACCTTGTGAGACAAAAAAAAAGTGGATTTCGTGGTAGAGTTAATGACGCGACTGTGCATGAGTGGACGATTTCTCAGGGTGACTTGTTACAGTAGTGTGTAAAAGTAGCTTCTAACTTGTGCTGTTATGGTCACCATGAAAAAAGGGGTGGGGTGTAAAGGTTGTCAGTAATCTGGGTTAGGATTAAGTGTAAATTCACAGACCATATTAGATAATGTTGATTATAATGAAATGTTGAAAATAATGTTTACAGTTTACATTGTACATTTTTTAAATTAAAACCAGGCTGAGCCAACATGATGATCAGTGTCACTGGACACATGACAAATGCATAAAAAGACGTAGAGTATAAGTAGTACTGCAACATTTACGATAAAAATAAATGTCTAGATTGTAACAGCTATTTCGTAGCATGAATGGCGGAACGGGTAATTCGCCGGGACAGGAACATGCAGAGTTGTAGAGATCAAGAGACCAACACCGCAAATCACAACAGATTAATTAATTAATTTTTAAAGCTCACCGTCTCCTCCACCGCCGGGCTGAGACTTACAGCATGAGAGTAGGCGCCATAGGCCCCAAACTGGATGGTCATTGGACTGAATATGCCGAGTTGGCCTGCCATCTGGTGCATCCTGCGCAGGGTCCTCTCCTTATCAGTGTCTGCAAACTTCACCACCAGACTGGATGATGCACCCTAGACAGAAAATCACTTACAAGATTAGAAAAATAATATATAATAATACAAAATAAAAGTGAAACTGCTCATCCCATCATTACTGGTGTCCTGTCAGACACCCACGGTTACAGTTTTGCGCACAAACAAAAACCTTACGTTGTAATTTTGCAGGCTGTTTCCAGGAGACTGCAAACTTTTGATAACAGGCTCCATTGTGGAATCTTTTGAAAACCACACCATACCGTTGTCATGTAGTTGGCCTAACTGCAAATCCATTTAAAATGAAGCTAACACAAGTTACACATGTTAAATGGTTCTTTTCACCCTCATGGACATACTCAGATGGCAAACAGCCTATCATGGAATGCCATCCGATGCTGTATGCGCTGGATAATCTTTTGGATGTATTAATGTTCTTTACGTGTGTGTATAGATTTAAATAACACTATGATGTTGTTCTTTGGTATTGATTTTGAAAAGTTACACCTCCAACTTTTGTCTTGGCATTAGATTCTAATTGATAATGAATCTACGCACTAGATTCATTATAGAATCATCCATCAGTTTTGGAGATTCATTTCTCTGAAGATTGTTTTGAAAACACAAAGAAAAAAACAAAGTTTTAAATAATACAAAATAAAATAGGTACACTTTGCTCAGAGTTCTTTGATTCTCAAATGAGGTACAACCAGACTTGATGTGATCAACGACATGTAATCACTTCCCACTCCTCTGGAATGGGGATCATTTGCAGCATCAAGCACGTGTGGCTGAATCCTGAGAAACCTTCCCAAAGATAAAGTCCGATGATTGTTTGACATAATCTACAAAACAAAAATATATGATGAAGTATATATTTTATATATTTTCACTGGCTGCATCATGACTGCCCACACATTATTTGACTGTGAAATCTTCTATATGCTTGTTAAACTTTCATTGGCTTTCGCTATTCAGAAGTACAACATACTCACAACTGCTGAGTCCAAGCAACACAACTTAAACTTTGACAAGTTACATGTGAAACAGAGGGAAAGGTAAATGTCGAGTAAGGCAGTGTGGCTTTACAGTAAATCTATCAAATCTATAGAGAAGGATATCCTTTTAGCTTAGACATGCACTGACCGCCAAAAAGGACGCAAAGCTTATTGGTCAGGTTTCTTGACCAGTCCTGTATTGCACTGACAGAGGCTGGAGAAGCAGTCAAACATGAAATAGTTATCACACACAAACAGGCTGTTGGCAACCATAGCTGCGCTGCTTCCATGAAAAATAAAATGCATCCACTCTTATGCTCTCTGAGGCCGGAGGCGACCTCCAGAATTGCGTTGGTCTGTGCATCCAACAACACAGCTTTTTCCGATTTTCTCTCTGTCCTTCAATGTTGTTCTCTCAGTTCCTACACTAGCAAATCCATTAAAATTCTTGTTGATATTGCATTTCTTGTTGAATTCCATGTTTTCTGACCTTGGCAGCACACACACACACACAAAAAAAAATTGTCAGGCTGTTTCATTCCTCTGTTTTTGTGCTGGGGGCCACATAAATCCAAAAGTATGTGCATGAGCTCTTAAAATGTTTGTTTTTTATTTTTCCCCTGGAAGTGTGGCGATTTATGAATCTGATCGCAGCCTAAATATAGGCCATCAGAAACGAGGTTGATGAATGCGGGTGTATTTTATTGTGTGGTTGAAAATAACATTCTTACAATACATGTGTTTGTGTCTCCTATATGAAATGTGCTAACACAACGTGGAGATGCATAATAAAAAGATGTTGAGCTGATCAATACCAGTGTTTGAATCTTCTCTTACTAAAAGCAACAGAGTGAATTGCTCATCAATTCAACATTGGTGAGTGGTGATCATTTGTTTCTCATGTCCAGCTCATACATTATTCCATATTGAAAGGATAATACTGGGAGGCAATTACACCTTCCATGACTGCAGTCATTGAGCTATCATTGTTAAATAGAAGAGAATAGTGAGTGATATTTACTTTTATCAACTGTCTTAGTCTTCTGTTTACACTGGGAGTGAACTGTGATCCTAACCAGATCCCATAGGAGTTTCCAGTTTCCCCACTGGTAAAGCTCCACTGAACACAGTACTGGGTAATTAGGTCTGACACAAGCCTTCGGCATGTGGAGGGCAAAGTATTGACTAATGGCTCTGCCTTATGACAGATATAGTTCCGTATTGATATCTGCGCTTCTGAGTTTGCATCCAATTAAATAATTTGAGAGACAGAATCCAGAGTCAGTTACTCATGTGACATCAATGCAATGAGAGAGAGAGAGAGAGTGAGATAGATGAAACAGAGAGGGAGGATCAGGAGGCTGCCAGGCAGACAAAGCATTCACAGACACCGTCAAGAGGACCTAGCGCCTATTTAATTACAGGCAGAGCATGCTGGGAAAGAGCACAGAGCATCACTAGGACAGAAGGACACAGACTGCCAGGGGGCAGTCAGGATATGATTAGTATGATCATAAAAGCAAAGACATGGGAAGGAAAGGACTCCATAATCACAACCTGGATTCATAATTCACAGAATGTCTCATCCTGACAGGGTCAGTACAAATTCAAGTTTTGATTTAGATTCCAATTATTTTTGGGGGGGGGTAGAGATCAAAAAATATGACAGTGGCAGAACAAAACATGACTTGTGTGAGTGATGTTGAATACAGTTTTCTGGGGTGCAATTTCCATAAATAGGAAAATCAAACTGATAAAGACAGAACGAGCTGCTCTACAGGTTTAAGATTGAGAGCTAGAAACAAGCAGTCATTGCACAAGAAACTGGGAAATACACCGCAGATGACTAATTCAGCCACTGAGTAAACACGGTCTCACTACAGTCTTCAACTATTTCATGGTTATCCCTACAATTAAGGGTGTCTTCTAATGGTAAATGTGTCATGAAATCTTAAACAGGAACAGCAACGTGATTGTGCTATTGGGAGGGCAGTTGGCCAAGGTGGTCTCAATAGCAAACCCTACATGTTCATTTGTTTGTTTTTTAACAATACTCTGCATTCATCTTTCCTCAGCTGTCGATTTTTTTTCTTATGTATTCAACATTTTCAATAACAAAAATGGATTCATTTAGAATTCAAGCAAGAAACAAGTTCTGTTTGGGGGGCTTTGCAAGTAAGCTATTGGACTAACCCACATGAGAAGTTTCCAGCAAACATTCAAGTGACACTACAAGACAGGTGCTGGCTGTAGATAACTGCGAGAAAGACGTTTAGGAATGAAGAGAGGCATCAGCGCGTCAGCACGGGCCCCGGGGACAATGTGTCTCAGATGGGATCCTATCAGAGCTGGCCAGTACCCTACCTCAGGCCAGAGTAGACCCATCTGGTGTTTCTCACCTCAATGCAATTTCAATTACCGGTAGTTAAATCAATATTACAAAATGGCAGTCTTATCCAGATTTGTTTTCTTCGAAATTTCATTTCATCCCATCTCCAGACCATTTGAATTATTCCTCAACTTTGTGGCCTAGTCACAGAAACTTGGCTGCTTCCTCCAGGGAAGTTGTACAACCACAGCACATGCACTGGCATTTAGATTGCAATTAATACTTGTGTATCTGTGTATTCTTGCATTCATTTAATGTGTAATGCAACAAGGGCATTGGGACTGTGAAAGCCCACGGCTGTCTATACTCGCTGCACCCTGACTCAAGAATCTGGCTTGTTGTCATTTCTCCCCACTGAGTGCTCAGTACAGCACACAAAGATACCCATTCTGCAATGTCTAATGCAAACAGACTAGGCAGCAGCACTGAAGCAGAAACTATGATCTCCGCAGGTGTTGCTGCTGCTGCTGCAACTCAAGTTTACAGTCCAGCATCATTGACCTTTGGTGTATAGAAGACAAAATAGCCCCTGTAAAATAAAAGTGAAAATATAATCACCTCATCATCACTTTTGAATGTGAGAATTTCATGTTGTTTCAACTCTAGCAGGATATATTGTAATGTGATCCAAACCCTACGCAGAAAAATAAATCTGAGAATGCCATCCTTATAACTGCCTATCTTTATAAAGCAAGAGGATGAGGCCAGGTAATGAAAAATCATGTGGAAGCAGACATCAGGCATTTGATGCAGAGTAGCCACTGCTCACTGGTAGCAGAAAATCACAGGCTGACAAACAAACAGAGTAATAGCCTCAACCGGCATGAATCCTATACCTGGAGAGAAAATGAAGTTGATGAATTTGATAAGGGCCAACAGGGAGCCTTCACTCTTTGACAGGTAGAACTAAGGAATTTGTCACTGGTTCAAAAACTTATCTAATTTTTTGAACAACACACTTGACTTGTGAAAATCTCCTAGATTGGATTTTACGTAGGTCACATAATGTGTAGATGGGGAAAATAAACAAGGGTAATGGAGGGATTAGAAATCTATGAAATGACAATTGGCTTTATCTCTGCATTACTGTGATGCACAGATAGCAATATTCAGTTTGCAAAAATAGGCAAACAGACATCTTAACAGAGGCTTGGAGCAATGCAATTTAATAATACACAAAGTGAAGGGGAAACTATCATTTCAACAACTAACGACTGATGCAATAAGAGCATTCTCTACCACCCTTTCAGCGAATGTTTAACAGCTACATTTAGAAGACTCATGAAAATTCAAACATTGCTGCAAGTTTCTGCAGGCTCATAGACTCTCAAGATGTTAATTGGGAAATATGGAAAAAATTAATTGAATACACCGTAACAAGTTTGTTTGGTAATTGGATGAACCCCCAATGTGTTTCGCATTCGGCTCTGTGAGCCTTGCTGCATCTCTGCTAGCCTCATTGGATGACTGTCTCTCATTAGTACTTGATGATGCTGTCGATTTTTGGCCTTGCTATCCGCCACATACTGCTGCAGCTGTCGAGTCCACAGCATCGGGCATAGCTCGAGGAAGAGTAATGTTATTCATAATGGCACTTCACCAGGTGTCTACAGTACATTTGCAAATAACAGTTTTCACTACAATGCTCGACTTGTATGAATTGAGTATTACAATGCTCTCTGGCCTGATCTTATCTATCATTAATCCAAAACTCTAGTATCCAACACTTGCCACCACCAGCAATCCCCACAGACCCCGTCAGCCATGCTGTGATGCCAAACATGAAATTGTCTGCAAATTGCTAGATGTTGTCTGCCTGCCCCAGGCTCTGCCATTTGAAGTTTTGCCACCTGTGCCTCTGCAGTCTTCCTGTAATTCAACAACTGATCCAAATGAGGGAAACTTTTCTGTGCATAACAATGAATTTTGGAACCACCTGCAATCTGTGATGAAAATCAATTATAGTTACGACACTATGCATAAGCCCATGTCTTTCGGTGACATTGTTTGCCCTCAGGCTTTATTTAAGCCTTTCATTGTTGGACAGCATGTTGTGCAGCAGGTATTATTTATGATATGTGTTTGCTTGCCAGGTAGCACAGAGGCTTTAGAGAGGATGTTAAGAGGGAGCGACAGAGAGGAAGCGACAACTCTTTGCTAAGGGTTCATTCAGACCTCACAACCGATAGCAGGCTGAAACCGAGTAGCTCACACTCTTAATCCTGCCTCCTGCTGGTCTTTGTTGATGACATGTGGAAGGGATATTATCCAAATTAACTGCTTTCCCCCATTGGTACGAAAGCCTTGGTGGCCACCTTGCCTATTAATCTGAGATGAAGTTGAATTTGGGGAGGAGCAGGATAACAGGTGCATGGATAGAGGGTGAAAGTAATGGATACAACAGACTATTAATGACAATTTGGATAGTTGTGGATCTGCCTCTAGTCAATTTGAGGCTCCATATGCTCCCTTGGAGAGTTGATTTGTAGCGGATTCAGATGTATCAGGAGTCCAACCTAATGCATCGGTGCCTGGCCAATAGCAGATCAAACATTCAAAAGTTGTATAAAGGTTATATTCATGAGCGAAATTTACTAGATAAAAGGAAACCACCCCAAAAGGAGTTAGTAAATATTTTGCATTTAGGCATATTCAGATATCAACAATATCGTTTTAGTAGAAAGTAAATATCTTCCTAATCAAATTGCCTTCAGAGCTTTGTCATAATTATGCATTGAGCATTATATTTTGGCTCATTGCTCTGTGTTGATTAAATCCTGTAGACTCTACAAAGCATTCATCTGAACTGAGCTGAAACACCAAACAAAAGGTTCAAATGACTCACTTATTCCTCTCCTCACCCCTTCAATGTAATGCATAACGAAGTCGAATTAGAATGTGTAAAGTATAGCTTCCTTCCTTCCTTGTAATTAACTGCAGCTTAAGAGTAACAGGTTTGGTGGCCTCATTCTTACACTAAATAAATCACCACTAACTAACCCTATTCACTGCCTCACTTAAACAGAGGATGATGAATGTGACCAATGCGCCACCTCCTGCCACCGAACTGTATTCAACTTGGGCATATTTAAACCTACATTTAAATTTTTGTGTACCAGTTACAATGACAATAAATATGTATCTTATCTTTATCTAAAGTTATTGTGTGTGTGGAGTGTGGACCAATACACTCCGCTGTACACATTGATTGTTGCAACTTTTGACATGCTGGTTGATTCTGTGTGATGATAAATATATGCCGTCACCAGTTCTATAAGAACTATGATTTGTGTGTGTGTGTGTGTGTGTGTTATATTATGGAGTGATAAGTATGCAAACTGATTGTAAATTGGCTGAGCAGCAAAATAACTACTATTTAGTGCGTAACATTATTTCACAACATATCGAGATTAAAAACCATAGCCTTGGGTAGGTGATAACCGAGCTATGGAGAATGAATGTAGAAAAGTTAATGAGAGACTGATAAACTGCAAGTGTCCCACAGTATTGCGAAGGATCTAATGCTGAAATATCAGGAAGCAGTTAAGGAAGCATTAGCGGCTTATTAATCTGGCCTCCTTTGTAGATCCTTCCTAGCTCTAGGGTGCTTTTCAATATTATTGACTTGTTAACCCCCCTTCTGGTCATTGCAGTGAAGACTCCCTCGATAATTGTTTTTAAGTGTTTTAACTGTGCCCAAACTGTCACTCTTAAGGTGGCTGAAAAATAGTTTTTTGTTGTTGTTGTTATTCTTTCCCATGTTGCTGGAAGAGGTTTTAACTTCTAAGGTCCATGTGAAGCCGAATTTCCCCGAGTTGGCTGCGGTATCATTGGGTCTCAAGTAGTTCTGAGTGAAACAGGACTGGGAAGCAGGGCATTACATTAGTGTAATATCCCATGTTAATGCATTCCGGTTCAATAGGAGGAAATGTGAATAGTTTAATTGCAAATAACTAAATTAATTATTATTATTATTAGTATGATACTGTGGTTTTTTTTTTTTTTTTTTTGTAGGTTAACAATATACTACTGTACGTTCGGCTTGTCCCGTGAAAGGTTGCCACAGCAACCCAACTTTCTCCACTTCACCCTGTCCTTTGCATCGTCCTCCCCAACACCAGCCACTCTCATGTTCTCCCTCACTCCGTCCATGTATCTTCTCCTGGGTCGACCTCTAGCCCTGTTTCCTGGCAGTTCCATCCTCAGCATCCTTCTACCGATATAGTCCCTGTCTCTCCTCTGGACATGTCCAAACCATCCAAGTCTGGCTTCTCTGACCTTATCTCCAAAGCGTCTAACCTTCGCTGTCCCTCTTATTGTCTCATTTCTAATCCTGTCCAACCTGGTCACTCCCAAGGAGAACCTCAGCATCTTCATCTCCGCCACTTCTAGCTCCACCTCCTGTCTTTTCCTCAGAGCCACTGTCTCTCAGCCGTCCATCATGGCTGGCCTCACCATTGTCTTTCCTTTCATCCTCGCTGACACTCTCCTATTACAGAACAGAGCACACCTGCTACTTTCCTCCACCCGTTCCAGCCTGCCTGCTCACGTAGGTGAACAATACAACAATTAAAGTGATCTAAAATGTTTGAAAAAAAACATTGGGCAAACGGCATTACGACTGCCATGACGTAAACAAACAAATATTCACTGCAATGCTGATGATACACAATTATGTTTGAAAATGTAAGACTTCACTTAAAACCATTCTGATAAATTTCCAGAACACGATTTAAAGTGCCAAAAGTTAATTACAACAATACTCAAATAATCATTTATATATATATATATATATTTGCCTATTACCTCAATTAAATTGCTTTGCCATGAAGATGACACACCGTCTCTCAGTTTAAAGGCACTAATTTCACACCAATTTCAGTTTTTAGTCATAGGTTCAGGGAGCTGTTCAAACTATTGACTTTTGGAAGAGGACTTTTTCTCGATGTAGTAATATTTTTTTTTCCACAATAATAAGATCAATGTTTTAGCACTGAACCTTTAAAAAAAACAAAAAGTGTCTTTCAAAGTGTGCCACTTACAGGCATAGTCTGTCCTCCATGTAAGCTGTTGATGGCCGCCTGTGCTTCTGTGTGGCTGGAGAATTTGACAAAGGCACAGCCTGTAGAGAAAGACAAAAAACAACAACAACATCATGTGAGGTGAGGAACATCAGGCAGCTGGCTTTGAATGTGGGAAGAAACCACCTTTCACTACCACAATATGCCCATGTTGTTTGGTTTGTAAATATATTATGCCATTTGTGTGTTCATGGAATAACTGAATAATTAACTGTAGTAATGGCACTTGCTGCATGGAGCATCCTGCCCCTCACCCATCTCTAATTCCTCCGCCTCCACTTCGGAGCATAGAGCCATGGCATTTACTACTCTATTGTTTGTGATTATTAATCTGTTTAATATTTACACATTTTGATTTGTGTGCAGTCACTCCTTAAATAGATTATTATGACAAAGGCAGAGTATTATAATCTGCCTATCTAACCAAATCTTTGCTTGCATGTCATTTTCAATAGAAAGAGACTTTGCTCAAGGGGCATTGAAATCATCTTCAATCTGTTGTGTAGTTTAATGTGCAGGAGGGTAAATCAACATAAAACTTTGGCTGGAAGACAAATGAATGGGTGTTGTCAGCACTGTTCCAGGAGTCTCATTACATTAACGCTTGAAATTATGTTGCAAATGATTTAAATGGAGAATAATAATATACACAATATGCTACATATCTTAATCACGGGATTAAATAGGCCATCAATGTGTAGGTATGGAAAGGCACTAAACTTCCCAAATATAAAGGGAATGCTAGTGAACTGAAATACAGTGCAAGTGAAATGTGGTAATTTTCCAGAAGCCATTAAATTAAACAGGAGCAATTTCTCTGAGTTTTATGGTCGTCATAGACTGCACGGTCTTCTCTTATGTCCTATTTTTATCCTTGCCTTCAGGTAGCTCATGTGTTAAGTCAAGAGATACCTAATTAACAAACTCATGGATTAATTTCTCCTCTTTTTTTCTTCTATACCATTGTGAGACCCAGGCAGTCGTATCACATTCACATTTTCCTGCCTTGTTCAAGTTCTCAACTGCTTCAGCCTGTCTGCTACACGTCTTAATATACATTTCTCTATGCATCATTTAAATGATATAGACACCAGTTGGTAGGCTCAGAATATGTTTTGTGTCATGTATTTACTATTTCCTTCTTAATTTAATCGCTCATCTTCGTTCAGGGACATATGCAGTATATGTTCAATCAATGTGGGATCCCCCCCCCGAATAGTTTACATCCAAATTCCAAAAGGGAACAATTCAAAAATGTGGTGAGTTGTAAAGGGCCTGTGTTACCTGTGCTACTAAATGTTGTCAAAGCTGTGAAGATCTACATTGAGGAAAGTAAATAAGTCAAAGGATGTGTTGACTCGGACACTCGATAACGCTGTACTTAATTTGAATACCCTTCTTATTAGAAGCAAAGGAGTTCTTTTGTCCAACTGAATTGCAACGAGCCGATTCCACGATGATAATGCCTGGATTCATCAGGCTCAAATTGTGAAAGAGTGGCTCAGGGAGCATGAGACATAATTCTCACACCAGAATCCAGAACTAACCCCACTGAGAATCTCTGGGGTCTGCTGGGGAAGGCTTTGTGCAGTGGTCAGACGACTTTCATCAATACAAGATCTTGATGAAAAATTAACACAACACTCGATGGAAAGTATCTGAGTATCTCTCAACATTGCAGAAGCTTTCTGAAACAATTCCAAATCCATGATGAAAGCTATAGGTGGTCAACAGATAAAGATTAGAGGGTGACCTTCTTGTTGGCAAGGAATTGTATTATTGCAGACGTCCAGTGACCCCCACAGCTCTGCATCATTGAAAAATACTCAAAACTTCACAGTTTAGGTATATTTTGGGAGAACTTGTATCTCCCTTCCACCAAAAAAAAAAGCGCCAACAAAAAAATCATATATTTATGGTATAGCCTTGTTTTTCCTGACGAAAAAAAAGTTAAGGGGCAGAAAAGACAGCATCTCAAAAGAACTGGAAGTGCTACAGCCTCATAAATTATAGGACACATTTGAGTTTTTGAATTTGATTGCTCAGAATAGGTTTTGGGGGATTGTATTCCTTTCAAGCGAGAGGATCTACATTGCCTTTTGAAATTCTCGGGGTAATAATATGTATGCATGAATTCCGTCCCGCTGGATGGGTGACATTTATAACACAACTTAATTATAGACCTAAAAGCCGTCTCTTTATTTTTCCTGACAATTTGAAGCTCTATTCAACTCGGGCAGCAAGTGTTGCACTTTGAAAGTACTTTGAGGAGCACTGCCATAGAGAGATGGATGTTAAACTTCTCGGCCTTTTTATTGGGTGAAGAGGGGTGGTGAAACGCCTCTGAGTAGCATAAATTTACATCAACAGGGGACAAAGCCTCTATCATGGAACAGATAGCACTGTCAATTTCAAGGTCTGCCTCATTCAAATTATGCTAACCTTATCCCAAGCGAGGTGGCTGGCAAAATAATTTGCTGTAACATTCCATAATGATTGGGTGGGACTGTTGCACAGTGAGTGATAGGACCAGTTGCCTATATAGATATGAGACCTTTGTTTCAGGTAAGATTACTTATTTAACATTGCTCCAAAGTCTTTCTATTTAATAGATGGAAGTCTGAAGAAAATGTCATGATCAAGCCAGTGGTAATAGAGACAAATACCAACACAGGAAACCTATTGCATGTGAAGAGAGGACAAAAGAGAGAGAGAGAAGAAGTCTGAATTGGAGGAGGGTGAAAAGAGTGTGAATGAGGGGGGAATCTAGTTCCTGTCCGAAACAACAGCACCTGCCTTATTTCATTTTATGTGCTGTCAATCAGATTGATGCATCTGAGCAAACAGGAAGAGAGGGATCTGGGAGAGGCTGAAAAGAGGACCCCCCCCCCCCCCCAGAGAAACAAAGAGAGTGGGCTGGCGGGGCAATGCTGAGCGACAGACCCAGGTTTAACAGAGAAAACAGATGCTGGCACAGGAAGGTATGTAAACTATTGGATGCTTCCTATAGGTCAGGACATTAAATAATATATCATATGCAAGAGAGCAAAGAGAAAGCAGAGAGGTTATATGCAATATCTTTGGCATTATTGCTCCATGTGTGGCTGTGAGACAGAGAACCATCAAAGAATGACGGGGAGCCTCCAACACCCAGTCACAAGTGCACCGCATGTTTCAAAGGTATTTTCAACATGGCCACACTCTTCTAAATAAATAGCACATAAGCTGCAAACATGAATGTAGAATCTGCACCCGAACACTGTCAAATCTATTGCAGAGTGAAAGACAGCAGCAAAACCCTGAGCCTGACTGCTTTATTTACAATAGGATATTATCGTCCAATGATGTCTCTGGGGGATGATGACAGAGATGTGGGAAACAAACATGATTACACCACTCTGGCTTTCAGAACCGGGGGAGGTGGGAGCAGGAGGAGAGGAGTAAAAAGAGAAGAGAGGTGTTGTGTCATGTCTTTAATGAGTACAAGCCTAGGGTGGGAGAAGCTGCCCTTATAAAGAGACAATGTGAGAAGTTCAGGAGGATTGGAAGGAGAAGTAGAGTGAGAACAAGAAGAGAATAGAAAACATAGTGAGAGAAAAATGTGGGAGGGAGGCGGTGTCAGAACACGGTGACAATGAGGTATGAAAGAAATGCGAGTGAGACACATAGGAGGTGAAAAAACAGAATAGCTGAAGGACTGGATGAGTTATTCCGACGAGTAGAGAGAATTTCAGACAATGTCAGGGAGTGTGCAGCGGGTGAACGATGGTTCTAAAAATGTAAGGAGCAGAAGGAGAAATGGACAGACAGACAAAGGAATAAAGAGGGGCAAGCAGCGGGGTAAAAAAGCGTGGGAGGTGTGTGGGGTCTGACCCTTGCTGGCCCCATCGGGCCCTCGCAGGACAGTGCACTCCTCTATTTGGCCGAAGGTCTCGAACAGCCGCCGCACGTCGTCCTCGCTCTGCTGCTTGCCGAGCATTCCCACAAACAGCTTCCTGTCTTCTGGATAGGAAGAGGGGGAGGGGGGAGGAAGGAGGGAGGTCGGAAGAGAAGACAGGACAGACGATTGTTTCCGAACTCGTGCGACTCAAACCCCAACATGCCCTCTTTTATCAGCATTCTGCTGTGTTGAGTTGGCACTGCAGCTGCTGTTGTTCTTGCTGTTGATCTCACTGTTTGGTGCTGCCGCCACCCCCCCCCCCCCCCCAAACTTAGATATTCTGTGCTCCTGTTTCCAGTGAATTATTCAAGTCTACCGGTGATCTTTCAGGTAACGACATTATAAATTCTATATATGCTCCATGCGTCTAGAAAGAAATGTAACCAAGATGAAGCGTCATAGCCAGTGTTCACTGGTTTCTCATTAAACTTCATTCTCAGCCACCATGACATGCCAAATTGTAATGCACTCATATTTTTACATTATGGGTGCTTATAAGAAAGTCGGCAAACAAAGTCAAGTAGAATTAAAAAATGAACATGATGCTGTTCATTACCAGCAATGCTACACAGTACAGCTTTATCCATTACTTCTGAGCAGTCAACATAGTTTACAGATTTTTCATTTTTTTTACTCCAACAATTGCACCAAATAAAGAACTGAAGTTAAGTTAATATCCACACAGTGTAATTCAGATGGATAATTTGTATAACTACTTTTTTTTTTGCGCAGGAGTCTAAGGAATATACGAATAAACAACCAAAATAAGCATGACCTATTGGTTCATGATGATGTTTATTTAAAACAAAGCAAAAACAGTCCTATAATGAAAGCTGTGTTTCCTAATGCAATATGAAACCCTTTCTTATGAAAAGGGTCCAGGCAATTGCAGTCAGTGGTTGGCATTGTGGCATCTGGGCCTTGCGTTCTGCTGTATCTGTCATTAACAGACTGAAAATAATCAGCCACATTGTGTGCCAAGAATACAAAATGTTGGACAGGTGAAATGCAGGCAAAGGGGTCAGATCTACTGAATAATGGTCATAAACAAACGTTCAATCACTTCTAGGTATGAATTATGGAAAGAGATATAAATATTAAGAAAGTAGACAAGGAAAGTTACGGTGAAAAAAAACAGTCCAAATTGTATAATCAAAATGTCGGCTGGTTTAGGTTGATTTTCCTTTTACCCCCAACTGATGCTCAACTTGTCTGAAATTTACAGAGTTGCTCCTCATTAGGTTTGAATATCTTCACCACTACTGCAAGTCATGGTTGCTTCCTTAGCTCTCGAGACTCCGGAGACTTATGGGCTCCATACCACTAAATGCAGGCCAGTCAGAAAGCGAGATGATTGTAATTAATCTTCCCAGTTCCCTGGCATTAGACAGAGCATTCATCTTATTTGCATCATTTATATTATGCAGCTATTCAGCTGTATTGTGGAATGAAATGGATACGAGCAAGAACCTATCACCAGTACTGATGGGAAGTGGCAGGAAGAGGAAGAGGAGTTTATTGGAAATGACACTGTTGATCTTCACTGTGAGTCATTTGACTGGTGGAGAGAGGGTGAGGAGGAGAGGGCGAGCGCATCATTTGGGCCTCAACAGATGTGATGCCTCCTGTACCTGCCAGCGGCCATTAGACGCAGCTGTTCTAAAAATAAAGCGCCAGTCCTTGTTTTTGGTTTTTTTTGCAGCTGGAAAATCAGATCCTTTTACATTCGTAAAGTTCAAATGAGACACGTGCCTGCTACCCACTTAGCCACACAAATGAGCACCTGCATAATCAGTGAGGTCATGCTGGCTGGTTTCTTCTGGTGGTGTTGTAGCTTCGCTGTCGGTCTGTAGTCTGTAGTCACGCCTCGCACAGCAGGGATTATAACCCCTCACCAGCTGAGCCGGGTGCTGCTGCTCATTACTGTTCTTCCTCTCTTGGAGGAAGCCAGGTTTGTGCGTGAGACGGGCAAGGCAGACTGTTGACTGGAATTTTACAAAGAGTGACAGGAGAACAGACATCTAGCTGGATTTCAGGCATCAGGGAAGGAGCTATGTGGCCTCTAAATTCAACCCCGAACAGGTGCTACAGAGAAATGAAACTGGCCACCGCCACTGGTCGAAAATTTGAAACAAGGCAGCAGTTCATCCTATGCACATGTGATTTATCCTTGAGTGTCCCGCCATCCTTCACATTTTTACTGAGGTGTCTTACAGCTTAAATGGGCAGAGCGCAGTTTTACAGGCGTCCTGCTGTGTGTTAATGTTTTGGGACAAAAGTCTCATCTCGGTCCTGGCCTGAGGAGATCTAATGGCGGCTTTACATGGCTAATTAACAAGCCATGAGCGAAGTAATGAACTTTCCAAATGTGCTGGCAGACGCAAAAATAAATTACACCCCAGTGAAGGCATTAAAGGAACTGCGCGTGTACTTTGCGAGTCTTCCTTTGGGAGAGCCACAGCGAGGAAATGAATTCACAGCCACTTTTCATTGCCTGACCTAAGAGCGTCTCAGTCGGCCCACTGCACGCCCCAGCCAGTGTATAGATTGATATTCATTTGTCTATTTTGCACCTGTCTTCATAGAAGCCCATTTCGGATTTTGCAAGTTCCTGCTCATCTTCTGAGGCCACTTACCGGTGTTAAATTGGTATTTTATGAATGTGAATAAATATATTTTAATGCACCCTCTGCACAAGTCAATGGCTCCATGACTTCAAGCGTTATCGTTAACAGCGTTGGAAAGCATATATATATATATATATATATATATATATATATATATATATATATATATATATATATATATATCTTTCAAAAGTACAATCATGCATTTGCATTAAGAGGGGTTAGGACCTCCTTATGGAACTGTATAAGGATAAAGAAGTATAGTAGAACTCATTGAGCTCCCTGTTTGACCTCTTTGTACTTATTTCTCATTGAGAGGGTCACATCTTAATCTTGTGACAGGACAAAAGCCATAGCTGGGCAACGTTTGAACTCCAGAGTCCTTTGTTAAACTCTCAAGAGACGTATGTAATCGCCCGCGTTCAAACTTTGCCACTCCTTGAAAATAATGTGTGAACATGTCTGTGTGTTAAGGGTATGGTAGTGATGAAGCCTGAATATCTATATCTATATTTGTAAATTTGTGTATTTGCAATAGTCTGTGAAATGGTTCCATGTCGGTCTCCAGCCATGTCCAAGCTGTGGTGACATGTGGACAGCCCCATTTTATGAATGAAAAGAAAAGGGGATCAAAAAAAGTTATCAAAACACTACTGACATCTTGCTTGTCTTAGGAAGCCTTTTCATTTCAGTGGCTGCTATATTAAAAATTAATGGATTTTGACCAGACGCCATACGCTGTCAAGATTGATGCTTCTCTCCGTGGAATAAAGTGATACTTGTGTTGTTGGCTGCAGTCTATGCATATAGAGTGTTCTTTACCCCTCTTTCCCATCACTCTCTGTGTAACTTCATCTGTTCAGGCAAAGAGCCAGTTGCTGTGAAGTCTACTCTTCAAAATGTTATGCTTTGATTTTCTATTTTCCATAAATGCAAATATTACACACACATGTATATCACACATGGAAGCTAACAGATAGGGTATACAAAATGTTTGGAATAATTATTTTGTAGCACTGACTTATTGTTTGGTTGTTTGTTTTTGTCTGTCTTTAAGTACATTCTACTGTTTCAGTTGTGTAAGGGAAGGAGCCTCTCTGTAATCAAAATTAACGTCCCAAACATGAATCATCTGAATTAGGCTGCTTGAATTGAAAAATAATAATTATTTGTTGTAATAGTAAATCTGTTGTTGAATCAAAAGTCGGATTCTTAAAATATAGCTGGCTGAGGTGAAATGTATGGATGTTATGAGGAGAAAATATGATCAAATGCATTATTTATTTATCTTATCACAAGAGCTATCATAGCCATTGCCCAGATGTTTTCTCAAAAGTAATGGTCAGATTTTCCACATTTCCTGCTAGCAAGGTGAGGCTTGAACCAAGGGAAGATCTCATTCAATATCCCTGTGATTCTGGATAACGGGGGGAATGATTTTCAGAAATTACATTGATCCACATTTTGTTAATTTCAGGGTGTCAACATTTTTCCTAATTACGCAAAACCTACTCTACTTATTTCCACAAAACATACATTGTAGGGTGGGACATGGATCAGGTGAGCTCAAATGATGTATACAACAGCTTTATTCGGCCTTCGGTGTGATCAATAGAATATCATTTAATACCCTGCAATGGATTGATTAAAAACAAATCCCTGATTTATTTATCAGTACATGTGTCCCTGTGCCTCTCTGTGAGTTTCTTAGTACATATATCAACTTATACCCTGGTTTCTTGAGTTTTCAGAGTGTTCCACAACCGGTATCCAGAGGCACAGCGGGATCGTTTGGCTTAATTTGCATGTAAAGTGGAGCATGCTCTTTTGTGGGTGTGAGGTGCCTCCAGACAGCCCATCCCCAATGAGCTGCCAGACTGAGCCAGCCAGCAGCCCTCATTCTTCCCTTCCCGCTGAATTGGGGGTATGACAGCCCAGTGCGCAACATCTTAAGACCCTGTCAATCTCTTCACTTGCCCGACTGAGGTCAACTTTCTGACGAGCAGCAGGTTGGCAAGGACAAACGCGACCCGTTCACGAGGACGCTCCTCAGCCAGTCAGACAAAAGCAGAAATAAGATATTATTATGCTTACAGGGATTGCTGCGATCCTGGCTCTGTGTGTGTGGCCTGTTAAAAAAGTAGAAAGAGCTAATAAACAAGGACTGAGATTGTGTCACCAAATCCAATGACAGAGGTGCTTTGTGGAAGAAGTCAATGTGGATAGAAGTTACTGGCCATTGCATTGGAGTGTTGAAACCATCTTATCAGAGTTAATAAAAGAAGAGGGTGTTGCTGGCTGACCCATCATCTCTCTTCTCATCAATGCGGTCTCTAGTCTCACCGCCATGGCTACAAGAGTGAGACCTAGCTCCAAGATTGTGTTTAGATAATGGCCATCTCCAATCATAGATTATCTGGCCCCATCTTTTCCTCACACAGACACAGCGGCAGACAAGGTCAGGGGGGGGGGGGGGGGGGGGATTCCTGGCGAGGCGGGGAGCAGATAGGGATGGGGCAGCTCTGAGATGATTTACTGCTGAGATTCACTCAGCTGCCTCCATCACCCTCCGTTAACTTTCTCATCCTGCCTTTTTCTTCCCTTCGTGCTCCTTTTGTCTTCCATCTGACTCTTTTGTATTCCTCTATGGGTCTTTTACTGAATCCCCACATCTCTCTCTATCACTTGCTTCATCTCTCCATTTGCACTTCAGCACCAATGAGTCAGAAAGAGGAACAAAGAGAAATAAAAGAAAAAAGATAGCGAAAGATCGAGTACTTTCTTCAGTTGGAAAACATGGTGTGGGTTTCAAGAGGGGACATATTAGCATGTCTATACTCCCGTACTGACCACAGAGAGTGAACAAATGATGCATGCCTTGATTATGTCTAAATATGCACACAAAAAAGCGGTGTTGGCTGCATCAGATTAATTTGGACTTTGTGGGGGAGAGAGTGGCTGACTCAAGGGACAGGAATAGATTTAAAGGCTGTGACGCTCCACTCCCATGCCCTATTCTCTCTTGATAATCCAAGGGAAAAAAAATACAATAAAACATGACTCATTGCAACAGACAGCCAGAGTATCGTCTCTGTGATCCACAATGGCAGCAGAGCGGCGGGATTGTGTGGCGCATGCCCTCCTAGTCATTCTCTGAGCTCTAGTTTTACTTCTGCCCCTGACACTCACCACATCCCCAGAGAGAGGGGGTCTCTTGGGTACACTGAAGAAAAAAAGAAAAGAAAAAACCAGTCTACTAAAGTCTCCAAATGGAGTAATGTGCCCCGATGCCTGCATAAGCACATAATCGAGACCCCTGCACAAGTTCCCATGACAGATAATTGCTAATGCCTTGGTGCTGATGAATGCAACTCCATTCTAGAGGTGCAAATGTCCCACTTCAGCAATGGGTTTGACAATATGACCCCCCCCCCCACTGGGATTGGTGTACCTGACTGGTCTTCAACCTTCTTTCGATGAATCCCTCACAACTTTCGCTCCGTGAATCAGGGTGTCTTTTTTCCTTTAACCACAGGGCTTCATCGTAAATCTCATTTCATTGCCGTCCACTGCTGTGGTTTACTTCCATGGCCTGTCTGCTGACTTCCTGTTGCCATTAATACTCAATATCTCTGTTGGGGCCTAGCTGCTTGGTCTTATTTCATTCGGTACTGTGTCCTATTCTGTCCTCCTGTATAGAAGGTTCATCTGACAGGCAGGCAAGGAGCTGTGCCACCCAAAGAGTGCGCTGTATTTTATTCACAGTACCTGTTCATCTCCCTTCCCTTTCTGCTGAGGGTGGTAGGGTGGTAATTGATATTGGTACACATCCATCTTCCCCTCTTAAGTCTGAAATCCAATTTATATCGGAGAGAATGCCGATTAGCTATTGGCCAGGCCTTGTCAGTCAGACTTTGCCCGTTTTTAGATGACAGATAATTAACGTGCTGCCATGACAAAAATAAGAGCTACATTGGGTGTGTATCGCAATAGAAATGGGAGATCTGATTCACACTTGACATCATAAATCAGTGAAGTGGTTCAATCTAATCTGACCTAGGTAGTCTAAATCACCAGTCTGAGAAGAAAACACAGCGCAGACACAGACTGCTCCAATTAGGACCAATTCCACCCATGTACATCTTTAACCATCTTAATCTACATTAACCTCAGTCAAGTTAGTCACAAATTGCTTCAGAATGATCTGGTCAATCAGCATTTCAGTCAGACTAAAGATGGAGGGAGAAGGCTGTGCAAGTAAAGTGGTGGTGCGTCAAAGCAGAATAAACATTTAAATACTGCAAAATTGTAGGGAATTCCCGTATTAGATGGGATTCCACGACGTGATTCCACGCCGACATCACAACAGTATTATTATCACTGATAACACTTGAACGTCTCATTGGTGACGACACATAATGACGCTGAATAACAGGGGGTAAGATTGGCTGGGGCGGGCCCCGCCCGCTCAGGGGATGGGCCCATGGATATGTACACACGGAAACAGAGGGCGGCCCTTTGTTCGGACTTGAGACGCACACAAGGAACATGATCGAACCTCAGCGCTGATAATCTAAACCAATTTGTACTGATCTGTTTGTTATATAAATATTTTAATCTTTACCCACGTCCTCCTCATTTACTACGCGCCCACGAAGGAGAACAAAGAACCGGAAGAGGGTTTGGTAAAACCCTACAAAATGAAATCCACAAATTTTCACATTGTACAGAATCACATAACTTTGAGGTGGTTTAGCAAACTATAAAATGCAAGATAATCTGACAATGATGAGTTTCTGATCATGAGGAAAATATTTCAAATGTAGCTTGGATGGTTGTTGGAAAACTAGGCAGGGTGGAAACTGTATGCTGACTTTAAACAAGTTAAAAGGGACTCTACCACAATAATAATTTAGTTTATATGCTTAAACATATACTATACATATCAACAAAGAAGATCCAAGCTCCTTATATCATGGTAAATACCACTTTGAGACTTATTCTGTTTCTTCACGTAGCAACTAGAACCAACACATCTCGGATGTTTATACATTTTGTGAGTTTATGTCGTATCTGTGTCAGTGCATGTTTTGGGATGTGTCCCACCACCTCCAGTCCACCCCCGCCTCTGTCTGTCTTTCTCTAATTGGCCTTTCAACCTCTCCATGTTTTGTTGCCGTCTTTGTACCATTTCCAGTGAATGTCTGAGACAGCCCCCCCCTGTGCTGGCACAGATGGGAAGTCAATAGAAGCCTTGTGACCTATATTACAAGCTACTCTACCCTATCTGTGTTTCTCAAGTGAAATCAGAATAGTAAGGGTTGCTTGTGTGCTGTTCCTGTGTATTTGTGTTTATAAGTAAGCGTATGGGGAGGGGGGAAGCGGTGCAACAGAGACCAGGAAAAGGTTAATTACCTCCTCGTCCTTCACTGTCGGCTGGCTTCACCTGGATGGGCCGGTTCATCTGAAAAGAAAGAGAGTAATAGAAGGAGGGAAAGAAAGAGAGAAAGAAAAGGAAGGAAATCCCAGGTTAGCACGAAACGTTAGGAGGGACTGGAACATGATAGTACGCCAGAAGATAAGTAAGATGTGTCAGTGTTTCTGGTGTTAATGTCCTGCTCTTTGAGCCAAATGTTAAAACTCAAACAGTGACAATAGAGTAAAATAAAATAAAAAAAGCTACATTATGCCATACTAATATATTTTTTTAATACAGGGCACTGCTTCTTGAGATGACTGGATTTGTTTCACTGTTCAGTAGAATTATCACTTTTCGATGACAGCGCTACACTCGGCGTCAGATGGCATTTGGAGATTAATGCCATTACATCATCCACTGCTGGCCCCACAGGGAGAGGGCCTTTCAGGCTGGCCCTTGGTCTTTCTACACCCTCCTGGCACCAGACTCCCAGTCACCAGCTATATCCTGCTAATTTCTGACCCTCAGTCATCCGTCTTGCTCTGGCTCTGTCCGTTCCTCATCTCTTTCACCTCTCTGCATCGCAGCCAAAATATACCGCTGGTCTGGACAGCTAACCCCACCCCACCCTACCCCCGCCTCCTGCAAGCTATTGAGAGCCACTGAGCAGCAAAGCCATGCAACAGCTTGAGAAAGGTTAACAGTAGGAAATCGATAAGCAACCTTTTGAGGATCAATTCTATTGTGAGGGGAAAGCGGAAAGGCGCCGAGCTAACAGTAAAACCCTCTTAAAAACTGCCTGCCATGAATAAAAACTTCCCCCGGTTCTTCTTGGTTAAATATATTTCACAATGCCTGAAGTTTGAATTAGAAACCAAAGAACAGTCTTGTTCATGTAACCTTCTATGAAACTATAACATAAGAGCTATATAAGTCCTTTTTCCTGTATTAAGACCTATACTAAAAGACCCTTGATTATTCAGACTACACAAATACTTGTGTTTGGCATTTCATTTTATCTGTGGAATGGCATCTTCCCTGGCTTCGCTTCGATGTGGGTTTATCTCTAAATTGGCCAAGTGGACGAGACCAACATGTAATCAGTGGGGAATGGCTGACAGCACTGACCCCTCAAACCACTCAGTGAGTTCGGCACAGTGGCCCTCAGGCAACACAATGCTTGACCATGCGTTTGACCAAGATTGCTGAACATGTATAGACAAGTATATTTATGGCGACACCCTCGGGACGTCATGCACACATCCAGCAATATGCTCTGAACAATATGCCATGAGCGGTACTGTGATGTCTTACTGGAATTATGTCTTGCTCGCACATTATACACGATTTTGTAGCATAGTTATTTGGGTATCTTGCATTCCACACATACAGAAACGCTTGAATTGAAATGCCAACAGCTAAATGCTGAAATATTTTGTACTTAAATTTTCAGATTACATTTGAGTAAAGCAGATATGACAAAAAAATAAAAATATGTTGTGTCTCATTCACCTTTGACATTGTAATACTTGAAGGTTGAATCTAATGGAACTGCGCTTCTGTTTGGGAAAGAGAAAAAAAAAACTATGGTCTAGTTGCTTCAAAATCAACCTTCAAGGCTCTTCTTTTGAGAATTCTTGTGCCGCGGCGCTACATTTCTAAATGTGTCAGGGGCCAGCTTGTGGACGATAAAGGGAGCCTTTATTTTCATCTTCCTTATAAAGCCAGACAGGGGATGTCTTATTCATGGATATATAACCTTAATTAATAATGTACTGAATGTTAATGTATGAATCTAAGGTAAAGTTCACACAGGGTGAGATATTGATGTATGTGGCGCGGTAGTGTGCTGGAGAGAATTACGGTCAATTGGAGTATTGTAAGCATGAGGTTAATGTGTGTTCTGTATAAGTTAGTTTGTCTCAGTGTGTCTCAACAGCACATTGGTCTGGGGCAGAATTTGTCTTGCATTAGAGTTTTAGGGGAGCCTGAAGTCCCAGAATCCCCGTCCAGTGATCAGTCAGCTTCCAGGTCTTGAACAGCAGTGGATTGTCAGGAAGCTTCATTAGCAGCCCCTGAGCCACCGCAGCAACGAGAGTCATTAGACAATCCAAAAGTACACTTGGGGTTGCTAGGCTACCGAGCGGAGGTCGCCCCCCAGGTAGGTAAGCCAAGCCGGTCATTTGTCTGTAGGCTGTTAGCCAACCAACCGGCACTCCTTTCTTTCCTCTTTTTTTTATTCACTTTGATCCAATGAGGTCAAATGAAAGAACAGAAGTCTCATGTTCCATCATTACAATGAGTATTCAGAGTGAGCCTTCTGCAGCGACAAACTTCAGCAAGAGTTCAGCTTAATTCCAAACTACGGATTTGTGAGCTCACCTGCCTAAGGCATTTGTTGAGATGTCTGCTTCTCTGAGCTATCTGCAGCTGCTTTAAAGCTGCTTTCTACATGCATTTTCTTGTGCAAACATAAGTGTTTGCAGCACAGAAATCTTTCACCTTACTTCACTCTAGTCCTCCATACAAAAACAATCCTTCTCGCTCTTCTTTCTCCTCAGTGTCACGCACACAGAGACACACAAAAAAAAGTCTATGGGCTCAATGACAGCAGGTGGCTCAGGTAACGTTTTAATCCCTTATTACTGAGAGCAGGATTAGCCAACAGATCAAGGCAAAGTTAATTATATGAATTCATCAGAGGCTGGTCGAAGAAGCAGCCGGCTCTCCCCTAATGCCAGGGACTATCCTCTACTCGACCACCAGCCCTTCCCACATATGCAGTACATGCATGCACTTTAAAGAAGAGGAAATGTGACAATCTATCTGTCTCACAAGCTCATAAAGTCCTTGTTAGCTTTCCAGCGGTAGAAAACAAAGGTCATACACACAGTGGAGTGCCCAGTGGTCTAGGATAAATTACATCTACTACCTTTCTGTTGGGTCGAGCAAAATGAACTGCACAGACATTGGGGAGGAAGACTACAGGCTTTTTCATCCTGTAGACATGTGGCTGTCGAAGCTGAAAGGAGTTCAACACCCCCGTCTTACTTTATCTTTGTCTCTCTCTGCCCCTTTGGCCTCCAAAACCAATATGCTTCCCACCACAGACCCTTAATGGGTTGATCAATGCTGACAAATAGGCAGCTCATACTGTCTTGCCTGGAAACTTGTGGCACTGTGCCTGTGTGCTTCTGCACTTAGAGAGAGACCAACTCTTTTTTTCCCATTTCCCTTTCATTCTCTTCTCTCCTCATTCATGCTCTATTTCTTTTATGTCTATACATTCATTTTTTTTTCTTTTATCTCCAGAGGCAAATCTATATTTTCATTATATTTTGATGAAGAGTCTGCTGATATCATGCAGGGCTGGAATGCCAAACATGCGTGTGATATAGAGTTGCTTACATTTTCCAGGAGGAGACTATGCGAACGTTATACATGACTTGTTGGTTTGTATCTATGACTAGTCTGAGTGATAACGCTAAAGTGGGTAGAAAGATTGACAAGGACACTGCTGGTCTTTGACAATGTTTGTCCATGCTTTGTGAATACCATAGCTCATAAAAGAAGAAAGGACAAATTACACCTGCCAGCCACTATAAACACAAAATAAATATTATTTCACAACTTCCGTTGTTGTGTCCCTTTAGCTATGCATATCACACTTATATTTAGATGGCAACATCATCCACTGTGAAAATAAACTTTCATCAATTAAAATGCATATTTTGTTGTATCTTGCTGAGTCATGCTGTTCACTTCTACTAAATCCAAAGGAAAAAAAAAACCTCAACAAATTATGAGAGTAACGAAGATCAGCATTGCCATTTTGGGACCTATTTTAACTTCATCTTCTGAATTGTCTTGTGTAACATGCATGAAAAAGACCGGATCGGTACACGCCTATTTTATTTTCATTTTCACCATCACTGAGCACCAGTGGGGGAAGTGAGTAAATAATAGGACGGTGGAGCAATGAATCAATAACTTCTCAGCTAGTCACTTCACATACCTGATGACTTTTAAATAGCCAATCATATGGCACCTAACAAATATGTAGGGATGACAAATGAAGGGAAGGATGATAACTACTTCGTCACTGTACACAAGATGCAGATTGGCACAAACATGCCGTTTGTCTCCTTGACTATGTTCCCAAGGACAGAAGATTGCCCTCGCTATTGAATTGATATATGTAGAGATGCTTAAAGTCTGGTCACGAGTTTTTACATCTGAAACAATGCACTGTTTTATTGGGGCAAACACATTGATTACTAACCTTAAATTTTAGTGTAGTGCAGTAAAATAAAATAAAAAGCAAGAAAGAAGGGGAATAAATAAATGATGTTTCACGTGACATAATTGTTGACCATCTACCACATCATTCTGTTCATCAGTTGTACTTGATTATCCTGTATGGCACTGTAATTTAAAATTAATTAATATGTAGTCTGACTGATATATGCTTTTAAAACACGGGCGCTGCTGCACGCTGCTGTTGTTCCACTACAACCCAATGATTGGTGAGTAGAGTTTTGTGATGTCATAAAAACTACAAGTATCTTCTCTTTTAGTCTTTTGTCATAAATTAAATTGAGCTAAGAGGACACATTTATTCAACAAATAACTGCACACATCAAGCATTTAATTACTATACATTTACATTTTTCATGGAAGTTCCTTTCATTTGGTGTCACGAATCAAGTTTCTTTTTTTTCTTTTTTTGTGTGGATGTACCGGTAATCAGGTATACCTTTCTTGTGATAAGCCATCCATTGTTTGATGTCTCTCATTATCATTCTGTGGTTTCTCTGTCAGTGAACTCACTGGAGCTGTTGATGTCATTTACAGCCTTTTAGGCTCAATTAAGGATGTTTAATGCAGAGTGACTTTCCTTTAAGATCTAACAATGAGCCAATGGCAGAGACAAAGACTCATCATAATAAAATATGATGGGAGAATGTTTATACCCTGACCCTGGACAACTTGTGCAGCTGAGTACCCTCAGCCTGCTAAATATAAATGCCATTTTTTCATAGAAATGTTTGGATTTTAGTCAATAGTCACTTTATGTGGTGATTAGCATTGTTTTCTGTGTGTGTGAAAATTTATGGAAAATTTTACAAAGCTGATGTTCAATTTTGGATCCTTTAGATATTCCGGACTTTCCCATGTAATAATCTTCCTTTTTCTTTGAAAAACAAAGCATTTCATTTTGAAACACAAAATAATCCATTCATTTTCCGATCTGCTTTGTCCATTATTGGTTCACGGGTCGTGCTGGAGTCTATCCCAGCAGTCAAGGGGTGAGAGGCGGTGTACACCCTGGACAAGGTGCCAGTTCATCGCAGGGCCACACAAAGACAGAGAATCATTCACACACTCACAGCTATGGCCAATTTAGCATAACCAAGTCACCTAATTTGCATATTTTTGGTGGTGGACCGTGGGAGGAAGCCGGAGAACCCGGAGAGAACCCACACGGGCAGAACATGCAAACGCCACACAGAAAGGCCAAGTCAGATCCGAACCTGTGACCTTCTTGCTGTGAGGCAACAGCACTTACCACTCCATCACCTTGCCGCCCATCACAAAACAATTGTCTCATTCTAAATAAATCCCATAGTAGGCCTACCTATCACCAGCAAGCAACCTCCTTTATCCTGCACAGCCCTTACTATACCAGTCCAAATTACTGCTATCAACCATTGCTCACATGTCAGGACATTCTGCCTCTCATTTTGTGTGGAAAAGAAGCAGGGCCAGCGCAGCAGGAATAAGTCTTGCCTTCAAATCGGTGTATGCGTTAACAGCAGCCTCCCTGTGAGGCCAGCATGTCAGTAGAGGTTGCAGTAGAGACCTGCCATGTGTTGGAAGAGATGGGTGAGAGCTGAAGTGATCACACAATGTCTGTCTCCTTCCAAAACACATGGAGTGCCGTGTCCGCCTCGCTGTGAAGAAGAAGGAAGAGGGGCACTGACAGCTCAGCAGAGGATGGCTGACGGCGAAATGTGGCCTATTTTTAGCGCTGAACCCGAGCTGCTATTTTATGATTGGGTATTGGGGGTCGGTTTTGGACAGAAAAGGGAGGTAACTAACAATCTGTTTGGATCCGGCTTTGGCGCTTTGGTCCTTGGAGAGTCAGTCCATCTGAACCCATCCTTCCTCATCCTAAATGGCCCGGTCCAACGCAATTTAGTTTTGGAGTCTGTGGCCAAGCCTGTATTCATAATAGCTCTTTCTATTTTTGTTTTACCTGTCGCCGTGCCCAGCAGGCCTCCACTCGAGATGGGACAGGGGCAGGCGGAGACAGACAGAGGATGAGAAATCGAGCCATCATGCTATCCTCTGCTCCATAAAGCCTCTGTTCTTCCTCTGACCGGAGATGGATTGCTGTGTAGATCACTGCAACCACTGGCCACTGCACTATATTACATTTATTGCCCCCTTTTTCCTCCCTATCTCCCTCCCTCCACTTACCGTGTGTATGGAGGGTAGGAGGGTAGAAAGAGGGACGGCAGAGTAAAGGTGTAAAGGTGCATCAGGGAGAAAAAGGGGGGAAGGGGGGTGACATTCGACATAGTGAGACAAGACTAACAAATTAGTCAAAGTGACAGGGAGTTTTATGAGGTCTGCTCTTGTGAGGCGACTGCTGTTCCTCCTCTCTCGCTCTCCCTGTTGCTCTGTCTTTCTCTGGTCCTCTGGGACACCGAACTCGGCAGTGTGTATGTGTGTGTGGTGTACATATTTGTGCATTGGAAAAGGAGAATACTAAATGAAATGCATAGTGGAATAACGAAGGAGTTTAATGCATGTCATGAGTTGACAGCATTTGATAAACATTAGTCTTAAACCCTAACAAATTGAAATTGAAGGAAAGATTTATGCTGATATCGCTTTTCATGAAAATGTGCAGAAGTGTTAAGATGTGGAGATGTGTCTTAAAGGCAGCAATTAATGTATTGATTGAACATGACATCTATGTTGAGCTGTACTGTGAATAGTGATGTTAAGTTGAATTCTGAAAGTATTGAACATGTATAAGAAAAACAATCCATGCTGTACATAAAAACGGCTCTCATTCCATGTACACAAACACATATGGGAAATGCCCAGACTCTTCACATACATAAGCCCAAATCCAGAGCACAAACGCTGACCTGGTTTCTCCCCAGGAGCATCTATTTCTCTGCAAGGCCAGAGTACAAATGTTCCTAAACTGGGCTGGAAAAAAGATCTTAAGTCACTTACAGTATAAAGAGGAGGGGGGGGGGGGGGGATAATAATAAGCTGAAGGTAATGACACACCATGTATCTGTCAGATTTATGAGTGTATATCCTGCTCCGCTCCTCTCATACACCTCGCTCACACACAGCACAGCGCTGATGAGAGGAGTGAGCAATCACAAAGCATTGAGCGAGGGGAAAAACTGAGCTGGACTCACTCAGCGATGGGCGATGACAACATAAAACAATTGAGCGCTAAAGTCCCGGAACACATGCATACACAAACACAAATAATAATAAATAACCTAACGTTTTAATTGTCTTATAAAACAATAGATTTTGATTTACTGACTATCAGCACACACACTTTCACAGATAGACACTGACAGCCAACAACACAGGAAGTAGTATCAATAATAACTCATGAAAATATGGTCATCCACACATATTCATTTAAAGAAATACACACATTTGTATGCCAGACATTATGTGAAAAAAAAAAAAAACATGTGCCGCAGTTGTGACATCAATACGAAAAAAAGTCTTATGGTAACTGGCATGCGCCATACGTCCCACATCAGGGACACTTCATGAAGGCATGGTTAGAATGTACACATGCTTTTATGTTTACCAGAGTAGCAGGTGCATATGCAAATTGTGTTCAAATAGCAGAACCAGGTGGGATTCAGGGAAAAGAACAGCCAAAAGGTGCTACAATTAAAAGTTTATTTTAAAAGGCTCAACCACAACGGACGGAAAGCACATAAATAGTCACTTCAGTGGTAAACATAGGACACAGTGCTTTTAAAAAATGTGTGTGTGCATGTGTGTTTTAGCATTCCCTGTTTTTGTTGCATGTTTAACTAAAACCTTCAATAGAGTCGATGTTTTGGGGTTGTCCCATGCTGTGCTTTTCTGTGCTACATTTTAAGTAGTATGACATTTTTTTCACTTTAATATTGAAAATATTTTTGTATTTGCTGTTTTATTTCTCTGTACTGCGGCTAATTAAGTTTTGGTTTAAGATATTTAGAATATTGAGAAGTCCTCTGGCTTATTAAAACGAACCATGTTATGCATTTGGATGATAGTCCTATTAGCTTTAATATAAAGCGGCATGCCAAACACAGGCTGCTGATAATATGAGGTATGCACAGTTTTAAATAGTCATCATACATGACTATTTAAAACTGGGTGGGTGTCCGTCATAAACATGTCGACGGACACCCACCCACTGGTGGCTGATGATAATGAAGGGCACAAACATGAAGATGCATATCAGGCAGACACTATAATGGTCAAATGGTCTAATAAATACACAGACGAACGAACACAGCAATAAAATAATCATCCTGATTGAGCAGAAGATGTATTGTTGTAATAAGGAGCACACTGGCATGTGAATAACCAAGCATACAGTAACATATACTCCCACGCTTATTTGATCAGTTGTGAACAATTGCATACATCTCTCACACACCTGCAAGTACGTTACAAGATGCTGTTAGCACAGAAGGCTGTTTGTGAAAATGATCACATCAATCGAAGTGATAGATAAAACACTGTGGAGCAATTGATGAAGTGCCACAATTATTTGGAAGATGAATGGCTGAATTTGCTTTTGAAATTGGACTGGATCTCAATGCTGTGGAACAGAACTCATCATCATCAATGAGTCTGCCATTAGATTGCTTTCTGTCACGGGCCAATATCAGCCTGGACAATTGGATCCATCTGCTGAATGGAATCAAATAGACCTACTCATACATCGCCACAGGTGATGTATAGTGGCCGTGTGCAAAACATATTACATTTGTCATTTTGTATGTGTTCGTGCATGTTTAGGTGTAACATATGTAAAATGGTATATACGATATGTCATACATTACTGGAGCACAACAATAACATGGGAATTGTTAAATTATAGCAATGCAAGAGGACCAAATGTGACGCATAAATGCGACATATGAACACATTAGTTGTGATGTGTGTGGCAAATTTGTAAAGAATACATGTAGCGTGAACAGATTAGGAGACCAAGCTTTAACAACAGGGAGAAATGATACATTTACTGACATCTTCCAACAACAGGGTATTCTTTATTATCTTTTGAAAGAATATTTGCAAAGTTGCAACTCATAAAACTTGCAATATTGCATCACATAATTTATTTAAGCTTATAAATCCTTTTGCGTATGCAGTTATATGCCTCATTATGATACATTGGTTAACACGTCTTGGATATTTGAGCCACATAAAAATGGTAATAGATTTAACTCAGGGAGTGTATCGAGCCGCTGCTGTGTGTGTTGTGTGTCTGTGTGAGCTGAGCTATCAGTAAGGAAGTATTACTACGGCTTACACAGGCCTCAGTAAACAGAAAAGAGCATCAAAATGCACAGCATCTTCGCTGCATGTGCATCCACAAAGTAACAGAAAAGGGGAAAACGCAGCAAGGGGTTGGAGTGAACACACTACTAAAGTAATGCATTGTGCTGGGAGGGAGATGACAGGGGCCTGACGAGTCAGAGGAAGCGTGCAAATGGGCAACTATTAAGGGAGAGGGAAACTGGATGCTTGTTTATAGCCACAGATCTGCCCAGAGAAAACATCATTGCACCTAAAATTAGTTATTTACCTTTTTTGTATTCAGCGCCTCGGGTAACTGAGGCATCGAATTCCCATTTTCACAATAAAAAATGGTTTCTGTTTCAAACTGTAAATATGAGGACGACACTGCATTTTTGTCTTTATTTCCCCCCCAAATATGTTTCTTTGCACTGTGACAGACTTATCAGTATTTTACCTGCATCTCCAAAACACACTATTCATAAACAATGTTTTATTTATTTTTACTCAGTCATGACCCAATTGTGAAGAAGTGATATTCTATTCTCTTGTCTTGTCTTCTTCCATATTTCATTCTGTTGTGTTCTAGTGTCTGGAATAACTAAAGTGAAAGCTGACTGTCACTATGTGAAGCAGTGACAGGCGACACCCAACTGAGATATAATTAAACTCTTACACGCACACAGATATGAAGACAGCTTGACAGTACATATGTTCAACTACATTTGGGGTAAAATGAGCTCATTTCTGCTTGTCTATGAGGGACACAACATTTCGATATAATATCACCATCACCTCCTTTTTTTTTATTATCATCGTCTCCCTCAAACTCAAACCCAAGAACACAAAAAAGTTGCTCCATACATGCACTCAGTTGACCATTGTTCCAGTGCATTCAGTGTCGGGGGGGGGGGGGGGGGGGGTTCTCTGGGGACCTGTGCTGTCAGAGAGCAGACCACAGAGAATCCCTGGTCCCCGCTCCACCTGCTGTGACAGCTAATAAGGCCTGGCCACAAAGGCTGGCCTGTCTGGGTGCTGGAGTGGGTGTCGTGGTGTGGCATGGCAGGGCATAGCAGGGCATGGCATGGGATGGGATGGCATGGTGATATCACAGCCAGCTGATAAGGTGCCCTGACATGTTTGCCAGGGATGCACTTGACCCGAGAACACCCGCAACCACTGTGGTGTGCTCTCTGTCTTTGTCGGGCTCCCCTTCAGTCATTAATTAAGCTCAGACTTTTCTATTAGGCCTTCATTTAGGCTAACAAGCAGAACTCACCACTGACATCATTAGCTCGCATAACAAGCAACAGCATTCTGGGAGCTTTCTTTTTTAGAACTAATTATGAACATTAACCCTTCCTCAACAGTAATGAACCATTCTTGTCTTGTTGTGCACCTCAGGGCCTTTTGTCCAACAACCCCATTATATTCTTCTTGCGCTGTTGTCATTAGGAAACATCAACAGCTAGCACTAAAGCTTTGGTTGCTCCAGGGAGACAAGGGTGCGAGAGAAGTCAACTCTGCAGGGGGGGAATGTATTTTTGGGAGGGTTGGCGATCAAAGGCATTGGGAAAATTGAATGAGGCGGGGCAGACTAAGCCCTTTGGGTGTGTTTGTTTTCCTAAAGTGTGAGTGACTCATGAAATATGAGGAAAAGAAGGCAACACAGGTTGGAGATGAGGACAGGGAGCTCAGCTGTTTGCCTCGACCCACAAGAAGGGAGAGCAGGGCCCTGACTGACTGCATAACCTCCTGGGCATATTTTGTCACACATTGTCACATATACGTTCAGTTATAAAGGATAACACAAGCCAATACAGCATCTGTTTTTGTATTGTGACAATGACAAAATGAATAATTATTAATAATTATATTATAGGTTCTAATGGCTGGTGGTGCTTCCTTGGAGTCAATTGTACGTATATAAGGTGAACAAAGTCTAGGAAACACCTTAGTACAATGTAGTCCAGTTGAACACCATTACAAAATACAGCGTGTTAAATTCCTACATCTGATAATGGGCTCCCTCCACACTGTGCTGCTCATCAAACACATTAAAATCAGAAATCATTTAAACAGTTTAGAGTATGTTTTTGTAAAATTAATGCCCCCCTCTTTAACGGATGCAAATTTCCTTTAGAAGTCAAACATGCCCCAAATATGCATAGAATATATCACGATCCAATCTACAGTATGTACATTATGTTAATGAGGCAGAAGTGGCCCTGCGGTTGGCATGGTTTAGCTTCCATGCTCAAACAACAGTCAATTTAATTTCCATCTAAGCTCATATCTTCATATCTGTGCGCCTCTAATTACTTGCTATAACTACATCACCTTGTCTATATTGTTTGCTTTACCCATTTTATGTTAAAGTCAGGGACAGTTTTGCTCTGGGCAAGTCATGCGGGCAAATCTTTGGCTATTGAGGCTCAAGACATACGCTCTCGCACATGAATTATGGTCAGAGAAACAGGAAGCAAGATCACCTTTTTTAAGGCATAATATGTGCTTGGCAAGTAGCTTTCATTAGAATAAATAATGGACCATGTTTGAATAGCTCCTCAATTGCTTATTACATCCATGGTAACTAATCATCTGTGGAATATACCTGGAAGCAAAGAACTTCCTAGCTGGCTTTATGAACCAAGGACCACATTAAATAATTTACCAGACAAAAACCATGGGCCATGGTACAAGTAAGCAGAAGGAGTTGTAATGTTATCAGCTAAACCGTCAAGGATCATGTGCACTGAGCCAAGTGTATTCTAAAAGCTCTCTTTTCTGAAGTCATTCATCCCCTCTGGGCCTGTTGCAACGGCTGGCTTGTCGAGCTTCCGTGTAACCAGTGCTGACCAGTAAGTGCATTTTCCAGTCTTCTAAACTGACATTTAGAAGGGTACGCATGCACCGCTGCTGTCTGTCGGTTAGATGTTAAACTGAGTGAAACATCAAAATCCCATAAATTGCTGAATAATGGAAGTTGTCTGGTAAATACTCGGTGATACAAGCGGCTGTACGTTGAAATAATTTTAAAGATGTTGGCAGTGACTCATGTGGAACCTTTCCTCCAACAATAACAGGAAATCCTCAGCGTTGCCACAAAAAAAACTGGAGAATTATTTTCAGAAAAGGTGTAACTGATGAAAACTGAATCATTTCATGTATTTTTGATTGTTTGTTTGATTTTCCTGACTCATTCACTAGCTCATTTTACTCATTTGAAAACCCACAACAAACAAGCATATGCCCACATTCAATCATTGATGCACTCGTGCAATTTGTGTCAAGAGCGGTTTTGGTGAGAAAAGGGTTAATACACTATTTTCCAGCTCTTATCGATGCTTGTACAAGGATAAGGAGAGGAAAAGTGAGCAATGGGGGGGAATGCTATTTGGGGGGGGGGGGGGGGGGGCAAGTGGGTCTGCTAAACGAGTGGATTCTTATGCAAATGCATGCTAATTTATGCACACAAGGCAATGGCAGCGCCCGAGGCTGCTTTGATTGGCAGTTGCAGGTCTGTGTGTGCTGAGGAAGGACGATTGGCTCCTGGTGCTCTCTGTAAAGTTGGGCACGACTGCCTCTCCATGTTCTACATGCTCCGGATCCACCAACTGCACACGTCTGTGTAGCCTCGGCTCTTCACCGGATCAGTCCCAGCAACCAACAGGGCTCCCATCCAAAAACACTCTCCACACACCAAGAGCTCAGCTCAGCCAGCTTCATTTCCTCCATGGCTGGAAGCAGCCAGGGCATCATTATAAAATCAATGCCCCAGCTTCTTCTTATCTGGCTCTGTGTGTGTGCGAGAGAGAGAGAGAGAGAGAGAGAGGGAGTAGGATGGCCAGAGTTCTGGGGTTGTTTGTGTTGATTTTAGGGAGTATTTGTGAGTGGCAGAGCAGCAGAAGCACCGATGCAATGCTCTCCACGTTCACTAATGGGCTGACAGACTGGCTCGAGGTCAGGGCCTCCCATTACTTCAGGAGGCAAACTGGCTAAATGAATAGGAACCTGCGCCTACCTACCACGCAGAAGGAAATGTAAATGCCACTTGTTTCTGTAGCTAGGTGTTGTCATGTAACACAGTGGTACATCTTGATAATGTAAACACAAATTCATGAATATGATGATGCCAGAGCAATTGGCTACCTGTTATTTATCATTTTGCGTTATTTGTGTATGTGTGTGTGTGTGTGTATTTGCAAGGCAGGAAGAAGAAAAACAAATTTAGTCAGGCGAGAATGAAGCCATTACTCTGTCTATTATTCATTTCACACAAACCCACAGGCCAATGGGAAAACACTTGGAAGTCACCAACATAAAATAGAATATGTCCCCTCAAAATATAGTACATTTTACGGTGCCTCATGAATATACTGTGTCATGATGAGGTTTCTTGGAATGAAAAAATGGCCCCCCACCACTTCTTTATAATAATATAGATGCATCACACTATTCATGGGTATGTGTTGTGAATAGCTCATACCAACATGCAGCTATGCTTATCCCACACACACAAATGCACATGCTACGTGTTCATGTGCCTGCATGGCCAACGACTCCCGCCTCCCTCCCAGCTGTTTGTCTGTGCCAAAACAAGAATAGACTTTTTTTTTTTTTTATTCTACAATTACACCCTCTGCAGATTCAAGGGAGCAAAATTACTAGGTTGGCACCCCCCCAGCATCCCAATCTCACACTCGCACCGCACCTCATCTCATTGGGAAATAAAGCAAAACCATTTAGACAAATCTGGAACAAACATATCCAAACCTTTTGTGTGCCACACCTGGGGACTACAGATGGATTTTCCTCATACAGAAGATTGAAAATGTATGCTTATTTACAACGGCATCCCTCTCTCTCCAAATATTGCAGTTATTTTGCCAGCCAAGAAGTGGCCCTATACATGTTGTCCTCCCTCAGATAATCTCCCCTTTCCAGCTTTTAATGACACTGGAGATACAATGCAATGTTCCCTCATCACCCGTCACATCGCCCCGTGTTTGTGTTTTGAAATACTGCACATGACATGTGCATATTTCACCCCCCCGTCCGTCCGTCCCTGTAGAAGCAATGAATAATACATCTCTTACTATATTGTTGCAACAGATTTGTAACGCTTGAAACAGAATGGAATATGCAGTTTATCTCCATACATGACGAACACGACACAGTTCTGAAGCGTCTGTCTGTGTCACCATGGAGAGAGGGGAAGAAAGGAGAACGGAGGAAACAAGCTTGTATGACTCCTGACAGTCCATCAGCTTCCTGGGGTAATTATTCTCCCAGCTGAGGAGCTAGATGCCGAGACCGGTGATGGCCTGCATGCCCGCCTACACAGTTAAACAAAGGATGCATCATTTAAAATGCATCTGTGTACTTTGTGATATGTAACAACCCAGCTTGTGTTGCAGCATATATGTTAACATCAGTGGCCAAAATGCTTGTTTAAGTCTCTGTGGCATCAAAACTCCATTAAAAATAAAAAATATTTATCAAAGGAAAAAAAAAAAACAAGTTAGCACCCCACCCCACTGTTTGTACTTTCTAGATCTGGAAATCGTGTCATCAATTCTGTAGTCTGTAGACCTGTGTAGAAATGTGACATGATTAAAGTGCAACCTTATTCATATAGCACCTTTGTGTTTGTGCAGTAACTGTGGACCATTTTGACATTTAATTTCCTGAAGTAGAGGGTCAAAAGCTGATGCCGTTTTAAATTGAATAATTGAAGTGTTTTGTTTCTCCCTGCGAGTGTGAGCAGCAGTATTTGTAGTTGCCTTGGCTTGTCCTCTTTGTGACGGGGAGTCAAAGCGTGCTATATGCCTGCAGAAAGCCCCCCCCCCCCCCCCCAGCCTCTATTTTTTAATTTGACGAGGAGGCGTGAGGTGAGGTGGAGGAGGAATTGCATCGAGCTGTGGCTGCATCCCACTTGAGAGCTAATTCACTGCCCGGGGCTATTGACCAAACCACGTCAGGTTCTATGCTAGAAATGTGTCCCCACACAACACTTAAATTGCATTTGGACCTTGGCTGGAGTGAGCAAATGCCTGGTCAGAAATCAATGGGATGATACATGTCTCGGTGGATACGGGAAGGTGTTGGCTTTCATTTCGCCATTGATGAACACCAGGTACATTTCATCACATGCTGCAGCTCAATGAGTTTTTGTTGACTGCATTCATGCAGAATATGAGGTGGCACTTAGAGTCTATACTTCTTGTTTAATGTTAAGTGTTCTATTGTATAGTGTTCCAACAATTCTATTCCAATATTTTATTCAATGAATAAATTCTGCGTTTGTAAAACCGCATACCTTTGTACATTCTGTAAGCCCTGTGAAATCAAGTCAAACTTAAAGGCTGGTCTTGAAAAACGTCATATGCAATATTTCTGATTGTACTGTCAAGCCTGATTACTACCTTGGGGAACCAATGCGATCAGGCTAAGTGACATAACAGTTATCAGGGAGAAGGTTACATTTAGAGTTTGGTTTTTTTTAAGATAAAATGATGTTACCATTGTTTGATGAGTCTAGGAATGTGTTTTACAATCTGCTCAGCAGTAAGCGAGCAGGACTCTCCTTATATGTCTATTCTCTGAAGGAAAACTTGCTTATGTTTAAAAGAGCAAGTAGATTGATAAATGAACCTTATGAACCAGCCTTCAGATCCAGGCTGGTTAGTTCAAGTGAAATAATGCACTTTGTGGAAGTAACAGCTTTCGTAGATTTTACTAATCATATTCTCTGAAAAGACTGAAAGAAAGGGAAATGTATTTATGTGTGTGATATATATATATAGAGAGAGAGGAGTTGGGGGATGTGGAAAAAGACAAAACCAAGGAAGAAATGACAAGAAGCACTGCAGAGAGAGAGATAGAGAAAGTGACAATGGAGCAAAATAACAAGAAAAGACCAAGACAGAGAAATAGAAAGTGACAAAGGCAACTAGAATAAAATGTGGTAACAAAAAAAAAGAAAGGAATAAAAAAGTAGACATGTCAAAAGCAAAGTAAGGAGGACACAGTACCAGACACTTTAGGGGAGATTGTCTGTAACAAAAAAAAATCCAGATGATTGCCATTCCCATTGGAAATAATATATAGTGTCAGTTTTAGAACGCTCCAAGCACTAGATAGCTATATTTTTTTAGAAACGTAAAATTCAGAAAAGGAATAAATTACATTACGATACCAACTGTAAATGAAATAAACATGTACCATGAAATATACGGAACACCTATCATCCATCATTGTTGCCCAAAGAGATGCCAACAATAGCAATTCAACAATAATGAAAGGTAATGGTAAATGCTGATGCTCCTGAACAATTTGATTCTTCAAAATGTACACACACAAATAAAGAGAGCTTAAAACAGAACAGGATCTCCCTATCCACATTTTGCTGTTCTATTAATTTCAAGTGAAAAGACACGTAGGTTGAAGTTTTGACAGCTTTCACAGTTTATTATCTAGCTCATGTGAGACAAAATGCACAATCCCTTTCATTTTGCCACAGGATAACCTTGTGATGTTTTACCCTTACAGGGTGCAGCATCTATGAGCTGCCTTTTTGTCTATTCAAGGAAGAAAGGCGCTCTGCTGGTAGATTACGGTCAGGGATGATTAAGATCTTTACCTCACGGAAGCAGAGAAAAGGAAAAAAAGGGACATGCTCTGTCTGACCTAAAAAAAAGAAGACGGAGGAGATAAAAGAGATGAAATCCTTCCTTCGCTCCAGAGCCTCGGGCCGCTCGGTGGGCGTGGCAATCCCAATGCAAGAGCATCATCATTGGGGTCCCTCTCTTTGAGTATCTATGTCTGGCTTCTTGTTCTTACTGATTGTACTTACTTATTGTCTATATTCTGTGAGAAAAGATGACGTGGTTGGACACCTTGGAATTTCTTTTTTTTTTTTTTTTTACACAGATGACCGTGTAGCTTTTATTGATATTAATGGAAAAATAATTCTGACCACAGGAGTTACTAAAAGGATAAGTGAATTGAAAACAATCTTGGTTTCATGAATCAGATGATTAATTTGTGTTGTATATCAGCTTCTTTGGTTGTTCATTATCCATCCTCTGTGGGTTCTCTACAGTAAGGACCAAGCATTCCAATGCATTCTAAATTTAAAGACGAATCCACCTCTGAAGGTTGCATTCTTGTCCAGCAACAAATCAGATATATTCAAACGTTGCTATCTGCATTTGATATCTCAAAGCTCAATTTCTTTACTGATGGCCAGAATACACAGTCCTGTTATTAAATGCCCCCCGCCCCGCCACCCATTTTCTTTAACCGCTTTACCCGTAACCGAACAACCCGATGCGTCAATGCATAGCAGAGTTGGTGTCCACAGCAGATGTCCGTTCCAAACCCTCTGTCTCTATCTTCGCCCTCCCCCTCATGCTGGTGTGTTTGTCTCAAGCCATGCCAAGGCACTGCTCTGGGCACAGTGAGGCTCACCATTAAATAAAATGTATTCATAAGTCTTCCACCGAGATTAAGTATCTCTGTGGTGTCGGCAGGAAGGGTCAGAGTTGGCTCATAATGAGAATCAGCAGCAAAAGCACAAGGCAGACAATAAAGCTTTCCTCTGTGCCAGCAGACCCATGAACCTACAACTCACTGAATGTTTTTGTTTTTTAAATAAGACTTGACCTTAACGGTGCAGAAATGCACATTTCAGATGCAAAGACAGTCTCATTCAGCAACAAAACAGGGATAAAAAGGCGCTCCTGGGCATAAATATGGGGAAAATAGAAAGAGAGTTTACTGTTATGATGTTCACCTTTTTACCCTGGCTGCTGAATTAATTTCAGACTTTGAATGGCAACTCTGACGTTTGGCTGGAAGATGCAATGATCTTCAATAAAGAGTTACACTATGAGCAGTTTTACATAGGAAGAGGCATTTGCCATTGGCAGTCAGGGACACATTGGGATACTTGCTGAGGGCATAGAGGGAAAGACTAAACCGCAGCTTTCATTAGAATATGACAGAATACCCCCCCCTCCCCACACACACACACATAAAGAGCCCTGTCATATCTATGTTTGGAAAAAAAACAAAGATATATTTTATGTCCTCTGTAGTGTGCAAAGATTATGGCTTGCTTACGCCCCATTTGGAATTCAAATGGCATTTCACACTGACAAAGAAACAAAGCTGCTGAGATAAAGGCAGCTGGTGTGAGAGTTGTCAGAGTGGCATTGATGCTGCTCATGTCTCTGACTGGGCCTGCCGTCATGGGCAGATGGCTGCTGGACAGAAAACCCAACATGAGAACAGAGCAAAGCGCCCCCTCCAGGCAGGGTCCTCTCTGCAGTTCCTTTACAGAAGTACAGACAGTAAGCAAGAGTCAAACTATCATGTTGGCATCGGCAGCTTGCTAGCAGTTATGATTGACAGTGATTTTTTCTCAAGTATACTGCCTCCTAATCCTCAAACCCACCCAACACATACCCTGACCTCCTGCTCACCCTCAATCATCAGACCACCCCGGAAAAGGTGCTTGTGTAGTTTTGTGAAACAGGATGCCAGGATGAAACAAATGATGAAGGGGACACCAAAGAAGCACTAGTTGAGACGAGATCAGCCATTATTTGGCACACAAACAAGGCCAAAGTCAGACACGCATCCGAGCACAGCTGGGCAAAAAGACAGAATCTTCCCAGGGGCAAATGGCCAGCCTTTGATCAGGCATGTCATTTCACTCATGAAGGTGACCCCGACGATCAGAGCACTTTGACAAGCCAGAGCCTGTGGCCATATTCGTCTTTCCACACCCACAAGTAAAACTGCAGGAAATGTTATTTTGTGGCAATGTCGGCCTCATAACAAGAGGTCACACCCTGAGAGAGGCCTTCTGTATTTGTGTCTAAGACACAAAGCCTGTTTACTACATCGTCTCCTCTTCAACAGTCTAACCTCTGGTTTATGAGGGCGCATCACAGAGACAGCCGCAACTAAAGCGAGAGCGAGTAAACTCAGAGGAGGGCAGAACGCAGAAGCAGTTTGGAAGCCTCCGCCGCAATGAGGGAGACACTGCAGTAGACTGGCAATCATGCGATGACCTCCCTAAGCACCACAGACCCCAAGACTCCGGAGTCTCCCCTTCTTTGCCTTTTCAACTACAGAGAGGCAGACTGACACTCGAGTTAATTAAGATTTTAATCCGTGTTGAGTGTGTCACTGGAGTACCACACGGCAAAGACAGATCCAGGCCTTTAAAGAAGGGTCTCCAAAGAAGAGGGATTTGGATGTTGGCTATGAAACGTAACAATATTCACCCCTTCTTACAGAGGTCAGACAGAGTCAGTAACGTTCCAGAGCAAAGCAACAGTGCTGGGCTTAAAGGTTTCGTTCAATGCCGTCTGAAGAATCACAGAGTTCATTTCTAAACGCAAAATACTCATAAGACATGTCTGATGTTGCAAATATGAGGAAACAAATTACCCACGACGGTAGGGAGTGACAATTCATGGCTGACTAGAGGGTAAGGAGAATGGAGTTGGCTTGGAGACCTTTGATTACTTCAACATCTTAAAAAATCATTCACTCAAACTAGGACAATCAGCTAGAGTTGATGTTCGGAGATGTGCATGGGCTTGCACAAGATCTGGTCCTTAATGTTCTTTGTCTTGGATCTAAATCAGATTTGAGGACTTTTCTCTATCAACATGCCCCCTAAGTTCAGTATAGCCGTGAGACAGATCTTCTGGGAAATGCAGTTAGATTGAACATTTTTACCAAACCTCCTCTCTGGCTGCCTGATATCAGATCAGGCAGCAAGAGAGGAGAGGCAGGGGCCCATCGCATATCAGGGGATTTCACCTACATGGCAGGGTGTGTATGCCGGAATAAGTGGGACAACTCCCAGTAGGCTGAGAGCACTGGCCAATAAATAAGAAAAGAACAGGTCTAGTCCCCAAACTGCCTTATTGAAGTTTACCTTGATACATTTACACTGAATCCCAATTTGAAACTCCCTGCATCTTCTTCTACCATTTCCTGTCTAGAAGTCAAGGGACCATCCAGAACTCTTCTGCCTGACTGGCCTTTGACAGAGTAAAGAGAAAGGGGATCAAACCGAGCTGGAGGATAACTCCAACTGTGCAGAAACATGTTTGTTTTTAGGCAAAATATTTGATTCTTAATGTGTCATAAAATGAGCAACAAAATGTTTGTTTAAAACCCACGTTGAGCCAGGCAAAAATAAATGAATAAAAATTGAAAGAGATTGATTTGATTGAGTTTTCCCTTTAAGGCAGTTTAGAAATGAAGGCCACTTACAGCAGCGACAGAGACGCTTACCCCAATATTAAAGGAATCAGACTCTTTTTAAATTACTGCAGTTAATATTTTTTCATAATTTTGCTTTGAGCTTGGCTATATAAGAACGTTTTAAATTTTGCACTAATGAGCAAAATGTTTAATTGTACCAACCAAGCAATCTCTTCTGCCTTGACTTGTCCACAGATGGCTCCAAACAGCCATGTGATGGGATAGTATTAACATCATAATCTTTGGTTTGTTTTTATATGCATGTCAGTCCCAAGACAAAAAGAAACTGGAAATGAATGTAGAGCATTTTTAGTTCAGGATATTTCATGTATTCAGCAATATTTTATTTATGCCATGACCCCAGTAAATCAATTAAAAGGCCTCTATTCTTTTGTGCATTTTTGAGAAAACAGCTGAACTATGGACATAGATGGAATCACATATGATGAGAAAATACAATATTATGTAGATCATCACTAAGAAAATATTACTTAATGTAATGAAATGGGATGTTATGGGATCACAGTTTATAATGATGGCCATATCCATCCATGTGTAAAGTCATATACCCATAATTGAGCCTCTTCTAATCTAAGAAAATCAAATACATGTGTAAATGTTCATCTATGAATTAAACGAATAAAACAAATTGGAGGCACGCTCTCTCTGCTTCATTAGACCTGAACAGACATGAGCCTGATAATACAATGACCCAGTCGGCTGACCTGAAACCTTTAATCATATTTACGCAGTTTCCCCAAACATAAGCACTTTTACTGTACTCAGATATGCAAATTGGACTTCCAACACCCACAAAACAAACTCTTCTTTATTTTCTTATTTTTCTTACAGCTCCAGCTAGCGCAATACCTTTCCAATTAATGTGCTGTCAAGTTAATCAACGTTGGTTGAAATCCGAGAGATCACAGGCACTTTAGCTGCTGACGCGCCAGGCTTTCCTCAAAGGCTGTGCCTGATGGATCTCCTGTGTTCATTATGGAGAGAAAGAGTTCTCTTTAATCAGCCTTGGAGTCACTTATCATAAAGACGCCTTGCCGCACACATATGCAAATGCTCACATGCAGAGGAACACACAAGAACCTTCTCATTTAAAACCGAGTATATGAAAATAAAGACATTAAGACACCACAAAACACACACACACACATGCGCACACACACATCTAAGTTAGCAACATTTTGTAACTTGCCCTTTTATCATAGAACATAACTAGATATGCACATGACATACTGTATGATATATGATTGCACATAATAAAATTTTATAGCATACCCAATTATTTAGAAAATCACTCAATATATACAGGCACACACACACACACACATACGGCTGCAAATACAAATTAGCTGCCATACCTAGTCTCAATGTGACAGGCCATTGTGATCGTCCGACAGACAATGATTAAGACTGAATAAATATTTGAGTTTGTATTTGTGTTCAAATGCTTGTCTGGGGGATTTAGGTAAATAAATATGAGTGCAAGCGTTTGTGTTTGTGTATGCCAATCTCTGGATTGTGGACAGGCGTACACTGATTTAATCACTCCCCAGGCAGTGTGTGCGCGAGGCAGAGGGGGCTGTGAGGCAGATAAGAACAGACAAACGCGACAAGGCGAAAGGAGGAGAGACCGTGCTCGCCCTGCAGGCCGGCTCTGCTGCACATTAATTACGGACTTGTACTCATAGTACACTAAAAAGCACACCTTTACGTAGTATGTGTGTGCATATGTATATGTAGCTGCATATTCAGTAGTCATGCCTGCTTTGTATAAATGCATTAGTTTTATATAGCACTTTTCTGGACACTCAGACGCTTTTCATTGTGCATTATTCATTCACTCCATACTTGGTGGTGGTGAGGCTACTATTGTAGCCACAGCTGCCCTGGGGCAGACTGACAGAAGCGAGGCTGCCAATTTGCGCCATCGGCCCTCCCGATCACCACCGACATTCACTCACTCACAACATTCACACGTGGGCGAAGTGTCTTGCCCAGGGACACAAGGACAATGTGCGGGAGCTGGGATTCGAACCGCAGGCCTCTCGATCGTAGGACGATCTGCTCAACCACCTGCAATACCGTCGCCCCAAATGTATGCATTTGTCTGTTCGTGTGTGATGTTTATAATGTGTTACCTTGCCTTAGTAAGCCTGTATTTGTGTCGTGCACATGCATGTCCTGTATGCATTTAGTCTCAGCCAGAGGTCACTAATGGAGAACAGGGTGGAAATGGTTTGTCTGTAATTGCATCACGCTTAACTCAATAAGGTAAAGGTCGCTCTACCCCCATGGTAAATGCTCTGTCCCTTCTTTGACCTGCTGAAAGACAGAAGGCATGGTACAACAACCTCACGGCCTCGGAGGAAGTGAATTAAGTTACAAAATGCCCGATAAAGCTTTGGCTTTCTCTTGGTTTATGACCTGTACCAGACAATCAAATGCTAAACAGAATGTAAACAACAGGTAAATAAAATGTTTCCGAATTAATCATGTATGTTGTGTTAGTATTATGCTTCCAGTGCAACAAATGGATGTGAATTAATAGATCAGGAATACAAAATAAAACAAACAAAAATTCTTGATCTCAGTGAGATTAGTTTTATATATATTTTAAGGAGACAGTTATTTGCTATATAAACTAAATTTGCAATTAATTTGAACATTGGTACCCATCGTAACATAGATGTACGTATCTGTTTCAGCCAGGAGTGAACAACTTGTATACTGAGAATGGCAAAAAAGTCACAGGGCTGTATTTGTGCTTCTTCCTGTTCCCCTTCAAAGTCAGATCACACCTATATCTCATATTTCCTCACACTCATATCAACATAATTTTCTCCATCTGCTTTCTCTCTCAACTATCGATTTAATTTAGCCTGTGAAACATAACAGAGACTTTGTCGTGCCTGGAAAAAATAGGACATCCCACTGAAAATATGCCCAGCAGACCCATACAACACAGTGTAAAATTACAGAAAGCATTTCTGATATCAATGGAAATCAATTACGCTTTCTCCTCTTACTGTCTTCCTTCTTCTCTCACAGCAGTGAATGGGGTTGATATTGGTGTTGACAGAATCAGAGCATCTGATCAATCACAGCACAGCGTCGACGATGGGGCCGATGGGTGAAAGATTAGAGACTCACAAAGAGACTGAAAGCAGCAATTACTTCAGAACTTTCTGTAATGAATACACACACACACACACACACATGCACGCACACCATCAAATGACCAAAAAACGGAAGTAAACAGGAAGGTAACGGCTTTGAAAATGTGATTTTCCTCAGGAGTCATCTCCCTGAGTCGTGGATGTCTGACATGGCAGGCTTGCAAAAATGGAGAAAGAGCTTAAAAAGTGACCTGGGAGTCTCCCAGTGAAATGCCTCTAATCAGCCCCGAGGGATAACATCCTCTCTGGGTTCGGGCTGAGCCGGGAGACGGGGGCAGGCACATGGCAAGTCTGACAGACTCTCTTCCCCGAGATCAATACCCAGACTGCTTTTAAAGTGTGACATGTTGAGAGGCAGACAAGGAATCCTACTTCTAAATTCCCCAAGAGGATAGTCCTTTTTTTCATTTATTAATGTGATTTTCTGTTGGAATTGCCTGGCGAATAGCAGGTGTGTTAACATCAGTATGTGGTTCTAGGTGTTGTGTTGCTTTGGATTACACCAGCCTTCATCTTCAGTAAAGACGTGATACAAGGGGTTGTACAAGTCCATTATGTACACAAATTGTGTGACGTGCTTCATTACTTTTGTTGAGTATATCTAATATATATTATACCCTTGTGTGCACATCATTCACAAATGTCTTAAGTACTTCATGATACTGCATTACAAGTCTGCAGGGTTTTTACATCTTGAAACAACACACATTTTTGTTTTATTTGTCACCAGCTATATTCCAAATAATTAAAATAATGTCAACATATTCAAATGATGAATCAAATAAGCATCTAGAAAAGCACTCTGTGAGTTTCATCAAGATCCATTCCGCAGTTTTTCCGTAATCCTGCTAACGAATAGACAAACACCATCAAAAACATAACCTCCTTGGTGGAAGTAATAAACCGCTGAAGAAAAGTACCACACTGCTCTGCAAATCTTTTGCATAAGTGCCAATACAGCAATATGAAAATTATCATCTACAAGTTTGTCCAGCAAGTATGTTATCAGCTAAATATCCTGAACGTATCAAGTACTTCTTCCACAGGGAGTTGTCCCATGTGAGAAATATATTACATGTTATATCTATTATTAATATTATTTCAGAAAAGAGTAACTTCATTATTTTATTTTATTTTTTTGCTATTGTAGTACTGCTGATTTTAAGCACTTTACAGTGGGTAATTTAATTTGAGGATTCTGACTGGAGCGACTCGAAGGGTTATAACCAACTGAAGGTCTGGAGATGATCGAACAAGCGTAAGGAAGAGTCGCACTTAAGAATAGTTCTATTCAAACGAAGGAATGTACTTGAATACATGAATGAGATAATTCTTCAGCCAACTTAGAAAAAAATGCTTTGCAAATTTTGATGCTCATATTTGTTGTCTTACATGGCAAACAAGTAACATCCATTTGGCCCCTTAGTATGCAAAGTATAAGACACATTTTATGCCAAAAGTATATAATCCAGGCTTGCTTGTTGCTCATCTGCATAACTACTTCTGCCATCCATCCCATCTGACATCTGGCACTGGCTGACTGGACACAGCTCAGCCTGACTCGGCTTTATAGCTTTAGGGGAGGTCAGGGCCTGGGGCTTGAGCACTGGGGCCGTCAGGGAGGTTGTTCTGCATACTGAGCAGCCTGATTAGGCAGAGGTGCATAAAGCTGCCTCAGCCCCAGAGGGCCAATGGACACAAGCTTGACGCCACACAGCCCTATGGCTTCCTACCCCTACTAACCAGGTAATCAATGACAAATCACAGACATTCTTCCCTTGCAAAGAAGATAATTTGGTGAAAACTCATATTTCATCACAGTACCATAGTTCTTCATTTACCATTGCTGCAAAAAAATAAAATAATAATCTTGCATTAATAGTGTAATAGTCAAATGCATTTATTTTTATATTTTGGCTGGCTAATTTCTACAGCAAACGTTTGAATGGTAAAATGCACACATTTGAAGACTAATAGAAGTGTGAAAGTATTTTTGTTATGAGTGAGTTGTCTTTTACAATGCCATGTCGTCTCCACTATCCCTATGGAAACAGCAAATTGATAAAGATAATGAGCCCATGACAAGGCCGGCTCATAACAACAGCGCAGCGCAGCTGACTGCCCAGAGCAATACGTCCTGTGCTCAGCCTCCGTGGACACGGTGCCAACGTGACAGATAATTTGCGTAATATCGCTCCATTCCACCTCACCGTGCTACTCCATCTAATCGCACCGCCCTGCACCAAAGATCAGCAGCGCGATTGTGGAATATGCCCTGGTGCATTGTGACAATTGATGAGTATTGTCACTGTGAATAATAATAAATAAACAGTGACGTAAATCAGCCAATCTTTGGTGCAACACAGGCTTTATGAAGCATCCCTGACATACGCTGATTACAATTTATTCTCTCTGCTGTGTCTTCTTTTCACAGTGAGCTGAACAACGGGGAAGGCATATTAGTGATCTGGCCTTGTGTGTAATGGCTTTTATGTGTGAATGTAGCAAGCGAGTGAATGTCGGCGGTGGTCAGGAGGGCCGATGGCGCAAATTGGCCGCCTCGCTTCTGTCAGTCTGCCCCAGGGCGGCTGTGGCTACGGCAGTAGTAGCTTCACCAACACCAAGTATGGAGTGAATGAATAATACACAATGTAAAGGGTCTTTTGGGGCCTTGAAAAGCGCTATATAAAACCAATGCATTATTATTATATGAAAAATAGGTGTGGAAAGGATGACTCAGTGGTTTTCTCACATCTTTCCTCACAGTCTAAGTCTTTGCACTATGTCAGTTGAACCTGACGTAGTGCAAACATGTAGGTGCTGTTGCTTGAGTGCTTTTTTTGTGATGCATACAAGTTGATCCGTTACTGATAATTAGCAAAAAAATACATAAGTAAGGTTGAATTGCTGACTTATTTGTTCTATATCCACTCGAAAATATAGTAATAATGCTTTGGCATGAGATGAGACTGCATCAGAGAAACGAAGCCTGTTCAAACGATAAATAGCTTTCTCAGATAACCGATCTGTCGCCGCCTTTTCCCTTTGAAGAGATCTGCAATGCACAAGCACGCGCAAAAACATACAAGTACGAGCAACAATTTGATGCTCAACTATTCTATGTACAGTAAACCTGAGCTGCCACACAAAAGGCATAACACTTCAAGGATGGGAGAGCAAAGGTGAAAGCAATATCGATGCGGGTGTCGGCCATCCGCTGAGCGGATGAGGAAAGAGTGATACGAGTGCAGGATGAAATTACTGAGCTTTACCCACAATATCTTCTCTCATTAGCACCACCACTAATTTCACAATTTATGCTTGTGTTCTACACCAGCTCCCCCTAATTAGGCATGGCCCTCTAAAAATACCCAGCAAACTAAGTAGTAGCATGAAAGTACATGCAAATCTGTTGATGTACACAAATAATGGTAGCAGGGGTGGGGTGGGGATTAGTGGCGCGCTACAGACTAAAGTAATTGAGTTGGGTAGTGTCGACACCCAGACGCAGTCTGCGTGCCCATGTTGTGGAACGTGCTGCATGCGTGTTGGATACAAAGCTCAGCCGGCATCTATATCATGTAGTTGGTGTCACAGTGAAGGTGGTGGCTCTGGATAAATGGTTTGAGAGGATGAACAGATACAAATACATGTGTTATAAGTACATGAGTGTAAAATCTCCTGTGATGCTCTGAGGACAGTCTGTTGCAACACCTGAGCTTGGAACAGCATGAGCAGACAGCACATGGCTTGGTGACTCTCAGCCATCATTCAGATCCCAGACTGTGTACATTAGTTCACGCTTTTTTCAGTGTTCAATCACCAATGGGAATAAATCCTATCCGAAAGTCAGTAGACCTTCAATTACAAGCCTTCAGTGATTTGGAAGCCAGATCATCCCAGGGTTGCACTGAAAACAATACCAATTTACAAGTGCCACACAGAAAGGAGCCATGCACATTATTTCATAAATGACCGTGGCAACAACGGATCGACTGCTGCCCGCCTTTATAATTTCACTGAGATGAATTAACCATAGCAAAGACTTTAAGCCTTCGCGGAGCAAAATTCTAATAGAGTCCTCATTTAAAATCCAAAATAAATTAAAGTGGGTGAAAAGTTGACAGTTTTAAGATTTGTGGGAGATAGGGTTGAAAATACAGTGGTTTAGAACAGTTCTTGCAGCATCCTGTCTGTTTAAGCATGACAGAGGCAAAGTAGGGCCAGGCTCATCTTGATAATTCCTTTGTTAGCCTTGTCACTTCAGCTTCACCACTTATAGGTATTACTTGATCTCTTGACATTGACTTGTTTATTTTTGCCTTCCCTGACGTTACAGTGTTTTTTTTAACCTTTACTAAAAACACTTTAAAAGAAGAATTGCGCAAATATCACAGACTGGTCAAGGATATAGTTTGCACTTTTGGTGGCAGTAGGTAGATAGTATTTGAAGCTTACAATAATTAAATTGTTGTTTTACTATTCAATTGTTTTCCATATGAAGGGTTGCATAATACATCCAATTACAATGCCATCACTTGCAAATAATTCCATGTAGTACACATAAGCCATGTACAACTGAAAGAAAATCAATGTTCAAAGCAATATGGAAGTCTACAATATTAAAATGCCAAAAATTGTAATGTGCAAATTTATTTTAGGGTCCAGCAATTCACACAAATTGTGCACTGTATATGTTTCTATTTGGGACAAGCTGTTAAACAACCAAATAGGAAAATAATCAATTACTGGCATCATTGTGGGCAGCATGGTGGTGCAGTGGTAAGCGCTGTTGCCTCACAGCAAGAAGGTCACAGGTTCGAATTTGACTTGTGGCCTTTAGTATTGTGGGTTCCCTCCGGGTTCCCCGGCTACCTCCCACCACCAAAAACACAGAAAATTAGTTCAATTGGTTACACTAAATCATAACTGAGTGTGAGCATGAATGATTGTCTGTATGTGTGTGTGGGCCTGCAATGAACTGGCGGCTTGTCCCAGGGTGTATCTCGCCCGTTGACTACTGGGATAGGCTCCAGCACGACGCGCAACCCGATAACGGACAAGCGGTTCGGAAAATGAATGAATGAACTGAAGTCAACAACCACAACAAACCACTGCACAAACATGCCACTTTTGAGAATGCACAGTGTAAAATAGAAAAACTTTACACTTGATATGATAAATAGAAGAGTAAGTAGCCAAAAGTCGAATTCTCTGTGCTGTCCTTTAGAGAGAGACAAGGCTAATTGGAATTTCAGGGTGAAGATGAGTTTGTCACTACTTTGCTTCTCTGGCACTTTAAGAGGCACTTTGCTATGATAATAGCAGTAAGCCTGAGCAGGTTCTACCTTATATCCTGCTTACAATCAAGCTGTCAACATGCCAGCCAATTCTCATTTATTCTAGGTGGTATTTGAGAGTTGAGTTTGAATTTGTTCTGAGTAATATCACCAGAGGACATTAGATCTTTGTTATGATAATTAAAGCTCAGTGACATTATGTAGATGAAACAAATAAATCAATGGACCACAGACAGGAATGTGATGTCTAGTTAGTAATCCAGAGAGAATCCACTTTGATAAAAAATCAAATCAAATAAATGAAACCGGGGAGAAAAAAAATGAAATTAAATAATATCATTGGTGAATTACTTTACAAGGAAATATGTGAGTTCCCAGACGGAGAAATAAAGAAAAAATAACACATCACATGCGATGAATGGAGAAATATCCGTCCGCTTATCAGAGGCAATCTGCTTTCAATGCTTTTCTCAAATAACCAAACAAACTATGTTACTTTTCAAATGGATAAAATGTACTTTGCAGATTTATCACTGTCATTGCTCCCAAAATTCACTACTTGGATATCTTGGCTGCATGCTTCGGGTTGTTGTACAGTTAGAAATTGCACCTGAGGGTCAGAGTGCTCTGGATCATATTTTCATCGTGGATATTTCTGGACATTGCTGCAATCATTTTTACCTTGATTGCGGCTAGTCTGCCAGTTCGTGCCTCTTAAAAAACAGCATCATGCGTCATGTCAACATCATGCTTCACTTGTAATGATAGTATCGCCCAGGTGATAATCAGTGCCTGGTTTCCTCCAGACATGATACTTGGAATTCAGGCCAAAGAGTTCAATCTTTGTCTTCCAGAACTGAATAATCATCTTGCATGAGTGTCGAAATGTCTTCAAGCTTTTCTTACAAGTCTAGTTGACTTTATTCAATGCAGAGATCTACCCTGACCCGGATAACAACCTTCACAGATGGTTCAATCTTTGTTTCCTAACTCTAACCCTAACCCAGAGTGACCATTGGGTTCTTGGTATCCTCTGTGAGTAAGGCATTTCTCCCCTGATCACTCGGTTTGGCTGGGCAGCCGGCTCTAAGAAGATTCCTGGCTCTGGCTCATGGCTTGGGAGTTTGTGCGCTGACATACAATGACAACTGTGGGATTTTGCATAGACCTGTCAAATCAATTCAATCATAGACTCCAGTGAAGTTGTAGAAACATCTCAAGGAGGATCAGTAGTCGCATGCACCTGCACTCAATTTTGAGTACCACGGCAAAGGCTGTCGTATTGTCTTATTTTTGGTTCTTTATTTTTATTTTTTATAAATGTGCAAAAATCTCCAAGCAAATTACAAATGAAAATGACAAATGTATCACCTTGTCATAATAGGGTATCGTGTAGAATGTTTTGGGGGAAGACATTAGTCCATTTTGGAATAAGACTGCAGCATAAAATGTGGAAAAAGAATTATTTCCGGATGCAATGTAATAGTACTATTGTGTTGCTGTATGTACTAAGAGAGATGTGTGGTGACTAATTTCTGCCTTGAATGCAGTCCATTTGGCCTTGCTTGCAGCCTGGCTCTGTCCATTGCTGCAGCTCTGAGTCAAAAACTTACCCCTGAGGCTGTCAGCAAGAGTCACTCTAGTACAGGGCCTTTCAAACACAGAAACACGGCGACCCGCAGGCATACATTTTCTTGCACGTACACATAAACACTGTCTGCATGCACATGTACACAACTCCCTGTATTTTCCTCTTTCCCTCTCTCATACAGACAACATTACTTCCCCATGAATCTGATCTTTTTATAGAGTGATTGTATGTTGGTGTAGGTGGCATTGTAGTCATGCTGTTTCTCCCAGCTCAGACTGGATCTCAGATCAAGATCCTGCTCCCTGCCAGCCAGCTAGATAAGGCCAATGAACACAGCTTCAGAAAAAACGGCCCATGTGGATTCATGTTTAGTATGTATGTATACATACATATCTGTGTGTGTATATTGAGTAATTTTCTAAAAAAATTGGCATGCTATAAAATTTGATTTTATACTGCCATATGTTTTTGGAAGAAAAGGAAAAATAACTTAATTTTCAAAATTATATATAAATAACTTAGTTAATTTTCTTCAACCTACCCCCTTTCAGTTCATCTATATTAAAAAGCCTTTGTATAATTATCCTGTGTCCCTGTTTCATTGAAAAGTGAACAAAAATTGTTTTCATTCATAGGAAAACTTGAGACAAGCCCTAACCCTAATCCACAGCTTGATCATTATGAAAAACACTAAAAAGATCAAACTCAAATCTCTGTGTTGAATAAACTGCATTTGACTTGGACTTCCGATGAGTCCAGTTTACTTTATTCAACACAGTACTCTACCATGAACTGGATGACTGGAGAATTTCCACAGACCAAACCTTGCTCGTATTTCACAAGTCATGCTTCAGCTCATCTATGAGACCTTAGAGATTCCCAGCACAACAATTAAAGCTCAAAAACCTCAACCACTAGAATTGGCTAGTGAAGCTAAGGTGACCTGCAGTGATCTCTTAAGCTACCGGTAGTTGGACCTTCTCACAACCAGCGCTGCGGGCCCCTGATGGCCCTTCGTGATCAAGGTGACTTATGGCGGAGCGGTTAGCTCTATGATGTTGTGCATGGTATGTCATTCCCTGACAGATTACAGCATTGGACAAGATGCCGCTTGCAGAGGTGTGACTGTGATGGCTCTGATAATTGAATTGCTCAAAGGTGGATGGATTAGACAGGTGAAGCCCAGCAAATCAATGAATCAATAGAGCTACAGGTGCTGGAGCTAAATGGGACAGATCTGAACCAAAGACAAAAAGAAAAGGTGACAGTGACTGTCCAATTTGTTTTACATTTATTTGTTACTCACCAAAATTTGAATTTACGAGCAAACCGTCCTAAGCTAATAAATTCCATCGAGCCACATAACCCCAGGCGATGTTGATGATATACAGAGACTGACAGCATCCTAAAACCAGATTATGGAATTTATAGGCATATTGGTTGGAAATGAACCTTTACATAGTGACATTATTGTTTTATCTCCTACAGTCCCATTTAACTGCATCTATCTCTATCAGCCGTCTTCCTGGCAAATAGACAACAGTGATTGTGTGGCAGCTAACAAATATCATAATCATCATTTTAAATAGCAAAGATTTTATCCGCAAGGAAACACAGGTGTGTGTCGATTTAAACGAATCAAAAGAGCTGAGCACCAACACACTCATGCTGTGTGCAAAGCCTTTTTTACATTACTAAAATGTCACCAGCCGATGGAGTGACATACTGTTCTGGCCACCTGTCAGGCCTCCATGTCACAAGTACCAGCATGAGAACCAGACTTCTTCTAAAAGAGAAATAGCCATCAGAAATTGTGAATTCTCCAACTGTAAATGTACATATTTAAAGATTTCTGTAAATGTCCCAGTCAGTGAACTAATGAATGCACGCTGAAGAAGTATTACCTTGCACAGTAACAAATACGTGCAGTCAGATATTGCACAGGTACAACAGTACTTATCATTCAGTTCAAACAGAAAGTGTAGAACAAACAATGCATCTGCCATTATAAATATCACTTTGCAAAGATGTCGTTCAATCAATGTTCAGGCAGACAAAGGTGATAAATACTAGCTCAGTTTGTCAAATAGAGGTACCAAGACATGATCAGGTGTGAGACAAACAGATATAATGATGTTTAATCTAAAAAGGCTGAGCGGCTCAGTCACTGGGAGAAGAACCTAGGCAACACACCCTAACCAATGCACTTGTAAAATGCCATGACTGAGCTTTGATGAAGGTGAAAGGCACAATGATGTGTGAAGAGAGAGATTTATCCCTGTCTTTAGATCTAAAGAGGATGCTTGGGTCGAAGGACAAAGGATTACATTTGACTTTTTAAATTTGCCCGACACTCTTAGCCAGGGCCGCCGATCAGAATAAGCTTAAGAATGACAAGCAGCCACTAATATGCAGAGTATGTACGGAGATCAGAGCCATAGCGACAGGGCCCTGAGATGACTATATAAGGAAGTTACATTAGACACTGAAATAAAGAGACAGAGGAAGACAGAGCTAACAGGGTCAGGTCAACATAAATGCTAGATGCTGGAGGCTAGACTTCACAAGATGTTCGTACATAAAGCACGTATATAAAAAATAGTGCTATCAGGAGTGAGAGAGAGAGAGTGAGAGACAGAGACAGAAGGCATATCCACAGTGAAGCAACAAAGGGAAGGAAGAAGAGAAGCAATCCAGGGAGGGGGTAAAATGTTGAAGCAGAAAGAGTGAAGTAGCAGAAAAGAGAAATAGCCAATTACCAGGAAGCCAGCAGGTGTGTTTTCTTTCTGGACCCCCCCACCCTCCACCCCTTAAGCTTGGTATGGGGTATCAGGTGATATAGAGTAGGGGGGGTTGGCTAATGCTGTGCGGGACTTAAAGAGCATGGAGTTGCTATGGTAACCGCCTGCATGCTCTGTCTCCAGGGAAACGGAAATGTCACAGCTTAAGAGGTCTCGCAGAAAGCGAGCAAGAAAGAGCGTCGTAGAGAGGGAGGCACAAAAAGCAGTGCAGGTATGTGTGAGGAAAGGCAGCGACAGGTCTGATGCATTCCTCCTTATCTGTGTTGTGAGGTTGTCATAATATCTGTGGAGCCTCCGTATCAGCAGATTAATCATCTGTCATTGCCCTCAAGTCTTCACACTCATCCCGCAGCTTTACGGCCACAACATATGACAATGTAGCGGTTAATTTAGAGACAGTCCCCTTGTAAGAAACTGAAATCCAAGTCGTCGGCACCTGAGCAAAATAAAGATGGTTGCCAGGCATCTGAAACCTAATCGACCTTCATTTATTTAATCAAATATTTAGTGTCAAAAGCACACAGGGAGCCTGAGAGTGTGGTGAGAAAGCTAAACCCTGCATTGGCAGCGTGCGGCGAGGGTGAATGTGACCGGCATTTGCCGCTGAGCTATGGACTCACCCTCCAAATCACACATTAGCCAGGGCCAACTAGCTGAAAGGCCATTAACCCGAATGCCCACTGACTGCTCCATTATTAACACAGTCTGACTCCTCTCCACCAGGCCTGTACCTACTTGCACAGGTGCTCCAGCAGCCCTCAAGGTCCTGGATTAATCAGGCTAAACAAATGTTCTTTCTTTGTCATGGCGGCGCCCAGTTGATGGCGTGCCACACATTACCGCTTACGCCACTCTCCCTTTTGTATCCAGATGTAAAAAAAGAGAAAATTATTGAACAAAACATTCTAAACAACTCCATCTGGTATAATTGACCTTTTGTGTACAGGCTGTCCTGATGCAAAATTGCTTGTTTCATTTCATATTATTGAGAAGTCACAGAAGAAATTAAAAGTGTGTGTGCTATGTGTGTGGGTTCATGTTAGCATTAGCGAGAGCGCAGAGGGTTCTCGGGGGGGATGGCCAGCTAAATGGAGCATTTCTCCAGCATGCTGCTGCGTGCCTGAGAATGTGGCCTGGACATGGCTAATTTAGTTCCTCTTTTGTCGTTGTTGTCTCCATTCCTCGGTTGATTAAACCAACCTCATGCAGCTATGCTCAACAAATAGCCTAATTGAGTACGACCTTGGCAAATGATAGATCAGCCCTATCCTTCAAAAACACCACCTGCACCAGACACCTTTCTCTCAGGTCCGTCGCTCTGCGGGCCACAGCACCAGGCACAACGTAAACAGGGGATTCGCCTCCTCAACCAAAGTCATTTCTTGCATGACCTTTCCCACAAATCACTTCAATGACACAGGGCTGAATGGATCACTGAAATGGGACACATTTGTATCACTTAGACCTTTCATCAGATGTAGCAAGCAGATACTCATCTATTATTCCCCATTCCATTTGCAACTTTTACCCCACAGCCTGCGCCAAGGCCAAAATAAGTGCACAAAATGGCCCCATCTCTGCCCCGTGCAGCAGCTGCTGCAGCAGGTTTAAGTAGCAACGAATTCTCATTAAATGTCCATCCTGTGTCTGTGTTTAGATGGGATGGAATTTGGAATAAGGGAAGGAAGGGGCTGATAGTTTAGGGGCCTGCTGCAGAAGATCTGATGGCTCTTTTGCTGCAGTCGCTGGTGGATCTCTCAGAGGATACAGATGCCTGCTCCACGATGGCTTCATACCTAATGCATCACTGCCCTCGATTCTCTGTTTGTTTGCAACCGTCAGCCCCGCCCTCTTTTTCTCCGCACTGAGCGACGTGCCTCCCCACAGCTAGTATGTGACACTGATATGTTTCTCAGGAGGGATGTGTGTCCTGCAGGTAAACACCTGGAGGCTGAAAAATAACCCTCAAAAAGCAAATGGCTGGGGCTGTGCTGCTGCTCAGGACTGTTAACAGAGTGAGGCTCTTTATGTTCCTGTTCCCTGTGCCGGCTTCTGTTTGAGACACTGAGGCACTGGACTACAGGAAAGGGTTCTGGAAGGGAAGGCGCTGGGACAGGAGTGTTGCAATGCTTTTGACTCGGACTGTTTTTGTTCAAGTTTTCTTACCTCAGTTAAAAAAAAAGTGGGAAACTGGCAGCCAAATACGAAGTTCTGTTTTGAGAGTAAAACGGTTATGTGTGAATACAGGGAATCACTTAACTTGATTGAATATTTGATTTAATCAATGATCAATCTTTGACAATACCTGCAGTGTTTTCTTAACAGACTAAAAGCAAACTTTAACTTTGTGACAAGAAAATCCCAGCAGTCGCATGTTCAATAACTAGAAAAAAAAATCAAGTCTGTGTCTTCATTCAGGCAGAGTAGCTGTACTTTGGCATGTGTATTCATAAATGGGTGATTTTATCTATGTTGGAAAGATGCTGTGGTGAAATCGACTAAACACGGCGATGGGACCGCAGTGAACAGCAGGACCTCCCTTCATGTCCCTCAGAGGTGGGCTGCATGCGGCCTGGAGGTGGGATCGGGATGTGTTGATAAAAGTAGGTCGCACTGTCTACACACAGCCTGAGAGGATGGCGTGGAGGTTGCCACAGCAAGGGGGGAGGGTATTGACAGATGTGTCTGTCTGTCCATCATCCTCATCCTGCTGGGAGATTAGAGAGTTGTAGGGAATAACAGGGGAAGCTAAAGAATTCTGGGCCACTCTTGGCATTGCACGAGGGCATGAGATTCTTTTTGAACAGTGCATCCCTGGCAATGCGCACGATTTCAATGACAGCATCTACGGAAATCCAATTTTAACATTGCAAGGAAAAAATCACACTAGGGGTAATGCATACTGTAGCTCATTAAAATTTCTCTTTAGAGCTCTTTGATGAGCTTTGAGCTCCAAGACAGCATGCCATCGACGGCATGTGAGAATAAGTCCCTCAAGGCCACTCGCAAGAGGAAAACTGCATGATATGTCAGTGTTCTGTGCCATCTGGACGATTAATACGAACTACACTGAGAGCCCTATACAGTCGTCATGCTGTATAGGACCTGGCTCGAACGGGCCATCAACATATAGACACTGGGTCTCGCAGAATGGCTTTGATCAAACTCTGTGAGACAATACCAGCCACCAGAGACAAGTTTTGTTAAAAGTTAAGTTATAAGAATGAGAAAACGTCGCAATCTCACCGACTCTCAGAAAAAAACAGTGGGATCCACAGACAACGACAAGCAAAGGGCAGAATTGAAACCATAAAAAGCTGAATCAAACCCACAATCATCACAATCCAAGTGGCGTGATACCTTAATGGCCTAACCCATCTCAATTATTCTTTACCTAAAACATTTATCAAGCTGGTTGACTGGGAGCTAAAAAAAAAAGGAAGAAGAAATCAAGCCCTTCCTTTTGAAACAGGCCGCTCTTCATAAGCATAGCAGTTGGTAATTCCATCAAGCACACCACCATGGCAGTCCACACAAACAAAGCTGCTACAGCACGAGGTGCTAATAAGGTATTTGTTTCGCAACTTACCTGCAAATGCAACAGGGGATTTATTAAAAACACTTCCTATGGTTAACAATTTCCATATGGCCAATATTACAGGACTTCATTAGAAAAATAATCTACGACCACATCTCTCCTCAGATATTTGTAAATCCAATTATTGCTTTATCAAATTGGATTTTGCTGTTATTTTTTTCTCTCCTCAGGGTGTGGTGCCTGGTAGAGGGATGATGAAATTAGTGCAGTTTAATATCAGTGCTGCCGATAAATGTGTTTGGTTTTCATCACTGCAGCTGCAGACAGGCCAAAGGGCAGGCACACTGCTCAGGGACACGGGACATAGCTGGAACAACTTCCACATTAATCATATTACAGTGCAGCTTCAGTGTGTGCAGAGGACATTTGCACCCAAGTAAATGCGTGTAGGACAAAAGTGGGAGGAAGACTTGAGCCGCCTACAGGACTGGGACAGTTGTGTTTAGTTGTTAATGACACAGATAGACTCTAACCGTCTACGTGGACCCTAATTAACTGTGAGGCGTCAAATAGACAACAAAGAGCCCAACATGAAAATGCCTCTGATGCGTTTCCGCTCTGTGAGGAGACGGCATCTTTACAGAACAAAAAGATCTTACATCTTTGTAGTTCTTGTCCTCTGATCCCTTCTCTTTGCACTGCCATCTACATGTTTTCAAAATAAAACCAAAGGCAGCAGAACAGGAATTCTCCACAGGAGCACTTTGATACAGTAGTTCTTAACAAGTTTTCCCGAGAAGTAAGGGGAGAGTCCCTAGAGTTCCTGTGTCCACTCTGACTGACTCAGGCTGCTCCCTATAGGGAGGCACGAGTCACGAGGAATGGAATAAAGACAAAAAGAAAGCACAGGAAAACTGAAAACACTGGCCTGCTTCCTTTGCTTCTCTACGGTTCTCCTCTGGTACAAAGCCGTTTTTTTTTCTTATTTTTATTTTTTTACATTTCTCTTTGTTGCACCACCCAAATAAAAAGGTGCAGAGGAGAAGCTGAGGAAAAGAGGCAGTCAAAGAAAGTGAATGAATGAGAGAGTAATGTTTTTTTTCATACAAACAGCAAAGAGAAGGGAAGTGGAGAATATTGTTAATGTGCTCCAAAGCAACAACTTTGTGCTGATACTACTATTCCCGAAGGTGTGATGCGTTTGAGTAACATGGGGCGTGGCTCATACGTGCTGAATACTTTGCTGAAGATGCTAAAATGTCCCAAATTTCCTTCGAGATTTTTAAATCAATCCACTGTGGAGTTCCCTGAGATATAATCTATTTTGCAAGGGTAACCTGCCGACTTCACTCTTCAAGGACACAAGTAAAATCATTTGGTGAAGAAGGCTGTAACCTTTTTACAAATACCCTCAAGTCCTTTCCCTTTATTATACAGCTCTGAAAAAAAAAAAAACATTCTTCTTAACGCTCCTCTCTTAATTCAGAAATGACTCCACATCAGGAGAGATGCTGAATCTTGTCCAGGTCAGTCAGACCAATCCACAGACTGACTATAAGGAATACAAAATACCACACTACACACAAACATAACATAAAATAAAAACAACAAAGATTTTTTTTTTAAATCCATATGGTCAGATTTTTTCTCAACCGGAAACATCTGAAAGCTGACTTGTGTGTTTGGATTTGTAAAAAAAATATTAGCATCTTTAACCACCACCTTTACAAATGAGTTTATTTCCATTGCATGGTGTTCATGCTCTACACTGAGCTGATTCACTCCCACATGTTCTGATTTTATTTTCTTCTTCTGTGTAATATCAAAGAACGGACAGCAGAAAAATAAATGTTCCTAATAAATAAATAGAGAATTTTTAAAGTGGTATCATGTCATGAGCACCTAAACAGGCAGCAGCTCTATGCCAGCCCTGTGCCATCTACTGAGACCTGAGAGTGTGGAGCGTGGGCACATCAGTCCATACGTGTTGACTCTGCTCCGTGTGGCCATGTTCTCCTCCCGTCCAACCACACAAGCTCACTGTTTGCTGCCTTCCCTTTTCCCAGTCCACTGTTATCAATTTTTTAAAATCTTGATCCTCACAATAAAGAGGGAAATGAAAACACACCTTTTTCATTATTGTTTTTTTTTTTCCAAGCGCTTTCCAGCTGACTAAAAGTCATATTTATGGTAATATGTCGCACTTCTTTCCACCTCTGTCTCACATGGGAGAAGGAAGCCAGGCATGAATTAATGACATTGCATTGGTGGTAATATTTGCTGCGTTTCATTAGCTGGTATATCTTTAATTTCCAATAAACACAGTAATTAGGAAAGGTATCCGTAGAGACAGGCCCTGGCAGGCTGCTGCTGTGGTAACAGCTGTAACCAAATCTGCACAGAGGTAACAGCAGTCAAGGAGGACTTTCGGCTTAACTGAATCCTACCTTAGATTAGCACAGGCCTTGACTCAATTATATGGAAATGAGGGCCTGCATAGATGGAGATAGGTATCACATAAATATCAACTTGGTCGTTGACAGAAAAATCAGAAGTAAGAAAAAATATGCAACAGAAGCTGCAGAAAAGATATCAATAAATTGACACCGTGTAAAAATAAAATACATGCATCTTTCAAATAAAAATGAAATTTGGAGAACAATGCTTACAGAATGTCCCAGAAATCAACCCCTCATATATTAGAATGACTTACTGATAGTGAGCGCAAAAGGCAGCAGACCATAATCCTGCACATTAAATTCAAAAGACTGGAGTGGCTCATGTAACAGACAGTCAATTTACCATCCAGAACTTCAGCCTTTAATAGTTCCACATAATTCTTCCCTCCCACTACACACATACTCAAATGTTCTCTTCCAATGCAACGGCTGCCTTCATCTGAGGGTGTTTTTTTCTCCTTTCTTTTATTTCAAATGTGACTTGATGAACAAAAGATTAAAACTGGAGAAGCCAGATTGTAAAAAAAAAAAAATACAGAGAGACACTAGACAGGATATAAATCAAGGAAATTATCATTTCTCCCATTTCACTTTTTTTTAATTAACAAATTCCAGGAAAACACCTTTTTATATTAGTTTAATACAGATTTCTGCTTTGAAGGATTTGTAGAAATGGATTGCTACAAATAAAGGTCATTAAAAGTGTTATGGTTTCAGTGAAGATATCAAACCAGCAGGTCTTGTAAGTAGAATGCAGACCTAATAAGATTAGTTATGCAATGATCTCCTAATAAGGTTATACATCGTTTTTATTGTATTAGTTTATGGCACAAGGGATTATAACATTTTATCCTGTGTATTAGTACATTTCAGAGTGATAATGCAAGTACATATTGTTACATTTCAAATAAAATAATACAAATCCGGTGTACATAGGACTTCTAGCCAAAGCTAATTTGTCCATCTGTCCTTGTTGCATTGTGTTATTTATATTTGGTCTTTGCGTGTCCTTTGTTTTCCAAAATTGTGAACTAAAAAAAACCCCCACTGTTTTGTTTTTGTTTTTACTTGTCAGGTTTACACAGTTGTCAGTTAATCCTCAATTCATCTGTCACCTTTGTTACTGTCCCTCCCCTCCTCTGTTTCTCCTCGAGGGGCTGTACACCCCACCAGTATACCAGATCAGGCAAATGCTGCAAAAAGGTCACTGCTCACTGATGGGTCTATGACAGCGCCTCCTGCTGCTGTCTGCAACACCGGGTTCTGCATGCAGGTTATGGGGCCCCCTAAGCAGCCTTGCTTCCCAGTGGGTTCCCTGATGCCCCAAGTCAAGTCTGGCCTCCCAGTATGTGGGATCTATAATGTCAGACATCTCCATATTCCAGTAATCATGCACCACATCAACTTGGGACCTTGTATTGTTGCTGTTTAGACTTTGCACATAAGAATAATATCAGGTGGCATCTCCATCTGTTGCTGTGAATTACCACCATCGCTTTCCTTCAATTTCCTCACAGAGAGCAATTCACAAGGAAGGGAGAAAAAATCTCACTCACTTCGGAAAAGCTTGCATCCTAAGTCAGAAAGCGGCAGGCTCAATCTGCGCCTCTTCACCCTCCCATCTCAGTTGATCTTTGGGTGAGCATATGGCCTGAGAGTCGAGAAAGTGCAGCATCTCGGCAGGCTGGATTAGGGATGGAGTAACAGGCTGCAAGGGAGTGGAGATGGGCACTTTGGCTGGAGAATTCCATAATCTACCCAGCAGAGCAGAGCACAGATGCTGGGCCAGGCAGGGAGGCTCGCTCCTCGTTACGGGTCCATTACGGAAAAGTCCCTGTTAAAGGAACACCACTGCGAGCTGAGACGAGCCGGAATGAAGAGAAGAACTGATTTATTTAGTTTTAATAATCAATCCCACCATTTTTGTTGTGATTGCATTGCAGTTTTCCTCACAAAATATATGGAGGCCTGGGTTGTATTTTTCCGTCATTGATTCTTTTCTCCTCAGCCTCCTTAATCTCTTTCCACTCTTTGTTGGACTAAATGCTTACATTTTCCCTTCATGTTTCCTGACAGGCTTATTTGAGAAAGTGCTTTTTGTTTAGCAAAGAGGAGAAATGAGGTCTGTGGAATTCTGCTCAATTGAACACAGGGAAGGATGTTAGCATGGGGCCCCGGCACCTTTGCCAAAATAAGTAAGCCTTTCTTGATGCTTCAGTGTTGATTAAGAGAGGGCTGGGAATAGGTTTCAGCTCTGCTTAGTAAGGAAGCAGCAGGTGCAGGCTGTGACAAGCCAAAGTGTTGATGGTGTTGAGCAGCTTCAGTGCACCGTGACAAACGCTGCAAAGGGATGAATGTGATGACAGTAAAGGAAACAGCCAACTTCTACATCTATATATTAATGAATGCTGTCTTTGAGTAGAGTAGTAGACACTTTGGTTTTGTTCCATTGCAGATAGCAATGTCAGGATAATCACACTGATAGCTTTAACTTTGCAGTTATGTCACCCACTCCTCCCATGCACTGTTTACGCATTGCAACTTATATAGATGTTATCTACAGTATTGCATACTGGAAGATATTCTCCAGAGACCTATGTAGGCTAGTCTGAGGCAAGGAAGATTCCTCCTCCTCTGGCTTTTTCACTGTAACAACCTCCCGGAGCATTTCATAGCTGCATATGCTGTTGCTGCTTAAAGCACCACTGAGATTTATACCGTTGTCAGCTCACAAGGGTGCAATCAGGAATAAAGATCCCATAAACCCCTCTGATGTGTCCACAGGTACAACAATACGAGGTTATTGCTGATGGTGGATAAAAACCCTGTAACTCTGTTTGTTTGTTTTCTTTTCCTTATTTGAAGTGAAAGGTTACATCAGGACATTTTGAATGAGTTCTGTGGCCCCTTGAATTGAATCTTAATTAAACTTCATGGGGCATTTGTGTTTGTTTTGTTTGTTTATCCAATACTATCAACAAAACAGACACGTTTGATTCTTCTCTTGTTCAGGCAGCAACATTGAATGGGGAAGTGGAAGAGTTCAAACTACCCGAGAAGCAAACCAGGAGAACACATGCCCATCACGTCCCTTTGTTTTAATCCTAAGTAATGCTGATTTCCTCTGGGTTGCTAAAATTGCCAAGAGTGCGAAAATGTGTGTGTATCTGTGTATGCATATGTGTGTGCATGTGAGTGTATAGATTGTTTGTCTACTCATGAAGTCAAGCCAGGTTGGCATCTGCTGCATTGTGTGTGCTGTAGTGAGTCGGCTTGAATGTGTTTAAGTAACAATTGGGACCCACAGATTATCCTGGGTGTGAGTGTGTGCATGTTTGTGTGTTGGTGTGTGTGTGTTTGTGTGCTCACCTGGCTATCTCACAATGAGTTACATAAACTACGTGCAAAACCTTCAGGGGACTCCCCAGTACTGGGTCCAGCTGGCACGCTGCTCATGCTCCTAGATTTGCCTTTTCACAATATCAAAAAATAGGATTTTATTTATCGCTGCTTTCACCTGTACATAATTAATTTTGATTTGGGTTTTTTTTTATTTTAATTGATGTATTTGTTCTGCAGATGGCATTAACAGGGGTGCCTGACAGGCTTTAACTAATAGAAGCTCACGATGCCTCTGAGTTGTGGTTTCCTGTCTTTGTCATGGTGAGATTGTGTTCTTTTGTTACACATGGTTAGATAGTATCAACTCACCAATGTGGTCAACATGGCACAGAAAAGTCTAATTAAATAAAATATATTTCCAATACTGGTGCAGTTTGACAACAGATGGAGAAAGTAGTTGCATAAAGGCCATGCTGAGAGAATGTCTGTATGGAATTTTCTAGCAGTTGCTACAGAAGTCGCACATCTTGGCTTGAGCTGGAGTTGCACTGAATACACCCCCAAGTCCCCCCCTCTGGGCTACTGAAGGCCAACCAACCAGCACAACGGCGACTGCTCTCCATCGTCTCTACATCAATCCCCTGGCCAGTCGCATCTTCCCGATCTCATTGCCAGCTCTTCACCCAGTCTGCAGCTGCTCCTCTATCCCGGGGCCCAACAAACACATCCCCACGCCAGCTTCAAGTCTGTCAACCCTGGGCCTGTCAAATGAATGTCAGCAAAAACAGCTGAAGGAGAGAGGAGTTCAAATTGGCAGGGCATCACGTAGTCATGACTCATGACGCATCTCTCTCACACACACACAAACACACACCTAACATGCATGTAGCTTGTAGCTCATATTTTTTATTTTTATGTCACCAACTCACTCCATTCAAGACCCGCCCACTCCCATCATGGAAAAAAAAATACCATTCTGTCCCTCAGTCATATTAGCACTCCATCCTGGGCCCAATGTAACTTATTGTACGTTCTATCTCCTTCCACTAGTCTCAAAGCACCAGCTCAACATCGCTTTGATTAAAAATTGGTGTGGGGGGTGGGGGGTGAAGAAGGAAAAAGTAATAGGCAGAAAAATGAAATGACTTTCTGGGCCCTCACGTAAAAGTGAGGCTTGCTCTGTGAGACAGGCAATATTCCCTCAATTATTGCCACTCACAGAATCCTCTTCACCAATGGATGAAGTTTTAATTCCATGCCTCCAATAAATGGGTGCCCTAGATATAATGTGGAAATAACCCTTCAGTGTTGCATTGCTGCACAGTCTGCATGTGAATGTTACGCACATGCACAGCACATGTGAGTGGGTTTATTCTCACAAACTGTAAGCAGAAAGGAGTTTCATATTGATCTGGCAGCAGCTCACTTTGAGCTCTCATATGCAAACTCCAACCTGATTTGATTTTCATACCTTTAGTGTTTTGGAGTAATTTATATTTTAAAACACTGATGTAGTCAAAAAAACAAAAACATACAACATATAATCAAAATGTAATGCTTAAATCGATCATGTTGATGTTTTAATACTATTAATAAATAAATAAACATTAAATGATGCTAGAATACGGGAGAGTGTTATGCCTTTTGTTCAATTTCTAATTATACTTTTCATTCTAGATTTTTTTTTTATTCTAGTTGAATTTATAGTTTGATTGAATTGTAGTTCTCCTATTTTAGTTCCAGTAGCAACATACTTATATGTCTACCTTCTAGATCTGTAATCAATATACTTCCTGCTCTATTCCTCTGTAATCCACCAGACAGCCTCGGATTTTTTATCGGGGAAACTGAACTGACTTTCCATAGCGACTAATCTCAGGCACTCTGGTCTCTGATTGGTCAAGGGGAGGGAGCGGTCCTGCTGTGTATAGATGAGTGCTCAGATAATTGGTTGAGAGAATTGGGAGTCGTCAGAGGCCACTCTAACAGAAATGGGTCTAGCCAGCTGAGCTCCTGGCTCCTTAAGTGCCATTTTAACACAGTCATCCCCCCCAGCCTTTTAATTGCAATCTGACTTTGAGGTGCATAGAGCTGGCCCTGGCCTGCCATCATAAATGGACAGTTCCGCTCCAGTACACCAATGCATGTCAGAAAACATACCTTGTCCACACGTTTCATGGTATCTATACGACTTGGGCCATCATCCACACAAAACCACAGAATTCTGTCATCAAAAACGATGGTTTCCAAATCATCCACCCAAAGAGAGGATTTGGGGGGAAACTCCGTGTCTGCGCCTGTGTTGACCGTCATCAATAACTGGGGTTTTGAAACATCACTGCCTGCGAAGAAAACTCTCTCTGTGACCTGTGTTTACATTCAGACACAGCATGAATGCATTCAAATCTGTGTTGGAGTTAACAGTTGTCCAGGCGATTAATGCGATTTTATTTATCTTTAAAAGAAGCCATGTGGTTATTCTGATTTACAAAAATCCCAGCATGTGGTTATTCTGATTTACAAAAATCCCAGCTACGTGTGCACATGGCCTCAGTCATACACGGTGTTACAGCAGAACAAAACCTGCTCAGACATTCCCCACGCTTTCTGTTGAGCCCAACACAACTCATTCAGACTCATGCTGCTGACAGACCAGAGAGAATAAACATGGCAGCAAATGTTGCTTTGTCTCTGACATGAGGAAGGAGAGTGGAAGAGAAGGGCAATCTCCTGAATGTATGGCCGGGGGGGGGTGGGGTTGGTAGGTACAATCAGCAGGTATTAAGGTTCGTGAAGCAGGAATAGGCAGAGGTGGGAAGTTACAACCGTTAGAAGAGTAGAGGAGCGTGTAAATGCTTCCCATCAGGGGGCCCAAGCTAGGGGCTGGAGAGGCTGCTTGCATGTGTGTGTATCTGAGTGCCATGCAGGAATTATGTCTATTTGAAACCATGAATATATGCGAGTCATGTCTTTATTACATCATCATTTGGAGCGTTTCATTTGCATGATGATTTTGTTTCAACTTGACATCTGGGAAATGTTTCAGGAAAACCCACTGCTATTGTTTCTGTGTTGCCCCCCCCCCCCCCCCCCCCTTACTCACCAGGTTCAGATGGAGACATCAGAAAGGGATATATCTAAGCTGTCCAAGGGAGGAGGAGGAGGAGGAGGAGATGAAAGGCAAGGGTAAACCAGGTGAAAACTGTATCAGGCAAGGCATGCTGCTTCTCCATGCTGCCATTAGCCCAAAGACCAAAGGAGCTGTTATTTTCCTGTCTTTCATTCGGAAATAAGAAGACCTCCTCATAGAAGGAAGATTCTTTAGAGGAGAGGAGAGGAGAGAGCATGCTATATTCGGCATGTAAAATATTTTAATGTAATTGTGCATGGCGTTTAGTCAGACATGTTAAACCTGTGTGAGATATTCAGCTCAAATACAGACAGGTTTAGTTAACAATTTTATTCATTATTCCATACACTGCATACAGTAATTGAGCTTAATCAGTTGGCCTAATGTCTGAGTGATTCAAACAAACAATGCTGTCATTATTTGCTTTTAATCGGATTGCATTGTTTTGCCTGATAAAATATGCTAAATCACATTATTATGAATAATGAGCGGAGTGGAATTTACTGAGCAGCGCTAATCTCCCCAAACTAAGAGACGTAGCGTGTTTGAACAATAGATGCAAATCAGCCTGTATCTCGGCCTGATTTAGAGAACGCCGTCTGATATGGATGTTACTCCCTTCTGGTGTCATTTTTAGCTTTCACCTGAATCAGACTATGGTTCCTTTATTTTAATTACAACACAATGCTCATCCTCAGCTGGATATTATTGTTTAGGATTAGTTGAGATTTAAGTCCAGGCTTTCAATTTAATTATATTTTCCAGTTATATCAAATGGAAATAACAAGGGACCCTTTCATATAAAGCTTCCAAATCGAGGCTCCAATATACATTATAAGATCCAACTTAATTTAAAACAATGAAATAACTAAATGAGAGTAACTGAACATGTTTGAGCTGTCAGAAAATGAGAGCATGTTCAAACAGACATAAATAAACTCAACAGTTTGGACTCTAGGTAAAAAAAAAGTGGTATGAGGTACAGATATTAATTTCAAGATTTATGGACATTGTCTTCAAAAAGCATGATCTGAAGTAGTTTAAATATGTTGTTGTACCTAAATACTGATTTTAAAAAGCACTTCAACAAATGTTAGGTGTGATTTAACAGCTTTTCCAAATAAATCAAATCCAATAAAACAGCAAATCTGAAATAGATGCTTTGTTCCCTGTTCAAAAAAAGAACATGACTTAATACATTAAATGTGAAATTACAATAATTTATCCATAAATAATAGCCTGTCATTTTTTATCTTGTTTTTCCTTTAAATAAATACATATCATATATCATTAGAAAAATGCAACAACCACAGAGTGAAATGCTGGACTGAAATAGTAGATAACCTAGAACCCCCCCCCCCCTAAAAAAAGAGACAAAATGAGACAAAATATGATTCTGTTCCAAAGCACCTAAAGTAGTAGTTCATAAGACTGCATTAGAAATTTTCAATTGAGATCCGTTTGTGTGTGTTTAAATTAATCAGCTGCAGAAATAAATGAGGTTAAATGATATTAAAACCTTTCTTAGTCTTGATATTTTGAAGCCAACGTGACTCTAAATAACCCTGAGGTGAGGCAAAGATAGAAACCGTCCAGCTTATGAGACTGATAAAAGTTTTACCGCCATTGTCGGGACAACGCTTGGGCTACTGCAGCTCTGAATTCAGGGCACGCCTCGGATTTGTCAGCTCTGGGAGAATGCTGTAATAGTGGAAGTAATGGCACAAGAAAGGTTGTTGTTGTTGGAGTGTGTATGTAGATGCATGAGGTATGATGTGTGTTGTGAAACAGACGGAGTGAATGACGGTCGAAAAATATCTGCAGATGGATTTTGAAAGAACCATACATCCTCGTTAGGCCCCGTGTCTCGCAGAGCACAGAGGTTCCCTCATCGTCCATCCACATACAGACATATTCACACAAAGGCTTGCACTCGTGCAAACACACAGACACATACAAGGCACAACAACCTGCCAAACAGCATTGTTACATTACTTGATTATTTTCAAGATTCTGCCTTGGTATTGAAGAAACATTGTTTACACAAGAAACAAACATCCGAGGGCTGTGAAACTCTAATACCTTTTTTCTGTACTGAGCAAAATGTATTAAAAAAAAACCTGTCACAAACCAAATCTCTTTTTTTTTCTCACAGACTACAAATGTTTATTTCTACATTCAACTAATAATTTTCTTAAGGAAATGTGGTTGCAGGTTGCAATGTTCACCCATCATTGCATTTTTTAGCACTAGTGTGGCTAAGAAAGGCGTTTGTGGAAAAAAACCCATTAAATGTGAGTGCTAAAAAATGAAATACCGCTATTAGTACTGAAACTTGCATATTATACCTGTAAAAACAAATCTTCTTCTTTGTCTTCTCCTGTATTTTAATTCTTACATTTGTAAGGATACCAATCTGAGACATGTTCAAGCTAGAAAGTGGCTTTGAATGCCACCCTGTCTCAGGTCATTGCCCCATATGAACTGAAATATTCCCCCCCCCCCCCAGCAGCCCACTGAGCCACATCCCTCTCCATGTTGTCACCCCAGCCTGCATCCACTGAGAACACACTTAGCCTAAAGAGCGCTGGCAGAGCTACAGTGAGCCAAACAAAGATAAAAGCGGTCACTCCAGATAGCCCGCTTTTGCATCTGCATTTTCACCACACACAAAAGCCTCTCATCGAGCCGCGGTTGTACGTTTATGATGGGCTTCACTGTGCCGTCACAGCGGCCTGCAGGGCTCATGACGTCCACGGTTGAGAAAGTCAGAGGTCAGTCATGAATATACATGTGGCGTCTGTAGCTGGGAAAAATACTGATAGCAATAGAGCAAGGGAGGAAGGTGAATATTGAGTTAATGCGCTGAGGAGGGTAGCCCCCCCCCCCCCCCCACCACCACATTGTCCTCTGCTGCTAGTCTCACTCTGGCTTGTGAACATAAATATTTACATGGTTGTCAAAAGCAGGATTTATAATGCATTCTCTGCTCTTCCCATAAGAGAAATGAAATGGGCTTTTTTTTACTCCTTTTTTATTTTGCATGTTTACATTTTGTGCAATGGCTATGAAAATGGTGTTTGCGCAAGGATGACTGCTGTATTTGTATTGCACACTGACTGCCTTTGGTATGAATGTTATCTCATTATATTGACAGTTCTGATCCTTGCCAGTTTCAATAACCAGCATTCAGCAAGGGAAGTACTCTAATAAAGAGACTTTGGGTATTTCACATGGTGGGCTGGTGAATTGAGGAAGAGGGAACAGAGGTAATAAAAGCGGAGTGTGAAAAACCTGTCGTGTATTTCTTTGTAATAATGGAGGAATAACAATTATAAAGGCTAACCTGTCTGCTTGTTTTGTGTGTGTGTGTGTGTGTAGGTGTGTGTGTGTGTGTGTGTCCAGACAAACTCTTGTCTTGTTCGCGGCCATAACTGGAAATCTGTCAACTGAGGCAGAACCAATGTGGAAACCTTTTTACTCTGTTTTGCGTTCACCTTCTCCTCTTCCTCCTCCTTATTCCATCCTAATCTGCCAAATCCAAATCTATTTTGTCATGTAACTCCTCTGATAGCTTGGCATGCAATTAACTCCTTGGCATGCAATGTGAGTTGTCATTTGCATGGTAATACATCTCTGCTTCTAAATGTAGATGGGGAGGCAGAGAGCGTAGCTTCGGCATGCATCTCTGTCTAACTCTTATCAGTTCCTTCAACTGAAAACGGTTTGGTCCGGGAGGAGTGAGCATCATTTCCAGTTAGGAGACTGTATCGATTATACGTTGTGTTTAGCTTTTATGAATGCATTTAAGCAGTGGCAAATTAAGCTTTTGGAAAACTGACAGCTATTAATATGATGGTGCATTTGAAGGCCCATATTTATTTGTTCCTACAAGTCCTCTGCCATCCATTACGGAGTAATTTCCTTTTGTCCGCTTTATCAATTTTGAAGCTCATTTTTCCTGCCGATCCCTGGCTTTCACCCAACTATTGCATGCATATATACAGCATATGAGCCAAAGTCACAAGGAAGAGGCTCAACCGAAGAGTGTGTGTGTGTGTGTGTGACATCTAAATCTGTGTATAGTCCTGTCTCTGAGTGCAGACATGCAGACACAGAAATAATAGGGGCAAGAGAGGAGGAGTACGCATGGGGGGGGTGCAAGGTGATTATATGTGCGTGTTTTGAGAGATGGATGAACGGAGTAAAGATTGCACTCATCTGTCGTGGTATAGTGCTCCCATCAGGTCTAATGAGTGTGCCGGGGTGACCTCAGTCTCGTAGGTTCACAAGCCTGATTAAACATCGTCTCAGAGTCGACTCGGGGGATGCTGGCCGGACCGGCAACGGCTCCACGCTCTGCTCCTCTTTCGCTCCTGTCTCGCTCCTCTTTGCTCCCCTTCATCGTCCTAATGTCTCCCTCTGATCTAACCCCATTTATCTCTATCACCACCACCCACACACATACACACATACACACACGCACACACACACACACACCTCCTGATTCCCTCCACCAATGATACTCCATCTGTTTGACTGTCATCTGTCTTTATTAATGTTCCTTTTCCTCTTGGCTAGTTAGCATTTCTCGCTCATATTTTCTACAGTTACAAGATTACTGCCATCAGTAAATGTGTCTGTGCTACTGTCAGTACCTGCAGCTCACTTTTTCTTTGACTGCCATCCTTTTCATGTTTATTCAGAACTTGTGAGCCCTAATGAGTTCCTTAGCCTGGAAGGTGCAGGAAGTAGTCCGTTTCTATTAGCTGGATGCTATATGGGGTCATAGCACGGAGAACATGCAGTTAAAATGCCACCGCTCTTTAATCTTCCTCTCTTTCATTTTGATATCAGCAACTTCAGTTGAAGGATGCTCAAATCATGACCAAGACATTCTAAAGTGTTACAATTAGGGCTGGATAGCCTGTCATTTATCACACTCCTTTCATAGCCACAAAGTCACAACTAACCACTACTTGTGCTCTGAGGTGAAAGCAATGAGGGCAGTCAGGTCATCGCTCCAGTGATGAATACGAGTGACAAAGCAAATTTCTCTGACTGAAATGCCATAACAGACCATTCTTTTGCATTCAAGCCAGAACAATCAGACAGTGTGAAAATATAGCAGTTAGTCAAAGTCCCACAAGCTCTGTGTTTTTTTCTTTCTTCCAGGAGGGCCCAGTGGTTTTGATCGGAGGACATAAAATGAGAGGTCAAAAGAATGACAGAAAAGGATGAAGGAAGAAAGAGATAATAATGATGGAGCAAACAATGACAGCAAATACCACGGTGGTGTGTTGTTTATTTACGATTTCATCACTGCCACCACGGAGTGTGCCGCTTCTTTACAGAGAGGGAAAGACATGTGAATGGCATGGATATGGACAATGAGACTGCACACAAACACATGCACACACACACACACAAACAAATAGCATAATAGCAAGAACCTATTGAGAAAATGAAACTAAATGCTCACAAATATTGTTCATCAATATTTAAAACCTAACTATCAAATGTGTTTAATGCATAAAATATGCATGCAGTCTTTATATTTGGTCTGCATGAAATTTGTTTTTGATGGCATGTAATACATTATGCTTTGCATGCATATTTATAAAGAGTCTACATTGTTGAACTGATGAGAGGAAGACATAGTTGCACGCACAAAGGTATGCTACTTACACAAAATATCCAGACGCGCACAAACACACACACACACACACATGCAGATAAACAGAGTAGCAGAGAAGCAGAGCAGAGCTCCAGCAGTGCAGGGCAGGTGAGGGGGCTACAAGGCCCTGACCACATAATCATCTCCTAGAGAGTGATCATCAATGCCTCAAACATCACTGCACAAACACACCAACCCTGGCCTCCTGGCACAAGGGATGAGAGGAGGTGTGAAGTTAAGAGTGTTTACATGGAAAAATGGGGGAGAGAGGAAATAAAAGGAGAGAGAAAGAAGGGGGAAGAAAATGAAATTAAAAAGTGAACAGCAGAAACAAAGCAGAGGGAAGAGAGTAGTCTGTGTTTACAAGGGGAAACTGGAAGGAGGACAGAAACCTAAGGTGATAGGAAGTAAGACAACAAAGGCACAGGATTATAGAAGCAAGGGGTGAAGGGCATAAAGGGGGAAACAGAAAAGGAGAGAGCAGTTTTATTGCCAGTCGAGGGAAGAGGACGAAGGGAATTAGCTAGAGAGACAAGTACATGGTTCTTTTATGGGTCTATGCCGGGTTAGGTAGAAGGAAAGGAGAACAATGGGAACGTAGAAGACATGAGCAGATGCTGAACGGGCAAAATGGGGGGGGGGACTGTCTTTCCAAGACAAGAGAAAAAGAAAGTGAGAGACATAATGATGAACAGATTAAAAGCTAAAAAATGGAGCTCCGTTAACAGGAAGTGACCCTGAGAAACATATGAGATAAAGAGAAAAGGGAAAGAAGAGGTCAGAAATAAAAGTAAAGATGGAGAGAAAAATGAAAGAATGGGTGCATCTATTTACTACACATGAATTTACAGCAGCATTGTCCTTCATGGCCGCTGACTATGAGCTGATTAGTTGCCCTCCTCTGTGAAACCCCCCATTTGGGCAGTCGCCACTCAACTGGTTGTGTAGTGTTACCTGGCACGTGGTCAGATGAACTACCACACACACACACACACACACACACACTTATAATAACCTCTGTCTTTGATCTTGGTCGCCCATTGTGTTTACTGTATAGCCGATACCTTTATGTGTCAACATCTCAATCTTTCCGCCTCTGCCGGAGTCCACCTCTTCGTCTCACTGTGTGTGATGTGGCAGGGTGCTGATCTTGGCCCTTATCTTTGCCTGCAGCTCTGCTCACACTGCCTTCTCCACAAGCACCTTATCTGCCATCATTGTCAATCAGAGCAGATTAGGCTTCCTACAGCTGAGTCTGCGCAACCCCCCACCCCCCTTGCCTCTGCCAACCAAGCTCCTAACATGTCCATTATCAACTTTTGTTCCACACATCCCCGAGCCAGTAGCTTTTTATTTTAAACACCATGTTCTGCTGACAACACTATGGGCACAAATGTGCATTTGTTTTCTCCTCATTGCTTGTGGGCATCAGCCTCCAAAACAAGAACAAGGATGAAATTTGATTTGATTATTGCAGGGTGACTAGTGTGGAAAAAAAAGGCAGTAAAAAAGAAGAAGGAACTGACCTTGTTCAGGTAAAACAGTATTCTGTTTTTCAGGTTTGCCTGGGTTGATACAACAACCATCATCATAATAATGACTCCTCAATCATAATTTTAATGGCAAAATTACAAGTAACGATACAGTTTATCAATGTATTGATGAGGGATTCTTTTGTCTCAAAGTGTGTGGGGTGAAGGGTGTTCTTTAATTAAATGTAATTTATTTATGTATTTATGTAATGAAAGTGCTTGTTCCCCACCTAATCATCATCATCATGAGAATGTTTAGCTTGTTTCTGTAACAATTAATGCTTATGATCAAAGTTTTACGCATTTCCTACAAAGAACCTTCAGAAAAGTTGCTACAACTCACGCATGAAGAAACAGTAATTATGAATGGATAGGTTCTGTTGATAAATCTTACAATGCAGATTCCCAAAAATAAAACTCTCTAAAGAAACAAATGTGGTACCCCACCCATGTAAATACTATACCCAACCTGCAACCAACACACAACCAGAGATTGGCAGTACGGAACCACATTGCTGGCATTTCTGGTTCACAAGCCTCTCTGTGAGTACAACCATATTACAGGTTCGAAAAAAATTAAAATAGCACAAATCCCTTCTGGGCAGGCTTAATATTTTTAGACGAGGGCAGTTTTATGTGGGGGCAGGTGTGCTCTGGCTTAATGCTGAAGTAATTGTAGATAATGGAGTTTTAAGGACAGCTGCTGATGCAAGTTTAAGTAGGTTTTTGGTAAAGATTTATAATGAAGGGAGATGGGCGAATGGGTGGAAAAGTTAGAGTTGCATAAGCATGGGGGCGGGGGGGGGGGGTTAGTGGAGAGAGAGGGGTCTGCCTTGACTTATTGAAGCAAAGGTGAGAAGCAGGGAAAAAAGGGAGTGAGGTGACAGTAAAGAAAAAAAGTAGTCTCTATCTTGCTGCAGAAAAAGCCCTGGGATTGAGAGGGTGAAGAGAAATGAACTCACCCGTAGTTTACGGTGAAATAAGAGCCTGTCTGCTCCAGTACTTCTCCAGAAAAGGGGGTTATGGAGGGCACAAGCTGGATGACTAATTGGGGAGTATACGAAATGAGGCTTGACTCAATTCACACCCTTGAATCAACTCTGGCCTGCAGTATGCATCAAATGGGCTCCCTAAGTGGTGCTTTTCCATTGATTATACCCCTTTGATGTTACGCTTCAACTCTTTGTTGGAGAAATTTGACACGTATATATTTATATATATATATATAGGGGGTTGAAATACTGGTCAATACTTAGCAGGGGCAAAGTGAAAAAGTAGGAAAGCAGAGAAAAAGTAATATCACATAAACAGTCACAAAAGTGTTTTGGGAAAAAGAGAGAGCGGACAAGGTTTGTAAAAAAGCGTGCTCGGCGTGCTGTAAACGCAGCGGTGCGTGGCACACTGCCTGGCATGGCACTCACACTTTATGAGGTGTGAAGCGGCCATCTCCCTCGACTCTCGTTTAACGATACAGTTTAAAAGGAAACGCAGGAGCTTCAGTTGCCACCAAGGACTTTACTCCCCCTTCTCCAGGTGTGGATACACAAATGACAATGTACAAAAACATGGAAGGGTTGCTCATGAATACCATCGGCATGAGCTCAGGTGACTTACCTTGTCATTACAAATTAACAGATCTATAAACCGCATCATCAAAAATACTGGTAAGCAATATAAAGATTGAAGAATCAATAATCTAGGTTTGTGAATTAATAGAAGTATAAAATAAAGATGAATTAAATACAAAAATATATCATGATTATTTTTACAGTTAATTGTGATTGTAATATGGTTTATGATTATAGCAGTACTTGTAATTTTTCCATTTTATTTCACTGACAAAAAAATAATTATAATTTTTGCTGGGATCTATATTTTTGTACTTTGGATTTATGCTTGTAAGTTCCCTTGCATTTGAGAGTGCAACACAGTGTATTGACACATTTTACCTTATAAATAAATTTAGATATTCATTTGGATACCAGCCACAAGCATATGAATGTATAAACATGCAGTACATATACATGCTGTACACTTTGTCACAGACCTGAGGTAGAGAGACTTGAATGTGATGGAGGAGCAACAGCAATGAAACCAGAAAGTGCAACTATCAGTGAAGTCGCCTCAGATCTGCTCCAAGTGTCTGGCAGCCGAGAGCAGAAGAGACCTGCGCCCCTACCTGTAACCTCTCAGAAAAGAACATAGTGCAGTAATGCAGTATTGATCTGTAGGTGTGTGTGTGTGTGATAGGGAGACAGCTATGAGAGTGATGCATTAAGCAAGAGGTGAGGTGTTAGCCTTGGTGCTATTTCTGACACCTCGGTGACAGACTGGACAGAAACTTGGTGAGCCTGCGCACCCTCATTTCACCTTCCAGTCCTCCCTATCGATATCTTGTTCTTTCATTTTCTGTCTGCCTCTCGGTCCAATCAATTACATTTATTTGTACATATATAACATTGGTTTTCGCAGCGGAATGAAAGTTTTGATGTCCCCTCCATGAAGTACAAGTGGAACATATTCACTACATACCGGTACTGTAATTACATTTAGAACCAGATAAAAAAAAAAAAAAAAAATGGAGCAATATATACAGCTATTTGTATGTATACATGTACATACAGGAAATAACTGTGAATTTGTTAATTTGCATCTGGATGAATGTAAGCAACAACGAGAGGTTGATGCTATGTTCAGCATCTTCACTTTCAGTTTTCCAGTTTGACATCTGGAAGCTCCTCCTTCATCACCAGTGAGTAAGATGATATTTAAGAAAGACAACCAGATTAAAACCAAAATGTATCAATTTTGAAAGAGCTACCATTTTAACTGAATGGATGAATCGATATATTTAATTTAGAGTTCAGTTTCAAAGTCTAGGTTTGATGCAATATATCAATGAAAAGGCCTCCCTCAATCAAGAACTGTGTCCACTAGTAGGTGGGGATTTTAGAAACATAGGACAAACAAAGTATGAACAGGAAGGATTAATGGTAACAGAGGTCGAGGCAGCTAACGAAGAGACCTGACAGAACAGATCCTTTCAATATACGGATAAAAAGTACTGCAATCTAATTCTACTCCATGATCTACTACTTGAATCTCAAAACCTGAGATTACTTTTCTTTTACGACACACAAACAGTTTTATTGCACAAAGAGCTGCATATATTTCAGCGCCAAATGATAAAACAAACTTCTGCACTGTATCAGCCTAAAGAGACAACTTCTGTGGAGAAACAGAAAGAGCAGTTCACATAATTTCACACAATTCTTCCTCCTGGAAGAATTATATGAAATGTGGCATTCATTTCGAGAAACACAAAAACCACATCCTTACCTCTGGCCCTAGAGAGAGAGAGACTTATGAGGTCTAAAATTCACACTGGTTCTTACTAGAAATGATATACAAGCGTAATCACATGCACATTATACACACAAAGTCATGAGCATACACTACAAATAGAGATCATGAAGACTGACTAATAGCAACAGCAGTCATTCCCTGTGCAATAAAAACAGACAGTCTGAGTAATGGAACCACCCACATACCAAGCACACTTTTTTTTATCATGCACCACCTTCACAAACAAACGCCGCAGGCGCGCACACTCTTTTTGTCCCAGCCCACTCATTGCTCGTTAGCTGCTACATCAGGTTGCTGTTTTTGTGTTGCTACTGTGAAAGTCTGGCTGCGGCTCAGTTCCGCTGAAAACACGACGCCAAAAATACCTCGCTTAACAAACTCCTCTGATTGCAGTCTGACTTTTTCCTTGTCTCCTTCGCTCATTCCTGCCTTTAATCAGCATGTAAACAAGCACAAGGTCATTTACTTTCTTAAGCAAAATGGACGAGATAAGAGGAGGGCGGCGAAGTTAATCCTTTGGACACACTGATGGGGGAGTTTCGGTGGTGATGCGCAGTTGTTAATTATGCTAGAACGCATCTACTCTTTCGCTCTCTTTTTTCCACACACACACACACACAATAGCTAACCAGTTATTTTGCTCTCTTCTCCGTTCTTTTGCTTTGCTTTTGACCCTTTCCCTCCATTCATCTAAATATTAGATGCCCACTCACACACACATATCTATATATATATATATATATTATTTATTTTTTGTCACACAACCCATGTGTGTTTTTGAATCAGCCCACTTGTAATTAATTAGCAGCATTGTTTGTTAGGTTGCATGACCACAGTTTTTGCAACCTGTGTTTTGTTTGAATAAATTAATGGAAAATTGGCAGGAAATCTTTAGTAATATCCAGAAGAAGAAGGAGAAGAAGAAGAATTGCAATTAATGGCGACTAATACCCTTCACGACCCCGGACACGTCTGGCTTTGGCAGGGGTGCTGCAAAAAAAACATGATGATGTTACTCACATCATATAATTAATTCTAAATCCATACAATGAAACTTGTAATGAATACGCATCAATACACCTCTCATACTTTACTAAAACTTTTCCACAAGCTCCTTTCCTTGCGTCACAATGATTCAGAGAACGATTAAGTCATGTGGCATAATGTCAGCGAATGACTCAGCAATGATTAACATGGAGTACATTATGTTCATTTGTGGAACAGAATGGGCTTCACACGTTCCCCTTGTGCCGAGGACATTCAAACTGCAGCACACTTTGACCTCATGCCTCAGGATTTGAAATTCATTGACGACAGATTTAATCACTATACTTTTTATCTGAAACTTTTATTCATGTGCCCCAGAAAGTCAAACGATGTCTCAAAGAAGCAGCTGGCAGCGATCAGGAAAGATCAGGGAAGCTATAGTTCTCAACAATTCATGTGAATTGAGTTCCTTGAGCCAAACTTGCATCAAGATCCAGTTCCAGGAGCGACTGCTGTCTGTGGATCAGGAGCAGCATGTTTGTGTCTCATCCATCCACTGCCAGAATAGAACATCCACCCAGGCTCACGTTCTGTGCTCCTCATCAAAGAAAAGAAAAGAACAATGTGTCGCTTTTTCTCTCCTATTTTCCAGGCAGCCATCACATTGTCTAAAGCAATGAGGAGAGATATTTTTGTCACAACATTTTTACAACTTTATCTTCTTATATTGATCTTAGATTGATTATAAATTTAATGTAATGGTAAATGAATTAACCATGTCCTCAGATTATGTTTATTTAACCCTCATTTTGGATTTTAAAGCAAAAATCCCCCAAAATCTAGCTGCAAATCTTCATGTCTGTTCGCATTTGATTTTTATTGTTCACTCCTTACTGCCAGACAACCTGTTCCTCAGCCAACAGACACTTTAATGTTTAATTGGTTTAGGAAATGTCATCTTCCCCCCGTGCAACTTAACTTAGAGACAGCTATCCAGCCTGAGGAAAAGACTAAAAGCATCATTCTTGGAGGCATGACAGCACTGAGGCCTAATTTCCATCGCTCTGCGCTATTTGTCATTCTTTTCCTCTTCCCCAGTGTGTTAACAATGCTGTTCCCACATTTACCAGTTCTACCTCATTAAAGCAAAAGAAGTGGATAAATTAGCACAGGAGAGCATGCATGGTGGAATCTGCCTCAACCTGTCAGTGAGTGAAAGATAGTGAATGTGTCAACAAGGGGCTGGGGTGCGAAGGAACTGCTCGTCTTTCTGAGCAAGCCTTCCCCACATAATGAAAAGAGAACGCATCCAGTGAGGCTGATGCCCACATGCCCAAAATTATTACATGTTTCAAGAATAATTGGGATGATTATACAGACAATCATTTTCTCTTCAGTTGTATCTCCTTTTGTCAGTCAAAACCGAGGAAGGATCTTTCTTATCACCCCCCCCCCCCCTCCCCCAATAATAAATCAGTGATCCAATAAAAAAAAACTACTCAGTAGAGCACATACAGCTAGCAACTATGCTACATGTTGTTTTTTTAATTGCCATGGGTCATTCATGTTTTACATGAATCTATTAAGCAGTTTTTAGAGCTCAGGATGCCAAAGGAAGCTAAAATCTGCTCCTTGTCACAGCCATGACAAAAACAATCTAAAGGAAAAAACGAGAGAGCTATTCCAGACGACATAACTTAAATAGGGCAAAAAAGAGACATATCTTAAATAAACAGTAGAAATATATAAATAAACCCAAACGAGCCACATCTGCTGGCATGTCTGCAAGGTGAAAAAGGTGCACCTCTCGTGTAACTGGTCACGGCGGTTTGTAACCGAGACACCTCGGCCAGGTGTCGTCAATGACCCTGATCACCACTCCGGGGACGACGCCCTGCCCACAGGGGCCGTCACACCCTCAAACTGAATCCGCTGTAAATACTTATTGCCCCATGAGTAGCGCTTCCACCCAATTTAATTGAAATTGATTGAGTAGTCATTGTGTGATATTGCTATGTAATAAGCAAGGAAAGGCAACTTTACTTGTATAGCACACTTCAACAACAGACATTTAGACATCATAGCAGATGCAAATAAAATAAAATAAAAAACAACTGAAAAGATAGAAGAAGTAGAAGATAAAGTAGAGTTTAACACTTTATAATGAATGTCAAGGCCGTTTTCTGGGACATTGTTCCAGACAGTCGGTGCATAAAATCCAATTGCTGCGTCTGCATAATAGGTTTTCATTCTGGATACACAAAGCAGATGTGATCCAGAATGTGCTGTCCGGATGGTTCATGACATACAAGAAGTTCAGAAATGTATCCTTGCAGGAAGTGATTCAACCCTTTGTAAACCAGTAACAGTATTTTGAAATGCATTTTCTGAGCGCCAGGGAGTCGGTGTATCGACCACAGAACTGGACTGATATGATCCATTTTATTAGTGGAAGTCAGGACTTTTGCAGCAGCTTTCTGAATCAGCTGCAACTACCGGATTTCTTTCTTTCTTTCTTTTTAGGAAGACCTGAAATGATGCTCTTACAATAACCCAGCTGGCTGAAGATAAGTGCGCAACACGGCTGTTAAAACTCAGCTCTGAGTACATGAGTACCACAACCAAATATCTGACTTGATCCGTGGTTTAAAACATTGCAGACTGAAGATCCGTTACTAACTTTTAATCTTTCCTCTTTGGCTCCAAGAACTTCAACCTCAGTTTTGTCTTTGTTCAGATGAAGAAGATTCTAGCACATCCAGTTGTTGTTGTTGTTAAAACTACAACAACAATTCTGCGCTTCAGTCATAACCTTTACTGGAAGACATTAAATGATATGCTTTTAATGTCTTCCAGATTTGTATGCTGAAAAACTGCTTTGTCAATTATTTTAGTCAAGAATGGAAGATTTGATATTGATCTATAATTACTTATTATGAATGAATGAGAAATAATAGACAAACTAATGCTGATGAGAACATCGCCTCCTTGCTGAAAATAATTACTGATTATGGCATTAATTAACCCTCATGATATTACAATCACAAATATTGACAGTTTGTAATCAATGAAAAAATTAGGAAGGCATGATAAGACCACACAAATAGAAATTCCCAGTTAGAACCTGTGTTAGGATAATAATCATAATGATGACAAGTTAACCAAAGTGATAACTGTCCGTATCTTAATGAAAGACATGACTTTTTTGCATCTTTGTCTGTGTGATTCCTTTATGTAAAGTAATTACATTTACCTTAGTATCCCATAATCTGCTCCCATGAAATACATACTGTGCATGTGCACAAAGGAAAAACAGAAATATATATTTTTATTGGATTATCCATTCAATGCCAAATAGTAGAAAACACAATCATTTTCGTCTTTTCTCTTATCCAATTTTCTTTTTCCAGACTGAATGAAATGAATGAATATAAAACGTTTCCTGCTTCCGTTGTGGTTTACTAGAATGAAATGAACTTTTAAAAATATTTGAAAAGTCACAGAACTTATTCTATTTTGTCATAGCAACTTTGTTTATGACACCATCTTACAATAAATTGGGGAGCTTGGATTTCGCCTGAACAATCTGGATACCAGCCTGTTAAACTGTTCTGCAGTACATGTTTAAGATCAAAAGGACAAATGGACCTTGTTTTTGCCATCCTATTGTTGCCAAAATTCTCCTGCCTTACAGCCTTTAAAAAGCTCGATCTTTTCTGCTCATTTGTCCGGAGCCTGTGGCTTGCCATCTTTATGGGCTGGGCAAGGGCTCTCTCACAATCAGCTATGTTTGTAGCCTGTCCACATTCGGCAGTAAAAAAAACCCACAATACCCGCCCGCCTGCCTGCCAGGATTAACATTTCACACTCTCCAAGGTTGAAAATCCCATCAGATGGAACAAAATTAATTTTTCACAATATTCAGGGCCACCAGCTCCATAATAGAAGACAATGCTGAGTGCATCCTTCGATTGTGATCCCATTCACTCTTTAATCGGCAGGACAGCTCTGCACGGTGCAACAGCGTAGTAAATGCTTTCATCCCAGGGGATTAGAAAAACAATGGGCCTTTTTAATTTATTTTCTAAAGCAGGCAGCTAAAAGAAAATGATATAGACGTAATTGATGATGAGGAGAGCAGGGGGAGCGTTTGCAGAGGTCTCGCGTCCAGTAACCAGGTCTCTTTTTTTTTCTTTGTAATGGCTACCGCTCAGAGGCAAGGGAGGTTGACAAATCTGGCACAGAGGACAAATTGATCTGCAACAGAATGCAATTCGTCCCTTGAAAGAATGGGTAAGGCCACGTGCGGCCTGAGTAATTAGTTTAAACTACAATATGTTTGTCTCATGTAGACCTGCTGTGGAGGGACACAATATGTCCTCATGATATACCATGCTGCACCGACACTTACTCTCTCCTTAAATACATTATGCAAACCCCTTACCACTGTATGAATATATATATATACAGTATATATATATTAGTAGCATGGGAACAAGGAAGGTCAGGTGCATAAGTGCAAATGCCAGTGTCAGTGTGAGGTCTTTGTTTAATGTTATTTATTTTTATTTTATTTTATTTTATTTATTTATTTATTTATTTATTTGCGTTTATGAGCGCAGCAGTAAGGAGAAAAAGGAAAAGTGTTTAGAAACTTTTCATGCACAAATAAAGAAAAAGAAATATGGAAAAAACAAAATGTTTTGCTACCAACTTTAGTTGAAGCGGAAATGCTAAAGCTTATGCTTTCACAATTGGAGACACAATGATATTTTTTTGTGTCCTCTTCCTGTTGTGCTCTGCTTCGTCATTAATGCAGGGGTCAGATTGCTTAGAAACTCACTTAGAAACCAAGAAATGGGGATGCCTCCACAGAAACACAAATGACAGGTTGCAAATGATGGGGCAGGAGACGACGTTGAGCAAGGGTATAGGAAGGAGAGGCAAGTCCAAATGAATTAGAGACAAAGTGCAAATTGACATGAGAGGAGAAAGTGAGGGGGACGAAGGTTGAGTGCACAAGTCATTTGGAGGTTTGATTGGCCTCAATGCATGTTGGAGGGAGATTTGGAAAACAGTTGAAATGTAAGGTGATGACAGTGTGCTATCGGTGTTCTATAGTTTGCCAATGGTCTGTGTAAATGTCCCAGAAACTATGCAGATCCTAGTAGAAATTATTCACGGACACGACCCAACATAGAGTTCCACGTAGAGTTCCAAGCCACCCCACATCGTGAAATAAGCTGAATGTGGATGTGAACACATCTCCACAAACTCACGGAGGGCGAGACACTGAATCTCTGATTTACTGTACAAGCTGTAGCAGCAGGATCAGATGTGCAGGACATGGAGAGCTCATTATGCTCCTTACATACAATTAATCAAACAATGTAAGCAAAGCTTGTCTCCGCCACAACAGGCAGAGCTCGATTCCCTGGTGGCAATTACAATGTGGTGTCACACAGTGCAAGTCTTAATGGATAAAGGAATATGAATGATGTCACGATCATAATATTCACAGCCAATATGGAAATGATGAAAGAACCTCCGCTTCCTTCTGAGATCACACACACAAATATTTCCCCATCATCTTTTTCTCACTGTTAAACCTATAGCCGCCTCCTCTGTGAAAAACACAGCATGCTAACGTGAAACTATCAACGTCATGCAGGAACAGTAAGACAAAGAAGCGTTGTAAGAATGTAAGTATTACATGAAGGCCTAGGACTGCTACAACTAAAGCATTCAGACTTAGCTGTTGTGGCTACATATGGGCATAAAATGATCTTTGTTCATGCTACAAAATAAATCTTTCACTTAAAAAAGAGATTTCTTGCTTGAAAAACCAAAGTCATTAAAGCTTAATCAGTGGTGCCAATGAAAATACAAATGCAGTCTATCTTACCATTAAGTGATTGCAATTCACTATTCACTGTTGCCCTGCGATGGACTGGCGGCTTGTCCAGGGTGTACCCCGCATCTCGCCCATTGACTGCTGGGATTGGCTCCAGCTTGGCCCGCAACCCGATGACGGAATAAGCGGTTGGAAAATGAATGAAAAAAAATGGAAAATGAACAATTCACTATTCATGCATGAAGTCACGCGAGGAATCATATTTTTTAGCCTTAAATTACTACGAGCAAAGGCAAAATAACTGTTGCATAATGTCTAATAGCCAATAATCTGGACATGCCACACTAACTCAAATTGTATCCATAAAAACATAAATATAAAATAATATTGGGAAAAAAACTATTTTAATGATACCTAAGATACTGTCAGTCGTTACATTGCGGTGTTATCTCTGTCTCTCTAATAACTAGACTTCAGCAGAATCTAAAACAGGAAACAGACAACAACTCTGGAAATATGGGACACGAATGAAGAGGCTCTTACCACATCTGCACTCCTCCCAGTAGAAAACGGCTTTCCTCCTGACAGATGTCAGATGGTTATGAGACACACTATATGCTCACAATGCTCTGGTTTGTTTCTCCTGCAGACCAAAGCTGAACAGTCGACTAGTCAACAGCTCCTCAAACAGACTTGTTTCCCCATCCTCTTGATGTTTTCCAGCTGGTATATTTTCAGCTATCGGCTGCATATTCCAGCTCTCTTTTTAGACTCGTTGGCAAAATACAAGAAAGAACGTGGGAGTCAAAAAGATGAAGTCCTGCCATCACTGCAAACCATAGCTTTGTAGGACAGCACAACTGACTTTGAGGCTTATGTGAGTATGCCGTAAGGACTTCATCCTGGTAATGCTGGTTGAAGGCAGAGTTTGATGGACCATCCACGGACCCTTGGTGGACCATTGAAGCTAACTCGCTAATTTCCATTTAACATTATACAATACAATATTATTGTTGCTATTGCAAATGTGACTTTCTTTCACCAAATTCAAATTGCACTCTTTTTTTGGTTCCCTCAAATTATGTCGCTAAATGTGTATTATGTTCCCTGACAGACACACAACTGCAATCAGACTGTCTGTATGACAGAGCATCATCAGGCCTCGGCAATAACAATGAGGCTTGTCCAGAAGTGTCACCTCTCTTTGTCTTTGTCTGTGTCTGGCACCTTCACACTTAACTTGCCTCCTCTCTTTTGCTGTCTCTCTCTCTCTGTGTCTCATACATGCATCAACACACTCAAACACACACACACACGCACAGATGCACACACAGAAGGAGATGGAGAGAGAGATAAAACAGAACATTTTTATTGGCTCTCTGTAAGCAAGCTGTGCTCAGCTTGAGATTGCAGGACTGACCCCTTGCTGTGAGCTGTACAGGGGAAACGTTTACCCAAACCCCACAGTACATGCTATTAACCTCTTTCGATATAGGAGACAAACAAGAATCCCCCCCCCCTCCAAGAGGGCAATAAAGACAGGAACACCTATCCAGGACCATCATGACAATCATCTCATTATGAAGCTGCGGGAGGCAGTAACAAGCCAGGGACCCCAGTCTCTCTCGCTGCAGCGTAGCAATGTGCCTAACATTCACCAAAGTGCCTATGAAAGGCAGTGAAGTGCAAACAACTGATTAACCCAACGGTGATGAACAATATAACCCAGCCCAACAATCAACCACCTCTGCCCCCCCACACACCCCTCATCAATCCAATCTTTACTTTCTTCCTGCTTCCTGTCTCGTCCCTCCTGTCTCCTCCTTTATACCCCTCTCCCTCCCCAGAGATTCAGATGGATTTCCTGAGGCTCTGATTAAAGTCTCTACCTGAGAGGGTGCCTTGGTGTGAATGGAAAGTGAAGGGGGGGGTGGCGAGGGTAGCGAGAGACCCAAGCAGCTTCTCCTTCTTTGGGTCCTGCGGGCGTAATTCAATCGCACCTCAATAATTCCCCTGATGTGAGAGTGGAATCCCCCCCCCCCCTCACATTGAGCACAGATAGACACCACGAGCGCATGCTCATCCCAGACTGAAGGTCTCCTCCTGGCTGGGCTTAAGAGCACACTACTGGATACGTTTTGGTATTTGAAGAGGACATTATAGTAATTGAAAAAGTTACCAGCGCACCAAAGGCTAGACAATTGAAGGCGGGTGGGTAACGGGTGAGGGTGGTGAAAAAAAAAAAAAACAGGGGAGAGAACTAAACAAAAACACCAGATGGTGATGTACGCGGTAAAAATGATTGTTTATACTTACTGTTTGATTATATGTGATAATGAGTGTGGCATTCCTCAAGGCAATTACTGTCTGTGGCAGCCATATTGAGAGAGGACAAGGGAAGGACGGTGCAGGCTGTTATGAAGGAACGCTTATCAAATATTTCCACCGGGGTGATTAGTGCAATAAGACGCTGCAAGGTGAGATAGACCACTCATGCTCTTTTAGTATGGCTGTGTGTGTGTGTGTGTGTGTGTGTGTGAGAGTGGGTGATCATGAGTAAGAACAAGAGGCTGAGAGGCAGTCTGAGAAAGTGAGAGTGACTTGCTCCATCTGTTTCCACCTCACTGTGCATCTGACGATGTGTCTCAATGTACACTGTGTCCTAATGTGCCTTACTGTGTGCAATATAATCCCTATGTTCACGTTCCTGGGCAAGACCGGCTGCCCCAGGGGCTTTCGTCTGTGACGGAGGGCAGATCGGGGGCACTTACCCCTGGCAGAGTCTTCTGTTCATGGAGGGCGCTCTGGGCTTTCAGTGCTGACTCTCTGGCACAGTATGTTAGAAAGGCACATCCTACAGTATCAGGGAGACAGGAGAGACTCTATTAATCCACCAATGGTTTCACAACTCCACGACACTTTCTGCAATAAAAAAGAAAAAAAAAAGGTTTAATTAAACATTTATGGTAGTTTGGGCTTTTAGAGTGATAAAAACAGAAGACCTAAAAAACAATCCAAGAAATATCAGTGCATGTAGATGTATGTTATTATAATAATCTAGAGGCATAGTTTGTTTCTAACTATCAAACCCCATATCTAAATATTAAAATACTGACTGTAAATGGCAAGAGCAAAAGAAACACTTCAGATTTCTTCATCATTTTATTGTAAGCCAACATAAAACAAAACAAGCCCATACATTTGTGATATAAAAATACAATAGAAATGTGGCTTTATGAATGTGGCCAGCTCCCTGCCAGAGAACACAACAATTTGGTTGAAAATTCAAATTTGATACTTTCTTTTTTGTTCAGTATATGGAACCCTTTAATTAAACACTGAATTCATGCACATATTTTCTGTCAATGAAAATGAAAGTTTTGCCACATTTTGTCATATTTATTAAACTTCACCTTATTCCTGACAGAAATTCCTGACAGTCATTTTCTTTTCATCCGTTGAAAAAAACTGTCATACTGCTTTCTAGTGAATTAACATTTAATAGCTATTAAGGAGGAAAATAGGAAACAGCATTCATATTTGATTAGCAACAAATCATCAAAACCCTTCTGATCATTCTGATGAGCTGAAACTTTACCTTCACTTCTCTGCAGACTTTTTGTGAGTTAGGAAAAATTACCCAAATTACACATAAATAAATGTGTAAAACAAAAAAAACTGTGACAGATTTTTGTAAAGGGTGAATGCTTGCTCTGCTACACGCTTGGCAGAGATGACAGTGGGTGACCCCGTTCAGAGGAGGTTTTGCACTGTGCAGCATAATTTCCCATTACTACATGTCACACGCTGCCATGGGTTCCCTCGGGAGAAAGGAAACACACACACAAGCTCACACCCACAGATGATACTCGGCATGCAGCACATAGCACCTATCACCCCGGAAAACTCAGCAACACACCCTGGCGCCCGGCCAAGTAACCTCCCTTTCGTGACAACCTTCACCCACCTCCACAACTAGGCAGTTACTCAAGAGGAAAAATCATTTCAACAACAGCATGCGTCCCAGAAAAGTTTAAGAGGCAAGGGAAAGACGCTTCATCCTTCATGACGTTACAAAACTGTGAGGTGCGGGCTGAGGCGTCCCACATGCTCGTGTGTGTGTGTGTGTGTGTGTGTGTGTGTGTGTGTGTGTGCACCCTCTGGTCCTTGAATAAATTGAAGCAAACATTTTTAGATTTTAGCATTTTAGACCATTTAACATGTCTTTTTTTGTAAGTACTGTTTTAACTTCTTTTTTCTTGTATATTTTCATCTTAATGAATTATCTCAATTAGCTCTCAAAGTACTGCTCTTTAAATACTTTTACTTGTATTCCTTGTATTTACTATCACATATTTACATTATTACACAGGGATGACACTATGATTAAATCTGGACAGGATTCTAAAAACAAATCATCAACCAAGTACATAGAAATTCTGAATGCAGAGCCTTTACTAAGTTCTATGCAGGGCGACTGTCTTTCTTGTCAGGCACCAACGTGATTGGTCCCCCTGTGCAGGCTGGTAGTTTGTTTTCTCAGAAGGCCCTCTGGCCAATCATCAAACAAAACAATCAATAAATAAACGTTTCTGGAGTTTCCTCTTGATTTGTAGTAGTTTATCTGCCGTATTTAATTTGTTCCCAGGCATTTCCTGTACTTGGTGTATTTGTTTTGTTTGTTTGTATTCGTGAGATCATGTAAGTGTTTGAATAAGTGCATTAGGTATTTTTATTTTATTTTCTTCAGAGGTAAGTATTTAAAAGCTGCTCTTGCTAGATTTATTTTGGACTTGTTTGGTACAACAACCTTGCACTGTCATCCCCCACATTTGGAAACGTAGTATTTTTGATGAATAATGAATAACCTTTACTTTCACTTCCACTTTGGATCCAGCAAATTATTTGCTTGTCATATTACTGTCCATTTCACTGTCATTTCTAAGTAGATGGAGTGACCTTGAAATGTTAATGAGAGTATTCATACTAGTAAAATGATAAAATAGTTTGAATCCACCACTTTTTCCAGGAGTGCGCTCAAAACATGTAATCTTCTGCCACTGCAGATTTGTCTAGTTTGACAAAAACATCATTTGAGGACTTGTCCATGTGAGCTTTTTGTTCAGCGCAGCCTTTAATATTCAGGTCAGCTGTGTGACAGCCTCGGCTTCCTCACCGCAGGAGGAAAGCCAGCGGGACTTTACCAAAGCTTCATATCCAACAGTGCCAACTCGGGGGGACATCTTAAACCCGGAGGAGCCAGTGATTGAGAAAGCCAGTTGTGGAACAGATGAGGATTCTGTTTGGAAAACATCAAAAGAGGCACAGTGAGGGGAGGTAACATGCATCCAGCAGCTGCTGGCAGGTTAGGGCTGTCATCGCAAAATTCTGAATTGACTAATTGGTATGGGATTACGTAATTTAGGAAACTGAAGCAAGACTTTTGGGTCTTGTGTTGTTAGTCTTCAACTGCAATGTACAGATTCTTTGTAGTAGAAAAGATTAAATGTTGCGTATCACCATTTGGTCCTTTGTTACACATTGCTGCGTTTTAAAGATGTACAGTGTTAATTTTAAGGGAAAACAAAATATCATAAATTTTAAATCCAATTCGGTAAATTAAAATTTGAATGAAATAATTATTAACCAAAGACTGGAGCAAATGTGTTTTTGCATTAAATGGAAGAAGACGAGCAGGTTAACATGGGCAAAAAAAAAACAATGTAGGGTCTGGTGGCTTCCTCTGATGAGCAGGTTAAGTGAGGTGAAAATAATACGTTGTTAATCAAAGACAATTTACCACACTGTAAATTCAGAGAGACAAAAGTTCAACGAATTATATTTAAAGCAAATGAGACACTCTTTCAAAAAGAGAGCATGATATTTGCTATTCTCATTGCTGGTAATTACATAAAGAACCTCCCCCTCTAATGCTTCTTTCAGTGTGTATAAAATGGAAATTACATTTGTCCTCAAAACCACATGCATCCTAGCGGTAAAAGTAAATTGTTTTTATTTTGAGAATTACATACCTGTAATTGAAATAACTCCCAAATAAATTTGTATAAAACTTCATTTCATCAGCGCCAAATTCATGAATCAAGAGTAATTTTGTTCTCCTTCAATCTCATAATTTATTTGATGGAAGAATGCTCAATAAAATGGAGAGAAAAAAATGCAAATGAATGTCCAAAAAATACAATACAATACACAAATAAAAGAAGTAACACGTACATACAAATCCTCTCATGAGCACTGATGCAAAAGCACAGCGGGTGAGAATCTTTACACGGTCACACCGCTATGGCCTGTTTTTTCAGTCATTCTGTCCATGTGCATTCAGCTTGGAGCCGTTCAGAGCAGTTTGCTGCCTGGTTCACACTTACAGTCCATGCAGTAATTAAAGATAAAAAAAAAACAACAACAAACTGATGCTATACAAATATAAAAATCACAGTTTTAATGATTTACTAGTACATTCTATGAGTCATTTACACTTAAATATTAGTGCCCTGCTGGTGTTTACTTTTGACACTTTAATCCCTAAGAGGGTGTTTATGTCAATTTGCCCGGCTATTTATAGCCAATTACCCTGCATGGACCCGCTGAGTAGAGCAGAATGGATGGTGATATTTAACAACTCTTTGTATCTCTTCCTCCTTGCTGTGTGCTGCGGCTCAGAGTTCCTCCTCTCAGCATCAGGGACGGATTGACAGATAGCGCTACTCAGGCTAAAGATTTGCCCCCCGCTAACATTCAGCATGTCTGAACAATGCATGCATTCTGGCACTGACACTAAGTATTATGATAATGTAGTGCTCAGCAAAATGATGGATGTTAAACAGCACGACCTGGCTGCACCAAACACTGATGAGCATTATGCCCGCCAATAGTGTCGAGTCATCCCACGCGGTGTGAAGGGCTCCCTGAAGACACAGAAACTATTAAAACGATGTCCAACAACTACGAGGCAGAAGACGATCATTTGTTAAAAGGCACAAATGAGAAAGCAACCTTTGAATTGACATCGGCATGAAGCTACTGGAGTGTACATGAAAACATAGAATATGCAATCACCCGTACCTTTTGGGAAAAAAGGTCCCTGGAGGTGTCCCAATCATCTACAGTTAGGTTTCTCACAACACAACACTGTTAACACGCATGACATATTTGCCCTTCCCTTACAGCCATAAATAGCGACAGGACTCAGCCTGTGAAAAAAGGTGATACTGCAAATAAACAGCTTGGTATGATTTACCAAGTGCCATCTTAAATATAAAAAATATATACAAAAATCTCAAATGAAATCTAAACTCAAATAGGGAAATCAAAGTAGTAATCAAACTCAATTTAGGGCACTTCACAAACGCTCCGTGAACTTTATATTTTAGGGACCATGGAGCCGAGCTGATTGCATCCTCCTCGACTCTTCTGTTGCTCTGCTGTGAAAAATGTTTGCGTTGATGTTAATGACAAAAAGTGTGGATTTATTCAGGCAGTGGCATCCCATTACAATCAAATTATGGACTGGAATGAGATGCGTGAAGTTGTGCACATTTCAAAAGTCAGCTGAGGGACGATTACTGGGTAGCTGCCATGCGACTTTAACTGTAAACTGAAAAAGTCTGTCAAGGTTAAATGTCTACAGCTCACCTCAAAGCCTTGGGATGATGTGGCAGTATAAGACTATGAAACTAATCTCAATCTAATGCTGGTCAGCAGGGTTTTTTTTTTCATCCAGTGTTTATTTTGGACAAATATAATGAATTACTGTGTTTAATGGATTGCACCATTAAACTGAACCTCACCTTTTAGAGATGCTCTTTAACCCAGACTGGCTCTTTTGTTGTTGTTGTTGTCATCAATAAACCAACTGAACATAGCACAGTAATATTGTGGGCCTTTGAGTTGATTTGGCAGTAGACTCATAGCATTAACATCATGCAATAGCATTTTGGGTATCTATTGTTTTTTGCATCACAATGAATGTGTCTTTTTTCCACTATGCTTTTAGTGGAGGCCACTTCCTGATGGGTGGTTCGGGAATGACTGCCTGCTGCAGTAACTGTGAGAATAGCAGTAAGACCAAAACAATGAGCTTAAAGATACTAAAATGGTGTGTCAAGCTGACGGCAGAGGCCAAATTAGATGATAAAACACATAGTTCACTCTTATAAATGACTGTATTTGCAAAAGGTTGTTCATTTAATTAACATGTTATTTAATATTTTGGATATTTGAGTAAACCTGGACAACCTGCTAACCCTGAACAACAACTTGAGCTCTGGAAAAAAGCCAGTGACATGCCCTTGAGCTGTGATTGCTTGTTAAATACATTTTTAATTTAAGTCAAGTAAAGTATCAGTGTCGATCGCAGGTCATTATTGACAGCAGAAAACAGTATAAAGAATTCCCATCTTGTATTTTGAAGGACTTTCACCGTCAAATAATTGATTTTACCTTCAATACCCTGACAAAAGCTTTTGTCTGTTTCAGAATTGGCTTTAACCAGGTCTCCTTGAGTGACACAGTTGATGTTACATTGCAGCTACCTCTGTTTTGTTAATGACACACATCTCATTTTGTTAGCTCGCATACCAGCTTCCTTCGTTCCACAGCTACTGTATATTGACGCAGCAGGAGGCAAGAACATGGTTAAAGGTGAGTGGCCAATAAGAAAAACTCATCCATGTAATGCCTTTGTGAAATCTCATTAAAAGTGCATTCTAGTCCTCCCAAAGTGACTTTGAATGTCATGTGGGATGAAGTGGGCATAATGCATAAATCAGAGTGGCCTTGGTGGGGAATGATTTCAACGTGCATGCAGTCTGGCTTTGGAAGGATAATCCTTTCGGATGCAACTATCCTCCAGCGTGTTGACATTCAGCAATGGTTTAGGAAAGGGCGTAAGCAACAACAAAATAATCAGAAATATTGTTTTAATCGATCGTTGCACTCCAACAGGAGCACAGGACAGAAAGGGAGTGGGCTGTGCACCATTGACTGAAGCCTGGAGGAACAGGTGGTGCGTGGAAACCTTCAGGGAGGCTCACACTCACGCTCACACAAAAGCACAGGTCAAGTGCTCTTGTGGGAGCATGAACTGCGGCCATTGACTTTTGTATCATTGCTTGTTTTGGCAATGAAAAGATATTCCTGGAAGTGAAATCTGCAAATCCAATGTCACGCATGTAAGCATGTGTGTAAGTTTGCAACATTGAATATAATGATATCATAATTCAAAACTAATAACAAATATCTAGAATATAGTAATAATCAGAATTGCAGTAGAATCGTGGTGATAATATTAGAGTGTTGTCATTTAGCTGATAAAAAAAACTGAAAGCTTAAAAAACTCTGCTCATGATGATAGAGACAGTAAACACTCCTCAGTTAACAGGTTAAAACCATTATTAATAATAATAATAATAATAATAATAATAATAATACAAACAGATAAAATTAGAATGAGTCCAGATGTCCAGTCGAAAGTAAAAAATAACATATTTAAGTATTAGCCTTTGTAATTTCAAAATATAGTCGATAATATTCTTACTTATATTTTAAACATCTATTTTAACAGTGATCCATCCCATATTTCCCGTACTTTAACTACCTAATTGCTACGTGAATACTGATCCGGCTCTCTTTGGACAATGTAGCGCGGAGGGGGGGGTGCACGCTGGATTCCAGCCTCTACTATTATCCTGTCTCATGCTTCCTGGCTGCAACCCGCCCACGGAGCAGCGCCACAGTACAGCTGCCATGTAAATAGTAGTGTAATATTCTGCAAAGTAGGCAGAATATTAGCCTATACTGAGAGGTGAAATAAGCAAGCCAGCAAATCACTGATGCTGACTGTCTGATAAATGAGTGTGTGTTCTACTTCCACGCGTTTCTCTCTAATAACACGCACGTCGCCATGGAGAACACAACCCCCCCCCCCCCCCCCCCCCCCCCAGACGGGACGTTCAGCACGACAGTCGATGTAAACACACAAAGGCGCGTTCAGCTGTAGTATTCACGTGGCCGCGGTAGCGATTAACCCTGCGCTGCGCTGGCAGCCGCTCGCGTCCACGTGTTTGCGCTCCCACGCCTCATACACTGTAGTTGTGGAGTGCCTGTGTGCGTCCGTGCGTGTGCGTGAGTGAATACTCTACGGGGCTCCCACTCTGTCCCAGACATCTGCGAAATTAACACACTTTTCATGTTCTTTGCCCCCCAAAACTGGGACACTTCTTGATCCCCCCCCCCCCAACCTTTTAATTTTCCAACAGACCACAAAGTAAAGATTCCAAAATAACCAACCTTTATGCATTCCCGTAAACCTGTCTTTCAATACAGTGAGTTCGTATATCTTTCCGAATTCCTCAAACAGCGGCTTCAGGTCCTTTTCCTCCAGGTTCCTGGGAATCTGCCCGATGAACAGCTTGATGGCGTCGTGGTCCTTCATCGGGATGGTGTTCTGGCCGATGCTGAGCCCGTTCATCCTGCCGGCGCTGTTCGTGGTGCTGAATCCATTCTCGAGCTGCACTCCGTTCGCAGTGACTGTAGCCATCTTTCCTCAATGGGCCGGCGCGCTCTCTCTCTCTCTCTCTCTCTCTCTCTCTCTCTCTCTCTCTCTCTCTCTCTCTCTCTCTCGCTCTGTCTCTCCGTATTCGAGTCAACTGCACTGTGGGTACACTCCCCTTCTTTTTATCTTCCTCTATCCCAACTCCTCCTCTTTATCCTCTCCTTTTTTCTTCACAGTCTAAACCTCCCTCTTCAGAATCATTCGTATTTTTTTTTTTTTTTTTGCTCTATGTATATTTTAGCCGCCCCCTCATACAAACTCTGCCATGCCACTCTGTCCATGACACAAACTAGTGTTCTTATAAACAAACCCCGCCCACCGTCTAATTTGAATAATAAGCCCGTCCCGGACCAATCGTAGAGCAGAGTGTTTGAGGGCCCCACAGGGCAGAGATAAAATGCAAACATTTGTGTAGAGTGGACAGCTTGGGACAGTTAAACGCGGCAAAAGCAGCAATACTCTTACTTTATGTGGCCTTTTGTCAAGCCCATTTAATTTTGCATTAGTAACAAGACACAGTTTGGGTTTGGAATGAATAGTCACTTTTCAAGTTGGATCTCATGCAAATTAATCTTACTAATATAATACTCATTGCCATTCCGTAGCACTGACAATGTTAAACTCAAAATGTGAAACCAATTTTTAAAGAATTTATCCATTACTCATACTGATTTACAATTTTCATAAATTCTACTTCTTTGAACCTTTGGGGGATATATTTATGTAGACCAGGATCCCGAAGAGTCTCATCCCTGTGATACTCCTGGAGCTGCTGCAGTGAGGAAAATGGCTGCATCGATCCAGCATACAGGAGTCATAAAAAGCCCCTATCAGGTATTTAGAAAGAAAACCAGTAGAGCTGTAAGTCCCAAGGACCAATCATAGAAGACAATGCTCTGAAGACTGATGTCGATGTGTTCTCTACAGACGTGGTTCTCAAGCCTGGTCCTCAGGGTTCTGGTTTTTGCTTTTCCTTCTACCGTTCTAACATTTACACAATGTTACATCTGGGGTTAGGGAAAAATAATATTAACTGTAAAATACGGTATGATTTCTGAGTTTACAGAGAACTGCATCGCTTTGCTACTGGTTTCTTCATGGTGTAAATACTTAACAAAAACTGCCACGACAGCCACAAGAAAATATGTAAATTAGTGGCAGTGGAGGGCGGTATTCATATGATAGAGGAGACCTACTTTTAATGATTTGTTTTTTATCTGATCCGACCCGACAGGGAGAACTGGAAATGTCAAAGTGCAAGGAAATGAGGGATCCGAGATTTTGTGCAGACATTATTAGCTTTTATAGTTTTACACTTCAGGAGCAGAGTCTATTCCCAACATGGGGTTTAAATATGATTTTATTTCTTTAGCCAGAATACGATTATCTTACATTAACAGGAAGTGGATGTCAAACTCTGTACAGTGAACGTTAATATCAGTGAATTATAGAATATTTACATCAGTATTTGAGAGTGATGCTCCTCTGTCATTAAGAACTAACATTTTTTTCCATCATAAAGATTTATTGTGTTACGGTCTTTTCTTTCGTTTTATGGTGCGGGGTGTTGTTTGTTTACTGCTTTACTTTCACTGAAAAAGATATTCAATTATGAAATATAAGCCTGGTCAGGTGCTATGATCAAAGGCATTTATGATGAATAATTAAGAGGATAGCAGCACGTTAAATGCACACAGCATCCTTTGGAATGTTGCACTTTGAAAATAAATCTGCATCCCAACCACCTCGACATAAATACAAAAAAGGTAGAGAAATAACATCAGCTCAAACCTCGGCAGTCTCACTCAGAGGGTTTGTGTGTCCCGGACCATGGTGCTGGATCCAAATAGCTATTCATTAAATAGTTTGTTGAAGCTACAATTTGAACACATTTGACCTTTTTCTTTCTGCCTCTCACAAAGTCCAAGGCCCATCCTTTGCTTCACACAGGGAAAGATGCATTCAAATCCATTCTCCTCAGAATATTTATTTTTTCATGTGCACTGCCACTGTTGTATCACTCGCAGCGTGTACCCGGTGCAAAGAAAGGTCTAATTAGTGCAGATGGGAATATAACATCCATAAAAAGCCAGCCCAACTCACCCTGATATGAGTAATTAAGCTTGATATGATCATATTTATGTGTATCATATCATGTATCAGTAATCAATCATACTGTATTGTGCAAATTTAAGTTAATGAGGGCAGCGTGGTAGCGTAAAGAATAATACAGACTAATGCAGACAGATCTGCCAATTTTACGCATCTTTCAGCAAAACGACCAGAGATTTGTTCTGTAATCAAGCCTGACCTCTGATCCCCTGTGGAACATGGGAGAGAAAACAATTATATCTGTCTGTCTATCCTTGTTAAGGTTGATAGTTTCCTTTCCCCAGTACCGATGTAAATTTGACATTTGAATGACTTTTTAGTGCGCTATTTAACATCTATATTCGGACAGTAGAACGCTTACCTATTATGAACGGACAACAGGAGGGTCACCTTTTACAGAAATATCAGAAACAGTAAGATGTGTACATGAATTTGATGAAGGAAGTGTCACACTGACTATACCCAATGCACCTGTTGGTCACTAGGTGGGATGGATTATGTGCCGCTAGCTTGGTAGGTATCTCTCTCCCTCTATCTCCCTGTGTGTGTGTCTGTGTGTGTGTGTCTACACCCCTGATGTGTGTCAGACTGAACGATCTTTGGAGATGGTAGTGTCCTGGAGAAACTATAGCACTAACATTTGGCACTGCATTGGTTTTGTCCTGAGCTGTTATTTCAGAAGGGAGATCAAAATCCCAACGGGTCTCCCTTGTCGATTTCATCAGGGCCATTCTTCCTCACAAAGACATTGCTAAATTAGCAACAGCACTGCTTGTTGGTGTTGTGATTTTTGATTCCTGTTTTCGGTCATTTCTTAGTGGGATAGATCACCTACACAGCTGTGAAGACTTGAAAACTGCTTGGCAGGAGAAAATGCAGGTACGTCATTCTTCAATTATGCCTGCTCGAACACATGTGAGCATAGAGAAGGGTTGACAGGGTTATTTTCCCTGCTTGGACCGGGTTCAGCACCTGGATGGTTGAGGAAGAATGGCCCTGATGAAATCGACAAGGAAGACCCATTGGGATTTTGATGCACGAAGGACTTTCAACGGAAACAAGACCGCAAGGGCTTTTTTGAAATGCTCCTCTTAGACAGGATGTTTGACTGTACTTGTACTGTAATGCATGCTACTGTGTGACTGTACCTGTACTCTAACATTCTTTCTAATAAATATATTCATCATCATCATCACACGAGGGAAGCCAGGAAATAGCCAGCTGGGTTCATCGAGAAAAGTATCTCAAGTGACACGAGGCACATTTTCCTCAAATCATTTTGCTGTCATTTGTGAATATAAGTTTTATTTGCACATTAACAAAGAGCAAGTGCTCTTCTCACACTTGGCCAACTACCGCTGGGGTGCGGAGGGGGTGAAAATGGTAATGATGTGAGCAAAATAATTCCCAAATTAATGCAAAAAATATTTTCTCTGAGTATTTCATGGAACATCTGCTGTTTTCGCTGCCAAAATTATTCTCACCACCGTCAAGGTGACTTGTCCGAATGTCAAAGGCACACTTGAAACAGCTACTAAAAATATAATCCCTTGAAAGAGCAAACTCATAAGTCACAAGTCATGCAATGTGCATAACAGTTTGTCATGCACGTTTTCTTTGCACTGTGTGTTCATTATCTCATTAAACTGGGTATGTGGAATGGGCCAGGTGGAACATAGTCATGCATGAACATTTTTCACTGTCTATTTTGTAGTGTGAGTCCAAAAGGAGAGCAACCATTGATATTCATGGAGCAGCGAGTATGAGGTGTGACAGTATTTTTGTGAATCTGTGAGAGCATATGTTAATACCAGAGCTGCCTCAAACCTCGGCTGCAGTCTCTGCCAGAAGGAGAAGCACACAGGCTCTGCAAGATAAAGAACGCTCACTCAGAAGGCACAATTTTCTTTTAAAACACCCTTTCTTGCCAGTTCATTTACTCCCGTGTTGTAGGACAAATTCAAGGGTGATTGTTGGTCTAGGCTGAACAATATTTTTTTGATAAATTAGGTTTTTCTCATTTTATTCCGAAAGGTAGATTACATATCTATTTTCCCTTCATGGGTGACGTTTCACGTGTGCTGCTGTTGATGTGCTGTCGAATCATAAGCAGGCATATTGCTGAATATTTAGTTTTGCTAGTGATGCAAGTCAGGGAATAAATGAGCCCAAACAAATAAGAGGTCAGCGAGACCACAATGACTCACTCGCTTTTGGGCAACTAATGAATCCCAGGATACCCTGGCCTCCCTCAAAGGTGTGTAACTTCCATCAGACATTCCATTTGATGTGTTTTGCTTTTTGCTGTGTGTCAAACATAGATCAGACACACTGAGTGTATTCTATGACTTCAGCTTTTTCTTTATTTGAAATCAGTTATTTGGTTATACCTCACCATATACTCCTATATACATTACAAAATCGAATGTTTTTTGTTTCTCAAGCAGAGGGCGGAAGGTTTTCTTCTGTCAACGTAGATTTTTCTGATATGGATTAAACTGCAGATACTGTTCCAAGCACATTACCTTTAACAGTAGATAATGCACCTTTAAAAATATATTTATGCACAAAAGTCCAATAGTACTTTTAAATCTACAGTTACATGGCCTTGCTTTGTTAGGCTAATCTAATTATTAAATCATGTTAATGTTAAAAGAATTTGATCACACACAAAATAAAAATAAAAAATAAAACACACACACACAGCAATTGGAGCACAAAAAGATGAAAATAATTTCAATTGAGTGCAAAAGAGTTAGCTGGTGGACAATTATGCTACAACTAACAGAAAACAACCAATGCTAATGCTTTATAGAAACCTGAAAATCGAATAATGGGTAGGAGCAACGACGTCAGGGCTGGTGGCAAAGTTTTCAAGCAACATCAGTTAATAAAAAGAAAGATAGAGTTTATGCAGTGGTAATCTAAGCAGTTCCTAGTTCCAATGGGTTCAAGTTTAACTATGAAGCTGATAATGAATCAAACTCTGTTAAAAGAAAAACTATATAACACTTTCCAGAAATGCTGAAATGCTCATGATTTGAAAAACCTCATTTGCATGACTGTAAATCAGTCAAGGATTGCTGTGGATAATTGTTTTGAAATTTCAGGAAACTAAAGGCGTATTCTAGAAATCAGGGCAGAGAATGAACCCCATTCTTTCAACAATTTGAGCGAGTGTTGGTAAATGTACAGCACTTTGTGAATCAACAACTTATTCACGTATAATATAATGAAATAGAGTGGCTGGGTTGAAAAAACCAGTGTCAAAGGAACACATGCCGGTTAATAGAACAGGATATCTCCAACTGTAATGACTCGAGGTATCTATAGCCACGGTACAAATGACCTTTATTTGACTAAATAGGCTCTTGATGATTAAAACATCTTTCATTTATAGACCAGGGAAAGACAACATAATGACTATAGACCATAAAAAATATTGGTATTTCAACAGCTTGGAGAGAGACGCCTTTTCAAAGCTGTAGTCATAAGTGCCTTTAAAATAAACACCCCTCTGAGCTTGTCATTACCAACAATAACATCAACACAATGTCGTCAGTGGCTGAAACCATCAGACTGAAATTGCTATTTCAATTTGCAATAGCATGGTTTGACAGATGTTTTTGTTTATATAAAATTAGGGCAGGCTGAAATGTAGATATACAACAGTGTCCTTGGATTTTAAATCCATTTTTTTTCTTTCAATGTCTGACTATGGAAGGGCCACTGAAAGCATAGAAATCATTAACATTATGGAAATTAGTATCAGTTATCTGTTCATGATCATCATGACACAGTAAAAAAAAAACTAATTGCAAAGAAGCACGATTGAAAGATTAGCTTAGTAAAATGCCAATAAAGAGTCTGCCCTTGTGCTTTAATGGTGTAAAACAAAAAGGTAATGTTCTCGCTGGTGGAAGCCATTTTTTGTATTGTAGTAAACGCAGACTGAAAATAAATATGCTTGGATTTGTCTTGGTGACATTGGTGCAGAGACATTGACAACTTGCAGCCTTTCACAATGAATACTGAGACAACATTGGTATACAAGGACAACTAGAATTTATGCACTGTGAAAGACAATGACATATGTGTGTTAAAGTATCATGAAAAATTGTCCGCATACATACTATGTAAAGATTCCCTTGGATATGAAACAAAAATATTATAGCATTGGTGATTGATGATTTACCATTGCATCATTTAAAATGGTACCAACTCTGAAGCTGGCCACATCTGTTAAGCATCGTCAAGAACTGTGGCGGTTGGACCAGATTTTTTTCATTCTTTCAAACAGTAAAAAGTGCATACACAAATAATCTGCGTGGTCCAAATGGGTTATTGATTAATCATCCATCCATCCATTTTATCCCGCTTTCCCTCTTTGCGGGTCACGGGAGTTGCTGGAGCCTGTCCCAGTTTGCCATGGGCACTTTGGGCGAGTCGCCAGGGCATCGCGGGGGCCACATAGAGACAGACAATCATACACTGACACACTATGCAAAATTTGGAGTAATCAGTTTACTTAAATTGCATGTTTTTGGAGGTGGGAGGAAACCGGAGAACCCGGAGAACACGGAGAAAACCCACGTGGACACGGGGAGAACATACAAGCTTTACACAGACGGGCTACAAACCCATTCCCTTCTTGCTGTGAGGAGACAGCGCTAACCACTACACCACACGTGCCACCCTTGATTTATTATGAATTGCATTTAACCTTCTGTTCACAATGACTGGGCCTTTTGTTGTTGCCCTTCATGTATCTTGTACGCAATAAGAATTATTTTGACAAGAGTTTATTTTATTTTTTCTTTGCTGTGACTTGTTCATGTTTAAGTTTAACTAATCTGGATCTTCCTTTAGGAGCAGTTAATGGTTACATGTTAATGGATATTTTATGGCACCGCGAGTTGTCATCACAGTCTATTCTCACTTTGGTGTGGCGAGATCAGCAGCATGGCGTTCGAAAGCTCATGCTGTTGACTCACAGCCCCGCTTCACAGAGCCTACACAACGAGCTCACAAGCTGTTCGGCTGCACATTTTGCCTTCCATCACGCTGCTTTGGAGAGACTAAAATAAAGTTACATGTTCCCTGTAAATCTATTTTTTTATTAGCTTTTATCACTCTTTTTGCAAGCTGTTTGATTCAGCAGCTCTGCCTTTAGAGCTATGGCCCAACACATCAAAACTCCGAGATCTCCTCACAAATCCGAAAACCTTTGCAGGATCATTTCTTGTGGCAAACGCATATGACAAAGAGGCAATTTGATGAAGCTTGTGCATGATTTACTGCTTCATTAAATGTGTTATATTTTGATAACATATAAGCAACAAATGTAATTCTGTTAATAAAATTATAATTCCAATAAGGAGGGGAAATTAAAATAAAGAGTTGATAAAATAAAAATGAATAATTTTCAATTTCCCCACTGAGCTGCACACATTGAAGTCACGGTGTGCATCTGAGTGACGGTATGATTCACACACCAGGCTCCGCATGTGGCAGAATTGAAGCCCACCTCTCTAAAGATGACAGAGGACCTCAGGGGCTCAATATAATACTGTTGTTTTCTACTTATTTCCTAAGAACGTTCCATTCCCAGTCGTGTGCTTCCATCCAATATAATGCTGTTTATTGTGCTGGAAGGATAGGATATGTTTGCTTTGCAGTCTGAAGGATGTATTTTGTGTCTCTGAGCATTCAAGGTTGGACATTGAATGTTGTATAACTGCACAGACACAAAGTGCAAATAGAGGTCCAACTGGAAGATCGTTCAGTTTATAAATATTTTATACATTTTTATGTTTTAGAAGAAAAAAAATGTGATGAAGACTGACTTACACAAATATACATGGTTTGTTGTTTACCTAATTTTTGAGTGTTGCTGAATTACTGAGCTTAAAGCAAAGTGCATGCGGACAAGCAAACCAATAGGCAGGTGTTCATGATTAGGATCATCCAGGTTCACTTTCAGGCCTTTCAGACCATAGTGAATTAAAAAAAAGTGATGTGTGGTGACACTCACTGATGCCATGGGAAACTCATTTTACCTTGCATCATAAATAATGATGAGGGATGAACTATACAGCAAACAAAATGCCTAACATTGATGAAAACAAAATGCAATTGTATCACATCATACTCTGTAACCACATTTGCAATTGAGTCGTGCCTAATTATCGCCTCAAAGACATTCGGTGAAACTGTCCCCCCAGTGAGGAGGACTGCATCCACTGTTCTCATCTGATGGATCATTTGCAACAATCCAGAGATAAATCGGCTCTCTATTTTTGGGCTGCGACACCCTCTGCCTGTGTTCAGCCGCCGGTTAGCCACCACCCAGACAGTGACTGCCCTAATGTCTGGTCGCAGTAGCTTCCTTGAAGTGCTCCTGCAAGTTAATAAATTCTGGGCCATCTGTTTCCATACAAGCCCTTTTCATTACCAAGTACCACCCCCCACCCCCTCCCATTGGTCACTATCTAATTAGCTTTCCTCTCTACCTCTCTTTTTCCCCACATTCAAACTGGGAAATGAGAGGTTGGGTGAGTCACCGGACAGAGGGAATGAAGGGGAGACGTTAATTTGTTTAGCATGATGTTTTGAGGCAAAGAAGACAGTAACAAAGTTAGCCACACTGCTTTTTGTGTGATTTAGCAAATGTTGTTATTAATAACCATGTGATTCAAAGGGTACTTAACCATGCAATAAAGAGAGGAGGCTTTGAGTGCCACTGCACTGCATTTGCTTTTGAGAGGACCACTAATTACTTGTGGGGGAAATCTAATGAAACCCTACAAACAAATAACAACAGAGTCAGTCAAGAGTATCTGACGTATAGAACAAAGGGAAGAGAGAATCTGCAAAATAATGGTACCTTTAATAGCAAACACTGTTTGTTATTAAAGGCAGTTAAAGCATCATAGACAGTAAACCAGCAGTATTTCAAAGCTGCAAGGAGAAGCAACACAAATGCTGAGATTTTAGAGATCATTAAAATAGGGTTTCATAGCAAAAATAAGATAGGTAAAAACAAATTAATAAAAAGTCCCTTTTGTGATATTGTGTATTAGAAAGTGAATTTAAACCTGGCACACAAATGATCTCCTTTTATGACTTGATTGTGTTTTTTTAGCAAATAAACATGAGCAATATGTCCTGCTCTTACAGATTTCACATCCTTTGTTTGGGATGAATGTTGTTGTCGAGAATAAAAATTACTTTAGAAATGAAAAACAACTCTTTTGGAACTAAAAAGACTGGCAACGCCCATAGCGCATGAAGCTTTTAGCTACTTTTTGCTGTCCCAATCTAACTGAAAGCACCAACCATCAAAGCCATTAGGTTGCCAGAGTGTCCCTGCGGTTCTGCCATTAGCCAATAATGCATTGGCAACAACATGCCACAGCATCAGAACAGCAACAACATACATGCACTGCGGAAAACTTTGGCAAATTAATAGCATAGTCAAAAGACTGCAGCGAGGACAGGCTTCCCCATTGAGGAGGAAATGTAAGTTATGTGTCTACATTAAGCTGTAATGTTCTCGGAGAAGACGGTTGCACTTATTTTATGGTGAGGTCGTTGACTATTCATGAAAATCATGAAGGCGGCTGTGGGAGATTAGATTCCTGCTGTTGCAGGAAACTCTCATAAGTCCAACTAGTTATTTCCATGTTTCTACCTGAGATGAAGGGTTATGTGTTTCTTTACAGGGGTGCGCCAGATGTGTGACCCCAAGGCTCACAAAATCTATTCATAAAGGATCCATGGATGTTGTAATGAAAATAGGGCTGTAAAGAAACACAGGGTTTTTTTCCGGTGGCAGCAATATTTCTGACACATGTTTGAGGCATTTTAATTTGCATGAATCCTATGCATATTACATCGCTGTGACCTGTTGGCTACTACCGGAGTTCTCATCATCAGTTGCAGGCAATAATAGTAAGTTACTGCTGCTTGTCATATGCCATCCTGCTTCTGCTGTAATTTATGTGCATAGAGACCATTGTCTTCTGGCCCAGAGGGCATTTTGTGTGGCTCCGATTTCAGCTTTATGATGCAAGGTGCAGAGAGCCTCAGCCAACGACAAGTGAACCTGCACATGCCGGTTTAGTTCCCCAAATTAACATGTCACATCCCTCCCAGGATTAAATCTGGGGATTGCAGTGGGGAAATGTGTGGCCTTCCTGTTGACAGTGTCAAAGAGGACATATGAACAGATTGAAAGAGAGCAATAGGGATGGATTGCATCTCTGAGGAGCTCATCCAGAAGGGCATGTCCCTTGTGTCAGCCAGCACTCCCTCCGCTGAGTCCTCCACCTGCAGCAGGTGACATAACCGCCAGTGAAGTGAGCATGTCGGGATCCTCTGAAGATTAAAGGCAGAACCAATGCAGAAGAGGGAGAAAAACATTCCTTGCAATCAGCCATGAAATGCAACCTGGCAGCAATTGGACTGGGCCTGCAGGAAGAGTCAATAGACCTAAAGCAGCAGAGCAGCAGAGAGGGAGGGATGGGTACAGGGTGAGGACGATGCGGAGGGTATAGAGAGGGCTGTGGGGTGCCAGGTCAGTCTGCCTTACAGGGTGTTTTATTAATGTAATTAAACACAGGCAAGCTCTCTGGCTCTGCATCATACCTGACCTCCACCACAGAAGGAGGGGTGGAAGGGAGGGAAGCAAAACGAGGGAGAGACACAGAAAGGCAGACGAGCAAGGAACAAGTGTGTGAGGAGGAAAGGTAGGAATAACAAGGACAAAAGACTGGCAGTATAAGGTAAGATGAAAGAAGAGCAGACAGGGCTAAGCAAGAGGGATAAAAAGAGAGATATAGCATGATGCATGAGTGGAGAAGAGATGTGGATTTAGTGGGAGAATTAGTGCAGGGGACAACGCAACTGAGCCATGTAGGAGTCAAGGCCAGGGCATTCGAGGATAGAAAGGTCAAGATGAGGGCAAAATATTGCCTCTGGGTCTGGTGCAAAATTTGAGGAATGTCATGTAATCATATTAGACACAGTTCCCACAGGATGTTGTAACTTTCAGATACGTCTTCATGTGATTCCTTTATACAGAAAATAACGTGTTTACATGACCATCATAGTAGCGGTTGTTCTGACTTCTGTGTGCGTGTGTGTGTGTGTGTACATTTTTATGATGGAACACGTTCCACTTGGAGAAAAACTGTAAGAACTAATAATAATTGTAATCTGTGTCAGACCTGAATTATTATCCAACAATAATTAATTTCTACACATCTACACAAAAATAAATAAACCCATTCATTTGTATGCTGTCCTTTCATCATCAGCTTCTATACAGGAGAATATCAATTCATAAATACTCAATTATTACATTATTGATGAGGAAGCTCATTTGTCCCTCGCCCTTTTGGCTCAGCTCAATGAGGTATATCTGTTCAGGTTGAGATATTTACAACTGCTGCATAATAGAATTTGTTTTGTTTTTTTATGTACGCTTTCTTCCAGTGTAATGAACCATTACACACACACACAGTTTAACGATGCAAACCGAGAGTCAAACCATGTATACAATTAGTTATGCGACAATGTACTGTGATTATCTGTTTTGACTTGGCCATTTATCTTTTGTTTTTTGTCATCCTGAGATAATTCATGCCGCTGACATGAAAAGAAGAAAGAGAGTCTTGTGGCACAAAAGACTGAGTGAACACAAAAGTTCCATTCATGAAAGAATCTGTGCCGTGTCTGATCTACATCACCCTCCATTCTTTTATATTCCTAGGAAAACATGAAAAGGAAGCTTTGTGAAAAGGCCACGATCAATATTTTTTTGCTTTAACAATCAGCATATTATTATAATGTAAATGTGTGGCTAAATTAGGTTATGCTATTACCAGTGTTTGTTTACCTCATTTTCTGCACAATCTCTCAAAATGATGTCAAATTGTCTTGATTACATTTTGAGAAAAGGTGGACCTTAGGCCAAGGAAGAGTTCTGAGGTGAATCTAGTTATAGTTGAAGATTTGGGATAAAATTTTTTGCTCTTTCTTTTTTTTATATAGCTTGAAAATTAAAGATGGGTCAATCAAAAAAAATAAAAATATCTAGGCATGGACAACTCAGGATGTTCCATCATGTGCGACGTGATCCAGTTCTGGATCACAATCACAAACAAACTCCTACTAAAGTGTAGGAGCTATGTAGTCAGAATTTTATATTTCTCAAGGTCAGACCATTTCCGCAGCACATCCAAAAATATGTGGAACTTATCCAGATGAAAGTGAGCTGTTTAGCAAACCATGCCTAAAAGCCTCTTAACCTTGCTGAATAAATTTGTGGGAATAGTATCACGGGAACTAGAGCCTCATGTGTCACACAATCTCCGAGTGTATGTAAAAGAAATCGCCCCAAAGCGGCTCACAAATTAGGGAGTGGGCCAGGGAGGACTGAATCAGAAATTAGAGCAGTTGGAGAAATGATAATGGGCCTTCCTCACATTGGAAATATCTGATTAAAATTGGTGAACCTCTTTTCAAGTCTACCAGATAATGCAAACAGCTGCCTCAGTGTCCCAGTGACATCATCAACATCCTCCACGCATACGATGGTGGGACTATAGCTTCCTCTTCGTCCAAGTCTTTTAAACATAGTTTTCTGTGATGAGAGAGAGGCGTGAGTTCCTCATTTGTAGCAAAGTTAATGCAAGGACATTAGCTTAAGATAAGTATTCCCTGGAGAGATATTGATGACAGAAAGCCAGCAACCTGTCAGACGTGAAGCAACAGAGTGAAAAGCTGCAGTAAAATGTTTTTGTTTTTTTTATATTAAAGGAAATCATTTTACAATTCAGTATGACTCCAAACAGGTAAAATACCATTAGAAGCTATGCTATCGCAATGTGTGCGATTATCATTTGGGGTGATTGTAGATTCAGAATTGGGTGTGAAAACAAAGCATCTCATGGATTTTGCTGTCCTTCCATTGTGGGTTGTTTTTCAGCAACATGATTTGCAGCCAATGTCATCATTCAATGACATTGTTGTGCAGGTATTTTATCTCAAAATCCAACACAAGTCAAATTATCTTCAGTCCTGGGGAAGAAAAAGTGAAAATGCTGAACTACACGGCTTTCATAATGAGTTCAACGTTTACATTTTAAACACAAGTAAAATCATTTTGACTGTCAATGCTTGAAACTCCTTTCCTCACATAGTCAGCCACATAATAACAAAAGCATGCACTGTATATTTAAAAATATTTATTGATGGTTCCGTGTCAAGCTTTGTTTTTTTTAATGAATGTGGCTTTGTAGTGATCAATACATTTGGTTTTTCATCTACAATTCTTCTCAATATACAGTATATTATACTTATGCGCTTTATGATGGATATGATCATTAAATGCTATTTGATTCTGGAACTGTTTCAAATACCTGTGATTGCAGGTCATCAGGTTGGGATAAGGATATTTTCAATTGCAGGAAACTCAACCACTCAATGCAGGAGCTGCAAAAATCTATATTTATATCAAGAAAACTAAACAGTGAATCAACAACTTGAGCATTTAGAAAGAGGAAGGTGACAAGGAGACAAGTTAGTAGTTAAAATGACATCTGTTTGGCTCTCGTCTCTTCTCCAGGCTCTCTTGGAGCAAGATCTCTCCTTCTTCCTTCTTTCTGGCATCTTCAGATGAAAAAGACAGATGGATTTTGTTCCTCTCTCTCTCTCTTTCTCTCTCTCTCTCTCACACACACACACACACACGTCAATGAACGTATATACACACAATTCTAAAGTGAAAAACACATAGCTTATAGAGCGACGGCGTGGTGACTTTGACAAACAAATAGAATCCAGCTTGAACACACTCACTCAGAGCTTGGGAGAAGGACAGCTGTTCAAATATGCCCGTCCCTCATTCTTGTGATCAGAGCGGGCTCCAACCACACCAGCAAATATTTTCCCTGCTGTCATCTTCTCTATTTTCTCTCCCCTTATTCATCAGACGCATGCCCGAGAAGCAGCGAGAGAGGTTCAGCAGCTCCATGGTGAGGCCGGGAACCAACCCCCATTCCCCTCGTATTTCTTCAGCAGCCAGATGATGATTTTGGAAAACGTGGTGGCAAGGTAGGCCCTTACCTGTCCCCTGGGGAAGATGGAATGTAAATTTGGCGACATGGGTTCATTTGCTGCAGTCTGTGAGCTGTCTGATAGGACCTGACTAGAGGCTTATTTGATTAGCTTAAATCTAGCCACGTGTGGATCACTGTAGCAATATTCTTGGAACATTTGTGAAGAATAAGGCTGGAAGTGAATGAAAAATGTGTTCTGTTGAGCAACAAACAACACAAAGTGTTGTGAGCTGTGAAAAGGTTTTCATTACTTTGACACCTGTCTCTGTTTCGATTGGAGGGGTTGTAATGCTAAAAAGCCTTATTAATTGTTCAGTGCTTTGATGATGAAAATAGCAGCTTCGTTAATTTCTCTATGCTTGACTGATCCCTTAATTTGATGGGCTGCACAGCTTCAGTATTGTACCAAGGGCATTGCACACTTTCTTTACATTCGTCCTTCACATTTTCTGCTTTTTGTCTAATGTCAACAAAGGTCTCATCTCATGAATGAACGAGACCTTGTAATTGAGTTTTTTGTGTGAAATTGTTTTTATAAAATACAGTGTTACTCAGGACTATTGTCATACTTACAATCGTGTGTGATAGTAATGCTACCTTTTTGAAAGATCATCGTATTTATTTATTTCTGGTTTATTTGAATGTGGACAAAGACAAAACATAGACACATGTAGCACAAGTATCTGATGCCTGCATTATAGCGCTTATAGCTGAAGCTAATTTGCAGCACCTGTCCACAATATATTGACATAGAACAATTTCAAAGATGAATATGTTTTTGTTTTTGTTTGGTTTTTGCATAAATCTAAACTACTACTACCTAAAACTTCACAAATGTAATGTAACAGGATTCTAAATATTTCATTCATAGTTCTCAGATTGTCAGACTGAACCAACAGCGGGAGAACGACACAGGAAAATGAATTCAATGACATGAAAATGTATGATTAGAATGTATATTGCATGAATTATTTCAGAAAGAGGTTACATTAATAATCCAATATGCAGCTAGCTAATTGGATTATGAATGAAATATGATCCAGAAAGTCCGAGTTGAATAATACATGCAAGTATTTGAAGGCTTTTGAGAAAGTAAAACAGAAGGAGCTATGGAATCTTATTATGGTCACGATATTTATTTATTTTTATTTGATCTTAGTGACTTGAAGATAATTCTTAGATTTAACTCATCCATGGAACAAAACAATCTTTTTAGGAGGGTGCCAATGCAGCACATCATTGGCTGACTTTGTGTTGTGGTAATATTTGGGTTATTTAAATTCTTTGCTATTGAGTTTGGTCTCTCTGACATTATCTCCAAAACGTCTAACCTTCACTGTCCCTCTTCTTGTCTCATTCTAATCCTGTCCAACCTAGTCACTCACAAGGAGAACCTCAGCATCTTCATCTCCGCCACTTCTAGCTCCGCCTCCTGTCTTTTCCTCGGAGCCACTGTCTCTGAGCCGTCCATCATGGCTGGCCTCACCACTGTCTTGTAGACCCTTCCCTTCATCCTCGCTGACACTCTCCTATCACAGAGCACACCTGATACTTTCCTCCACCCGTTCCAGCCTGCCTGCACACGATTCTTCACTTCCTTTCAACATTCTCCATCACTCTGCAATGCTGACCCGAGGTACTTGAAGTCCTCACCTTCATTCCTCTCTTTTCTAGAGCAGACCTCCACTTCTCCCTCCTCTCACTGCAGATCACAATGTCATCTGCCTCATCTGTTAGTCTATCCATCACCATAGCAAACAAAAAGGGGCTCAGAGCTGATCCCTGGTGCATCCCACCTCAACACTAAACTCCCCTGTTACACCTACTGCAGACTTCACCGCTGTCATACAACTGTAATACATGTCCAGAACTACCCTGAGATACTTCTCTGCCACTCCAGACTTCCTCATACAGTACCACAGTTCCTCTCCGGGCATCCTGTTATGGACTTTCTCTAGATCTAGTTAGCAAACCTAAAATTAAACATTTGAGTACTTCTTCAACTAGGAAGGTTTTTCTCACTACCGGCTTTAATGATTACTGTAGTTATCGATTCCTTACAACATGACCGTTTTGTAATAAGTGGACACTCTTTTGCCTCCATTTTTATTTCTCTACCACCCCCCTTCATTTCTATGAATGTCTGTCTTACTATATCCTCTTTCTCTCTGCCCTTCCTCCCCTGGCGTGCCATGCACCCATTTGTCACATTTACAATGGAAACATCCACATTTACAGATGCTATCAATTAATCACCTCCACTCTAATTACAATCCAATTAACCTCTGTTTCCATGTGCCATGCTGCAGGATGGCCAGCACCCCCTCCCTACTCAATCACATTGCTCAGAGAGAGACAGAGAGATGGAGTGGGAGGGAGAATGAAAGGAAAAATAAGATTTAATGGAAAAAAAAGTAAGTCAGAAGGGAAGAAAGATGCTGTAGATAGACAGATAATCTGCGGTCAAAAAGCATGCAGCCATCCTTGTCCACATTATTTTGGCATTAAGCTGTCACCCTGAGCTAGCTTCCTCATTTTCAATTAAGGGAAGTGTAAATGTTGCTGGCTATGAAGCTATTTTAAATTGATTTTAACTTGTCGGCAGCAATTCATGGACGAGTATTTCCTGATTTACCATGAGGAAATCATGCTGTATGCTTATTGCGGGTGAACAAACAACATTGACCCCTAACCTCAACAGCAGCACACTTTTTGGATCAACTTGAACACAAAGTGTGAGCTTATTATACAAAGACAAACTGAAGTGAAGTGATAGTTAATACGTAATGAAAGAGAGAGAGACCTACGGTCATGGAAACAAAATGAGCAGAAGCATAAGGAAGAAAAGCAGCCATGCAGCTCAAGAGCTCATGTCTCAATGGGGGTTCATAGGTGGGACTCGTGCAAAAGGAGAACGAGAAAGCTGGGAGAGAGGGTTGGACGTACGTACAGATACGGAGGGAGAGATGGGGAGTTGTTGCTGCTGTCTTGGTACTGAGGAAGAACAATGACATGTCCATTACAGAGAAGACTGTTCTCCAGGTGCCATGGGAAACCAGACTGTCACCATGAAACACCTGCACATGACTTTGTGTGAGCATGTGTGTGTCCGCGTGCATACAAAGGTGCACACACGCGTAGAAACACACACATAAGAGGCTATTATCCCATCCATCTTGCACACACATGTAGGGGATGGTACAAACACAAGCAATGCACACAAACCCAACACATTCACCATTGGTGTGGGTGAACATACACATATTAGGATGCATGTGCCAATCATTAGAATAGATGGACAGATGCAGAACAGAAAAAGCATGCACACGCACACACTAACATCCAGTTCCTACACAGAAGGATATACAGCACCACTATTAGCAGCCCTGGATTTACAGTGGCCCATCAGACCTCAGCTTTTAATGCCACGTGGGGCCTGTTTTACAGCACTGCCCCAGGGCCCCAATCGGCTTTCAATTAGCAGGTGAGCTGCAGCCCTGTTCCCAATCGATAACCCAGTACAGGCAGTCTGCAGGCCTCCCTGGGCCCCAACTCAGAGGAAGGAGGGGAGAGGAGGATGGGAAAGGGAGCTGGCAAGAAAGGTTGAGGTGAAATCATGCCATGCTGCCAGGCCAGAGGGTTGTTTGGTTAGGTTGTACCTGTCACTTCATGTCTTTACACACATGCAGGCAGTGAGGCACACACACACACATGGAATGAACCAAGGCACAATTTGTAAGCAAATTAAATGTTTGAATCTTAAACAAGGAAAAATCAGGCTAAATTAAATTGACGCACTAACGGAAAAGTGTTAATGGACTTCTGGCAAACTTCTGGAGGAAGCTGCCCTCCAGTCCAGCAGAGGAAATAAAAGCTTATGAGAAAACTGTATTCAAATGAGGATCATTTCCATAACATCACACCGTGTTGTGCAAAGTTTTTGTTTCAGACAGCCAACAAAACTCACAATAGATTTGACAAAGGAATTCTGGTAGTTTTGCTGGCAGCAATCTCACCGAGACATTTCTTTTAACAAGATTCCCCTGGTTAAAGAGTTTTCCTCAAAGCAGGTCACGGTGCCTCTTCAGGAAAATGTCAGTTAATTCAAGAAGGCATTGCAAAAGTGGCTGTGCTGCATTTGAAGCAAGTGGATTGGCCTTCCTCATTTGTCTGTCTGACTGTTTTGCTGCACAGGACGACTGATGTGAAGACAGATAATATGATGAAATGATACAAAATTGATTTTTTTTTCTTTTTGGCAATATATCTTTCATCAAGGGGTCCTGATAAATCAGTGTCTTGCTTGCTCTCCAGGAATATCAATAGAACTGACATGAGTCAAGTCAAACTGATAAACTGTCTGACAACAGCATCACAATTTCTGCACATTGTGGTCAGGACATTTTCACAGTCCTGCATTGAAAGTAGAATTATTTATGACTATCGGACTGAATACAAATTCAGTTACTTGTTACAATTTTTTTGTGGCAGACAAACACACACGTGAATCTACTTCCACCATGCACATCTGTCGAATTCGCACCCTCATCAAGGCTCAGCACAGTCCAGCTCCACAGAGAGGAGGAACCAAGCAAAACAAAATTAAGTGTTTCAATTCTCATCCACCTCTCCCAGATGCCATCATATGCCAAAATAGCAAATTCATTTTAATTAGACTCGCAGAGCACCACATGCTTTGCTCCCTACCTCCAGTACGTGAAAAGAGAAAAAAAGAAAATCCCATTCCCCTTAGTGACAGCGGAGGGAAAGAGGTGAGGGAATCTGCCTGAGCAGGTAGTCTGGCACATAACCGGCATTCACTGAGTAAGGGAACATAGCGTCAGTTTTACATCACGCTGTTCTGGTTGTCGGAAATTCAACCCCCATCAAGAATTTTACTCTGTTTTTCTTTTAAAAAATATATATTTTATTTTTTACTCCTCTGTGTTGTGTAACCTTGTGAGAGGCTGGTAACAAAGAGAGTTGTGCTCGGAGGAGAGGAGGAGGAGAAGATGTGGAGCTACAGGGTTACTGAAGTAACATGGGTGTCTTTGAAGGCCCCACAACAGGGGCTTTGCAAGGTTGAGGGGGATGGGTAGATCGGGCAAAGGTAGGTGAGATAACCAGGTCTCCTTCCAACACCCACTGTTTCCTTGTGCCAGTTTTATCAGACATGGGCAATGAGGTTCTTTGAAGACATTCCAGCAGGAGTTGCATGCGTACATCTGTGCATGTATTTTGCACATACATGCTTAGGTTCATCTTTGTAGATGTATACATCTGAGACCATCATGATGTGCATGCGAGAAACATGCTTATGGGTGCGTTAGAGCAACCAAATGAGCTCAGGTGCAAATATGTATGATTCTATTATTGTACGTACATGTGTGCCTGCATGTGTGACAGGAAAGCAGCCAGTGCATGCTACAGTACATTTCACTCTGAGTGGTGGAGAGGCTGAGCTAGACCTGCTGGAAGGCGAAGAGACAGGCGGCTCTTCCCTCTACACATCTCTGTTCAAAGGCACCATCAAAGTCTGGCAGAAATGTCAGCGCTGCAGGCAGGGGACCGGCCTCTGAATGTCAGTCCTTCTCAGGTCAACACCGAGAGGCAGCCTGCCTCGTGCAGATAGGAAGCGGGTCGGAGACACAGGGAGTCGATGAAGATAATAAGAGAAAACAAGGGAACGATGATTAGGGGAGCATGGCAAAGTGATAAAACAAGAGAGAGCGAGATGAAGTTACGCAGGAAAGAAAGCGATGAGGAAGAGGATGTGATTTACGGGACAAAATAAAGACACAGAGGAAAAGAGAACAAAGTGTCAGCTTTCGCCATTTGTTGCGCGACTTTCTTTCTGTCAGCGTGTGTTCCGTGCAGCAGGATGCCACGCAACTTCAGGCCAGAGATGTAGGGGAGTCTTAGCCAGAGAAGTAATAAGGAAAGAAATAGAAAAGCAAAGCTGAGCAGAAAATGCAAAAAAAAAAAAAAAACATCGCTTTCTCCTGCTTGCATCTGAAATGCAGCAATACACATGCAAATATAAAGTGAAATGGAATAGAAAGAGAGAGATGTGCACACACACACACACACACACACACACACGCACACTAGTGATTGTCCTAGTGCTGGGCATGAGAAGCCTGTCAGATTACAGGAGGGTAATTGAATGGTAAGGGAGCAGACAACACATCTAGCACAGCCGGACTCTAGAGGGGGCTGCCACCATACCAGAGCTCAGGGGAAATTCAGGGTCCACTTAATAGTGAATTGGAGATGGAATATTGCATGTGTGTGTCTGTGTATGAGTTTGTGTGTTGCGGTAGTTATGGGACAAAGGAGAGCGCCATGGAACCAGCAAAAATATCCCCTAAAGATCTGAAGAAGGCTGATTTGGGGAAAGTATATGAGCGTAGACAAAACCCCAACTTAAAATAGTGGAAACACAACACAGGGAGAAAAAGACAAGAAAAAAAGAGAAACAAAGAGAGATAGATGCAACTTGCAACGTAAAGAAGCAGATTGATGAAGATGAATAGAAAAATCACAAAGAGTGAACAAGATAAAGCTAAATAATGATGGGGATGTGATGGAAAGGGACAGAAAAGCAGTGGTGGCCAAAGGAAGAGGCGTGAATTAAAAGTAACCAGAAGAGAGAAAGGAAGGAGTAGATGAAACGCATAAAAAGAGCGGCAAAGGTGTTTGAAAGTTGATCTGCCATTAAGTATCACTAATACCAGAGGAAATTAACAAGTTTTGAGAGGGAGTCATAGAAAAGCACCGTGGAGTGCAATATGAGGAGAGTGAGACAAGCAACAAATGAATGTGGATTTATTTCACTGGCACATCAATGGCTATGAACACACAGCATCAATTCATTCCTATATTAAGAGAGATGAGCAGGCAGGACATGCACAGTACACACACACACACACACACAATATAGATGATATAGACAGAAAGAGGTGGGATGGTGTGTGTGTGTGTGTGTGTGTGTAATACAGGCAGCCGACTTCTGTTGAGTGTCTATCTATAGACAGAGCCCACCGGCTGAGAAGAAACTCAAAAGTAGCTTCACTTTAGTGAGAAATACAGTGTTGAGGACGACAAAGAAAAAGGAAGAGAAAAACTGAGAGAGGGGAACATCAGACAATGAGAGCGAGGGGGAGGGAGAGAGAGAGAATTAAGGGAGGATGTAAGGGAGAAAAGAGGGGAGAGACAGGAAAAGAGAGGACAAAAAACAAGAATGTCTGCTGGGTGTAAAGTTTCCCCTGGATATGATATGTGGATATGGGGATGTCATGAAGCCTGTGAAGTGGAAATAATAACGAATTAGGATTGTCTCTGAAGACAAGGGAATTAATCCAAAATGAATTAGGAAGGGGTGGGGTGCGAGCGGGGGGGAGGGAAAAATCAACATCAGCTATTTCCTTTTCCTCTGCTTCAAGGCAGATAGGGGGCGGTTTGTGCGAGTCCTGTGAATCCCATAAAAATTAAATTAATATCAAAAGGAAAACAAACACACATTCCCACACACACACACACACACACACAAATAAAAGTGGAACAAAAATGAGTAATATGTGGGTGGAGGGAGAGAATAGGGGTACAGATGGAAAAAAAACAAGGCGAGTGGTTTGAGGGAGCTGAGGGTGGGTGCTGTTGCTGACAGATTGCGCTGCTCTTTTGTTCACCCTCTTCTTTCTGGAAAGGGCTGCTGGTGTTAAAGACGAGATGCCACGGAGGCCATTGTAATAAATGCCACTTGTAAATTGCAGAGTAGAATTATACAGTGTGCAGATGGATCCATACGCCTGAGCAAAATGTGGCCAAAAAAAAAAAACCGGGAGCGATAATTAAGACTTAGGGGGTGAATGACAGAGCCATTTGTGACGACGGAATATGGCGTCTCCAAGCACTCGGGGAAACAGAAGGGCTCAGAGAGGCTCGGTGTCACAAAACATTACCCACACAGCTGTTGGCTTTATGAGCAGCAATGGTATACTCCCTTCCTCCCGCTCGCTCTCATCGACTATCTCTTTCCAGCCTATTCCCCCCCCCCCCCCCCTCATTCACAGCCATCTCCCCTTGGTCAACACACAGCGGTGCTGTTCTTTCACAGTTTGTACCATTTTTAAGGCAACCACCGTGTTTCTCCCCGAAATGCCTCCCCCGTCATGACAGCATCCACACTATCTCTGAGGGGAAAGACAAGCACTTGCACTCCATCATTCATGCCCAGAGAGAAGCAGGAGGAGGCACTCCGAATGCCACAAATATAGAGCAACACCCAGGCTGAAAATTCAATCAAAGGCACTGACAGAGACGGTGCTTGGTATTCTTTTGAATGGGAGTTCAGGCTTACTGGGGCTCTGGGCTGACTATAAAGCAGGAAAATGACATTTTGTTGTTGTTTTTTTCTCTCTCTTGTTGTTTCAAAAAACATTTCTGTATGCCATCCCTGCTCCACGTAAGCGGATTTGCGCAACGGTGCTTGTGAGGTTCAGGAATCACGTCAGAGCTTGATTCACACTCTAAAAATCTCTGGACACTGCTTTGTGTTGCGCTCCGGGGGGGGGGGGGGGGGGGACGACGACACACGTCCTACTCAACGAGTGCATTCGCCGTGCACCTGAACACCACGTTTGTTTTACATCATTGCACAGATGCCACCAAGAGAAACGCCTGCGCTCATTTTTCTTGCTTGTGAATAAAGTCATTCTGATTCCAGCGTGTCCCCAAATTCTGCCCTTTAGTTTTAATGTTTCTGCTAAGTCCATCTATCTCTCTGCACGGCTGGCCCGACTGTCTAGTGGTCTCGTCTACCTCTTTGTCTCTTTCCCGGGGGGCTCTGCAGCGTGCAGAGTAGCCTGCAAAGTCTTAACTCAAACGAGACCCTTTTGCGCCCCGTTAAACCACCGACCTTCTCTGTCACTCCCGTTGCCCGCTGCCGCCGACGACAGGAGCCTGTGCTGCAAGCTAAAGGACCTCAAGCTCAATAAAAGTGTGGGTGATTAAACAACTCCCTGTAATTGGTCCTTTTGTGCAGAAATCAAACAGTAGTTTATTAAGGAGGCTGGAGAGAGAGGGAGGATGAGAGCAGTCACTTCCGCCGAGGGACACATACACCCTCAGTGACCCTTTGCCCTCCCGTCACTACTCCTTTATCTGACCAAACAACAACTGTGTAGTATGTGTGTTTGTGTGTGCTAATACCCACAGTGTATATGTCAGTGTGTGTGTGTGTTAAGTATATAAACGAAGTAAGAGTTTATAAGAAGGCAAATAGAATAACTCCAGAGCTCCCCTCAGTGGTTGGTTGGGTCCACGGGAAACAGCCGTGGTTGGATTGGAGCGACGTGAAGTCAAACACCTCCAGGCAGCTGGCTGAGGCAATGGAGACCAACGCCAAAACGAGGGCCGTGTCCAACAGGAGGGCCATGTAAACTGTTCACATCATTTGCTATAGTCACACACACACAGACAGATATCAGCGCAAGGGCTCGGTCACAAGCCCTGCTACAAAGGGTCCTCCTGAATCTCATCTCAAATACACAGGCAGTGCCTTTAAGAGACCCATGAGTGATTCAGGTTTCCTGCGATTGTCCCCATGCACCTTCAAAACACCCAGCATGTGTCTTATACACACACACAACCTCCTGCAGCCAAACAGACGTCGCTCTTGACTTTTGTAGCAGAATAACGAGAAAAGATGTTGGCATGCTGGTTTCTGTGTTGTCCGAGAGAGGGAGTCAAGCAGGTAGAGGGAGGACAGAGTAAGCAGCTGGTTGGACGAGATGTGATCAGCTCCCTTTGAGGTGAAAGCACACGCTGCAATGCTTAACCATGCAGAGATAGATTCAGACAAAGCCAAGGTAAACTTGAGATGGTATGTGATGCAACACACTGAAAATATTTTGATGCAGTTTTATCAAACCGGAGAATGCTGCATTGGAATAAGATGGTGTTTGTTCCATTACTTTTAATCTTTAAACATGCTTTGCACAATGTTCCTCTGATCCCATAATTAAAGGACAATGCAGGTGTTTCACTCAGTTCCACAGACAAAAATTTTTTTATCACTTACTCTAATTTTATTTCTCATTCCACTTAATTTATTTTTCTTTCCTCAGGGGTATCAAAGTTACTATGGGAGATATTTTGTTATGTGTGTTTTAACGTGTGAGTATGTGAGATCCACACACTCTAACTATAGATTTATTCATCACTCATAAAAATACATTTATACGCAATAATACACGTGACAGTTATGAAAATGGGAAATAAAATACCAGGTTTGATCTTTTGACTGGACTTGAAATGAAGCAGGCGAATCGGGCAGTCCACGTAAATGTTGGTGGAGTAATGGTGCCCCCTGCTGGCCAAAATGGTATCTCAACGCCTCACAATCGACCACTAAGTGGTCAAACTATTTTCCAAAGAGACATCAAAGAAAAGGAGACTATGAGTAAAATTGTGCAAAATCAGGTTTTATTCCCCCCCCACACCATCACCTTTCATCATCACCACTGTAATAACCATCATTATCGTCAACATCATCTCTGATGATGTTGTAAATAAGTAAAATAAAAAAATCACTCGCCAGAGACACACAGCCTGAGAAAAGATTCTCAAAGACACAACGCACTAAGCTTTTGGCCTAAACAGGCATGGGCTTAGAGTCCTGCGCTACACTCAGCAAGATGTATATCAGTTCCCTTACAGGCAAGTCACTGTGGCGAGAGCTTTGATGTCCTCCAGTCAGTTCCAGAGGCCACTTTCTCAGGACAGACACAGTTAGCATGTTGGGTACGTCAGTCTTACTGATTCCATAGAGACAGTCCATTTTTTTCAGTTTAGGCAAAATGTTGAATAAGTGCAAAGTTCAGTATAATGTCAAGAAAATACAAACCCACACGTACATACAGTACATGACTAACTGTTAAACTTGATTAGATATACAAGGTTGCCATTCGTTGCACTTTGATGCAGATCTGTATCATCCGGTGCTTGTTATACTCGGGGTCCAGGAACATGTGAGCTCACATGGACCGGATGCCGTCAGTTGATATAGCTTGTTTCTGTACAGTGGATTTCGAAGGCTGTGAATCCAACAGTAAGTCATACAAACCCAAGGGGATTCATTTCGATATGACCTCCCAAGTACTTCAAGAAAAACGAAAAGAAAAAATGACTCAGCAAAATAATTTCAAACATTTTTTTTAACATGGGACACAATGCAAGTAGCAGATAAATCAGCTCCACAAATACTGATCCACCTTTTCTTATTTCCGTGAGGATGAGCAGCTTGATTTTCACTCACAGCTTCATTTTGAACAGTTTAAGGTTTTAGCTTAATTTGTTAAGGGATGTTGGACAACTTGGAAACAGAGACACACACTTAACTCACTGCAGCAGAGCCTTAAGGCAACGCTTCGGCACGCAGCGTTTCAGATATGCAGCTCTATGTCTTCAACATAGAGGTAGAATTGCAACCGTGCACGCACCGGAGCTCGGAAAATGACAATATGTCTGTTTTAATGTCTTCAACATGTGACGAGTGTTTTGAACTTGATAATGGTATCAAAAAAGGACCCACTGTCTATTCGACTTGACTTCAAGCCAAACCTTGCTTTTTAGAAATTGGCAACTTCATCCAAGTCAAAAAAAAAGGACAAAATAACCGAGCTGCTATTCAGAAAAAAAGTGTCCCAGATCTCTCAATGCATTTCATTAGCGAAATCATATTAAATAAAGAAATCAAAGGTAAAGCCTTTGCAAACACAAAAACAGAGAAAACTTCTGTGTGCATGTGAATTAGTCTGTAATTTGCCACAAAGGGATGTTAGTATTATTGGGAATCTATTTTTTTTATGGATAGTATATTCTCACTCACAGAGAGATAATCAGTAAAAAAGGAGTAGTAAAAGTGCAGCAAGATGAAGAGAGAGGAAAGCCTGGATGACTCTTGGTTTGAAAACGTGTTTAGGCGGAGAAGCCACACCAGTGAATATTTTTCTTTTCTTCTGCAGTATGGCATGTTTTTTTTCTTTTGGGCGGGGGACGTGGTATGAACAGACAAAAGCAGACGAACTTTCACCTGGTAATGGTTGAAGGATAAAGGAAGGAAGGAAGTAATTCATGAAGCCTCAGAGACAAGACACAAAAGAGGGAGAAAGAGGAAAGTGGACCGGAGGACCAGAGAGAAACAACTTTAGATCTAATAATGTGCTCAAGAGCTCCCTCAGCCTTCAGGACCAGGCCTGAGGTCAGCTCGCCCAAACATTCGCGTCTGCCACCTCCAGAGAGACGTAGGGACAGCCAACATTAGCTGGAGTAGATCTGGGTCCCGATCACACGCATGATCTCCTTCTGCACCTTAGGCTCCTGGGTGTTGATGTTGGCATCTCCTACCTGACCGTCCTCATACCTGCACACATACATTGATGAGATCACATTTGGTTCATTTCCAATATCTCATCCATACCTGCTTTTGTTTTTATCATCCTCTCACAGTTTCTGTTTGTATCTTGCTGCTGAACGTGGTGATCTGGGTTAAAGATAAATCGTTCAAGCGTTTTCCTTATCACATTCATAAGACATGTTATTGACAATTAAAACACAATCTCTCACGACACAAACGTGTCTCTGTAAGTTTGGATGGGAAGCCATTGCAGGGAAGGCGTTGTTAAATCTGACAGTTAAATCCAGAATTTTCCATTGATCAACAAACACATTTATAGCGCGATAACAATTTTCATGCTTCACGGCTGCCACGTCAACTTGATTAAAAATTACTTTCATTCTTTGGTAATCATCACAAACGTTGGGACACTCACACAAAAAAGAAGCGAGTGCAGACGTGGTCAGACACAGGACACACCCAGATGTTGCCGTGCTTCTGCAGGTCCTTAGATGTGATCACTGTTTTAAAGAAAGACGCAAGGCACATCAGAAATACTGAACACCTTACTGTAGTTGTCACTTATTCGGTAATTGATTTTAATTGTTATAATTGTTCTAATTATCTTGTGAGACTGTGAGCCTGAAACGTAGTTTCGTTCAGCACTATCCGTTGGATGGTGTCTGAATGACAATAAAGCAAATCTTGAAACTTTAATTATACAACACACAACCTTACTTTAAACTTTGTATGAGCAAACATGATGTGATGACTATGATATGACTGAAAATTTCATCAATGTTGATTATTAATTGTAATTCTTTTTTTAAAATACTTAATTATTAAGAAAAATATGCATAATGTTATTTGTACATTTCTATGATAGTTTGCAGAGATGACTACACCGATGTGCTGCTCTTATCAAAGGATATCATTAATTCAACCCATGCCAGGCAGCTATTAATTTCTCATCTTTAAATTCACTGACTAATTAAACTTCTTGTTATTACCTTCACACAAAGCGATGCAGTTCAGGTTTCGACTCTGAAGAAACCGCGATTGTATTGGACGGCTCTATTCAGTCAAAAAAAAGAGGCAACATTTAAGCAGCACCAAGTATGCAGTAAATAACATGATTGTTATGTGTGTTCTAATGTTCGGATCCTTGGAAAAATTACACACAGGACAGAATGCATTAAAAGAAAAAATACTCTTGAATATCTCCCACCATGCAAGAAATTGCTTATTATACATTTCCATCTTTCTAAATAAAATATTTCCTTCCATTTATTAACAAAAATCCTCTCTGCGTATAATTAAATATGGATACACTCCAACATTCCTGGCAACCAATGTTTAATTTATCTAAGATCTGTGATTGCGAGGCGTTAATGCCGCCTCAGAGGTAGCACCGGTAGTGTCTCCCTTGAGCCGCTCCCAAGCACGGATAAATGCAGAGGGTGGCGGCAGGAATGGCATCCGGTGTAAAACTTTGCCAGAATTAAGCATGCAATCGAGTAGAAGGTTGATTTGCTGTGGCGACCCCTGGCGGGACAAGCCGAGAGAGGAAGAAGAAGATTGTGAGGCGTCGATGTGTCATTTTCTCTCACCTGTGGAATGGTGTTCATTCTGTTGTAACGCTGCACCAGTTCATCTTTGGTGGGCATTCTGTGCTGTCCTTTCCCCATTCCTGCAAGAGGCAGCACAGAGAGAGCAAATAGCCCTGAGTCAGGATGACCTTACCTCGAGTCGCTCAAGCTGCGAAAAGCCTTCCTCAAGTGGTCTTTAACTCCTTGAAGAGAGACATTAATGCCCACGGAGACGACCGCCCCTTGAAGGTTATGTTTATGATTTCCTCTCAGACATAAATCGCACCTTTCACTGTCGAGACAAAAACGGGCTACAGCAAGAACAGCTGTTTTATGATTAGAACCATGTGCTTGAGCACAGTTACTTCTGATTATCCTTGTCATCTACTCAAGTGTGTATTTGATGGCTTTAATTGAGAAGGATAGATGGATGGATAAAAAGGCAGAAATTCAGATTTTTCCTTGGTTTTAAGCAAGAATGATGAATTATAAATTATCATCCTGAAAACTGGGAAATCTTTACTTTTAATAATCAATGTTAATAATCAATAAACAATTCACCTACTCTTCATGTAACCAGCAACAAAACCAGTTTAGGATTGCTTAAAACCCAACTTCTGAGCTTGTGTTTCAATAGTAATACACAAGGGGAAGAGCAGTAAGGGGTTCAAATTTGATAAAATTACTCTACAAGGACTTCAATGTAGAGGAAAACAATTAAATAAAAAAGCCTAAGACAAAACTCGGAATACTCATTTCACATAGCGACTACAAACGGGTAGGCGGCACACACGTCCAGCGAAAAGACCCAACACCACCCAATATAGACACACAACACAGAGAAGGACAATAGGGTGGCATGGGAAGCTCCCTCGTGTGAAATGTGTTCCAGGATGATAATCAGGCCATGTTATAAATACAGAGCATACTCGGTCAGCATGATGGTGAAACAGAGGCGAGAGGACCGGGATGGTGACAAGAGAGTCATTCCTACCTGAGTATCCAAAAGATATGCTGGAGATGGGGCTCAGATAGATGCCCTTTCCATATGCTGCCCCATGCAGCTTGGGTTTAAAAAGAGTTCAGAGGGAAGGAAGGGTCACTGAGCAGTTGCACGAAAACATGTTTGAAATTTCCAAGCGGTACCTGGCAAACCAAGCAAACTAAATATACACCCGCCCACTTATATAAACACGCCAGTAATCACGAATCGCCAACATAGCAACATGATGCAGTCCAGCAAAGGTCTCGTCATTTATTGCCATAACTCAAGGAAATGAGAAATGAGGTTGTGTCCAGTGATTTCAAGATAAAGATAGAAAATAATGAGCATGATCGGTCATTGTGATGAGACTCAAAGCAAGGCTGTCCGGAAGGAGGAACAACAAGCAGGTGTTCATAAGCCAGAGTGCAACCGCTGGACAAATTACAGGATGAACTTGAGAGTTTGGGTGTGAAACAAGCCCATCTGGAGGAAATCAAATGGAACAGTAGGCAAGTGTTTTTGTGTGATGATTGGAGCTGGAGGCAGACTTGGGCCTCGTTGTGTGAAACACGGGACATGACAGAGGAGGGCTGGTTGTCAACGCTCAAGGTGGAGAGGAGAGAGGAGGCAGACAGGCGCTGAGGTGAGATCAAAGAAGGAGAGTTCAAAAAGTTGGAGAATAAAGAAGTCATTGTGAAGTACATCAGCATGATAGAACAATCACAGCTGGCATGAGCATTTCAAAGAACCTTGAGATTTCACATTTAATTGTGTTAAATCCATTTCCGGGTCATGCTAGTGTGACTCGTATTTATCGTACGTATTGTGCAAATGACCCAATTTGACCATCTTCTTTTCTTGCTTCATTATTTACTTCTCTTTTGCAGACCTGGGTCACATCGTGCAACTCCAACCAAGGCGTAACAACATAAAGACCCAAATGGACGCAGGGTGAGTAAAACAGGGACACATATGGAGGCTGTCCTGTGCGTACTTCAGACCTACAGGTATAGCTATCTACTAAAGGACATGCAAGCTGCCACCTGAGATCACGCCCGACACCACAGCCCCTCCGGGCCCTGCTTACCCCTGGCCAGAATACCAGCCATAAAGCAAACAACATAATAGCACTTCACATCCATTAACAGCAAAAATGAATCAAACCGAACAGAAACCCTGCACCTTCTGAGTGGAGATGCATTGTAAATTCAGGCCAACTGCCATAGTTACGTACCTGCAGTTTGGTATAAGAAGCATTGACTAGTCCATTCCTCAGAACAGAGTGCCAGTTTTCTATATGGGAACCACTGGAGCAGGCAGAGAGAGAGAGAGAGAGAACAAAGTGGTACCAAATTGTATAGATCAGTGTTAACTTAAAGTTGTAGTTCTCTAACAAGGGTTACTTCATAAATGATCAAAGAAAACACTGTATTATTTCTGCAAATAATCTATGACTTATGTAATTTAACAAAGTGTTTTTATGGTCACAAAAGCTATTTATATGATTTGTTGAGAGATATTTTGGGACATCATGTTGCATCATCACAGTCCTCTCATTCCATCGTTTAATATTAAATGTCTCAAATGATCAAACTCATCGCCGCGGTGCTGATTGCAGGTCTCTGAACTGTCTTAAAATAAAACACAGCGCTGCTATTTTTAACTAGTTTTGTAGGTATGATCATTTATTTCTATTAATAAATAATAGTATTACAATATTCCCATTTACATCAATACAACATGATGCCAGCTAAGATGGCACAGTTTGGAGTTCCCTATTCATTATTATTATTATTAAATGTGTGGTATTAACAAGCCTTAAGGGTGACTGTTAGCACTGCTTATGAGTTAGCTGGACCCAGATGGACCATGTGTATCTAAAATATTCAGCAAAGCCCCATCTGTTACAGTACATATCCATCCCACATATACTGCTGGCACCGTGTGTTGGCTTAACAAGGTGATTCCTCGCTCCAAAGAGACTGGACACTAGTCTGTGCCATTATTTGTTGTGGTTCCATAAAGCTGTGCCAAAGTGGTTCCTCCATTCAAATCATAATTACAAAGTGCTGCAGACGAAGACGTGTTCGTGTTTGACTGAGTGTGCCGCTTGTAATGCTAAATTATGCATGCATTTTAGTGACTATGCTTGATTTGAGATCAATTATTTACAGATTTCTCACATTATATTTGCCTAACAAAGCTGCAAGCGCGGAAATGTAACTATAAACAGTAAATTACTTTAAGATATTTTATTTACAGCTCGACTGATTTCAAAGTGGACTCACTGGAAGGCGAAGGTGCTGCCATACAGCTTCTTGGCGGTGCGGAAACGAGCCTCCTTGGCTGGGGGGCTGCTGAGCAGCAGGAACTGGTGGGAGGTGTGCATGAATTTCAGTTGCTATAAAGATGAGGTCATGAGAGACAGAAAGAAACAGACAGAAAATAAGTATGAATCATCTAATTCCATAATGGGATATGACAAAACGCATTTTGATAGTCATTGCCTACCCTACTCAGAGGAAGCTTGACGATATGGGATCTGTTGCTGGAAATAATCCTGCACAAAACAGAGAGGATGAAGAAATAAATTAATTTAAGTGGCGCAAAATCTTAAGCAGCCATTACTGTGCAACCGCTTAGCTTGAAACACAGCGGACATTTTGCCCTGACATAGTTCGGGTGTTATTAATAACATTAACAACGGCTTCAACGCAAGTATCCCAGTAAGCCATGACGGTGACAATGAGGCGACACGCACAGTAACAGGACCATGAAAATTAAGCAGCTGGATGAAATTCATCCATCAGTTGAATTTAATCATTTCATCCTGTGCTTTTCTCTAATGTCTTCATAAAACAGGCCTGCCGGCATAAGCGCATAAGCAGTATTATATTTATCATGTGCATGTCATGCTCGTGTATTAACATGCAGAGCTTCTCTACTCACCACTGCAGAAGAGGATGGGCGAGAGGATCAAGCTTGTCCATCTGTTTCTTGATCTCTAGATATGAGCCCTGATAATGATAAAAAAAAAAAAAGAAGCATGCGTTGTTTTTAATTTATTTGTCCCTTCCTCTTTTCTTTTTGTCTGTTTTTCTTACAAAATCAAAGGAGCGCAAGCGTTTAGTTTTATTTGGATTATGCAATGTTGCTTATTACATAATGCACACTTAGACGGGGCACAGAGGACAAAAAGAGCAATGGAAAGACGAGCGGGGCGATACAGGGAAGCTAACCCAATCAGGGACAACAGTCTGATAAGCAACAACCCCACATCACAGTCCATTAAACACAGCCATGGAGAAGACACAGTGAGCGATGATCTTGTACAGAAAACAGAAAATACATTAAATGCATCTTAAACATCCTTTGTCGAGTCTAACTTCAGCCGGCGCCCCTTCCCTTCTTGTACCTGGGTCATTTCCCGAATGGACATGACGCTGTCCAGTGCTTTCTGCAGTCTCTCATAATTCTTCTTCTGTGTTCATCGGTTGAGCCAAACATCCATTGTGTGCAGTGAGAAAGGGGACAACATACAAACGTCTACTGACAGCAGCTGTGGATTCGATATCACAAAAGGATGTGTCATCTTGGAATTGAAATTTGTGTATCAGGAGTGAAGGTGCCGACCTTTGGGTTGAAGGCCAGAGTCTTGGGGTCATTGGGGTCGACAACTGAGGGGTACGGTTCAAAGATGATGCTCTTACGGGGGGATTCAAGAGCAGCTCGACACATTGCCACGAGCAGATCAACCACCTGGCGAGAAAGGGATTTTATGTTTGCATTTTACACCTTTAATTTACATCCTTAAGCACTCAATTCCAGCATAATACAACAGAACAGCCTCCCCGAGTTCCAATAAGATCATCTAAAAAAGAAGTGTACACAGATCACATGTATCGCTGGTGTTAAATCTGTCATAAAACACCCCAAGGTGTGTGTGTGTGTGTATATATATATATATCTGTTGTGTTGTTGTTACCTCTGCTCCTGTGGCCACTTCCTCTGCAGCACCAGACATCACACCCAGAGTGTAGAAAGAGAACACACACAGCTCCCTGGTGCACACAGCCGGCTGTATGAAATAAACACACACGCAAGCAGACGCGGAGGGATGAGAATATACATCTTTCAATGAGTTCTACACATCAGCCACACACAAAGTAGGTATGCTCATGCACACACACACCCACTGTAATTCTCTTTATTTACTCCTAAATAAGTGCAATCATTGCAAATTCATTAATGGGACTTTTTACTGAGAGAGAGAGAGAGAGCGAGCATCTAATACAATAACCTGTTGCATGAATCTATACTCCTTGTGTATCTTGGTTGTGTCTGATACCTTTAGCATGGATCCATTTTGAAAGACATGTTGTTCGTCACACACCACACAGTATTCATTGAGTGTGGGGATCCTCTGCTCTGAGTACTTCATTATCTGCAGGGAGAAACGCACATGTGTTTTGCCTAGTTGTCATTAAATCTCTGTCATATTGCATAAAGGAGATTATTTAGCTTCACATTTGTGTATGTGATTGCATGACACTTGTCTGGTTTAACCGTGCTATGAGATAATGGCCCAAGAAACACAAATAAATTAGTGTTAGCAACCGATAAACCAAAGAAATGGTCTCTAAAAAGGTCACCAAATCTAGAAGGTGGGTCTTCATTGTTGCTTACATGCTATTTGTCATGTATTTACAGCATACAGGAATCACAAAGTAATTGATTTGTTGGACTCATCTTGTCCTGAGGTCTAACCTGCACTAAGAAACCATACTCCAAAGTAGGGATGTTCTTGCAGTGGCCGCCCGCCTGGGATGAGAAAAATAATTCAATCAGCTGCCTCGTGGTAATCTGCGCTGGGGCCCTGGCCGCCGGGACAGCCACTGTCTGAAGGGTCAAGCGAAGACAAAGCATTATGGGAAATGATGCAACAGTCAAGTTACAGTAGAGGTAAAAAGAAAATTAAATAAATAAAAGGCTCAGGTGGGAACAGTGCACATGGCAGTTGACTGGGGAGAGGATCAGAATGGAACACAGTGAATTAGAACAGAAGAAAGGGACATAGAGCCTATAGCTTAGTGTAGCATGATGGACATCTACATCAACGTTATGAAAAGTAGACGTGACGAGTGTCAAATATAAAGGGCCAAAGATTTTATAAAAACATGATGACCACATGACATGGGATTGAGACACACAATGCAGCTTTGTTCAATACACAATTTAGACTCTAAATCTGAGAGACTCTTGGGCGCATATCAGTCCAGGCTGGCGCTGACCTGGCTGTTTGGTGGATAGCTGAAGAGCTCCCCCTTAGGATTCTTCATTGTACACGAGATGGAGCGATTCATCAGGCGGGTCACTCTCAGCTCAGGAACGCCCAGCTTCCCCTTTAAAACTGTGTCTTGGATCAGAGGAAAACTGGGAGACCTAGAAGAAAACAACACAGAAATGGAACAAATTCCACAATCACTCGAAGCACATTATCCATTTACAAATGTGACATGAGATTCCTATCAAACTATTAAAAAAAAAACAACCCTGTAGCTATTACTATGAAAAAAATACAGAAAGACAGAGGCCAAGGAGATATATAAATACGGGACAAATCAAAAGTTTGTTTTCTGGATTAGACATTGCAATGTTGTTTAAAAAAATAATTAAAAAGCAGGGCATCAATCCAAGACACAAAATCAATGGAATAAATAACTTACTGTATATAACACAAATAAACTGGACATGTCATCACCACAGTGAGTTTTTAAGAATTTTTTGCAAGCATGAAGAAATTGAATGGTGTTTAAAACAAATTCAAGGCTACATAATAAAACCTTGCATCATTATGTGATTAGTAATTTAACATTTAATGTAACGCTAAAATAAGCCACATACAGCATAAATGAATCTAACCAACCAATTCAAAATGAATAGAGTTCATTTACCGCTGTATGATTTACTAAATATTCAATGTGCTTTATAAAGTATAAAGATATTGTGCCTTGAAAGAGATGTAGAATGTGTGTGTGAGAGAGCGAGAGTGAGAGAGAGAGCTACTTCGGTATGGGGGAGAAGATGCTGAGCCCAGCACGGAACTTCTTGATGGTTCCTCCGGCTTTGAACCAGCTGTGCCTCTTCTCCTGCTGTGCCTTAAGAAACTCGTTACTGAGGTGCTTCCATTGCTGGGAGGTGAATGTGCTCAGGATCCTGCCACGTCACAAAACAGAGAGTCACGCGAAACGAAGTCCGAGTGATCACGTTGGGAGTTTGTGTTGCAGGGTTTTAATTACATGCCCGTGCCTCACGCATCTATATTGTGAGTCGATAAATGAAAAGAGATAAATATGTATTTGTTGCAGCATGTTTCATTGTGCAAAACGTTATTTTGCACAGGAAGTGATATTCCTTATAAAACCGAAGGGGGCATGCATGACTTACTTCTTGAGCTGCAGGCCCAGGCTGAATCCTTCTTTATTGGAGGGCTGAAACACTTCCACTGATGGCTCTGAGTAAAGATGACTAACATTATTACACAGTGCAAACATTCACAAACACTCTCTCTTTCACTCTCCCTCTTGTATTGCACATATTGTACTCACCTCCTACGCTCAGTGAGTGGCACAAATACCTAAAGTCCCTCCCAGAAAACCAACATCCACACTGACATCTTTACTCACCAGGTCCATCGAGGTACTGAGAAAGAGAAAAGCGCAGTCTCAGAATAATGGGCTCTGTTCTGATAACTTTCCAAGCTGTCGCAACCTCCTCCTGAGACACACACACACACACACACGCACAAATATGAAGAGTTAGCATCCTAATTAGGCCTGCTTCTCATTAAATAAATAACTTATGAGCACACCATCCATTGTAGCTGATGCCGCTTCACAAAATGTCAGCGTTAGAAAAGTAATGGATGAGCATGCAGGAGGTGTGTGTGGAGTGAAAGAGGATCGCTGACTCACATCTAAGAAACCGATGTTAATATGAAGATCGATGTCCACATCATCTATGGTTCCATACTCCCTGTTCAGAAACACAGAGCAGATACAGATCATTTATCTTAAGTGATGGGATGCATGCGTGTTTAACCAATAAGGATGAAAATATATGTGTTCTAGTCTGTTAGTATCTGTATACTAGGGTTTGTGGTAAAATACAAATAAAAATGCAACCAGAGTGAGTCCAACCATCCAATGTGTATTATGTTGGTTTAGGTCTGTGTTTGTGTATCTGTGCTGTACCGAACAGAGACAGCGCTGTCGGTGTAGATGTCTTTTACTGCTTCGATGTCTGCATCCAGTTGAGGGTGTCTGTACAAGTCAGCAGCACAACTCCCCTGTAAAGTATAATAACATAGCCCTGTCAGGGGAGGTCAAGTAACCTTTAAGAGTGCTTATTGCATGGAGAACTGGATATTATATAACACATTGATGATAGTGAATGCACAACATTGAATGGTTCATTTTACTACAATTAAATAAACAGACTAAAAGTTTGCATTATTCATTTATTTAGTATGATTTAAAGCTATTTCAACTTTTCATCCAGAAAACTATTCTAAGTGCTAATCTATCACTTTTATCTATCGACTTAAATCATTCTAATAGTTATATGCTATTTGTTATTTCATAGTAGAAAACGTTCTATTGAACATTGTTGTGTTGTAGCATTGTGGATCTTATCCATGACATTTGAAGGTAAACTAATGGTATGGTAAGAATGGTAAAGAATCCTTTAAAAAAAGAAATCTGGATCAAGAATATGAGCCACATCACATAAACCAGCTGGGTAAGATTTTAAGGCAAACATCAGTTTGTGACAAGACATATCCATTACTCGAGGTAATTAAATGAGCCATCAAATATTTGAATACTTCAGTTCTTCACATAAACTTCAAAGTTAACATTTTAAACTGTATATGTTAGTTTCACCCATCTGCTTATACCTGTCTGTTTACTTAATACTTTTGGTCAGTTTCAAGACATAGCTCAATGTAAAATTAGCTTTTTTTTTTACCAAACAAATTTTCACCAAATTCCCCAAAGTTAGACTTTCATCTCTTCTTTCCTGAGTGAGTAGAATGATCCCACACTTTCATCCTTATCTTCATTACGCTGCTTTCATGTTCTCTGACTGCATAGCAGTAAGTCCCTTTAAGTCCCTGTTTGGATTTACATTTCAATCACAAGACTTGGAAGCTAGCAGTAAAAAAAATAAAGGATGAGTAACAGATTAAGATCTTTTGAGGAAATGAAGCAGCGAACCTTACAAGATAAGACGATGCAGGAAATGACAAGCACAGAAACAGATTTGGCAGTGTTTCTCTGGCATTGATTCCCGGCCATGCATGGGTAACAATGATAAAGGTGCATTGTTCAGTATTACAATTGACAGTAGCCACAAAGTTACACGTCAGAAGACGTTCCTGAACAACCTGGTTCAGGTGAATGTAAATTGTTGCCCTGCTGGCAGTGTCAATTATCGAGTATGTCTGTTCTACAACAACTCCATGCATTGTCATGACTTGAGCTATAAACTTTCTTAATCCCCAAAGAAATTATTTCATGTTGTTTTGTTGACCAAAGACTTATTGCCTGATGACAACACTGGGCCAAAGATTCCCCTTGACCGTCACTTAGGTCTATGACAGTGACTTAAAAACCTTTGCATTGGTTGTTCATGGTAAATGACCACATTGTTTGTTTGGGGTTTTCCGCTGTGCCAACATATTACAATAGTAGAACATATGAATCAGAGAAGATTAGGAGCTTTTTTTAAATAGTGATATTTGTAATTTGTAATGAAATAATTTCAGGCAGCTTCTACCGCTTATTACCAGCATTAAAGACATGTTTTATTGGTATTGACATACATCAGAATAAAGCTTTACTGTTGAAAAATGAATAGTCTGTGCTGTAGATCATTCAGTTTAATGACAGTTCTCCTCACACGAACTTCCACATGTGCTGTACCTGAATGCCATACAGGAACTGCTCCGACTCGTTCTCCCCATCGGACTCCTCGTCTGTCCAGCACTGGCCTTTGATGTCCTGTGGATCCACCCATTGTGAAAAGGCCAATATGGATGAAAAAAAAGACAACCTAATTCTGTCATCCTTTTAGCTGATATTCTTTCTTGCATCTCCTTATTTAGCCTCCTCCGAGGGCTTCAAAACACTGCTTGATGAAACATCTACGAAAAAAAGGGATTATTCATTTCTGAAAGACAGGATGTTCTCTGAACTCATTCTCCTGAATACTGCGCTGACAATTAACAAGGAAATATATAGTTTCCAATAAAAAAATACTTATTTCCACCAAAGCCTGAAGCCTGGGGGCTTTTAACTCGAGACAACTCAACTATTCAACATATTTTAAGTGGCTAAGGAAAATCAGCACTTCTGTAACTCCGGCACTCCAATGATATCTAATGTACCATATTCTAAATGTTAAATATAAATATGGATGGATATGCAGGCTATTACACCAATAGCAGCGTAGCTGTCTTACCATTTGGTCTGCTGTTCATAGGGCTCACTCAGACAGCTTTAGGCTTTTGAATACTGCCAATCATCGCAGCCGATTTCCTGGTGGAGGGAACCAGAACAACAACTAAAAAAACTCTTTCTTGCACCGTTTGGAACGACAATACCTTGAAGTAATAGAAAATCAAGTTCAGTAAAGGAAGAAAACATAAAACAAAGAGGCGACCTCCAGTGATGCCATTCTTTGTAAATGGTGCCCCTCTCCTATTCTCTATAAAATGGTCTGCACTTCACCTTGCCATGTATCCTAGCAACAGCCATCTCTGCCTCCTTTCAGAGTGGCATTAATCACTATTGAGAGAATGTGTGGGAGAAATGTGCTGTACGTTCAGTGCTCAGAATGTCTCTGTTTCTTTGTTTGTTTTTCTAGAAATGTTATATATTAATATCAAAGTGCCAATGGTTGGCAGGCCCAGTGAAAACAGTGCATCAGCTGAACCCAGTGCATTGTGAAACTGCCTTTTTATTTATAAATGGCCTGTATAATAAATATAATTGAATTTTTGAAAGTGCACATCGTTTCTTTTGTTTAACATAAGGAGATCAAATAGTGGCCAGAGTGTCGGTGGTAAAAAGAAATCTTGTAATGATTAAAATGTCACACCAAAACAAAGGTTGTGTTTCTGGAGGTATCTTTACAGTTAGGATGATGAGAAACAAATTCTGATCATATATAACTCAGATTTTGAGATAATTTATGACGATGTCAGAAGAGCTGCAAGCGTAAACAGCCCGACTGAAATAAAAGAGGCAGCTGTATTTCATAGTAGCCCGTCACTTCGTGCCATGACTATAAACAATGGCCATGGTCTCCCTCTAACAAGACATCATTTTAAATGTTGTCTTTTTAATAGTCAGACAAACATAAATACCGGATGGAAATATAGCTTTGCATAACAAAATCAACATGTATGAAGGATTCTGTGCAATTTGGTTTATGAAATTAAATCCATACCATTTATTAATAGCTCTTTGTTTATTGCTCTAGAAAACAAGCTCTTTATCTTTCTTGCATATGGACGTTGTGATTATTTTCATACAAAATAATGACAATATTGTCTCGCTAATACTGATTCTGGATATGTGCCCTTTTTTCATTTTACTGTGGCTCCTTTCTTTACCAAAAACAACCATCCAAACATGAACTGCTCCATCCTGAGCAGCGCTCCCTCATATTAGCCCGTCTCCTCTTCTTTATGTTCCTGCTGCTTTGCCATGTCCTCAGCAGTGCTAGCGACCAAGCCGTTCGACCACTCTCACTCCCCGCCATTCCTACATCCTCTGTTGTCTCACATGCCAAAAGATGCTGACAAGCCCCCCCCCCCCCCCACACACACACACGCACACACACCGCCCGTCTCCAATCTGCCTTCTGATAATATTAAACACAAACGCAGATGCAGAGTTTCCCCTCCCCCTTCACTCTGCATCCCTATCCCATGCATCCATCCTTACCTCCACAGAGGATGGAGACTCGGATGGAGTCTTTGCCTCAGCAGCAGCTGCTCCCCCCCTCTTAAAGGGCACACCTGCCCTTCTCTCAGTCGCTGTTTGCTACAGAAAAGATGAATGGCAATAAGCTCTTGCGATATTAGAGAACGCAGATCTACAATCCTCCAAATCTGCAGCGACTGTCTCTGAGTGCTTGTGGCGTGTCTGTGAGCAATCCGGCTGGTGTGCCTGAGTCTGTGGGTTTATCTATTGCAGATCTCTGTTCCTACTGCTGCCTTATATTTTGCCTGACAACACTGAACGGTCTGAGCATGCTCAGTGAAACCAGGCACACTTGTCACGTGACCTGCAGCTGACTGCACTGCTGCTGAGAAAGAAAGAAAAAAAAGAGGAGAAATGCTTTGCTTGAGTAAAATGTCTGCTTGTGTGTTTTCTCATTGAGTAAGTCTGTGTTTATTAACATGGAGTCATACTTCGGAGGCAGCTGCTGGCTGATCTTCACATACTTTAGCTGCATGATGTGCAAATGCAATTATCCTAACTGATCCAATTCTTAAATTAATACTTATATTTCAGTAGCAGCTTCCAATATATCAGATATGTTGTCCCTGTAATATACTGTGTCACTCCACAAACGTGTGATATGATGGTCATTAAGCTTAGGGGCTAATCGGTCTTTACCCTGATTATATTAATAAGGTATCTATTTAAGAAAGAACAGATGAATGAACACACACACACACACACATTTTATATACATGTATTTTATATATGTGTGTGTGTGTGTGTGTGTGTGTGCATATACACACACACACATACGTTCTGTCAACAATCGTTCATGTACAATGCAAATGTACAATTGTAATTCACAGCACGCCAACACAATTAATTAATTCTAGATGTAATTCAAAAAGCATATTGCAACATAGTTATTTCAATAGGAATAACAACACTGCACTACCTTTGTGAAAACAAGGTTTAGGCTATCAAAAAGAAAATGCTATGCATAGTTCAATTTTACATATTGTTTGCATTTTTTTCATTGTACTGTATAATCCCCAGAATCTAAAGATTATGCAACTGTATTGTTTTTTCTACATTTTCCATTGAAATATAAATATAAGGAATATTTTGCCAGATTCATTTATCCCACAAAATAATGTATTGTTTACATTTGAAAGTCATTATGGTGAAGGCAGCTGAGTGTGGCAAGCCTTCAGTTTGTGTCTGCTGCCTCTTCTCAGCAGAGCTGATGAACAGAACAGCATCAAATCAACCCAATGAACACTGGTGGCGTTGTTTATTGCACAAGACAAACAAAACAAACTTCTGTGCTTTATACTAGAGTTGCTATTTTTTATTTTGAACGATAGTATTTATAGAACTGTAGCAATATGACAATACTGTAATTGTAATTTCTGAAAGTGCGATTTATTATTATTATTATTATTATTTATTAAACCTATAGTATAGTAAGTAGTGTGACGAAGGAAAGATTACGTAATGTGAAAAATTAGGCGTTTTTTCACCACTTTTCCAGACTGAGGCGCTAAAAAATAAAAGAAATGTAGAGATGTGATACGTTTCGGGCACTAGATGGAGGCATTGTTTCGAACACTGACTGCAGAATGTTAAAGTATAAGCTTCTCTCTCAAACATCCAGACTGGCTGTAAAAGTAACGATACTTTTAGGAGTACAGATGGAAATGAGGGATTTATTTGAAAGCTGTCAAAACGGATACGACTGTAGTTAGTAAGACGCCATTGATGTGTCTCATTTATCACTTTGGCACATGACGACACTATGATGGAAGCAAAATGCGGAAATATCACGACATCTAAAACTGAAAGCTCAGTCGGGGCCAGAAGGGTCGCAGCGCAGCCGACCTCTGTGAGTTCCTCAGGAAGCCTCACTCCGCCATCCTCAGTCACGTGTCCATTTCATTCGCTCTCACGCGCTCCTATTGGTTTCCGATCGTTGCAAAGCGCTTCCATCACGTAACACTATATCCTTCCGCTTGGTTATCAATTTGACTAGTTTGACAAAACGTCGCGAGTGTAATATTTACTACAAGAAAAATATCCTTGATAATAAAGTAGTACATTTGATTGGTAGAACTGAGTTAAGCCGTTGTACCCAATTTACTTTGTCTGGACTCTCTCGGATGGATCTGATCATCTGACGCAGCATCACTGCAAAGTAGTTCCGAGGCGTAAGGAGGCAGGGAGGGTTCACCTTGAGCTGCTCTCAGTGTCACGGCAGGAACGTCGGTGGTTACGGTAAGCTACCCTCAACGCCGACCGCAGGTAATGGCGTCTATAAAGCGAGCCTACGGCTAGCGGTACGCGTGTACTGTCTAGTTTCTGCCTCCCGAAGAATTGTGTCTTTTATTTTAAATGCAGCTATATGTTACATCACGCACGCTTGCAAGTATGGGAATGCGCCTGCGTATCAGTGCTGGCTTGTTTCGCACTTCAAAGTCTCGCTTTTGATGTCCGACGTTGGGTCTAAGCGCTGGTGCGCCGGGGAGAATGTGAAAAGCCGCTTTTCGTCTCGCCGTGCTTGTTCGGAAAGCCTGATTTGTCTCTGTTGTTACTTAACAACGCAGATTAAGCATCACATTTATCCGTATTCTTAGTCATTTTATCGCGAACTGCAAACGCCGGGAGTCTATTTTACGTGTTTGACGGCGCAATGGAGCGATTACGCTCAAAAGCGCTCCATTAAAATGTGTTGCACTCGGTATTGAACGCAGAGTCGCTTCCGGTTGCGGGTGTGGCCGCGCCGTCTTCTCGGCCCGCCATTGGTCCGTGGCTGTGACGTCCCTGGATCAGGAAAATGTGACGCAGAATGAGAAACGTGACCATCGTTCTTTACCGCTGTGGTATTACTTGGGTTGATTCTTTACAAAAACAGCAATACGTAAATGTTAGATATTTAAATGTGCCAAAGATAAAACCCTCCTGCAAGCGTTAAAATATTTGGTGTCATATTTCAATTCGTTTGTGTTTGTCATTTTATCCATTCATATTCACCGTCATATTTTCTCAGAACTACCAAAGATGTTCTAACAAAATGCCATAGAAAGTAACCAACCAGTGACGATTTGCACTTTTCTAGTTTATTAAATTGCCCCATATACCCCATAAGGTGCTTGTGTTCAAAGTTAATTTGACAGCACTAAATATTCTGAACCATTCATAAAACAATGCAGGTCATCAGGTCTGTACAGTGTAAATGCCAATGTGCGTTCCGAGTCTTAGATTTCAAAACAGACTTGCGCTGCATTATTATTATTTTTTATTTTTACTCCCCGAGGTGTGGTCTGCTACAATGCTGGGAGTGACGTCGGTGTAACTGATCTCTGGTCTGTTGTCCCGGGAGTCTCAAGCAAGTCTTCTGTATCAGGTCATGGTGAATGCTTGGTCATAGCAGCCGCTCTCTGTCCCTTATCCTCATTGAAGGGATTTGCTGATCTGCTCAAAGCGCTGTATGTCTGTTTGCCTGCACACTAGAGCAGTCCATTCAGCCTGGACTTCTATTGTTGGGAGTTTGCTCCTTGGCATTGGGAGCTCCAACGGACTGGCATTGTTTCAGAGGTCATTGTTACTAACAAGCCTTTTTGCCCAGTGGAGGAACAGGAAGATCTGCTGGTGGTATGTATTTCAGACTACTTGATAATAATACTGTGGTTGAATGAGTGTCTGAGTCCTTGTAACAATGTCCTACACGTAATGTCACGTGGCCCTGATCACGCAATGCTGTCAAGTCTGCCGATGTGCGGGCGTGTTTCAGAGAGAAGTGACAAGGCCATCGTGTGGTGAGATTGTTTGTTTGGCGGTGTGTTACAACGAGAGAGTACGGTGTGAAGGTTGAACTGGTGTGAAGGGATTGGATGGGATTAGCAACAGACCGCTCCAAAGTTAGCACTGCAGGAGTGTCGAACTACTTTTGGCCCGTCCCGGTCCTTGAGAGCCGGCGACGTATTCTGGAGGGACCCGGCATGCTGGACCAGACAAACATGAACGATTCCTCTGTTTGGCGTTTGGCTTGTTTAAACATATTTATATATCATTATAAAATCTAGTACGTTTACAGACATTTTTCAAGTTCGCTTTGACCAACTCCACCAAATACACAACTCTTAAGCATCACACCTGATCATGAAGACTGGAGCTGCTGCCGTAGTTTTAATGGCTGCATGTAGCAAAATGGAAGCACGCCTTCAGTGCAGAGTTAGGATACTTTGACTAAAGAGTGAACGCATTTAACATCAGAACCCAGCCTAAAGTCAAATAGTGATTTATATAGCATTCATAAAGGTATATTAGGATGACAGGACTCTTCCAGCTTCATTGCTGCGGATCACAGCTGACACCTCATGTAAGGATGTGTGTGTGAAACAAAGGATAAAATAAACTAACAAGGGAGGACATTATGGCACAATTCAGCTATTTGTCTCCCTTCTACAGTCTTCCCCCCGTGCTGATGTCTGCCTGCTTCGTGACTGTGTGTCGCAGTAGTGAGATGTGACTGCGCTCGCGCACAGCGCTGGTCTGCCAGTTTGTTACATCATCATCAGCTTCTGCTTTTGAGCATGGAGGTGCAGTTGCTCTGCCAAGAGTCTCCTACCAGCACGCATTTGTAATTGGAATTACACAAACAACCTCTCGATCTGTCACTTGTTACACAAGGGATATTAACTCTACACCAGTAAAACACACACACACACACACATGAAATAAGAGTTCTGCTGAATCTTGGTGTCGGGAAATGACCGTCACAAGTCAGTGAGATGATAAGGGGCACAGGACAGCATGTCACCATGGCTAATGCTGACGTTGATCTCGCATCCAAAGACCGGGAGACAGTTTTTGCCCTGGATTAAAAGCTGTCCAGCAAATATTGCCCTTTCCCTGAATAACCTCCAGCATCCAAATATTGGGTATGTTCTTCACTGTGTCAGTATTCGTATTAAGTATTCATGAATCCACGTGGATAGGCTGCATGTTGATTATTGAAGTGCTGCTCCTAAATTTTCCCCGGGTGCTCCTCGTTCTCCTCAGTTGTGCTACTGGTGGGAACAACTTGTTTAGAGCCTTTGCAGGTCTTGTTCCTTGTTTCCTCGTGTAAGACATGATCAGGGAAATGAATTCAGAATGAGGCTTGATTCTGCATTGTTCCCTGAAAGACATTGTGGATTGTTTTCCTGTCGTTCTGCTAAGGAGAGAACCACTTGCATGTTCTAATTTAAATTTCTGTCCTTTTGTTTTTCATCCCGGTGGTGTTGGTTGTGACTCAACCGAGGTAAATGTGCTTTATAACCAGAGATGTTGTGGAGGCAACATTCCTCACTAGTCGTGTAGTGCCGATTGTTCACACTGCGTTGGGTTTGTGTTGAAACATGCCTCTCACAGGTCTGCCATTGTGGGGAAAATCTTACATGAGCTGTATGCACATAAGAGTATTGAGGTGCGGTACTAATTGAGGTACTAAAAACTCCCATGTACGGCACATGGTTTTTTCTTCTTGCGTTGTCTGTGTGGACTAATGACGAAAGTTTGGCGCGGCCTGCTCTGTAGATTTGCTTCCTGATGGTGGTGTCGTGGATGACTCAGGCAGAAGTGGCCGGGCGGAACACCAAGGACATTATGGTGTGGCAACTGAATGAAATGTGCAACACGTGCCTCTTAAAAGTTCTTATCAAGTTTTGTGTATCTTTGTCAAACTATAAATCGCTTGGAGCCAGAATTTTCCATTATCCTCCATTCATCCAGAGCGGCTGCTTCTTCAAACGCCTTTTTAAAAGTGAGTCATGAAAAGACTCGTACAAATTCGTCTACTGCCCGCTTTTGTTTAAATAGAAATGCATCACTGACAGTCTGTCAGTCTTTGTCTTGATATCTGAAGATGTCTAGCGATGCATGGTGCACGAAGATAATAAATAGAAGCAGGGATTTGTCCCTGCAGAAATGCAGTTCAATGTCAGTCTACATAAGTAATTCATTTCCATTTGGACGGTCTACTTTACATTGATTTTACTGGATTCGATCCTACACGGCGGGATTGTGTGCTGCGTTGCTGAGGATAATTCATCGAGGTGGACACGGTGCAATTAATAAACGGGCAACCCGACTTCACAGGGCAATAAATCTAATCTAAACCATCAGCCCACGGAGTAAAGCGCCGACACAACCACAATGCAACGTTGGTCACAGCCACCAGCCAAATGCCATTACAGTTTACATGGTTTCAAAATCATGAACCGTGTCGGCCAACTGATGAACTTTTGTTCTCCATTTTGTTTTTTCTTTCAGCAGGACATTTCCAGTTGCGCCATTAAACACTATGCCTCAACCAAAGTCTGCGGACATGGGTTCTGCCTTCATCCAGACGCAGCAGCTCAACGCCGCCATGGCCGACACCTTTCTTGAACATCTGTGCTTGCTGGACATCGACTCTGAGCCCACCACCGCACGCAACACTGGCATCATCTGCACCATCGGTTCGTCAGCGCTGTCGTTTAACGCAACAAGCACTGAGATAGGTTTACTATCGGATTGGTAGCCGAGAGGTCTAAATGATCACAACTGTTATTAAACCATGAATCTGCCTCAGCCGTATTTATTTCTATCCAGATCTAACTGTCCGTCCAATAACTGCCCACAGGGCCGGCGTCCCGCTCTGTGACTATGCTAAAGGAGATGATCAAGTCTGGAATGAACATCGCCCGCATGAACTTCTCCCACGGCACGCACGAGGTGGGTTCCATTGGTTGTGTTAAATGAGTCGGATTAGAGTTCATCTACATCAACTCCATTGTTTGAAGTCTCCCTTAAACTTAAACTGATGATTTCCATCCCTGCAGCATGGTTCTGAGCTAAATCACACATTTTCTCCTGAGCAACGATGCGCATCCTCTTCCCTTGTTCCAGAACGCATCGCCGTCTTTCCAGGCAGTTTTTAATACCCCCAGTTTATGCAGTATAGGATAGGTTAGAAATCTGTGACTGCTTCTGTCTTGCATAGAGGTTCTTTTATAGAAGTTTAATGTGTTGCACTTCTCCTTTTTGTAGTACCACGCAGAGACCATCAAGAATGTACGTGAAGCATGTGACAGCTTTGAGCCCGGCAGTATCCAGTACAGACCTGTTGGCATCGCCCTCGACACGAAGGGCCCAGAGATCAGGACTGGCCTCATCCAAGGAGTGAGTTTAGCATCTCTAACACCGAAGCAGACTCTATAAGAAGGGAACCATTTTGCATGTAAATGAGCCAAGATGGACGATGTCTGTCGTTGATTTCACAGAGTGGCACAGCTGAGGTGGAGTTGATGAAGGGAAAAATGATCCGGATTTCCTTGGACGACGCTCACCAAGACAACTGTAGCGACGAGATCCTCTGGCTCGATTACAAGAACATCACTAAGGTGGTCGAAATTGGAAGCAAAATCTACATTGACGATGGACTCATATCCCTGCAGGTCAAGGAGATAGGTGAGTGGAGAGGTGATCAAGTTTATTAGGACCTGTCCAGGATATTTAGAAACCACTATGTATCATCTTATTCATCAAATCTGTCTTCAGGGTCTGATTTCCTCATGTGCGTGATCGAGAACGGCGGCACTCTGGGCAGCAAGAAGGGCGTGAACCTCCCCGGTGCTGCAGTAGACCTTCCTGCTGTGTCACAAAAAGACATCCAGGATCTGCAGTTTGGTGTGGAACATGGAGTCGACATGGTCTTTGCCTCTTTCATCCGTAAAGCAGAAGACGTCCACGCTGTCAGGGCAGTGCTGGGGGAGAAAGGCAAAAACATTAAGATCATCAGCAAGCTGGAGAACCACGAGGGTGTACGCAGGTGTGTAGATGATATACTCTGGTGTGGCTATGATATATTGTCACCGCCTTTACAAGACTTCGACTCTTGAAAACTCCCATGTTAATTCACTTTTATTTTTATGCAAATTGTACGTTTCTGTCTTCTTTGTAGATTTGATGAGATCATGGAGGCCAGCGATGGCATCATGGTTGCTCGTGGTGACCTGGGTATTGAGATTCCCACAGAAAAAGTCTTCCTGGCCCAGAAAATGATGATTGGACGCTGCAACAAAGCTGGAAAGCCAATCACATGTGCCACTCAGGTTAGATGAAACAAAAAGGAATACTGTATTTTTTTATGAATGCTTGCATTATGCCACTCGTATATATGCGACTTCTCAACGAAAACCTGTCGACGGTCATGTTGAGATTATGTGTATGTAACCTTCGTACCTCCTAATAAACACCATCCAGATGTTGGAGAGCATGATCAAGAAGCCCAGACCTACACGTGCTGAGGGCAGTGATGTAGCCAACGCCGTGTTGGACGGCGCCGACTGCATCATGCTGAGCGGAGAGACTGCCAAGGGCGATTACCCTCTGGAGGCAGTACGCACGCAGCACATGGTGAGTAGATTAAACATAACAAAAGGTTAAGATTTGAAAAATAACATTTTCCAGATTTATAGGGTTTAAATGATTGATTAATTAAGTTTTAGCAAGACTAATAAATTAAGAAAACTGTTTGCAATGTATTCCATTGTTATTATTATTTTGTTTTTTATTGTTTCGTGTTATTTTGCAGTTAGGGACAGACAGTGAAACACCCTTTTGCCTTAAAACACAATCCTCTTTATAATTAGATCGTAATTCATTTTTAAATTAAAATGACAACTTGCATCAGTTACGTGGATGGATAATGCGGTTGTTGGGGTCGTACCTGCCCTCTGCTGTTCAGGTCGTTCTTGGCTCACCTCCACTGTTCTCTGTTTCTGCGATGCCGTACAGTTATTGAGGCGACGCAGCACAAAAGTGCTGCAGGTTCTTTGAGCTTGCGGCCAATAACTTTTATGTGGTGCTTAAAAATCTGTTCAGACAATCATCCTCGAAATAAAGAGAATACTTGTGTTTTAAAAACACTTCAATATCTGCCTTCAAGTGACTTTAGCTGTCAGGCATTGTCACTGACTTCAGTGTATATGACTCTTTGCTGTTTCTCTGAGGTACGGGAAAGTTCATCTGCTTTAACTCGGATCAGCATGAATTGTACTTTCTACTTATGATACTTCTTGTTAATGCTTGTGGGAAAACTGGTAATTTGGTGTTTTAATGTTTGTTTCCCCCTTTCCCCTTCATGAACTGCTCATCCCTACTCCTATTTCCCTGTCCTTTCCTTCTGTTCTCCTTTTCCTACCCTCTGCTGGATGCATCGCGCTCTCACTTGTGCCAGATTGCGCGTGAAGCCGAGGCGGCCATGTTCCACCGTCAGGTGTTTGAGGACCTGCGTCGCTCCACGGCGCTCTGCAACGACACCACTGAGGCCATTGCAATCGGCGCTGTCGAGGCTTCCTTTAAGAGCTTAGCATCTGGGATCATCGTGCTCACTGGCTCTGGAAGGTAGGCGGGTTATCTAAGCCCTGGCGGGAGGACGAGGCTGCCGGTATTTCAGCGGTCTACGGAGAGCAGGGTCAGACAGGGACTGAGCGAGTCCTTGGGAGAGACTGGCAAGCATCTTAAGTAGACTTCTTGTTACGCAAAACTCTGGAATAAAATCAAAACTCTGGAATAAGTGATGCATATCTGCACCTTTACCTCAAAGGGTTCACTGATATCTTCTGGCCTCTTTCAATTAGCACCAGTCCTTGAAGTAGCAATTAGCTACAAGCGTGGCTAAACCTTCCTGACCGGGAGTCAAGATATGCATTTGCCGGTCGCTCCCAGTGGTATGAATGACTGGTATAACAGCGTGTGTGTGTGTGTGTGTGTGTGTGAGAGAGAGAGAGTGTAACACCCAAACCTTCCTTCGTGGTCCCTCTGGGCTTAGATAGCTCGAGAGGCCGAGGCAGCCACCTTCCACAAGCAGCTGTTTGAGGAGCTGAGGAGACACTCTGAACTGACCAAAGACCCTTCAGAGGTCGTAGCCATCGGTGCTGTCGAGTCATCCTTCAAATCCTACGCTAGCACCATCATTGTTCTCACCAAGACTGGGAGGTAAGGAAGAGAAGCATAGAGGGGGATTAATCCTGGTTCTGAAGATGGGAATGGCTGGAGACGCTCTGTCCAACAGCTAACGTGCTCTTCTGGATTGGTTGCTTCTCTGCCGATCTTGTGTGTGTGTGTGTGTGTGTGTGTGTGTGTGTGTGTGTGTGTGTCTGGTGTGCACTGGTAGAGATGGTGGGTACAGATACAGATTGAGAGAAAATCAGGGTTGTCATCTGCCTCATCCCAATGTCTATCCTCCTTTGACATCATTTTATTAAATCCTGTGATTCTACATAGTGTGCTCCTGCATAGCTTCAGGCAGTGTAGCCTTCTCTAGCATCCTTGGCTAGTACTATACCAGTGTTAAACATTATTCGGATTCGTCATAATTATACAGAATACGTGATGTGGTTAGGATCTAACTCGAACTGAATTACTTCTGCCAAAGATTCTTATCTGCATGGAGTTCATGTCCATATACAACGTGTTAACATTGTTGACTTATAGTGTATTAAAAGTGTCTAGTGCAGTGTTTATAATCAAATCCAGCTTTTGAAGGTATATAATAATAATCTTGTCAGTCGTCTTCCTGAACTCATGTTAGGATTGGACTTGTCACCATCACCATTATGGAGTATACCGATTGAGGTGCTGTTTTTCTGTGCAGGTCTGCCCACCTGATCTCCAGGTACAGGCCCCGTGCCCCAATCCTCGCTGTGACCCGTAACACTCAGACAGCTCGCCAAGCCCACTTGTACCGCGGCATCTTCCCCGTCCTCTATACAAAACCAGCCCACGAAGTGTGGGCGGAGGACGTCGACATGCGGGTGAACTTTGCCATGGATGTTGGTGAGTGTCTGAGGGTCCTACTCGTATCTTCTGCTGCTGTCTAATGAGGACGATGGTAAAGCACAACATTCTAAACACAATGATTAGACAATGAATAAACTTTCATGTTTGATTTCCAGGCAAGGCCAGAGGCTTCTTCAAAGACGGCGATGTTGCCATCGTCCTGACTGGATGGCGTCCAGGCTCCGGTTACACCAACACCATGCGTGTGGTACTGGTGGCTTGAACAGCCAGCAGTGCTCCTGTTTTCTCCATTTGCAATTCCATCTATTTTTGATAGCTCTCCACCTCAATCCAGTTCAGTTCGTAGTCCTTCCTATCCAGCACCACCAACACTTATCTCCTGTAAAGTGTAGGCAATAGTGCAACGCGATTAAAAGTAGAACTCGGGTGTAACCATCATGGGCAAAGAGCTGTTTTGGGTCGGAGTGGAGGCTTAATTCCACCTTACTTCTCCATTCCATTCACTTTGATTCTGTCAACCGAACCAGCCTGCAGGGCCTCGGTTTAATGCCCCAACCGCAAACTGCTGTATTTATTCACTCTAAAATGTATAGGGTTTAAAAATGAGCTAGTCTCTGAGTGGATGCTTCCTAGCGTGTGCATGCGCATACTGCTACTTGTTGATGTGGTGGGGCCGAATGATCTTTTACAGAACGCACCTCAAATGGTGAGACTCTTGACTGGTCGCTCCTCTGCCGACATGGCGAACAAACCTCCTAAATGAAGAGTTTTGGATCAAAGCGCTCCTCCCAGGACTGCAGCCGTGGCTCCACCACATCACCCCAACGGGTATCTCTAGTGCCGTCTGTGTGAAGCGTTGTCTCTTCGTTCCAGCTTTCATCGTTGCACTCCTAAACTACTCTAGACACTGTTACATTCGATACATAAGATATACTTGAGTTGTTTTTTTAATGCTAACATTTTGTTTCGGGACATCGAATACGATTTCTATTTTTCCTGGCTTTAGAGAAATGTCGGTTTTGGGTGTCCTCTCCAGAGATGTTTGAGTTAGCTGTGTTTGTGTTATTAAACGTTTCCTGAAACTTCTGGATTCAGATATACGTTGGAACTTTCATACATAGTTCGCTGCATCAGACTGATGTGAATGAGCACTTTGAGGGACTCCCACCGTCTCTCTCAACCCCAGCGGCTGATGGGTAGAACCCTTTGTCTTTGTTAGTGGCCCACTGTAGTCGCCTGCTTAAGTCTAACATGCTTTGATTGTATTGCTCCGGTGGAAAACCTAAATGTAAAGAGTAATCTGAGCTGTCCCATGAGGTTGTTTTACCATCAATAAAAGAGATGAGCACCTATCCTGCCTCTGCCTCTCAAATGTTTGAAAATGTAGAACGATCAATCAGAGTCTATGGGTGGTACTTTATTTCATTGACTCTAGAATCACATGGCCAATATTCACTTGCAGTCCTGGCTGTACACCACCCCCAGCTGCCGGCGCACCTCGTCCTCCACCTCAGCCAACAGCAGGGAGTCAGCGTGGGACATGACTGGACTCTCCTTCAGCCCTGCATGGGACAAGCACACGTAAGAAGACGCAGCGCAGGGTGCTGCGAGTCTGCAGGCAGGAACACAGGATCATTAAGAGTTCAGCATTACTGAGGCCATCTTGTGTTGAGTGTGTTTAACATGCCAAGAAAGTCAGAAATCACTTACGATTCAACGTGTGTGTATCTAAGTCCGCTCTTGAATGATTGCATTTCCAAATGTAATATACAGTAGATGCAGACTCAAACATGCCACAGTACCTTTGAGCAAACACTGACGGACCTCCTCTGCTTCGTAACGCATCCCTGTACTGTTCATGAAATTCAGAGGCAAACATGGTTCTGGCACCGGGTACTGCGTCTCCGCCCCATTCACCACCAACGACGTGGGACACCACATGTGTTCGGGGACCTGGGACGGTCCAAAATGACACACATCCTCAATTATGGAAAATGCAGTTGGCTTTTCATTTGCCAAACAGATGCCCAAAAGATTTACATAATTTTGACTGTAGGTTCTCAGTAAACCAGGTCACGGTAAATCAAGAAGAGCAAAAATAAAATGGATTAAACTGGACCTGCTTCGGCCCTGTGAAGTCTCTCACCCTGATGGTTCCCTTTGTGCCCACAATAGCGGCGTCGTTCAGCAGTGCCACAGATAAAGAGCAGGTGAACACAGCCAACCTGTTCTTGGAGAACTTCAAAGTGACGACCACAGTGTCATCCACTCCTGCAGCAACATAAAAGTATCAAGATTTAAACGAAACATTATTTCAACTCAGTGGCATCATTTTAGAATGGTACATACCAAATAAACATCAACATGGTGTAAATAAGGTGTTGAACATTCAGCTGTGAAGCTCTATAATGAAGACAGGCACTACCGCAGGCCCCTACCATCAAACTAATGTAAGAAAATGCTTGAGCAAAAAAATGAGTAATGAAGGCATCAGAGAAACGACATCTCTTCAGAGGCCAAGTCAACAAAATTTCAAAAGATGCCTAAAAATGCTAAATGAAATAAAAAAATACAAATAACTATTTGTGATTAGCAAAAGATTAAATGTGTATCATTCATGGTTGGCATGTACAACTTGTTAAAAATAATATGCAGATAAAATGCGTACTTCAATAAATTCCCCCAAAATCAATGTGAACTGCAGAAGGCCCCACTTCTGCATTTCTTTGACGCGTCAAATAATTTTCATGAAAAAATACTGACTAGTTCTTGAGTGATTCCCCAGAACAAAAAAACCTTTTACTGTCAGAATGATATGTATATTTGTGAATGCCATAGGAGCTCCAGAAACGTGTTTTTTTGTGACCTGTCTCCAGCAGGATGCCTGTGGCCTGCACGCTCTCTGGCTTCTCTCCATTATACACCATGCAAATGAACTGCAGGCCGTAGACGCCAACATCGAGCAATGCTCCTCCACCCAGCTCCTTCTCCAGTGATCTTCTTATGTCCGTCAGTCGCACCCCAAACTCTGACCTCACCATCTTCACCTCACCCAACTCCCCCTGGTCCAGGAGCCGTCTGATCTCCACCGAAGCAGGGAAGAACCGGGTCCAGACGGCCTTAGAGCACACAACAAGATGAATTTCAGCTAAAATATATTTTAGGTTGGGTTATGTAGTGACAGAGATATAAATGTATGAAACAAAAATTCACATAAATCTTTTTCCCATAATTCTCTATGACTGTCAAGGCCATGTATCAGCTTTCAAACATCTGCTGAAAAAGCAGTTTTCAATATAGAAGTCTTCCTGGTGAATTTATGCAAGCAAGATCAAATTGAATGTCAAGTTTTTGAATTTTAAAATTGTCATTTAAAAAAAAAAAACAACAACAAGTGGTACCTCCATAAAGAAGACGTCGTTCATCTTGGCACAGGCCAGGATTTCCTGAACCTCCTTAGTGTTCATGGCCAGCGGTTTCTCACACAGCACGTTCTTCTTGGCATTCATAAACAGCAGGCTAGTGCTGATATGGTAGGGATGGATAACGCCAATATACACCACATCTGCACACACATTAACACAAATTATACAACCCTAGTACATCAGCAAAATACACAAAATACAAACAAAAACAAAATTCAACAGATAGTTGAGATTTGCTGTCTGAGTCTGATCACTGACAGCAACCCCTGGTGCTCCTAGTAATTCAATGCAAACAGACACGGGCCGACTAAAGTTCAACTTCAACCCACCTACGTCCGGATCTCCGGCCAGCTCCTCGTAGCTGCCGTACGCTCGGGGGATGCCGTGTTTCTCTGCAAACTTCTGTGCATCCTCCAACTTCCGAGCCGCCACAGCCACAACCTGTGAATGCAGATTCACACGGGAAAGTTCTCACATCGTGCATGCCAGAGGACTGTGCAAGAGACTATGTGTGTTAATCAAAGATGGATGGTGTAGCTAACAACTGGCTTACTATTTGTCAAAGATCTAAAGATATTGGTTCAGGCCTCATATGACAATTTGACTGTCAATTCATAGGATATCATTAAAATGCTATACGTATACTATTTATTTCCACAACACAAGGAGAGAGAGAGAGAGAGAGTGAGAGAAACGTTTATGGGAGATGAAAGAGAGAGCATACCAGGAAGCAGATGAAGAGATAGAGAGCAGCATTCAGGCCAGCAAGTCATGGTTCCAGAGTTTTAGTCTGGTTAGAGTACTCACTGAGAAGAAATGCTGCTGTCTGTTCTACTTAGAGTGTTTGGTGAAAAGCTCAGACAGGAGGAATACAAGACACAGGCACAAAAAAAAACACCTTAAATGTACCTGCAGCACGTTGTGGAACTCATTTGTCTTCGAGAGAACAGTTACTGAAAGGACTCATGTTTAAATATTTAACTGGGATTTCCTTCAACTGACAATCACGTACCAGCTCCATTGTGTACATATTTGATGACTACTTTCCTTTACCCTAAGAGAGAGTACATTTATATTTTAACAGACCTAATACAAATGTGAACATTAGTCAATTACAGTGCTACACAAATAAAGAGTACAATGAAATGAATGTTTTGCCAGAATAATGTCGACACAACTCTCTTTTTTTATCCAAAGGCATAAACATAAACCACCCAGAGCTCCCTTCCAATGGTCTGCCCCCCCCCCCCAGGACCGCCCCTGCTCAGGACATTCTTACACTTTGGACTTTATTCATCGAAGGACTTAATTTTCATCAATGCAGCACCTGATTTTAATGAATGTATTACGTGGGTTTAAAAGTCAGTCGCCCTCTTGTTTGGTGATAGTTCCCAACTTCCGTGTCTTATTAGTCGATCAGGACACCCGGAAGCGGACTTGTTTTGACTTGTTGCTGGAAACAGCTGTTTAGAGACGCCGAAGGAAAGACGAATCGGTCCGTGTCCGTCCGTAGCGTGTCCGTGTCTGTCCGTAGCGTGTCCGTGGCGTGTCCGTAGCGCGTCCGTAGCGCGTCCGTAGCGTGTCCGTGGCGTGTCCGTAGCGCGTTCTCTGCTCACACTCTCACCTGATGCTCTTCGGGAGGAAGAGACTTCAGGGCGACAGTGAAATCATGAGAGATCTTCCCCGCGCTGCAGATCCCCCACCTGGTCGCCATGCCGGGGAGCAGACCGGAAGCAATGGCAGCGCCGCCACAGATGAACGTTTTCCTAGCCTCCAATATCCGCCACAAGGCGGAGACAAAGCGTCCATTTTAACTGCGACATTGCATCCTCTTATAAATGAAGTTGTTCAAATATACAGCACATTTAAACTAAAAGGAATAAAAATTGTGGAAAAAAATAAATATTAGAAACGTTCCAATATGATCAAAAGGTGTTGAAGCGCATCTTAATTAAATCGATTAACTTAAAAGCCGACAAATATCAGGAAATGTTTAATGGTTTTGCCAAATAAGAGTCAGGCATGTTTTAATTTGACATTATAAGCAAGTCTTGACAACGAGAGGAGATGATGTCGCTCCATGGTCCTGGCTGTACACCACCCCCAGCTGCCGGCGCACCTCGTCCTCCACCTCAGCCAACAGCAGGGAGTCAGCGTGGGACATGACTGGACTCTCCTTCAGCCCTGCGTGGGACAAGCACACAGTGCAGGGTGCTGCTAGTCTGCAGGCGGGAACTCAGGATCGCTTTCAGGAGCTTCTGAATTCACCTACTTTTGAGCGTTTGTTTAACAATAGGCTCCAACAGTAACTGACGACTTATCGACATTCTTGAAGACGAGACGATCGTAAGATTTCGTCTCGTCTTCGACCACTTAATCCAGCAATGCTGCATGTTTTCAGAGGCGTGAAGGAGGCTGGAGAACCCCGGAGGGAACCCGAACAGGGAGGTGGAACTCAAGCCTTCTTGCTGCGGGACAACAGCGCTACCCAGTGCACCACCATGTCACCCTATACCTTCATGTCGCGTGCATTCAAGTTCTGTTGTAAAACATGTAAATTCCTTATTGTGGTCAAATAAATACAGACTCAAATATACCGAACGCCACAGTACCTTTGAGCAAACACTGACGGACCTCCTCTGCTTCGTAACGCAACCCTGTACTGTTCATGAAATTCAGAGGCAAACATGGTTCTGGCAACGGGTACTGCGTCTCCTCCCCATTCACCACCAACGACGTGGGACACCACATGTGTTCGGGGACCTGGGACGGTCCGAAATGACATTTATGTTCACACTTCTGCTGCGTACACAGTCAATGTAATAAAAAAAATACTTCATTTTACGGACCACACAAATTCCAATGTGAATCTCAGTGATGGATAGTCCCCGTCACGAAGCCTCACCCTGATGGTTCCCTTTGTGCCCACAATGACGGCGTCGTTCGGCAGCTCCACGGATAAAGAGCAGGTGAACACAGCCAACCTGTTCTTGGAGAACTTCAGAGAGACGACCACAGTCTCATCCACTCCTGCAGCAGCATAAAAGAACAATGTAGCCGCCGTATTTAATTCTCACGGTGGTGTATCAGAGCTCCAGATGTATTTGTGAGACCCAACTTGTGTTGTTTTTAATTACCTGACTCAAGGAGGGCCCCTGTGGCCTGGACGCTCTCTGGCTTCTCTCCATCCAGCACCATGCTTATGAACTGCATGCAGTAGAGGCCTACATCTAGTATTGCTCCTCCACCCAGCTCCTTCTCCACTGCTGACGGTGCATGCGTCAGCTGCAAGCCCAACTCCGACCTCACCACCTTCACCTCGCCCACCTCCCCCTGGCGCAGGAGCCGTCTGATCTCCACGGACGCAGGAAAGAACCGGGTCCAGACGGCCTTAGAGCGACGAGCAGGAGGGATTTCGTACACTTATGGCCGTTATGTCGTGAGTTCAGTTTAACTACCGATATATCAATATAGCAGCTTTACTCGTGAGTTTATTGCGGTATAGCGCATGTTCAGCATAAATGACAATCATAATGCAAACTTTGTTTGTGGAGTAAGTTTAGTTTAAAAAGGTTTTGCAAATCTATTTTCTTTTTTGGGGGGGGGGGGCAAAACTACTGATACCTCCATGAAGAAGACGTTGTTCATCTTGGCACAGGCCAGGGTTTCCTGAACCTCCTTAGTGTTCATGGCCAGCGGTGCCTCACACAGCACGTTCTTCTTGGCATTCATAAACAGCAGGCTAGTGCTGATGTGGTAGGGATTGATAACACCAATATGCACCACATCTGCACACACATTAACACAAATGATACAACCCTGGTGCATCAGCAAAATACACAAAAAGGGAAAAACCGAACTGGGATTTACTGGTGATTCATGAGATAGCCGTCCGAGTCTGATCACTGCCGCAGTTTCCTCCACCTGGTGCTCAAAGTAATTCTACCCGCTCAGAAAACAGACGCGGGTCATCCCAATATGATAATTATTCACAAACCCACCTACGTCCGGATCTCCGGCCAGCTCCTCGTAGCTGCCGTACGCTCGGGGGACGCCGTGTTTCTCCGCAAACTTCTGTGCATCCTCCAACTTCCGAGCCGCCACAGCCACAACCTGTGAATGCAGATTCACACGGGAAAGTTCTCACATAGGACCGTGTGAGAGAACGCGCGAGAGAACGTGTGAGAGAACGCGCGAGAGAACGCGTGAGAGAACGTGTGAGAACGCGTGAGAGAACGCGTGAGAGAACTCGTGAGAGAACGCGTGAGAGAACGCGTCAGAGAACGCGCGAGAGAACGTGTGTGTTAGTCAAAGATTGACAGTAACGACAGGGTTAACGTTTGTGGGTTAAAGATCTACCAATGGTGGTTCAGGCCTCTGGAACATGAGAGAGAGCGTACCGCTGAAGCAGACGAAGAACTTACTCTATTAAATTAATTAATTTTATTTATATAGCAGCAAATCATAACAGAAAGTTATTGCAAGGCACTTTATGGGTGTAGCAGGGAAAGATAGAAGCCGACAGAGGCAAGGAAAAGCATCCCTTTAACCTGGATCAGGTCACCTGAGCGGACCTTTTTTTTTCTTTTTCTTTAGTCCTGATATGAATTGTTGCTGGAAACAGCTGCTAAAGACACAGAAAGGAACGCGACCGCCCAGAGGAATCGCTCCACAAAACGATTTGTGTTTGCCTCTGCTCACACTCTCACCTGATGGTCCTCAGGCGGAAGAGACTTCAGGGCGACAGTGAAATCATGAGCGATGTCCCCGGCGCTGCAGATCCCCCACCTGGTCGCCATGCCGGAGAGCAGACCGGAAGCAACGGCGGCGCCGCACCAGGCGAACGCTTTTCTAGTCTACTCATGAATAAAGTTCCACTCTCCGCCACAAGGCGGAGACAAAGCGTTCATTTTAACTGTGGCTCAGCTAAATGATAATCATAATAATATAATAATAATAATAATAATAACATTCTGTTGATGTGGCAATGGCGGTGATGACAGGAAGTTGTGTGACTCCATCTCTTGGAAATGATTTGACAGGATAGGATTAGCTAGGAAGAGGAAGTATCTCACTAAACCACAAGGTGGAGTCAGAGAAACATTTTTACCTCAAGGAAGTAAACATGATGATGATGATGATGATGATGATGATGATGATAGCTGGTAACCTCCATGTAGTGATTAGATCAGAATAAAATTTATTGGGCTGCCTATGGCATGCCGTTCAGGAACTTATTATATATATATATATCAAAAGTGCTGGAATATATGGACCGAACTATGAAAAGTCTGAGAATATGGACCGAACTCTGGAATATATATACGAAAAGTCTGAGAATATGGACCGAACTATGAAAAGTCTGAGAATATGGACCGAACTCTGGAATATATATACGAAAAGTCTGAGAATATGGACCGAACTATGAAAAGTCTGAGAATATGGACCGAACTCTGGAATATATATTTTGATATATATATTCAGACATTTTCATAAATATATTCAGACATTTTCATATATATATTCAGACATTTTCATAAATATATTCAGACATTTTCATATATATATTCAGACATTTTCATAAATATATTCAGACATTTTCATAAATATATTCAGACATTTTCATATATATATTCAGACATTTTCATATATATATTCAGACATTTTCATAAATATATTCAGACTTTTTTCGGTGCACGGGAATATATATTTGAAAGCCGCGGTGTAGTGGTTGGGGTTCCGCGCTCACACCCCAGTCGCGCCCGTTCGGTTCCCGGTCGGGCAGCCAGATCGATCTTGTGTCATAAATGTAGTCAGCTCGAAATCTAGTGCCGGCAATCCTCAATGCGGAGATAATGAACGCCCTGAAACAAACCCGCAAGGGCTTTTTTGAAACGCTCCTCTTAGACAGGATGTTTGACTGTATTTGTAGTGTGATGCATGCTGTGGGTGTCCGTCTGACGCGCGACAAGTCACGTGATGGCTGGCGTGCCGACAGCTGATCGTCACGCCCCCTCGCTGGCCAAACTGTTCTGACCTGATACGGCACTTGACAGGTCACGTGACGGGGTCGAGGCTGCCTGCCCCGGAACATGCATAGCGCCGTTCTGGCTTTATACGGCGCTATGCATGTTCCGCCGTATAAAGCCAGAACGGCTTTATGCACGGCGATATGCATGTTCCGGGGCAGGCAGCCTCGACCCCATCACGCGACCCGTCAAGTGCCGTATAAAGCCAGAACGGCGCTATGCATGTTCCGGGGCAGGCAGCCTCGACCCCATCACGGACACTTATAGCATGTATTACAGTACAAGTACAATCAAACATCATATCTAAGAGGAGCATTTCAAAAAAGCCCTCGCAGATCTGTTTCAGGGCGTTCATTATCTCCTCATTGAGAATTGCCGGCACTAGATTTCGAGCTGACTCGCTCAGTGATGACGCAAGATCGCAGCTGCGCCGTGATGATGATGAATATATTTATTAGATAGAATGTATTTATTAGATAGAATGTTAGAGTACACGTACAGTCAGACAGCAGCATGTCTTACAGTACAAATATCCTGTCGAAGTGGAGGATTTCAAAAAAGCGCCCGTGGATTTGTTTCCGTTGAAAGTCATAAACTAGTTTGCCCGACCGGGAATCGAACAGGAGCAACAGGGGTGTGAGTGCGGAGCCCTAACCGCTACACCGCGGCTTTCAAATATATATTCCCGTGCACCGAAAAAAGTCTGAATATATTTATGAAAATGTCTGAATATATATATGAAAATGTCTGAATATATATATGAAAATGTCTGAATATATTTATGAAAATGTCTGAATATATATATGAAAATGTCTGAATATATATATGAAAATGTCTGAATATATTTATGAAAATGTCTGAATATATTTATGAAAATGTCTGAATATATTTATGAAAATGTCTGAATATATATATGAAAATGTCTGAATATATTTATGAAAATGTCTGAATATATTTATGAAAATGTCTGAATATATATATGAAAATGTCTGAATATATTTATGAAAATGTCTGAATATATATATCAAAATATATATTCCAGAGTTCGGTCCATATTCTCAGACTTTTCATAGTTCGGTCCATATTCTCAGACTTTTCGTATATATATTCCAGAGTTCGGTCCATATTCTCAGACTTTTCATAGTTCGGTCCATATTCTCAGACTTTTCGTATATATATTCCAGAGTTCGGTCCATATTCTCAGACTTTTCATAGTTCGGTCCATATATTCCAGCACTTTTGATATATATATATAATAAGTTCCTGAACGGCATGCCATAGCTGCCCCACCCCCCAACTATATTATTTCAAATATTATGGCCTACATACTTCTGTGAGTTCCTTTAACAATAATTCCTTTATTCATCTCACAATTGTTTATTTTTTGTTTAATTTCTTGAAATACCGGTAATAATAAAAAATAGGAAGTTGTGTCACTCAAAAAGCACAGATTTGAAAAAGAAATAACCAAGTTATTTAAAAACAAATCTATTAAACATGAATAATAAAGATGAATAAATGTCTGCAGGATTTTACCTTATTCATTAAAATAAGCAAAATCACATGCACAATTTAGTTTGTGCATCAAAATAGGACATTTTGCATTCATGAACTGCAACCTGTATGAGCAAGACATCCTCCAGTTTGGATTGGGAGGGGGTCCTAAGAGCCCAAAAGCCTGAGCAACACATTATAAATGATCCAAGAGCTCCAATGACTCATAAAGGCCTCTCTCTGTCCTAACCTTGAAAAGCAGACAATGCATCCTGTTTTTGCACAGAGAGGTTGGATCTATTTGTATGCAACTGTGGGGGTCAGACATGACCAATTGCTGTGATTCAAATGTGCCACTCGAAGTCGCTTTTCCTTACCAGTGGATTATATTTTAAATGAAACACAGCGTTCACAATCAGTCCTTTATTGGATTCATTAATCACACACCTCAAAACGAGAGCTGCGGATGTCTTTAAAGGCCTAGGACAGGATTACATCATTGTTCCACATGGTTGCTTTGTTGGATTATGTTACAAGTGTATACAACCACTCTTTTTTTTATTTCTTAGGATAGTGGTGGTTGTGTGTTGTATGTTGTATACAAAATGCAAAAACTCACATGGAAATCAAATGATAATAATAAATGCACCCCGAATGTACATTCCAATACAAATGTATCATAATGTGTTATAAACATCATAGTTGCCACAGTGACATTGCTTCAAACTTCAAAATAAAAATGTTCAAGTTAAATAATTTATATTTTCTAATTTATCTAATTTATATTGGTGTTTCTTGTTTTATTTCGATCTGTTCTGGGTAAGCTTCTAGATCTTTACAGCTGGGGGGGCTTGACCCATTGTGGACCGGACCACAATGGGTCACCAACTACCACAGAATGGGTGTGATGATTGGTGAGAGGGTGGAATGAATTGATCCTTCCTTTCTTTCTTCCAGAATCGATGGTGGACACAACCCTGATAGTTCTTTTTTCCCCTTCTTTAAATCATAAATCAAATAATATCTATAATGATCACAATTGGTAGAATTTAAGATGAAAATTAAATGTCAGTGTATATTTTACACAAGTAGTTTATGTTTTTATCTCAGCCATTATATTGTTATCTATGATAAGTAAAATATTTTAAAATGTGGTCATTATATTTCTAGTGCGATTTCATGATCTTAAATTGAAATATATCTATGCTCTGAGACATGCAGTTGCAAATTTCTGTGTCACTTTTATTTTATAACTGTATTATCCTAGGGGATTTGGATTATTCTGACACTTTAAAGATAATCAGGGATTTCCTGTGTGAATAATTCTTCCCTGAGGTGTTTACATTTTGGATGGCTCATAAAAAAGTTATCAATGTTGTTGCTGATTCTTGCTTTGTGGTTAATGCTATAAATGTACATTCCACCTGTGAGCTGAATCATACCCGAGTCATACCCATGAGTGCCGTCATTGATGCGCCGTTTCTAAAACGTTGTGGGAAGATGTTTCTGTGCACCACGGGTCATAAATATTCCTTGGACATTCAGGATTTTACTATTTGGATTTCCTGTGCACACAGACATTCATCCAAAACATTGACCCAAAATGCAGAGGGATTTTGAATTGCAAAATTTAACATCCGCAGAATGCAATGCCTTACAGCCATTTTTTTGGCAATAACGATTAAATTGTTCTTACCACTCTCGTGTTTATATCAAGATAATTATTATTTATTAACTCTTGCAATAGCACTAAATTTGCAGCAGTAATGACCTCTCCTGCCAGCAAGTGTCCCATCAGGAAAGGTCGATGTGACCTTTCAACTTTATCTCCATCAGTAAGACATTCATTCTGGCTTTGGCGACAAGGTCTTTCACTTCTCTGGAGTTCATTCATAGCGAATGGTTTCTCACATAAAACACTTTTCCCAGCCTTGAGGAACAGCAGACCAACTCGCCAGTGCTCTGTGTGCAGCACTCCCAGGTACACAATATCTGTCAGGATGCAGATATTACACATTATTATCTCTGCCTGTGCAGCCAGGCCGCTAATCACTCTTAACTCACCAATATTTGGGGCATTAGTCAGCTCCTCATAGCTGCCATAAGTCTTTGGTATACCATACCATGTTTCTTGGCAAACTCTTTGGCACGCTCCAAGCTCCTCGATGCAATTACCACTATCTGATAGGGAGAAAAAACATATATCTATCCCAATGCTGCCTGGCAGCCTGGCAGGGAGACGCACTGTGTGACAGTCACGATGTAGTGAGTTTCCCTGAATGCCTGGTGATCTTCAGGCGGCAGAGTCTTCATTGCCGTTGCTGAAGTCATGGCTGATCGTCCCTGCACCACAGAGTCCCCATCGGGTTGCCATGTTGAATTGGATGGTAAGTGACAAATGAGCTACAGGCAATTTGTGACCTTGGAAAATGCTGCACGTTCAGGGTAAGAAATGTGCTAAAGCTTCACACCCTGACACGAGCACTTAAGCAGGAAGGCTCTCACATTTATATGCTGGGAATGGAGGATGGGTCTACTTCCTTCTGCGCCCACCCTGCGGTAGAGGGTGCAACACACACAAATGAACACGCACACACACTCAGCTATGTTGGGTCATTGTTGGCACACACAGTTCAATCCAAGCTGAAGTGGTTGGAGCCAGTTGGCCAACAATCTGTAGCAGGACCATCAGTGGGACTTTGATCATTCATATAACGAGGGTTAAAAAGGTTATCTTAAGTACTGGAAGCAGGCAACAAAGAGAGGCATGTGATGGTTTGACCGCCACAGAGTGGTTAATGATTAAAACATCTTATTGGGGTAGTTGGAGAGATATCACAGAGGAATGCTCATGGAGAGCGCAGGAAGTGAATATGTCTAGCTGGAAAACTGAGCCAGGATGACTGTGGACAAGCGCCTGTTGCCCTTGAGCTAAATATGATCAGTAATGCCCAATTCTGTAGACAATTGAGTAACCTCCAGCCAGTAGAGGACATTGACTGTCGCAAGCTCTGAATGTTTGCTGAGACTTATTAGAAGAAATTAAATAACGGTTTAAAAACGAGGAAGGCAGACTTCAAACAATATCTAGTTCAGAAAAACAAAGAGAAAAAAAATATATTTTCACAATTGGACACATACCATGGAAGTAATCCACAAAGTATCTCTTATTACAGCAGAACAGAAAGTAAAACATATAGTAGAGACTAACCTGTTTTGTAATGTGATTGATTTGACCTAACAATAACCATCGTGTTGATGGGAGTCACCTGAAACTGTTATGTAAGTTTCTGCATTGTCTTCGTAATAAACAAAAAGGAACTTTATGCCTATTTTCACTGGTTGATATTTTATTTGTCCAAAATTTCACATTTTACTAAATTAATTCTGGGAGCTGTGTGCTGTTGTCATAACAACAAGGTGCCAGCTGGGCAATTTGTATGCAAATGGTATTGTGCTTGGCCTGATATCCCTGCCTATACTGTGGGACGTGGTTGCCATGGGAATGCCCAATTCTTCATCAAGTAATTTCTACATTTTGGGGTAAAAGGATACTCCAGCATTTGCCACAGGTCTTGAAAAGAGAACTAGAAGTGTGATGGAGGATGTGCAGCCTGTTAGGGCAAGTGCAACTATAGATTTCCAGAATTGGCGTGAAGCAATAAATTGGTTCTGTGGTGCGTGACTCAAGAGTCAGTGGACGGTCAGGCCCTGCAGGGGTGGAGTTGGCCGGAGAACAATGATCTGGGAAGAACTTGAATTGCATCCCAGCCATTCACCTGGACCCCATCGCTCCCCTCCCGCACGCATCACGGCGCATCATGGAGTCATGGCTAACTACGTTAGAGTGGAAACTAATAATTCACACCTTCCTGCTTAATTTTCCACATTTCCCAACTTAAGCTCAAGGTCATAAGTACAAGACTGAAAAGTGACCAGTTTCCCAGTTGCATCTGGGGAATAGAGACGGAGCGGAGTTTCAGAGGTGTCTTTACTGAGACGGTAAGGATGGTTCCAGAAAGGGAATTGTGAAAAGCCGAGCCATTCATAAAGCTGGCATGCGGCAGGAAGCCAGTGCCTCATTAATGCAGCATGACCAGGATGATTGCTTTCCACTCCTATCACTTCTCACTGTCTTTATTTGATTAGGAATCTGTGCATCGTCTCTTGGCTGGCTCCCTATTCCCGCAGAGCACGCAGGACATCAGATGAATCATGTGACTGGTCATTCCCTTAGAGGGGTGTGGATCATTTTCCCTGTGAAAGTGGTAAATCACAGCAGACAGCTTTGTTTCACACACTGTCACATCATTTCATCTACATGTTGCTGTCAGAGAGCCTCTGCTGCTGTCTATTGCAGTCTCCAAAGTAAAATCCTGTTAATGATCATATATATGCCTCTAAAAGCTTTTTTTTTTTTACTGTTGCGTACATGAGGGCCGTAACATAGGCATTTAATTCCTGTAAATGTAAATTATTTTTCCAAACATCTATTATTAAGAGAAAGTACTGACTTGATTTCCACACAGTAAAATCGACACTCTAACTCAACAACCTGTAACTATGTAACACTTTTGTATTTTACCTGCAGCTTCAAGTAATGGAAAATAATAGAGAAGCAACCTTATCCCATTTTGATTGATGCAGTTATGCTGAATTCCCCCCCTCCATGTGTCAGATTAAGCAAGAACTTCTTGCTACGTGGGCTGCAAGAGAGTGAATGAATGAATGAATCTGAATCTACAGGGTGTATTATATTTTAGGGGGGGGGGGGGGGGGGGTCTATATCACAGCAGTTATTGAACCTCCACTGCTCTATCTCAGTTTCAAGGTCACTGCAGAGGAAGGGTGACAGGCGAGACAAGCTCCAGGAGGTGCCAGCCATGAGGCTGCGAGGGTGATGAATCCAAGGAGGGAGAGAGATGTGCAGCGAGGAGGAGTAATACGTCATTTTGTCAGTCTTACATCATGTTCTGATGTGTGGCCCGGGTAATCGCTGGAGACCCGAACACCAAGCAGAAATGGAAGCCTTCGACACTCCAATCTTCTTCTGCGGCACATACACACCGGAAGGCTCAGCTGTGGAGCAAAATCAGGCTGGACCACAGTAGACATACAGAAACTCTTCATCTGGGCGTTGGTCCCGATGGGGAGGAGAGCAGGGTCTATAGAGAATACCGGATCTATCACACATACAGCCCAGGAGCCGCCTGTTTTAGTCCACATTTGTCATGGAGAAGTGCAAAAAATGATGTCATTTTCCTGAATGTTTCTCTCCTATATGCAAAACCCAGAAAAGAAGTTGTGTCTCTGTTGGAGTCTGAGGTTGTGCCACACTTTATCAGCTCGGCTGAGACTGGGCGATTATATATGAAGTCCATCACAGAGCCCTTTGCTGAGGTGAGAGGAGGAGACGTGCCAGTAGCCGAGACATCAGGCAGATACCAACCTCTCTCACCCAGCTGATAATGTCCATTAGGGAATGGAGCGCCATCACATGTCCCGAGGTATGACATGCGAAAGGAATGCAGCAGATTGCAATGTTGATTTTCCTGTATGTGATATTAAAATCAAATGATCAAATACCATGTATCATCCTTATACCACATGAGAGAAAAACTGCTCACTGTGAAGAATGTTGCTGCTTCACCCACCTTTTGATTTCCCACTCCATCAGTGGTCTGTATCCCCCTTGCTGGCCTGTCACACTGGCTCCACCGTGGGGGGGGGGCTGAAGCCATTAAGCAGCAAACGGTCTCTGATGCTGCGCCTCCCTGTTTAATTGCTTGATAGGATTTGAGACATTTTTTATCAGCCATCCTGTGGTATAGATATCTGCCGAGAGGGGAGATGTGTGACTTCCCATGCCACGCCTCGGTACACCTCTGTCCAGACAGCTGCCCACCTGCTGCTGGAAACCCCCAAAGCAAACTGTGCGGTGTGCATTCTGAAATTGGACTTTTGCATTCTCATGATTACTAAATATACTTTTCACTCAGACAGTATGCGGGTGCTCCTCCTTGCAGGATGTTTTCTTACATTGAGTGAAAGCTCGGAAACACATGACTCCATCACTTCCCTGCAGGCTGTTAATTAACTTGCCGGTTTATTAACTGGATACAGTCAACATGATTTAAGGATTTAGTGGGAGGTGAAGGGAGGGAAGATCTGTCAGTTATGGAGCTTGAGAGGGAGGAAGAGTGTACGGAATCCTTATAGCAGCAGCAGAGACTGACTGCTGAGTAGCGTAACGCTAGGGAAAGACCAATTGGGTGTATTTTTCCAGCTGAGATTTTGACAGGGGATTAGGGAGTGGATTTCACCTCACTGAGATCTCTTTGAGTGCAAACTCTGTCCTATATGGGAATTATTGAATTCGTTCAGCAACCCAGCTTCATGCGATTTCACACGGATTAGATACAGCCAAAGTCAAAGTTCAACGTGAAGTATTCACAATTTTCACCAATCATTCGTACAAACCTAAAAAAGAATATTAAAATACAGAAATAAAAAATTGCAATAATGAGGAAAAAATACGAAAACTAATATTTGTAAGCCATGAAATGCAACAAAATGATCATAATACTCCTCTGTAAAACTGGCATCTTGCAAACAATAAATCTCCTTTATTTCAAGTGGTTTTACCACCATTTGGATAGTAGTCATATTTTGAATAGCAAATAGTTTCACTTTATCAGCCATTGGCAGAGAGCATATGAGAGTTGTTGGGTTTTCTTTAGGGTTGACACATCAAAATCACGAAATATTCAGTTATTCAAAAGGTCTTCCTCCCCGTCCTTCCTACTATTGAGAAACCCCACAAACCCACTGAGTACCCACCCCCCACGTCAGAGGTCATTTCCACAACCCTCTTACGACTCCTTCCTCCATCCCACACTTCACCCCTCCCCAAGTGCTCACATCACACATAAAACACACATATTCGCTACCAGCTTTCACATTCTGGCACAAACATACACACACACACACACACACACACACACACACAATACCATTTTCCCTATTCTTCCCTCTTGTTTTCCCTCTGTTTTGCCATGGGGAAGTTGACATCGTACTGAAATTGTCTATTGTATCCACTGCTTTGAGCTCTGTCACACACACACACACACACACACACAAACACACACCTAGATACAGAGACAGAGAGAGAGAGAGAAATCCAAGCAAAGCAATTCTTGCACATTTTGCAAATAAAAATGATTTGCAGTGAAATAACTATGAAGGAAACATCAAAGGCATGATAGCTGTGAAGGTTCCACCTCTGCTAATGAAAGTAAGTCATCCTTTACACAAATTAGCATATGCTTCCTTCATGTTTTACAAAGACACGACACCTGAACCTGATGATCATGTGGTATGACATGCATGTTGTAGCTGAGCTAAGGTGCTATCAGAGATGATCTGATATCGGTGATGAAACAAATGACCTGGGATAGTTAACCTACTTGCAGCTGTGGAAAATGTAAAAGTAAGATAATAAAAACTCCACAACAACATTATGTAAATTAGGTGGCATTATGGAGGCTATGAACTTGAATCAAAATATTGGGTAGACAGCACCCAAACTAGCATCGGGCTGTTTTACACAAGTATAATTAATCATTATAATGTAATAATACTAATAATTTTCTTTAATAGTTCTGTAAATGTTGGAAATGATACTTAAGTGACCTGTCTCACAAGAAGAGAAACACATTTTTTAAAACTGAACACAAATAGACCATTTTAAAGCAATAAAATAAATATGAACACTGGAATTCTGTAAAGTTGTGCCGGCTGTGCTTTATGGAAAGAAGCAGAAGGTTGATGCATGGAGGAAGACAACAAAAAAGCATACACTGAGGTGACATAAACAAACCAGAAAATGGCGTATACTTGAAGAGAGAGCAGATATAGGCAGAGCCTGAGAACTACAACTGTGAAATACAGAAATACACCAAGTTCATGTACAGATATTTTCAGGTGAGAACATTGGCAAGCTACTGATCTTGTATGTGTTTGTTAAATAAGCTATAAATCCTCATTAGGCCTCTGCCAATAGGTGCCGATACTTGATCAAATCAATCGTTTTCCATTATCTGTCACCCGTTGGTATGGAGGACGGTGGTATGTGACATACCAAAGGCTCTTTACTGTTGTGAAAGATCTGATAGTGTCATGATGATAGCCATGTGTCAATTATCATTGTTTGTATTCTAGTGTATGTGTTCCTCTTTCATTCAGGTTTTAGGAATACTATAGGCCAAAACAGCGCCATCTGCTGGACGTTTGTTGGGGGACTGCTGTCCACACGCTCTCCAGGCCACAACGTGCAGATTAATGTTTGCCGTCTATCCAAAGAGATTGTTTTTGACAGCAGAAGGTTTCACGGAAAAGCCATTGCTTGCACATTGATAAAACTGTGAGGGTTAATTTTCATATATGTTTAGTGTTATTGTTGAACGTATACATTTTACATGGTGTTTCTGTCTTTGCCAGGTTCTCATTATCTGTCTTTCCTCTCCCACCCCCACCCCCATCCTCTTCCTCCCTCCACTCAGCACACTTTGTGAATATGCTATGGGGAGATCCATTTCCGACTCCAAACCGCATTAGAGGTTCAGCAACAGGGGAAATTTATGTTCCATGAAAAGCAAAAAAATAAATAAAATAACAATAAAATCATTGAGAGCTGGTTGTTTCGGGGCTCCATTGTACTGAGGTGTAACATAGACAGCTAATTATGATTCATATGTGCTACAGCCCTTCTGGGCTACCTCACATAGCAGCACAGGCTGCTGATTATTAGGAACAGTTATTATATTATTCAGTCTATAAAAAGGAAAATTCTGTTGGATTGTTTTCAGTTTTTAAAATGGTAAAAGTTCAACCCATTTCGGCTGCAGTGGATTCCAGTCACGTTTGGTATGGTAATCTCTGACCTCTGGTCAGTAGCTACAATATTAGTTTGCAGGTGAAGCATTGAAGCTCGAGTGGCCAGTCTGACAGCAGCTAATTCTAAAGTCCACCCTTTTCTGCCCAACAGACTGGCTCTGCTGTAAAATGAGTCAATATTGAAGCTGAAAAGAGGTTCATTATTCTGAACAATGCCGGTGTAATAAGCCTTTTTTTGATGCACGCGGTGGATGATCCCGGCTCGAGCAGCTCCTCAAGACCGTATCGCACATCAACATTATTTTATCATTGTCACTATATTAAGCTTGCAAAATCCATTTATTTTTCACAGCCAAAGAGAAAATTATAAAAGGACTCTTTTCTGATCCCTCGCTCAAGAATGGAAAAAAAAAGGCATGGCAGGAATACAAGCCTACAAAGACAGCCAATCAAGATGCTTCATTGAGAAGCCTGGCAATGGTTTAGTACAAACAAGGCCATTTACTGTCAGAGTTTAAGCCCACATGATTTATGATATGGCCGCACTGGTCTGCTATCGCTTCTTAGTTCAAAGGATGAGCGTGGCTGCAAGACACTCAATGGCATGTGATAATATGATTAAAAAAAGGCAGAAGAGGTTACAGGCTTGGGAGGGGGCTTCTGCTGTTTGCACTTTACTAACCCTGTGAAAAGCACAAGCAATGGTGTATGACGAGGGATGTGACAGAAAAGGGATGTGAGGAAGGGAGATCCCCCCCCCCCCCCCCACCGCCTCCATCAGCTCTCGCTTGGGAGACGGAGGAGGAAGTGGAGGCGGATGGTGTTGTGGGGATCACCAGTCAGGCAGGATTACATTTGCTAAAAATAAGAACATTGTATTTTCCTGTCTCTCAAATGAGTTCCTCTGGGTTTTTATTTCATATCATTATTTTTTCGAAAAGAGAAACGTTTGATGAAATATTCAGGAATTATTCACTGAACTGAATAACATGCTAATACACAGAAAGTACCATGCAAAATGCTGTTTATGGCTAAATCAGCATAATGCCGAGCATTTAAAAACCAGCACTATACCTATGTCTCATGCCACCAATCATTTAGCAAAGTAGGGGTCATATTTTGCAATTCATCTCTAACTGCATCAACCTGAAGGCCTGTCTGGAGGGGAGATGGCCTGTGCTTGGAAATGGACATTTAGGGTGGGCTGTTAGCAGAAGGCAAGGTGACATGTTGAGTTGCTGCTTCTCTGTTGATATATCACAGCAGGTTCACAGTTCAAGGCATCTCATCAAAGTCTGTCACACTGCATTCGGATTAACACTCACTCGAAAGCCAGAGAAGGCTAAAGAAGAGCAGATGTTAGGTGATGTACTTTCAAATGTATGAGAACTTTACGATAGAAGCAACGGTAAAATATATGAAGTTAAGCAAATGTAAGCTTTCCACACTATATTACTTAAATCAAGATAAAGTTATCAGCAGAAATATAATTTAGTACATAAAATGTGTTTATAAAAGTATCCTTTTCCATATCAAAAGATAATAAATCTTATCATAAAGCAGTTGTAGAATTCCACATTGTCTTTATATGTGTTCTGTGATCCATGAAAAACACTTTCCCTTAATAAACACATTTTAATGTACCCTAACCCTAACCCTAATAGTGTCATCATAGTCCAAGAGTTAATAATATCCCATTGGACAAATGGACATTTACCCCTGGGCTCATCACATTTTTTTTCTTTTCTATTGTCTGGTCCAGGGTTTGAAACTATCAACCTTTCATTGCTATCACTAAGTCACTCAGGTTTGTCAGCAAATGTCCTCCGGCCCTAAGTAGGACACATATGTCCCTTTCTGACTTTAAATCAAGGGAGGAAGGACCATGGGGCAGGCGGGGGGAAAAAGAGACCGAGTGGGGACATCAGGTTGGCAACCTGTGGCCATCTTTCTGATGTTATCCATGTGTATGCTTTCATAAACTAAATCCCAGGAGGCACGTACATACACAAATACAGAGTTGCCCATGTGCATGGACGCATAACATGCATACTGACTCAAAGAGGGGAATTTCAGCCATGTGCATGAAAAGCTGGAGCGTTGCAAAGCTGGCATTTGGACAATATTTGCGAACAAACTGGCAGATGTCGAAAGGCTTTGATGGCAGGGTTTTAGTGGGGGGGAGAATCACTAATACGGATGGGCTGTAGTTACTGTGTGTGTTTCTGAGTGCTCTGGGCCCAGGGCTGCCAAAAGACATAGTGCCAGGCCTGCATGCGATGAGCATGAGAAGACATCTAAAAATGAAAACAATCTTGCAAGTAAAATATCTAGAGAGAAGCAAAAATAATGGCAGTTTTTATGAACTGAATTTATAAAACATTTCTTCTTTTGATTCATCATTGCATTGTTGAGATCTTAGATGTCCAGCACACTCAAATTTCATCCCTCTGGTCGAATGAAAACCAACAAAATCCCCATGTCTCTCTCAAATGTCACTATTAAAACACTTACATTTCTGCAAATTTCAAGGCGCGCTTTCTCCCTGCTCCGTAACCGGTGTGTAGTTGAAAAGGGGCTTCTGGAAATAAAGGGAAAAAACTTGAGACACATACATATACAGCGATTTAACCCTAAGGCCCGCAGGGTGATGGTAGGATTAATTACTGTTGCGTTTGACCCAAGGAAAACTAGAGCAGATTATCCCCAGATGCTTCAGAGGAAGGCTTTCGTTCTAGTCATCCCTCTACGGCTGCGGAAAGACAGCCACCGCAATTGCGAGGATGTCAACCTGACCTCAGTGATCTGGACCCTGCAGATCACCACACAGATGCCGCCTGCTCACATGGCTGCAGTGGCCGTGCACCATTTACGCCACAACAGTGCGTGCATGTTTTTCTTTTCTTCTCGCCTTCCGTTGCAGAGCAAGCTGCTGGGAGCCTGTGCCTCTCCCTCCTCAGCATGCAGACTTCAGAAGAGGAGAATACGGTGTAATTACAATAGACAATCAAAAACAAAGCCCTTCACTTCCAATGAGTTCCTCCAGGAGAAGGGAAGGTTACCTCAAGGGGGAATTCTAATGAAGCAGATGGCTGAGTGCTCACAGGGGCAGATGCTGACTGTCCTCCTTTTAACAGTCTGCCAACATTTCTGACATACAGAGGAGCTTCACCTGTCTCTTGACTGCTCTTTGTGCTAATGTGCATGTTATATTTTAATTGAATGACATCGCTTATAAGATATGGGGGGGGGGGGGACTGAGCATCCTTACAAATGAGCTTTTTTTCTGGTAATCAAAAGACATATGAAAGGAGTACAATTAAAGTGGTGTCAGATTGTCAGTCTAAGCGACTTTGCAAAGTGCTATTAAGAGTACACAGTATGCAATCAGTGAGAATAAACACTCCACGCAGGTATTCATTATACTTTATTCTATACCGTTTTATCTCATCCAGTAGGTGTGCTTATCAACAAAGCAGTTCCACACAAACTACGAGCCATGGCTACAGCACGTGTGTTTGTCATGTGGGTCAGCACACTGTCCGCAGGCACAAATTCAGTCATGCACACCTGTGCAGTTCCCTTATTGCTTTTCCCCCATAAATCTCATGGTGAATACAGAAAACAAAAATAGATATCCATCGATATCAATAGCAAAGCGATCAAAATACTGTCCTCCACAAAAGGGTGCGTGTCCTCATAAGAAGTGTTGAACCGGTCACTGCCTTCGTGAAAAGGCCAAGCCCTCACAGAAAGGTGCCGGCCGCATTTAATGAAAATGGAACAGCTCCTTCGGTGCATTACAGCAGAGGGATTACACAATGTAAATGACACGTTTGCTTAAAAATGAGGGCTGTGGTATGAACTCTGTACATGCACAAAAATGTGCTGAGCATTGCTTATCATTACTGGTTATAGTGATGACATCACTTATTCAGAGTCTAAAACAAATACAGAAATATAAATAGATCCTATGGAAATATATAAATCTGTATAAGTACCTTGTAGATAATACATTCCCAACATCAGATTATGTGGAATTATAGTACACAGACAGTTTTGAGAAGCATGATTGTTGCTGTTGTTGACCAAACACACAAATTAGGCCTTACCTTCAGCTTCAACACGGGATTTTCTGATCATCAGCAGCCATTAAGCAACATGAGAAACTGAGCATTTTCAAAAAAATTATCTCAATATCAAATTTTTAAATTGGTGCTTTACAGAATCAATTGACATTTTGCACATGAACAAGCTTTAAAGGGCAATTGAAGATGGATAATTAATGACTCCAGCCTTGAAGGATATGTAGGTGATGGAATTGATCTGTATCCCACTGTTGCCTGGTATCACTAAAGTGGATCATAGCCAGGTTAAATTGCTCAACAGCTCACTTTGCAGTCAAAATAACATGACTGTCATGTTGTTCCATCTCACTGCAGCTGCAGCAAAATAACACAGATGTACTAGCTGCAAGAATAAACACAAGCTTTCACCACATAGAGCAATCTTCACATTGTAACCCATCACTCTGCGCTCAGAGAACACCTGATTCTGATGCTGGTGTACAAAATAAATTGCTTGTTTGTGGAAGGGTGGGAGAAACGTAAAGTCATGAATGAATAACGAGGGCCTTGGAAAAACACACAAGCATTTTTCCTCCGCCGCGTAACAGCAGGTTCAATTCAGCTTCATCTAATCCTCGCTCTCAGCAAATGACATCTTTAGTGTGCATCAGTGATTGACCGAATCATATCTGTGTGCGTGACAAAAGGAGGGGAAAAGCCAAGCTCAGGCAGAGAAATTGAAAGTGAGAATCTGAAAAGGCATTATAGATGCAACCATGAATTGGAAATGATGCAGAAGTGTCACGCGGTGCTCCAACAGAGTGATCTGATGTGGGTTGCCTTTGACATATATTCAAACTTTCTGGTTGCCTCACAAACATAGCAAAAAAGGCCGGCGCATATATGCTACATTTGCAAGACCCATTCGAGATTAAAGTAATTAAAAATAACAGTTTATTCCAACGCAAGATTTGAAATGAAACAATAATACCTTACAGGCTCAAAACACAGTTGCCTTACTTGCGTTTAATCGCATGTTTGGATGCGTTAGAGGCAGCGGTGTGTCATTCTCTAACTGCCTTTTGCTATTTTCTCTGTTGCATACATGCATTGTCTTAATATGTTTGGATGGGTAATGTGGGGAGACACTCCAAAAATAGTTCTCTACAAGTCGCAGTTGTCTGAGCAAATCGCAGTTGTTGTTTATTCTTATTTGCTTTTATCAAAAGACAAAAGTTTTCAAAGCATCCACATTTAATTCCCAGCTGATTCCTCTTTAAAAAAAACACACCCAAAAACAGCTTCTACAGTACATTACAGAAGCAGCAAATAGTCCGGGAGGATGGAAATAACAAATCCATTGTTGTCAGGTGAAAACCTTTCCACTCCCAGTTTGACTATTTGTACGTTGAGAATTTCATGGCTTGAAGGTCCCATATTATGAAAAATACTCAGTTTTCCCATGTTTCTACACTATTAAGTGGGTTTGGGTCATTATCGACCCAAAATCAGCTAAATAAACCATCCAGTCAATCCTGCGTAGTTCTGTAATCAAGTACAGAAACGCTTCAGGAAGAAATCTCTCTTACTGTGACTTCACAGTACGAAAACGTGAACAAGATGTGTGTGTGCCCATGCATGCACATTCATTGCACGCACGTAATGAATTTAGTTTAGTTTTTGTTTTCAGAGACTTTTCTGACAGAGCTGTTTGTCCAAAGAATAACGGATATGTCATATAAGTGAACTGCGTTAACTTTGGAAAAAAAGAGTATAATATGTGATCTTTAAGTGAGTTGAGAAGGCTATTGGGAAAACCTTGTTTAAATTTTCAGTGACATATTTTCAAAGCTGCATCGTCAATCAAACCCACTTTTTCTTACACATTAAGGCTGAGACAGAGGCGTCAGCCACGATGGCTCAGATGCCATGTCGATTGTGCCTGATCTCCATGCAGAAGTGACAGATTAAGATAAAATGCACAGTTCCATCACTCACTCCTCCCAAAAACATTTATCTGGGCCAATGTACAACATTATATCCCAATCTTTCTATAAATTATGACCTAAGCTTTCCTTTCCCATGTCCCTCTCATGACATTCCGAACGAGCTATCGACTTTTCCGTGTAATGTGGGAATGCGGTAACTGACAGACGTAAACAATAGCTGCTAGAATATACTCTCAGAGCTTTCCTTTCCTAATCAATACCACACTGAGAAACATCCAGTAGCACTCAAAAACACTCAAAAGGAAGCAGGGCAGGGGGGGTGCTTGCTGCAGTTGTAAACGAAACAAGCACCCTGTCAGCATGAGAACACCCACCCAATGCTGCTCTACCTGTCTACCCCTGTGGATGAAAGTCTGACCACAGAATTCCAACAGTGCATCAATATTTCCTCTCACACACCAATCTCTCGCTTACTGGCTTCAAACTGTTCTCCGACTCTTTGCCTTAGAGGACGTTTTCTTAATGTGTGAGGCACAGCAGTGTGTCTGCTTTTGTGCAGCAGGTGGAAGAAGACCAAGGCTTCAAATGGGTTCAGAAAATCCACAGGTGAAAGAGTTCTGCTGATTGCAGAGGTCGACACACCCCTTCACCTCTCTCGGTGGTTGTCTATAGAAGTTTGGGCTTCCAACCATGCGGGAAATGCAGGCCGGCCACCCTGGGGAAAATAATAATGGGTAATAAAATAAAAATCCTGAGGAGTGTTATAACCATAATGCTGAGTCCCCGTACTCAACGGCAGTTGACTTAAGCAGACCGTCATTTACTGACTCACCTCCATATCAAGGTACTCAAAATGCAAATTGGCTAAGAAGAAACAAACACAATCGCATGTTATTGAGAGTGACGTTTTAATGGCCTGTTATCTCACACTACATATCATACTCCAGAGTGAAAGTCAAACATTTAACTACTCATAATTAAAATTATTTATTTTGTGATTAAAATTTAATTGTATATGCACGCTTGCATGAACTGATAAGATCAAATATATTGTTGGGAAAAAAATATAATTTATTTTTTGCTATATTCAAAAATGTTGATGGCAGGTGTGTTAAAACCAAATGTCCTCTTCAGTGTTTCCAGTTCATTTAGTAATTAAATAATTCCTTAGGCTTGTGGCGGTGCACATTACATACACCTGACAATCAGGTTGTAATTTAACTTAAGGCATTGTATGCCTTTGTGACCCAAATCGCCTTGTTAGCTAATGTCACAATCAATACATGATATTGCACAGAGACACATGTAATTTCTACTGCATGTGCAAGTGTTTTTTTTATATCCATTCTGGCACAACTAACTCCTCTCATTACCATATCAGAATATTTCTAACTCCAGCTGTGCACTTAGTGTTATACTGGCAAAGGGTAAGCAAAGTATAATTTAACCCTGTTCAACTTGTAAAGAACACCATGAAATGGAAAGGTGCATGCAGATAAGGCTAAGATCATTTATTGATTTTCCAAATGTAAACCAATGCAAAGTCATTAAAATAATAGTTCCTTTTGTGACTTCCTGTTTCTCTGACTTCTGAATTTCTGTAAATATTGACAGCTAATATTGACAGCTGGCAACACAGGTCATGCCTAGAATGATTGGATTCAGATGGTGTTTTTTTGTTTACTTGCACAATGTAATATTATCAGCTGTATTACGTTGTACTTTAGAGGCAATTCTGTTTGGCCGTACTGATATTCTATCATATTCTATACTACTATAAATGTATTGCTTTTTTTTATAGAATTTCAATATTACATAAGTCTACATAGATTTCACCAGTTGTTGAAACGAAATGAAACATACACTGCACCCTTATAAATTATCGAATATGTGGTGCTAAACACATACACAACACAAAATCCTATTGTGTTGATAACATTATTTAATAAAGCCACAATATATTTAGCAAAGTTGTGATGTACAAATGTAATAATTTACACTTACACATTTTACTAGAGTAAGATGCAAATGTGAAAAAAAAGTTAATGGATTTAAATAATTTTTAAAATTCCAACATTTTGTTATAATCCCAAATTTTCTTAAAGTTATAGTAAATTTTGTAATGCCGTCAACAAAGAATGGACACATTAAATCCCAACTCGTAAAAGTGGTAAGAACTACTGGCTATGGCTGACCTGAATATTGTGGAAAATAAATTACCTCCAAAAAGGAGGTAATGGTTTTACCAGCATTGTTTTTTGTTTTTTTGGAGAGGTTTTTCACAAGGAAAAATCCATTAATCTGGATCCAGAATATATTAATTAACTATTTGCCATCAAGGGATAGAAGGAGTTACACAATATTAACTGCTGGTTAGCATTGTAGCCATTGATCATGCCTATAATGCTATAGGACAAAAAAAACACAATCCCCACACAGTATGATCTGGCTCCACAGAGTAGTACCTGGATCCATATGATAATCCAGATTATTTCTTGAATTACTTTGTGATGTGTGCATGACATTAGATGTGCATTCTGCAGCCATGTGTCATATTGTGTGTGTGTTGCTATATCTCATGATATGGACCTATGGGAACAGTAATGATGGGAAAGGACGGTCACCATGCACCTCTGTGTGCAAGCCCATGGTATTCTGCAAGGGCCAAGAGAGTACAAACATGTCTTGTTAAATTAAGCTGCTGTGGCTGAGTGCTGTGACTGAGCTGGGGACTCAGCTGTCTGAGTGGAACCTGGGTCTGTCTTGGTGATGAGCTATGGACAATCATGTAGAAACACATCGCTCCTCCTCTCCTTTGGGAGTTAAGTGATATGTTATTTTGATTATTAGGATTATTAGTTTTTGCTCTGTGCAGAAACTGTGTTACTATGTGCAGTATATGTGCAGTATGTGTTACTATGTGTTACTATGTGCAGTATACTATCTATAAATTCAGAAATACCTGCAACATACAGTGTGTGACTTATGTGATGTACAATACTTTGAAAATGTTTTTTTTTTGTCTATCATGGAGAGGTTTTCCCTGGGCAAAATGTGAATTAGAAAATTCATGACAACTGTACGTACTTATCAAAGGATGTACCGTAAATAGTGAGCAGTTTGACACAGCTTACTGAGTCAGATGTCTTTACAACAATTTAGTCTGCATCAGTTCTGTGTCTCGCTAAAGGACACTTTGGAAAAATGAAAAAATCACTGCTGCTGAAAACACCCATCAAAAATATTGGCCCAATAACCTTTATAGATTTTAAACAGTCTCTTTACCCTGTATGGCATCATCTACCTACAGCGCTTAATCACAGTCTGAATAACAAAACATACATTTAAAGTCTCAGTCATTGGCCTTCAATGAGAAACAGGTCAATGATTAGCATATCGGAGCTACAATGGAAGAAGGAATGCGTGGCACATTTCCATTCACAGCACTTTTTGGATGGCATAAGATAAGATGTACTTCATGCACTGCATTTGTTCAATGAATGGAAGTCTTTTGGGGGTGCTATTATATATATTTGGTGGACTATTTATGATTTTTAACAGATGTGTGAAAATGACAAACCTCCTTTTGATCAGTCCATGAAAAACTTCTGGCTTGCAGATGACTCTTTTCACTGAAACACACACTTGTTTTCACCAACAGTCACACTTAAACAGAACACAGAAAGAAAAAACAACACATGCTTTCGACAATGCTACAAAATAGCGGCATGGGCTTGGAAGACAAAGTGAGCATGTTAGGACATGGTTGAGGATGCTGCAGAATGGCAATTGCTCAGACACTGTTCTGTCTCATTATTGAGATGGGGTTTAGCTCATTGTACTCCGCTCCTTCTCAAAAATATGTTTGATTTAGTTAAAGTTGTATAAAATAAAGACTGACGGGCCAAGATAAGTTTTTTGGGTTTCCTAAAGTCTTTTCTTAATCTTTCATAAAGTTTTGAAAAGTTTATACAGAGGATTAATAAGAATAATCTACTCGATACTTTTAAGGATCAACAATATGTGATCCTGTATGAGATGGAACAAGAGTCAAAGCATGTTGTAGCTAAAAATGTAAATACATTTGTTGAAACACACAAAATCCTTTATACATGCAGGTATTAGTGCATAGGTTCCTGCTGATAAAAGAGCAATATTTTATAGTCCTTTCAGTTGTCTCCCAAAGGATCACCAGATGAATTTGGCATAAATTCAAATATAGCAATGACTTTCCTTAAAATGGAGATGATTTTTCACACCCTCTTAGTCCTTGAAATTAAGTTATTTAAATACACCTCTATACAATGTGCATGAATAAAAAAAGAAGTCAAAGCATACAACAAATAGAGAGAGAGCGAGCTTAGAGTTACCTGTAAAGTGTCTTTTAAATCACAGTAAATTTAAGATTTTGGTAAAATGAGGTGAAACACAGTGAACTCTGACGAAAGCCAGAAAATAAAGCCACACATGGAGATAATTCAAGCGTGTTTTAGTTTGACGGAGCAGAGGAGGGTGCGATCAATCCTCACAAATTGGAAGGGAGTTTAGAGCGGACAGTTTGAGGTTCTAGATCTAATGAGTGGGCAGCAGAACCCCTCCGTAGAGGCAAGGCCAAGGAGGCCCCAGGTGCCTGAGTCTGGTTAGTGTGCCCTGGTGACATCTGGACTGGAGGAGTCATGCGCCCCGGCACTGAGTGACAAGTTCTGGGCACAAGAGTAGGTGAAGAAAAGGGTGAGGGGTTATATCCGGTTTCTACTGAAAAGTGAGGGGAATGGTGGCCCAATACCTGGGTCACCTCCTGGGGCAGAGATGGGTGTGAGGTTGATAAAAGTTTTAGATCCTCATAAAAGTGGCTAAATGGAAGATCTCTGCCTGTAAGCTGTGGCTGGCTGGGACGATGTGGAGAGATAGAAGACTGGGGCATAAGCAATGAAATGTTCGAGCCTGCACAACTCGGGGATTCACTGTAGTGGAAAGTCCTTCCTGTCACTGGGCTTTGATTGGTAGGGCTAGGTGCCACCGGGGTAAGGCAAGGGGAGGCATTTGCTGAACCATACTGGGCCAAGGAAGCCAGGGCAGATCTCTCCAGGGACATCTGGTGAGGCAGTATTACAGATTGGAGGGCTGCTATGTTGGAATGACTGAGTGAAGATGGGGAGTCCTCTACTGGCTGCTGGCTATGCCGTCCTCGATTTGGGGAGTCTTGTGGGGGTGAATGAAAAAGGTTTAAGCCACTAATATTCTGTCCTTCCTCTGCCACTCTCCCCTTCTGCAAAGGGGCCAGTTGAGGAGGCTTTGCATGTGGCTGACTATGGGGAAGCTGACCAGTCAAAGGACTGGACAAACTAGTAGACGTAGGACTTTGACAACGGGAGGAAGCAATGAGTCCAGTTTTAATTCCAACAGCCGTACTGCCTAAAGGACAAATAGACCCTGCTAAATGGCTCCCCATTGCCCCTCCTGCTGCACTGTCAATAGGTCCTGCATTCATTTCTCCCACAAGCCAATTTAAACTTCCTCCTAAGTGGTTAGTTGTTGATCCAACAGAAGCCTTTCCCAGCAATCCTGTAGGATTCAATATCATTGAATCACCAGATGACCCTGTTATTGGTCCGCCAGAGGCCCTCACAGTCAATGCCCCAGAAATCACTTCCATTGACCCATCATAAGCCTTCCCCAAAGATCCTCCAGTGGTTGTCAGTACAATTGACTCTCCAGAAGACCCTCCCACTGATCCTACAGATACTCTCTTCACTGATCCTCTTGAAGTTGCTCTGATTAATCTCTTGGCTACATCTCCTACTGATCCGCAGGTGACACCCCCAATGGATACACTAGATGCCCCACAAGGTAGCTGTCCAAAAGCCGCACCAATGGCCTCTTCAGATATCTCTCCAGTTGATTCCCCTGCAATCTCTCCTATTGATCCACCAGTTGCTCCTCCAAACACAAAGTGCCCTCGAGGAGTAGCCTCTGTTATTGCAGTTGTAAAGTCTTCTCCAGCCCAAGCAGTGTCTTCTCCAATTGCTCCTTCTACAGACCCTCCAACTGCTCCACCTGAAGGCCACCCTGTTGTACCACCACAGACTCCAACTGCCCCTCCACTAATTCCCGACCCTGTGTTTTCACCTGTAGATTCTTGGAGGAAGATATTTGAGAGGGGAGGGGTGTTGGAGCGAAAGGGCTGTTGATTTTGTGGTTGTGAGTGTAGCTGGGCCAGACTGGATGAGGGTGAACCAGTGGAGAACAGTCCAAATTGGAAGTTAGAGGCCCCTCCTCCACTGGGCCCACACACAGCCCCTGTAGGCCCACAATGGTCTTTGCTTGCTAAGGCCTGTTTGCTAGAGCCAGTTGCCCCAGTACTTGATGTTATATGCTGGTCCCGAAAAGGGGCTTGCAATGACATGTCCACACCAGTGAACAATTTTGAAGGTGTGCTTGAAGGAGAGTCTCCTGCTGAATCCGGAGTTGTAGTTGGAGGAACAAATGCATGAAACTGATTAAACTGTTTGGAAGGGTCCTTAACAGAGCCAAGAAGAGACACTGGAGGCCTTAAGAGAGCTGGTGGAAGGTGGGGGTGGTGTGTCAGGGCAATGGCTACTGATGTGGTCGCTGCTGCTGCCTGCAGAGGGGCCTGGATGAGAGGGGCCCAAATGACGGAGGTAGGTGATGGTGGAGTCTGGGGAGGGACATTCTGCATGAGGTGAGCACAGTGGGCCATGTCCCTGTCATGCTGCACAATCTGTTGGATGATTGCATTCTCCTGGTAGTTGAGCACACCAGAACTGAGGTCATGCTGCACCTTGTGTTGAAGGACTGAGTTTTTCTTGCCTGTGAAGTCAAATGTACACACAAACACATATGAACAGATGTAATCTCAGAACATCAAATCAAATCACAACACGTTACTATTTTCTTTTCTCATACAGTCTTCTTTTCCACCACAGGAGCATATATGGGCTTTGAAGCTCAAGTTAACTGTACACAAGGTCAAAAAGAAAAGCTGAAGTTGACCTCAAAGTCCAGACGTCAACATTGAATGATTCTAGTAGCAATGACAGGCTTAATTTACATCAGCACCATTTTTTCCAGACAAAAAAGCTCTGAAACCAAATGATATTACTAATGCAATTAGGACCAGATCAATCTCTCATTTTCTCTAATGACTGTTGGCAGATTAACAGAGGTGTTCCTGTGAAGTGTTATGTCTTCGTCAAACCTCCTGACCCTGCATCACCGAGACGCTTCCAACCAAAGGGCAATGAGCCAGTACTTAATTTTTTGGATCATTGCTGAGTGACTTTTTTGGTGAAAATAATTGTGGAAATGAACACAATGTCCACATAAAGGACATGCATAAGAGACAATCTTGCAGAAACATTGCTATCAGCCCACAGCATCTTTTCAAAGCAGCTATTTTCCACAAAGAAGCCCCCCTAAAGCAATTTCTCTATCTTCCATTCTAAACATAGCTAAGGATAAAAAAAAAAAAAAAAAGAGCATGCAGTGAGGCTGAGTGATGCTACACACGGGTCTTTATGAATCTTTCATCGGCTCGGGATGAATCTGTGAATAGTGATGGATATGGAAAGAATATCAATTTTATGTGTGAGAGAAGTCACCTCGGGATTTCAAGACCAGAGTTCTTGCTAAATGTTTATATTCAGATGACTTTTGTAAATGGCTTTGGCAATTATTAGTGTTTTCTGAAAACTATGCTTTTGTCTAGGAGCTTTGGTTTGTAATATCTGTGTCTCCTCTATTGGTGGTGGTTTACAGACATGTGGAAGTAATTCAAAGCAGAAAAATACAGTAATGCTATTCTAACTCAAAATCTAAAACTACTTAATTTAGATTGAAAGCAAGCTTTATTGCAAAATATAAAAAAAAATAAACATTGAACAATTAGGCAAGTTGAATGTTAGCATTTTCAGATTGAACGTTTTACTTTCTTACCAATACGGTCCAGCCTGTCCAGGGCAACAGTCTCAAAGGCCCGTCTCATCATAGGATACTCTTCCAGCACCTCATTGAAGTTGTCAACAGAGAGTGAGTATAGACGGCAGTATGTGTCTGCACGGACACTGGCTGTCCTTCTGCCACGCGTCAGCAAACAAATCTCTACAACGAAACACAACAATAAAAAAATAAAACACAAAAAAAGCAGAACAATTAAACCCAGAACCTTGTAATTTTAACGCAGGTGTATAACTGAACTGTTGCCTGGCAGACATTCCATCCATGAGAGTTACTTCATTCATTTATTTTCTAGTGGTGGGGTTTGGAGCCAGGAAACCCCCCACAGACACAGGGAGAACTTGCAAACTTAAACAAACTTAACCCAGGGACCTTCTTGTGTGAGGCAGCAGCGTTACACACTGAGCCTACAGTCACTTCAATGATACTAATGCTCGCATGTTAGTATCAAGGAGCTTTCAATGCTGCTTTTTAATTCATAGCCAATTAAATGATCGCTTAATTTCAGGTCTACAACAGCAACAGATACAAAAATGTTTTGTGAAAAAAAAAATATATTTTATGGTCATCACAAAAAGGCTTGAGCAAAGAATACACAAGTTATAAAAAAAAAAGACATAAGAATGTAGGATGACTAATAAAGCTAAAAGAGAAGAAAAAAGGGAAGGGATGAAAAGAAGTGGTAAAGAAATACAAGGCAGAACATTTATGAATGTGAATATCGACATGAACTGGGGAAGAGCTGCACCTTTACGCTGTAATTTGAAATTATTATCTTTATACTTGACTATTATTTGTTAATCTAAATAGGCACTTGATAATTATCATTACCCTGATTACATTGAATAAATGAACTAAAGAGAAATTGTAATTCTGTGAGTGTAGAAGGATCCTAAGGTTTAAATAAACACGACACAGTTCTTATAACATTTAGATTTTTAATATATTCAAAGAAGTGACCCAGGGCCAGCCACTTCCTCTGGATGATATTACAGCAGCTGGAGCCAGATGAAAGTATCAAACTACTTGTTAAAAGGCATCAGGAAACAGGAAATGACATCTACTCTTTTTAAAATGATCCCAGACCTCTATGAGGTTGTTAAATCCTCAATTTTAATGCTTCCAAAGCCCATTCAGAATATAAAGAAAGTTACGTCCACTGGACTTTGATTGGGCTGTATCATTTTTGATGATGTACATCCATAAGATCTTAATGTTTATGTGTTTATATTTTCCCGGCACACGGCACGAGCTTCCTTTAACAGTATGTTAGTGCATGTGTTGCATTGGTGGGATTCAGTCAAGTAGCCCAATGAATTGCACAGAACACGCATCATGAACTGGGGAGGGGACATTTTTTTTAAGGATGACTGTGTCAGGCAGCGACATGATGAGTTAATTTTCCGAAAGGGAAATAACTTTCACTTAATTAGCCACAGCATGCTAGCCATTATCAGTGATGGATGCTGTTAAGAATCCGATCTTCACTCTGCCATTTGATATTAACAAGGACTAAAAAAAACCACCATCACCATACGAATTTAAAACGTAGATGTGCATTTTGTCAACCTTTCAATATGATAAAAGCAAAGAAAAATCATCTGTAAAGATGATTTCAATACCTTACACAGAGCCGGCGTCAAATTACATGTAAAATGTACTACATGGAGGTTGTGTTGGTTTGCATTTGACTGCAAACCAACACAACCAATACAGACTGCAGACGTATTCTTCCGCTCACTGAGTGTGATGGTTTGAAATGATTTGACAGGAGTGCGAATGAGGATTATGCGCTCTACTGTATATGAAGCATATGCATAACCCAATTTGTAGCGCGTTCCTGTAAGTGAGCGCGTGTGTGAAAGAGATCGTGGATGAATAGACAATGACAAAAGTAGCAAAAACAACAACGTTAATGTGACAGACTAAAAATACCATGCCCTTCTGTTTATGTGTGTTTATGTGCACACTGTACATTTGTGTTTGTGTACTGTAGGTGTGAGCTAGCAGGGGAGCCCAGGCTGTAGCTGTGCTGGGGGTCCATTTCCTGCAGTGCTGCCCCAGAAATACCCTCTGGAGAGGAGCTTCATGGCTCTGCCTTAAATCCTCTTGTCCTGTGGCTTTCAGGATGAAGACAGCGCTGCCAGAATGAGGCAGTGAGCTGAAGTGAACCCTCTGGCCTCATCGAATTGTCTCGCAGAGGACAAGTGAAACCTAGCTACTTAGCACTGTAATCTGAGCTACAAGTACAAAATAATAATTAGTATGAATTTAAAAAAATACATGAAAATAAAATGTATGTTTCTAAGGGGTCCCGGAAATGTACTTTCTTTCTGCAGGTGCCCTGGCCAGGAGGGCTTGTACCGGTATTCATTTTTTCTGGGCAGATAGGGCATGTGATATACTGAAATATAAGAAGGCAGTGACCCATAATAACAGCATGCATCTACTGCTGAGAGCTCACTTTTGCATTACACTGTTCAACCTGGATGGCTTTGGTGAGTAGTTTGCGAGTTACCTTTAAAGGGAACATATTGTGAAAAAAATCAATTGTCCCATGTTTCTTTCTCTTGGGAGAATGCTACAATTATTTTAACTGTTTATAAGTGAATACTAAAATAACAGAGTTGGTGCACTGAGCTATGATCTTCTATGAATTTCTAATATCCAATATCAATAGCTCAGAGATCATTCTCGAAGAAGGGAAATAGTATCAGAGAATAAAAGGCAAGACTGTCGAATTAGTCAGTGAGTAGTTCGTATGGTGGGACAGCTTGGTCAGTGATAAAGTAAAGTGTCCAGTGACATGCTCTGGAAAAGCTCAACCAGACTCAAATAAATATTATTTTATGCCTCAGTTTGTTAGTCAACTGATGCAGCGCCTCAATCTTCAGACGATGCTACACCGAACTGAGACGTGCAGCTGGGGGTTGACCTCTCACAAACTCGATCAGCCAGGGCAGCCCGTCGGCAGCTCGATGGCTCAGTTTGGGCTCAGAGAGGGGGAAGAAGGCAAAATGCTAAGACAGTGCAGATGAATATTATTTAGGACACAAATCCCAGAAAACAGAGGAGACTCCAAAGTGCGCAGTTAAATTTCTGTCAGAAACCACACACTTGCTAGGTCTTGCTGTATTTCTTCTAACCCACACGCACAGAGGTTTGACCACATGCTGTCGGTCAAATAATCAGAGGAAAAGTAAGTATTTAAGGGATGCAATCAAAGGCAGCTTTTGATAAGCAGCTCTGACTGGCGTGCAGGGTCACCACAGGAACACTGAGATCTACTCCAAGAAAGGAAGTGGTGCCATCTGAACTTGCAAGACTTCAGTTCCTGCAGGCGACAAAGGAGGAACTATAACGGACACAATTACTGACTCTGGGCACTGAGAGGGCAGCAGAGATGTTTGCATAAGTCTTTCAATACCAAACTTTGAGGAGGAAAAGCACGATGGAGGATGCAATTCTTCTTTCTGAGCCCACAGCAGGATTGACGGAGCATGCTTGGCAGTGATCCATGTGTCCCTTGGCGTCAGTTCTGCAGTCACATTACATTTCCTCTCTCCACTGGATCGCTGCGTGCCCAGCCGACGCTCCCACCCAGGACATGTCATGTCCACTTCAGATTTTTGGCTCTAAGGTTTGAGCTAATCCAGCAGCCAGCAAATTAGAGCAGACTGCTGAGTATATAATTGTGTAAATACTTAAAGGTCATTGATAAATTTGAATTACAATACATGAGTTTACTGAGATGATTATGATCCCATCAGCTTGTTGTTTACTGTACAGTAAACTGGAGCCTGCTGATTAATGAAAAAGCTCTTGGATGACTAGCAAGCTTCCATATTCTGTACATACTATGGAAAACACTGCTTTTGAGTCCCTGCCTGCTGATTGTGACAGTCTCACAGAGATCAACATGCACCACACGGTCCTGGTGCTGATACTGCACACATTAATTTCATGAATGACTAGCTAATGTTTGGTAACAAATTCCCAGTGGCTATACCTCACAAGCTCCAGCCCATACCCCCCCCCCCCCCCCCCCCGCCCCTGAGGAGTGGCACTGCCAGGAATAGGCATAGCATAATGGAGTCAAAAGCCTACTGCCTATAATGTGCGGGGGGGAATTAATCACAGATCCAAGGCTCGAGATTGAGGCATGCAATGTAGCATCTATTTGAAAAGTAGTGCATTTGAATTGTTCTGTTTAAAGCGAGCCTACTCCTGTCCTACTCACTTATGGATGTAGATGCATTGTAATCAAGAGGACACTCCGTTCAGCAGCTTTGACTGACAGAATGCCATAAACCGTGTAATCGCAATCATGCATATGCTAGAAATAAGCCTGTAAAGTCACTGAGCCTCTCTTTGAATTTCAATTCTATACTTTGCAGACGAGGGAACATTTTGGACAACATCTGAGACAACATAGCCCCGAAAAAACTGGGAAGAATGTGTCCAAAGTGTTGATGAGTGTTGGGAATATGAAGAGATCGTTTTTTTTCCCTACCATCTCTTCATTATTTCTGTGGAGCCCTCCAGAGACGGGGCAAGGAGATGGGCTTAAGCAGGGAAAGTGTAATTAAACTTCCACAGGCCAGGTCATGGGCTGTTAAAAGCCATGCCGCCATTTCTCATTACTTAACGGCGTCGTCTAAATGATATGCTGTCACTGGACCATTGAACTGGTATTTGGTGAGGGCAGCATGGGAGCATTGTCTTCATGTGTCAGTTGGTGCTGTGGGACCATGACGGGCTGCACATTATCTTAATATGATCACTAGCATAACAGCAGTTAAGTGAATAACTCACGATTGACTGATAACTCATGACTCGTGATCGTTGCCCTCGGTTACATAGTGCTGGATGTAATTTTAGAGCTTTCTGACCCCTCTGCATGTTTCTCAATTTGCGCTACTGCAGCTGTTTTCTTAACTTACGATTGACCCACATTCAAGACAGTGCAATGATTTGAGATAAAGGAAACGTCGTGCATAAACCATGAAGCACAATTTGAGCTGAGGTGACAAGCTCCCCACACGAAGAGCAGCTTTCTTTGAAACCCCCCTCCCAAAAAAACACAAATCATACACCCATTAAAGCTAGTGCACAATATCAGCTCATCTTACCTCCAAAATAGGATCCATCTGAAAGCTTGGTCTCTTTGTTGCCTTTCGTTAATACGCCGACAACACCATGCTGTATGAAGTACATTTTTTTGCCAATGGTGCCCTCCCTGATGATGTAATCACCGGGCTGGAACACCTCGAACTTCAGCTTGGTAAGCATGGATGTAACAAAGTTGGGGTCAGCATTGGCAAAGAGAGGCATGGACGCCACCAGCTTTCGACAGTTAAAGTTGATGATTTCCTGTGAGGGCAGACAAAGAAAGCTGTTAGCAAGAGCAACAGAATGGAGATGGTGCCACAACAACGATGCATTGACACGTCACAGCTTCCAGACAAGGTGGCTATTAGAGCAACAGCAACAGATAACATGCCAGTTGTTGTAAGATGTACTATGTTCTTCTTTGGATTTGCTCTTTAAAAAAAATCTGAACTGAGGGAAATGTCAAAGACAAGCTTTTGATTGCGTGGCGGCTGCACGTGCAGACAGGAACACTCATCCCACCTCTCGGAGCGGCTCGTTCAGCTCTCCCAGGATGCTCTCCTCGTCAAACATCTTGCCCTGGTAACGGTGCTCGTAGTAGTCATGGATTCGCTGCCTCATGTCTGCCGGCAGCTTGTGGAAGGACATGTATTGCTCCACTTGTTTGTACTGTGGGGGGGGGGGGCACAGAGGCACACAACAAGTTACTCAAAGACTGTAGCGCTGTGGAACCGATACAGGCACCAAGGTCAAGACACACAAGGACATGGAAGACTGATGGTCATGTGGGTCGTTTTTCAGTCATTTATATCACGTCTCTCATACAGTCTGTCTCAGTAGATGGAAAGCAATCGGGCATAATGCATTTCAATCATTGGGATTCCTATTTCAAGTCGTTACAAGTACAGGAAAGTAATGCGATGTGTAATCATTGACACAATGCGCTAAGTCATCCTGACAATCTGGAGGAGCCTGTAAAAGATTCAACATTGTTGATGGTCTGGAAATATTCTTGAAAGTAAATAGGTCCCAACAGTATTCAGCTGTACAAGGGACACGCTGTAAATTGTTCTGCACTTGCTAAGGTTTAAAATCTTAGATCTCAGAAGCATGATAATAATGCATCTTTTTTTTTAATCTGGCCTACTTATTTCTAGACTTAAGTAACCTATTTTATTTATTTATTTAAATATTAACAAAGAATATGATCACGCTGCACATTTCACGAGTATATGGCAAGTATTCCTTGAATGTAACATGAGAAGAAGATACATTCATACCATTATTTAATTCGCACCCACTCATGGAACGTAAATCACACAACTGGTGCAGGATACAATAATCTATTGAATTCATATTGAATTGGAGTTCACTAAAGAGAGACTGACAAAGGAGGAACGTGATGATGAGAGAGGGTTCAACAATATAATGATAAAAACCCTACTGAGATCACATTTTAATCGTCTTGATATATCATTAAAATAATTCACATTTTTACAATTTAAGGAACAATCAAAATCAAAGATTTAAGGCAGTATTTCCTGAGAATGTTCCAGTGAGTGCATTAAAATTATCCTCCAGTCTTTTTTCTTTTATTGCATTGAAATCTGTTGAATATATATTGAATATATCTATTGACTCTAGGTGGAGGTGCAGCTCAAAGCACATTTGGAGGACTTCCGCAATAATAACAGGCAAAAGCATTGACCTTTGTAAAAGAGAGAAGAAAAAACATTCATGAGGTAATGCTGGAAGTGCTCTTTGATCACTAGATCCATGCTGTCAACAGCTTTACTACTCAATGGCATAGATGACCCCAGATGCCTCCTTCATTGATATCCAGCTCTAATACTCTACTCGCCACTAATCTTGGAGGAGATCATCAAAAGACCAATCTTTTGGAAATATAGCACAGCTGTCTCCTGAACGTCAGATTGTTTTTTGTGAAGCAGAGAACCTGTCCGGCTTTCTGCAAGTCAAGAGATGTGAGTATCGTTGTTAAGAAAAATATACTATATATATATATATATATATATATACATATTGTCACCTTCCCTTTCCTAGTGCGTTTGAGCAACAACTCAGATTGTGCTCTAGAGTTACACACTTGGAGTACAGTGGACATGCTGGTGACTCCACTTTGCCCCACATGTGGAGGTTAGATGGGCTCGGAAGCACATCGTTTACCACCTGGAGGAGGAATTTTCATCCACCTAATGCCAACTTTCATTTAAACAATTTGTAAATTAGTTCAGTGGAAACAGGTTGTTGATCAGGAGGTCTCTAATTATCCAGAAAGAGTAAAAAAAAAAAAAAACATGTCAGCAGCTGCAGTTTTCCAACTGTCCAACTGCTTCTACAAATTTGAATTGAATCCATAATAATGAAGGGAAGAAGACGCCAATGTTGCTTTGTATTAAACTACCTGTGAAATTAGGCAACAGAGTTTGCCGTCAATGCAGTGTGTCTGTGCATTGCAGTGTGTCATGAATGTCAGACTACTTTAACCTGAACTGTCTGCGCTACATGCCAGGTTAAAGATGACAGGTGTGACCCACATTTTGCATCTTACATGGGGGACATAAAGACATTAGACATGGCACAGCATGGATTATCATCTTTAGATTTTCTCCCAAGTCATTTTAAAAAACACAGCTAACATGTAATACCAACATTTATCCACAGCTTCGCAGCATGACGTAAAGCATGCCTTTTATTCCCCTATCAAAGGGAATTAGTCAAGTGGAAAATGCATGATGATTTCCCACTGCTTTTATATTGATGAGTACATCTGTAGGTCAGTGTTTCACTAAGCTATTTCATATTTAATCTGATGGTTCTAAGCGGAGAGGCTGACAGGTCTGTGAAGACATCATCCACAGGGAGACTGCATTCTCTTGTAGTGCGATAGGTCGATAACACGCCCCGCGACAGGGAATTATATGAGTTCTTTACAGCTGCAATCACTGTCACAGTGAAAATCCTCGTTTCCCTACTCACCTGGGAATAATCAAATCATAGTCAGCGTTAAGGAGGTAATCATCCACCCTCGGCCGTCGTTGACGCCCTCTGAAAATCAGCGGTTCGAGGCTGCAGTGTGACTCTTTAACATGCAAGTAGGTGATGAGAACCATTGGACGTGTTCTTTCTCCCTGTCTTTCGTTGCCATTGAATGTATGAAGACAGATGATTATGTATCTACTTACTTTCATTGCACAAGGAGTGATACCTTGTACTGTGATGATACCATGTACTGTGTTTCCAAAGGTATTGATAGGGGATTGGGATGGAAGAACAATAGACACAGAGAGCCTCTTCACCCTCAAATAATCAGCTTTAGGCCTCTTATTAACTATTCCCCATAGGCCATGTTTAATTGCCAGGTGTTGATTAGAGTTTTAGAGGAGAGGGACTGATGCAGCCTAATGCCAATTCCGTCTAAAGCCATTTGGGACTAGCATGCCACAACATGATACTCATACACAAGTTCTTTCTGGGCAGCCCTGTTCTTCAAACACAACACCCCTCAGCTATCCCACCATCCAGAATATATATATATATTGTAGGAAATTTCCATACCAGATGGAATTCCACAACCTGATTACATGTCGACATAACACTAGGAAGACACAACATTTATTTCAGTATTGCTATGACTGATTTTCATTGAACGTCTCATTAGTGACGTCACATAACGCTGATCAACAGGGTTTAAGATTGGACGGGGCGAAGACCGATGGACTGAAATGATGATGAAGCAGAAATAGTCTTCATTCAAGCATGGCGCGGACACGAGAGACATGCTCGAATCGCAGCGCTGATATCTGAACCAACTGAAACTGATCTGTTGATTATATAAATCTCTAAATCGTAATCCACATTCTCCTCATTGACTACGCACCCACGAGGGAGAACCAAATAACCGGAAGCGGGCTTAGAAAACCCTAACAATATATATATTAAATCAGACAGCATGGCTGCTTCAAACATCTTATCTAGTCTGTAAGTAGTATAGGTAAGACAATGGATCACCGGTTTGCAAAAACATTTATGAAATTATGCATGCCTTTCCACTGTGGTGAGTCACAGTTTCAATAAGTATTGGTTTGCAGAGAACAGGAGTGGCACACATCTTCTGCATGCTCAATCATATACAGACATCTTCTGCTCCCCCTTTGTATAAATGTGCTTGTCTTTGTGTGATAATGTTTTTGAATAAGCCTCTGACATAAAGGAATCACAGGATATGGCCCTTTGTGTTTGGCACAGTTTTACACAATTCATTTTGCAGAGCTCAGATTTGGATATCACAGCATCTGCCTTTCAAATGTGACCTCGTATAAACACCAATAGCAACTATAACAATAATGCACATCTTGGAAAAATGGGAATCTCTTTGTGGAAAATGTCGAAACCATTGAACCATGATCATTTTCAATCTCATTTTCAATTCAGATCAAATATGCCTCAAACCTAATCCATGCAGCGAAATACCCCGATTCTATTCTACAGATAGAAATGCATATATTTCAATATTCTGTACTCAGGGACTTAATGTGCACCCACAGATTCACGTAGCGGAATGTAGAATGACAATTATTGTAATACAGACACTTTATCTCAGTGGGCGCATGCTTCAATTCACAGAATCTTTCAGGCATTTTTCATTTTTTTGGTGCCCCATGGAATAGAGCATTCTATTCAGATAAAGATTATACTCAGGCTTTCTAATGATAATTTTCACCATCATTGACAACAAATCTTATTTCATTTCTCGTGCTACTGTTAATTTAATCTATACAATTAGATTCATTCCCAGCCTGCCCAGATTATGTCTAAATGCAACTGTTACCCGGACATTACTTCTGCATGCATGCTAATGGAACAGACAGCCTTCCATGTTGACACCTTTGCAGCACAATGCAAAGGTAATATAGCACCATGCTTTTATATCTCCTCTCATCCACACGTGATGATTTGATTGCAGTGTATTGCACAACTACCAAAAAAACACAGTGATCTGTGCATGCAGATAGTCACAGTTGATTCCCATGCTACTTTGCAGGATTGTGACGTATGCAAATGCTGCCTTTTTGTCTTTCCAACACAAGGATTCCGAACTGCAAACAAGATAACTATTTCTGCTTACCAACAACCAACAGCAAAGAGGATCCAGGTTCCATATAGTTGACAATGTAGTTTGCAAATTCAAATTCCTATGCATGGATTGAATCGGCAAGTAACCTGGAGTATAAAAGACTCTGACTCTGAACCACAAGTGGCAAATGACAGTAAACAACAATAAACCCACCAAAATAACATCATCATACATTGGCCTTGTTGCTTTAAAAGGATCTAGTGTTACTTAAACTTATGAGACAGCAAACATCAGCCATTCTAAGAGACTAACTTGGTGTATGACGGCAGGCTGCTGCATTCTGGGTGTCTCAGTGATCAGACTATCCCTAGGCTGAGTCCCAGCAGACAGGAACAGATGTCCCCGTCGCAGTGGTCATCAGAAAGTAGCCACCTGTCCTCTCAAAACTCCAGGGATCGACCCAATGGTATTTCACAGTGTGCGGATTATGGTATTAATTTAACATAGAAATTAACTAATGAAATGTACAGGATGCAGATCCGATTGTTTCACAGCTGGTACAAATGTAGATGACAAAAGTGTTTGAAGGAAAGTAACCCTTCGATACAGAGAGGAGGAGTTGGTAAAATACAGTGTTGTGTTGCCAAAGCTATATGTGAGAAATGTGATGACATCTAGAAAGCATTCTATCACTAAGGGATGTGGAAATATAAATGGGAGAATCAACATTCCTTCAAATCAATGTCAGTCTGTGGGTAAATGACTTCTTCAGAGGAGTCTTTTGTATTTATTTTTTACTTTTACCTGACTCGGATAGGATATTCTTAAAATGTGCTTACGAAGGTGATTCTTGAAATGGCTTGAAATGAGTCAAGTCACCTTTAAATCTGAACAGCAGACAAACTGGACGATGGTTTATTCTCCCTTCAAAGAAGAGCTTCTCATATCAGCAGCAACATGCATGTACTTATTTGTGTGCTCTACTTCATGGACCTTTTAGCTGTTAAGAATTCAAGCTGTTACTTCATCCAGTGCTCTCATCTATGAGGCCTTTCTCTCGAACTTCTTTCATTACCACTTTCCCTTACAGTCTCGTGAGGTCTCTATAGCCCCTCCGTCCCTTCCCTTGAGGTCATCCTCTCCTACTTCACCCCTCCACAGACAGTAGGCAATGTGGCGGCCTGGCAGTTCAGCTTATTATCGCTCACGCTGGGCTCACGAAGGGCATGGCACTGTGGAACACAGCTCAGCCTTCACAGCCAGCTGTCTAGGCTTTCCTTTCACTGAGGAGGATGTAGTTGCTCTCTCTAGTCTAGATGGATGGTTCCACTGCAAAAACGCAGTCAGGCAAAGTTAAAATGTTGCCTTGCAGGAGTGGATGAAATGCACGCCTAATTGCACTCAATTGAATCCCTAATTACTGTGCAATTGGTTTCATTGTTGAAATTTTTTTAAGTGTTCCTTCAATGAGAATATGTTCATTGTGAGCAAATCATTTAAACATTCATTGGGTAGGCAGCATGCCACTCAAACTTGCTGCACTTAGTTATTTTAAACTCTATAATAGTTCAAAATGACTAACTTCAAAGTCAGCACACGACTCATTATCATTACTTCAGAAACTAGAAAATCACTCAGTGAGCGCAAACCTCCACCAAGCAGCTCATTTCCCTCATAATTGGATTTACGCTGTCCACATCATCATCGTCAAAAGGTCCTACATTTTTCTTGATATCTTTATACACCAACCATGAAAAGTAAAAGTGAATTTATTTTTAACTCATTTTTTAATCCATAAATTGACTTTTCAATGTAAAAAATTAGTATTTTTTTCCATGACATCATTCTGGATCAGATCCAGAAGGTATTTTACATGATAGTTCATATTATTTTTGGTGAGTGAATTGAATGCATATTTTACAAGATATGATTTATTTATTAAAAAAAAAAGCCTCCATTAAAAGTCATTGGAAAAATCCTGATTTCTTTTTTGTTTGTTTGTTTTTTTGTATCTGGATCGCTCTCAAAATTTAATTGGATATAAGTTAGACCAAGACCCATCTTCAGGCGGAGGTAATAAAGTACTGAAATTGTATCTATCTGCTAATCCACAAGTCGAGTGCAAATCTAGAACTTCTGATAGCTTTTTCACCATCATCATACATAAATAAACGACTTTGAAAACCAATTTAAAGGATTCGAGAAGCCCTTTTTCCACCAAGATCAAGCAAAAGTGCCACAACAAAAACCCTTCTAAACAACTTCTTAGTTTGTTTAAACTGAACAAAACAATAGCAGAACAATGTCTCTCTAATTTTAACACATAGCGAGCTGGTGTAAAACAGAACAGCAGGGGCAACTAGTGTGATGTCTTACATATGCATTGAGCAGCGCTCTGTCAACGTCCTCACGAGTTTGCTATGCATCCCCAATTCCAACACGTATTTGGTTGATTTTGTTCTTCTTTGCTGAGCTTACTTCTTCTAGCTGTAGCTTAAATCATCCAGTTAAATAATAGCCAAGGAGATGTCACACCCTCATCGCCGCTGCCACCTCAGAGGCAGGGCAACAGAATCACGACAGAAATTAAATACGTGTCAGTGCGTTTGCAGTAGTGACAAATCAATGATTTTATACAAGAACCCTCGTATTAAGCAGTAAAATAAGGCAATAATGAGGATGAGTCAGCATCACCAGCAGCAACATGCCAAGCAGACTCACCTTTTCCTGGTATTGCCGTCTAGATGAGTCGAGCGATTGGATCAGCGCTGTTGCGTGGCCCACAAACATGGCGTAGCAGGTAGCGCCCACAATCATGCTGAGGATGGTCAGCCACACATCTGTCATGCCCACCGGGGGGTGCATGCCATACCCAATGCACAGCATGTGGCTCATAGCTTTGAAAAGTGCGTAGGAGTACTGCTGTCCCCATGTGTCATTCTGGATGAGAAAGAGGACACGGGGTAAGTTAGGGTGAGTAAACTGGAATGACTGCTATCTTCATTTTCATAAAGGTATTGTTGACACAGTAAAGTTCAATGACCCCCCCCCCCCCCCCCCCCAACAGCTCATGCACAAGCTCATTTCCTGTTCACTTAAGACAAAACAAATGTCTGACTTTAAGCTGTCTGTTCAATAAAGAGCAGCAGGGAGGGTAAAACATACTTTTCAATATGCAAACACTTGGAGCAAGCAGACATTTGTTCTGGAGCCTAAAACAGAGCCCTGAGAAGAGGTTGTCGGAGCACAAAGCACTCGAGGCACACGTGATATTAAGTGGGTCAGCTATTTAGAAAAAAATGTGATTTCTGTGTGAGTATTCTCATTTGTAGATAAATTGCCCCTTTTCCTTTAAATCCCAGCGGTAGTTCATGGCAAATCAATATCAGCTCTCTCCTGGGGGGGTGACATGTCCAAATTGCTTTCAAACTCATTTCCACAGTAGAAAAGCAGAGACAGAAAGAGAGAGACAGCAATTTCATTAGAGCCTTGCTGAAAAGGTAAGGAGCGATGACCCAGCCAGATAATGGGACAGCTACTTGTAAAAGAAGACAAAAATGTCCCATAATGATTCTAATCAGGACCAGACCAACGGTGACTTAGCCAATGCTAACAAACTCTTTGTCTACCAGGTTCTGTCAACAGAACGTGTGGACCGTTCCATCAGAGAGGTGCCCCCCCCATGAGGCTGGAAGTAATTCACAAATATATATATTTGTGTCACACTGTGCGAAACAAAACAAACCAAAATTTGATGTTAATTAGAGACTGCGTCCCTCACACATATAATATAGCCAGAATGAAATATAAAATAATCTGGTGTCAAGGCATTCGGCATGTGAACTAATTCTCCTCAGTGATGGAGAAAATATGCATTAAAATATTTTAGAAAATCAAAACTGGATATTTGTATTTCTGTTTAAAAATGATGTGAAGATAAAAGGTCTTGCTTAAAAACAACAGCAAATATAGCAAATGTCATATTTCTAAATCTACCTTTATCTGTTGTGGTGTTGGGTATACTGTATATTTATGAAAGTACATAAATGTTAGAATGATGTTTTTTCAGAATAAAATAACAAGATAACCCATTTGCACTTATTTCCATTACTGCAAAAATAACAAAACTCCAACCTCTCCTTGCATACTGCACTGTGGCGCAATGAGACACATTTTACATTATGTTGCCTGAAGCTCATGCTTTTATGCAACTTAAGATAATCCATTTGAATTTTGGTAAAATTCATATTTCATGGTGGAACAGGGATAAAAATAAAAATGGAAGGAATGATGACAGTGAAGATTCATTTTGTGTTGAAAGAGGTTTATTAAAATGAAAGGTTGGTCAAAAAAGGCGAGTATCTTCCTGGTAATACTGAACCTGAGCAGGACTCTGCCTCACCTGTTTGTGTATCTCTGCAAAGACAGGTATAAAAAAAAAAAAACAAGCCAGAATCAGCTAAAGTGTGAAACATCTCAGGGGACATGGTTTGCAACATCTGTCCTTTCTTATGAATAGATATAACAAGTGAGCACATCGGGGGGGCAGTGAGGCATGATGAGGCAAATGCATCATACCTTAAGCGATGTAACAACTCATGTGGCATCTGCTCTGGAACAGGGATCATATGACTGACTAAAAACTGCTTTACGTAAAGCTCAGAGATGGTTACAGTTGATTGTTACAGTTTTAAACAATTAGCTTAAACACATTCTGGGGTTGTAATTTGTCACACTGTATATTATATAAGATTATTCATTTCAATTACAAATGTAAAATGTGTTTTTCTACACTACAGAATGAGAATGTCAACAATAACTATTCAATTCAGAATTAAAAAATAATAATTGTTTAGATATACGATATTTTGGTCTGTCGCTGATATGGCTTGCCAATTTCACAAAGGATTCGCAGAGCATTGCCCTGTTGACACTACTTTCATTTTTGTGTTGGAATCAACCTCTTCAGCTGCATTTCTCAAGGGATAAAGATACTTTAGGTCGATTTATTGTTATGCTGATGAAAACTGACAAACTATTATGGCAACATTAAATAACAGCAATATAACTGGAAACCTTTGCTATTCCACACTTCCCATCCTTGTCGGAAAATCACAATCCATGTTTCGAGAGCGATAGCCATAAAGCTTCCTACTACTACTACTGTACTTTCAGCTTGTCCCCTGAGGGGTTGCCAGAGCACATCAACGTTCTCCACTTCACCCTGTCCTTTGCATCGTCCTCCCCAACAGCCACTCTCATGTCCTCCCTCACTACGTCCATGTATCTCCTCCTGGGTCGACCTCTAGCCCTGTTCCCTGGCAGTTCCATCCTCAGCATCCTTCTACCGATATAGTCCCTAATAATAAAGCCATATACAGCAGCCATGAAGCTTCCGATATGTTGTAATTATTAGAAAATTCTATAAAAGAGGGAACATTTCACAGACAAATATCCTTGATGTGGGGCTCAAGGTTCCATATATTATTCATGACAGGCTTCCCAAGAATGCTCAAGCGTTTTAGTACATCAGCTACAGGGTGGCGGAACAGCTCCTCTAAGGCCAAGGTCAGCCTTACTTCATATGCAACGCTTCAACCAAGTCCACAACATGAATATATTTCCCTACTGCTAGAAGTATGTTGGGCGGCATAGTTCGCTGCCGTCTCACAGCAAGAAGGTACCGGGTTCGAATCCTATCTGCGTGGAGTTTGCATTTCCTTCCTGTGTCTGCGTGGGCTTTCTCCAGTTTCTCCAGTTCCCCCCCCTCCTCTAGAAACATGCGATTCAGGTGAGCTGATTACGACTAAATGTCTGTACCGGGTGAGTGGTTGTCTGTCTCTGTGTGGCCACGTGATGCGCTGGTGCAGCAGCCAAGGTGTTCCCCTCCTCTCACGGCAAACTGGGATCGGCTCCATCAACTCCCGTGACCCGCGAAGGGGGAAATCGGCAAGAAAATGGATGGATGGGTGGAATTATGTTGAACTATAATTGTTCTCATCGTAAGAAGCTGGCTCAGTTTTCAGAATCATGTATGACTACCGGAGGTGTGAGGCAGTATCTGCAGAGACCCGTGTGTGTGTGTCTGTGTTTTCCTCGTCATCTTCACGTTATTTTCGCTGAAATGGAAACATGTCTGATCACTTGGACTTGGAGTTTCTGAGCAATGATCATGTGCTGGGTATGAGGCCGTGACCTTTTTTTAAATTATTCATTAATTGACTTACCACCATCTTGTTTTTGGACACCCAGCAGTCAGCAGGGAAGTCCTGCAGCATGGGCACCAGGAACTGCAGGCAGCCGTCCCAGTGACAGAGCAGCAGCATCATGCCGATCAGGTTAACTATCCTCACCATGGCGCTGGCTAGGTCATACGTCATGTGGAAGATCTGACGGGTAAGAGAGGAGGGAAGCAGGAAACAGGTCATAGGAGAGCGATTCGTACGGATGGTCAAATCCCTGGAATGACTCCAGGGACGCATAGACACATAATCCGAAGAGATTTTCAACTATTCCATTTCTGTTCTTTGAGCGAGTCAAGGACTGGTTTAGTGTTTTAAGATGACACATACTTAGTCTGTTGAAACCTTTCATGTTGAACATGGATAAGTTAGAGGATGCAGATATTGAGTTCTCAGAATAGTCCATTGGGGGATGATCTTCTGACTGGGACAAGAGCTTTACCTCGCCTGCTGTTGAATCGCTCTTATCATCATCCACTCAGCCACACACAACAATGGTCATGGGTGGAGGTGGCTACCCTCTTGGGGTAAGGCCTTCACTGGCTTGATTTGTTAATCCTAATGATCAATATGCTCATATGGCGCTCCAGGACTTCTGGGCTTTTGTAGATTTTAATGGGCTCATCCATTCAAAACTGCTTAATCCAACTCAAGACCATTGTGCACCATGCACTAACCACTCCGCTCCTTATTCCTTATTAAAATCCACTCAGTGCCAGTTAAGTGCTTGTGACTGAGAGAACGTTCCTTCTTTATTTTGCTGAGCAGTAGGTGATGAAGGTGATGAAGGATATTAACACGTTTGCCACCCAAATCTTCATTTAGTCTGTATTCTTAAAGGACTGGGCTTGTCTACTTTCCTGCTCCCATCTGATTGCATGTGCATGCTATGAGGGAGGCTGGCAGCGCCCATCGCTGTGTTTGCTCAGGACAGTGTGGGTGCCGCTGCTGCACCGAATCACATCAGTTTAGCTCCATCAACAGGCTAGCATGAGCCCAGTGATAAGCTTAAAAAATAAAAAATGTGCCCAAGCCAGGAGCAAAGCCAGCCTTTCTCTCAGGATGGATGGAGACGTTTGTTCTCAAACGCTCTGTCTGCTCAAACAGACATGACACAGTGAAACTTAATGTGTCTCTCTGCCATGCTGTTCTCTGGGCTGCTGTTCAAAATGTTCAGCCCCGGGCACATCACCTAAGTTTAATCCTTTTTCCAGCTGCACCTTTTCCCACTCAACCCCACAACATCTTATAATTTTCAACAGTCTGTTCGCAGCTGCATGACAAATATGAGGTACAGTTTGTTTGTTTTATAGCAGTCAGTCTTTTTATAGAGATAAACGAGCTATGCTGTGTAATATGCAATGTTGTGCCATGATGATGACTTTCCAGCTGTAGTCATAATAGCTTCCCACAGAATTGAAGTTACAAATTCACTCTGTGTGAGACTGATAAATCATGAGGTGCCCTTTTTCCATCTCTTATATTGAACTTGATATACTTAGCCACGCAATTGAGTTTTGAGACAATAAAATGAGGCTTACATGTCGAAAAACATTGCGATATAATTGTTTGCACATTAAGACAGCTATTCCTAGATCATGAAGAATCAATAAAGATATAACATGTATAAGCAGGAAAAGTATTCTTTACATTATATATATTTTTTGAGTCTTTTATTTGACATTCTTCAAAACTTACCATTCTAATATTACTTTTACCCTCCGGCCGTGAGACAAAATCTTGTCAAATATTAATCTTTGTAGCTTTTCCTTTAAGTATTGGAGAAATATTTATTCTTTACTATAGAACTGGTAATATAGAAGCTGAATATTTAGATTTGTAGAAACATAAAATACTCAATGTCTCTATGGATTCTATTTCCATAACCCCCCCCCCAGATCGCTCCGAGTAAGGATGATTAAGAAAGCCACACTAAACTGAGTCACATGGGATCCTAGTTATCTTATGTGTCATTGTCAAAAGTTAAACAATGTTTTCCGTGGTTCTGGTGCAAGTAAAAATAAAGAAAATTCAGGAGGCTGCATCCATTTTCTTTTTCATACATTTCTATTGTGTCTTCTACTTTTACAGGTTTTTCCTCAATCACATAAAATATCGCTGTGCTTATGGTGCATGAAATAATCTACTTGCTTGGTCTGCTATTATTCCCATTATGTAAGATGTTTCTGAACTTCATTATGTCAGTATTCATGAAGCAGGATAAACCCTTTTCAGTATCTTAAGGCAAAGCACGAAAGACTCATCACTGCTCAACAAATAGCTCTTCATATATTCCCACTGTAGATGTGCCCTCAAAGACCTCTGGCACTTAACCACTGTGTGGAGAATAAAGCCAACGAGAAGTGTCACAGTAATGCCATGCAAAGCTCCAGTTTGCAACCCAATCTCGACTGTCACTGCAGGAAGGTGATTCCTCTATCTCTCCCCACAGCCGCAGTCAATTCACATTCAGCCATACCAGCCAGGAACAGACTTTCTACTTACAGAAACATTGTTCCCAAGATTGGCTCCCTTACAAAGTTGGATCATTATTGAAGGATCATTATACTGAGGCAAAGAATTAAGTCCTCGTATCTCCTCTCAGTCTCCTTTCATTTCAGCCTCTTGCAGCCCGACATGAAGAAGAGGGGCTCTGGAAGCGTACTGTGCATTAAAACATTTAAAGTATTTAACACAGGGCATTCCACAACATGTTGTGTTATGTGGGTGATGATGGATTGCTGAATACTTCGATGTAATTGATAAGGACAAAACAGTATTAGTATCAGCATAAACAAGAGCTTTGATGGATGAAGGCATGCAGATGCAATGCTACACTTTCTTTGGAGGGGTTGGTTGTTACTCCCACCACCCTCATTGGGTCTCACTATATGAAGCACCACACTGATGTCTTTCTTAAATTAAATGCAAATGCTGTGTTTTACAAACACTAATCATGTGGGGAAAAGTCACTCAACATGTGTATTGATTATTAAACTGCAATTACTACAATTGACACCACAGCTTGTAATTCAAGTACAGGAATAGACTGTTTTGCATGTGAATGCACCTTAGCCTCATTTAAAAACAAATTTGGTCTCATAAAAAAATAAAAACTCTTACCAAGAGATTGTCCAAAGATATTCACTAAGTTTCCAAGACAGAAATAAAATATTAACAAGTAAAGACCAATAAAAGTTACAATATGTATTAAAGTCATCAACTAATCTCCTCTCTCCTTGTGAACCTGCGAGCAGACCCAGATGTGCACTGGGTGGATGAAGGCAGCTGCCGAGTCATCAGAGAAACGGAGTGAGACGAGTGGGATCCAGGTGAGAGAAGGGATGCATATTTCCCACGGTGCTGATGGTCGCTGCCCAGACAAAGTCGACTTAGCACTAGTCTGACGCATCTGGCGTTCACAGCTCAGACTGCTAATGATGATGAACGTTTGCCGTTTTTTCTGATGACATTTTGCTGACTGAACCCGTAAAATGTCGCATAGACTTTTACTGCTAATAAAAATGTTGTTTGATTGACTTGATATGGTGTTTTTGCATAATTCACATGATTAAATAATAAAGTACTGTATTTAATACTCTAATAAATAATTGGGTATCTTATAAGCAGTTTCTGGTTGTATTTAGCGCTGATATGTAGTGGAGGTCAGCATGCCATTCCTCAGGAACAGTCCTGTCTGTATGGTATTTACCGGTATTTGATTTTGTGTATTGATTTCAACATGCCTCACCCTCCTGTGTTTGAGCAAAGACATGATTTACCCATGATGAATAATTAGGAACAAGTAAACGAACCCATGTATGGGCTCAGTGTTATTTTTAGCCATCCACAGGTTGGATTTCTCACTATAAATGCCTTCAGCCAAAATGTCACGCTCATGCATGCTGTCATGGTGGACGTAGGTCACGTGGAGAATAAGAAGTAGGCCTGGGAGTGGACCACTGGGAACGGCCTTCCATCATCTGTCTGAACAGGCCTGGAGGGTTCAGATCACAAAAACCACTCCACTCTGCTCCCTACAAAGATGCGCCATTGGCTTTGTGCAGGATTACACGGTTCTCTGTAATAGTATTTTTTTTTATTTTTTTAAGCAAATCCTCTGTGGGTATTGATATCAGACAAGGTTTATTCAGTGTTGATGACCTGTCACTATTGCTGGCAAGCCTCATTGTTCACTGAATAATAGCCCATTAAATATACTTTTCCTTCTTTTCTTATCTCTGAAAGAGCAGTCCTTGGCCAAGGCAATGGGTCACTGAGTAGAGGGCTGATTAGCCGATTTACCTCATTTAAATGTTTTTGTATGGATTTACTGAGTGGAAATGAAAGACGCTTCGCTTCCTTGGACCTATGGGATAGCCACATGGCTAGCTTCTATCAAAGCACCTGAGAGTTTTACGGATTCATTGTTTTGTTTGCTGCTGCACAAAGTCACTTTAGCGAGCCAAGACGTAAATCTTCATAATTCAAAATGTTGATATAAATAGAAATAGATGTTCTGTAACCTTGTTATAAATAAATACAGGAGTTGTGGTCAATCCACACACCGACCTTGCCATCAGATACCCCGTTCTTTGTCTGTCAGACTCTCTGCAGCCTTTCGATAAAGGGCTCAGCACACAAAATCAACTATATCCACGCCAAAACCGAAAAATGACTGGGCTGACTAGCTGAGATGTTTATGTTGTAGGCATCAGGCACGATGGGAGGAAGCCCTCAGAGCGTAGTCATTAGTGCACTGCCTTGAATCTGATTTCACAGGATGACTAATCTGATCCAAGTCACTGGTTCGTCAACAGGAGACAACGCCAATGAGGGGAATATCCGGTCACAGCCTTATTTTTACCCAGATGAAAAATGAAAAGAGGAAGCTGTCAAGAGGGAGACAGGGAAGGACGCCATAATGGCAGTCTGTCCTTCGCGTGTGTGTGTGTGTGTCATTATGTAAGGTGGTGCTATCGCTGCCATTGAGACACTACAGCCAAAACCTCCTTGTTTGCAAACAGCGTGCTGTCAAGATGTCGGTCACAAAAGTGTCCTTAAGTCTGGAGTGTCTGAAATTGAAATTAAAGCAATCAGAGCTCATTTGTGACAGCTGTGATCATAAACAGAGATTCTTGAGAGGCCTTTGCTTTAGTTGAGTTTATCTGGAAGCACTGAAGACAATGTGAATTTTAATGTCCCTCCTAAATTCTTACAATCAGTTGTGACACAACATTGGTGCAGGAAACCTTATTTGTGTGCGGGTTAAAGTTCCATTGAGCTAATTCTGATTATTTATGACATTGTTGGGTTGTTTAACTCATTGAATGCCAGCCATTTTCAGCTCAGCTATATGCTGAGTGCTCCAGTTTTCGCTCATTTAACCCGATTTTCCAACAGAATATTCTTTGCTATGACTATTCAAACACCAAACCTACAAAATGAAGGATTAAAGTCTCTTCTTTCATCAGAAAGAAAAATACAATTAATTACGGAGTTATTGGGCGTTGAAGAGAGGCATATTTCAATGTCAGTGCTGGCAGTGAATGTTTGGATTAAAAAACAAACGTCTTTAGAAGTCAATGGCATACAATGAGTTAATGCACATGGTTTATATATATAAAAAAACACACAATTAATTTGTTGATTTTTTTTCATCTGCATCTGAATCTGCAAAGTAACTTACTAACATTTTCATATAAATGTAGCAGAGTAACATTTAATGTAATTTAATGGTTAGAATATCATTGAGCTGTATTATGTTTGACCCAGAATCCTCTCTGTAATGTTCCCACTGGAGAAGCCTGATAATCAAGCATCACACTCAAGGACAACTGAACAATGTGTTCATGTGCAAACATTCAATGTGCTCCCCTAAGGACATGCAAGAGAGCCTTCCAACATGCAAGGAGCTGCAACTGACACATCATTGCTACTATTAACGGACATATACCTCCACTGCATTTCAATTGGACCATGTTCCATATTTAACTCTTCGCCAGTGACCATGAACAAGTTTACATGTCAAGCAATGTAATCATTTCATCAGGCCGAAGCCATAAAAACTCTAAAAATAGTAACGTTTTTAATCTCAGAGGGGTTGTCGAAAGCATCACCTTTATGTCTCTCTGACAGATTGTCATTTCACTTTTGAAATACCGACACAATGGCCAAAGACAAATTCTATGGGTCAGTTAACTAAATGTTCCCGAAAGATTACAAAATAGACTTATGACACATTGGGATAACATTTTGCTGTGAAATGCAGGTCATACGGGTGCAATGTCTCGCAAGAGAGTTAGTGGGAAAATGATTAGCTGAGTCACCTTTAGAAATTGGTTTCTGTATGGACTGGTCATTGCGCCATCATGATTTTAAGAATCAATTTTGAAGACTTCTCCATGCTTACGCTCTTGTCATCTTCAATATTATTTGGCTCTGTTTTATCACTGCTGTTGTCTGAAGTGTAGCGCTCACTAGAAAATGTGAAGAAGTCAGTCAGGCGGTGGGTTTTCTGTTACAAGTTATTTTGTGTTGACAGATAGTTTCATCTGGTGTGTTCTGGTGCTGAGGCGAAGCTGGCTTTTCACTCCATCTGCTTCCATAGCGTTTATCAGCTCACCTCACACACAGCGCTATATATATATATATATATCCATATCCCACTCTTGCATTACCCACAGCTTGAAAATAGCTTTAACTCAGTAACAATAAAGTTTATTTATCTATCTATCTATTTATCTATCTGTCTGTCTACTTCTACCTTTCCTTTCTCACTTTCGAAAGCTGACTGCCAGGAGTTTCTGGCAGCATGCATGGAGGCCAAGGATCTCCCCCAGTGGTTCATTTGAACTTTCCCTTTGCCTTTGAAATGGCACCACAGAGGTCTGCGTGATTAATGTCACCACTCACACATAAGCTGTTCTAGTGGCAGCTGAACATTTGAAAACCAGGAATGTTTTAAAGTACCCTTTGGGCATATCTGGAGCTGTTTGATTGGAGATCAGTTTGCTATACAGTTCCATTTGTCCAATTCATGCATTCAGGTGCACACAGCTGAGAGACGCTATATGCAAATAGGATAAGAACTTGTGAAAACAGGGTTCACACTAAAATAATGTACTGTCAATGTGACCTTGAGAAGTCCCCTGTGCATTATCTAATTTATAGGACAACACTGCTGTACAAAGGCCCTATTTTTTTGGAAAATATTTTTCAGTCATTTAAATATTTGCTCTTCAGAAATTATGCTTAACTACCTCAATCAATATTGCTACATAGACAGGCGTATTGATTGCTCACATCAAAACTGTTATGTTGTTGGCTGTGAAAGACAACTTCATTTCAGTAAAACTGTAGTAAGACGAATGTCTTTGTGATGAAACCAGTATAAATTGTAAAAAGAAATTCCTATACACTGTATGATTTTATAAACAAAATGGAAATTGGGCAGGAAAACATCAGTAAAAAGAATTTGAAGTAATTTCGACACTGTAGTCAGAAGTGTGTAAAACAAAAACAGTGTGCATAAGATGTATGGACAGCTTGCATGACATGTAAAATGAATGTTCACAAAACTTCCCTGTTAACTAAAAATGAGCATTTGATGCTTGAAATCAAGGGCAGTGTGAACTGCAGCGATGCAACATCTGTATTATGACCATGCACACTCTTCACTGAGAAACTAAACCCTGGAGTGAAAGCCTCCGACGTTCCCTGCCACGGCTTCAAAGAAACAAGCTTGTAGTGGACTTGTGCTATTTAAAGGAAGGATACGTGGAATGACAAACGGCAGTACATTCAGACGTGTTGAGCCTCCGAGAATTAGTGCAGCTCGTGGGCTGCATTTATTAGCAAGTCTTTCCTCTCCTTGTGTCACTGACCTGCCAGAGCAGTCCCGACTGCCTCTCATTAAAGAGCCAAGGGGGGGGGTGTCTTCCTGTTGACTTCAGGCTGCTTCATTTTACTAAACAAGATTAATCCGTGACAACAATGAAAATATTAAATGACTGACACAGTCATAATCAGTCTTGTATTGCTACAATATCTCTGGGCTCTGTGCTCACTGCTAAATGAATATGCACACGGAGGGGGGAAAATCTAATCAATGACCCAACTTCATCAGCCTATCAGTGACTAGGGTACAGCTAAAGACCCTCTCATGTAATCAGAAGCCTCATCTATCCATATTGCCTTACCAAGGGGGGAAATGGATGTAAGAGGGCTCAGCAAACGTACTTGAAGTGTTTGACTCGCATCAGCAAATCATATGCATTCATTGTGATTTCCTCGTCTCTCTGCAGCTATAGCTGATTCACTGTGATTATACTTGACGAAATATAGGGAATCTAGCTTTCAAAAAGAACTAAAAAAAAAATGGCACACATCACACACATCCTGCAGGAAGATGGGAAACATTCAGCAACAACTGCAGGACTACGTGTAATTAATATAATGCTTGCTCCTACCTCCTCCCATTGGTGGATGTAGCGAATAAGTCTAGAGAGGCGTAGGAGTCTCAGCAAGCTGAGGATCTTTGTAAAGCGGACGATCCGTAAGGCGCGTGCAGTCTTGTAGAAATCTGAATCGATGCGTGTTTCCACAATGAGGAAGATGTAGTCCACGGGGATGGAGGAGATGAAGTCAACAACAAACCAACTCCGCAAGTATTTGATTTTGATCTGCTGTGGATCCAAGATAATTTCCGTGTTGTCCTCCTTGACAATGCCCGTCCTGAAGTTTAGAACTAGGTCCATGAGGAAGAAGGTGTCGGAGACCACATTGAACACGATCCAGGGAGGCGTGTGCTCATCCTTGAAGAAGGTGATGCCCACAGGAATGACGATAAGGTTGCCAACCATCAGCAGAAGCATAGTCAAGTCCCAGTAAAACCTTTTTGGAGAGAGTAGAGAAAGTCAGAGCAGAGTTGTCAGCAGCAACATCATATTCTCCTGTGTGCTGTATATTGTTACATTATGGAGTAGCTGACATATGATAGATTACCTAATGCAAGAGTGTGCAACATATTGTGAAGGAGGGCCAGATTTGATAAAGTGAATGTGTCCGAGAGCCAACAGACCATGATGACAACGTTTGAAACAATCAAAGATACACATAAATATTCTGTTATTTCATATTTTCATTTATATGCAACAAACAATGAAGTTAGCAAATGTACGCATTCAGATGAACAAATCAGGGCACAAAAGTATTAGACAAGAATTGTTCATTCGTGTCTAATACAATTGATCTGAAATGATGCATCTTAATGTTTCCTTTGGTTGTCTTTAATCAAAGAGGCCAATTAACAATCTGTGCAAGTCAAACGTGATGCACACAATGCTACTTAAGGGCACAGATACTAAATGAGGTAATGCTGATATTGTTGATAGCATAAATATCTTCAAATATCTATGATGTTTAATATGCTGCCCTAGGCTTCTAAAATGATGAATGAGAATGAATAAAATCAAGCATGAAAAGATCTTGCGAGAAAAAAAATCACTTCATTTTATGTAAAGCGCATTTAGCCAAAGGGAGAGGCAATCTATGAAAAAGGCTGTCACACTTAACTGGAGAACAACATCTGTAACAATGTGTGTATTACCAGGAAAAGAACAGCCCGTCGGTTTTAAACAAGCCAGCTGACAAACAAAGATTTAAATGTCTGAGAAAAAAACAAAAAAAACAAGGTTAAACAGGTTAATCCTATTTTTGTTGTCACCTGCTCCAACGATGTTGGGGCTTTTTTTTTTTTTTGCTGAGGACTGCCAGCAGGCACACTGCAAGCATGTCACTGACACTGGGGCTGTGCAGGCAAAGGTGGCTATATTTAGGTGAGGCACACTGTTTTATCAAACCGAGGTTAAGAATATTTCATCAGAGGGAGAGGCAAATCTGCCCAAACCTTCGGCTCTCACCAAGGGATTTAGTAAATACCTAAAAGGAGAGAAGGGAAGCAAAATCAGCTGAAAGGAGTTAAATCTTACCTAACACAGCTAAAGAGATCTATAAATAAGATTACAGGTTGTTCTGCGGCAGGACACCAAGGTAAGGTTACAGCGTATGGGTTTTTATTCGTATCATTATTCAACAGAGCAAAATAGACGGCGCTATACACATTGTCAACTCACTGCAGGAAAATGTTTTGCAACAGATAAAGGAATGAGCAATGACTGAAGTAAAAGAAGAATAAATAATAAAAACAACAAAAGTCGATAGTAGAAATGGATCTACAGGTTATTTCTGTCACAGCAGGACACAGTGAAGTGCATGAAAATGTTTTTTACAACAATAATGATTGCAATCATAAATGAAATCAGTGGATATTGATTATTATTATTATTTGAGAAGAGGATTTTTATTTATTTTGATAAATAAGACAAAAATCCAAAGCACATGCAATTTGGGAGAGGATTTGGAGAGCAGATACCTCCACCAAGCTTATGCGCATCGCTACGGCAACGCCAGGGCCTGCCCAGCCTCTGATTGCCTTGCCATGATGCCGATGATGATGATCATACCTCTAATGAAGCCCTTCACTGTCCCAGCTTTGACTATGTGAGAAATGTTATGTTACAAAAACATAACATCTTTAACAACTTGAGGGAAATCCATTCAAGGATATTCGAGTTGTCCTGCTTATGCAGACACACATACACACACACACACACACATACACATTAAAACAGAAATTATCATATAGCCTCCTCCATTTTTTGTTTTCAGAGATAATGGTAATTATGTTCTATTGGTTCAACAGAAATTTCAACAATTTAATGTCTAATTAATGACTGGGAGTTTTATTTTACTTCCTTGACCTGTTGTGTTTTATATTTCAGGTCTTTAATCAGAATCTGAGCCGTCAACCCAGAACAAGAGTTTCCATCTCTGAGAAAGTCTCAAATACCTGACACACGCTAGTATGGCCACTTTGTGAGATGCGTCTTTGAATACATCGGAAGTGTGTGTTCAGAGCTCCGGCTAAACAATTAAATCCGCAGAACCCCTTTGCAAACGGACCATGATGTAATCTCACTGAGAGGACAGCTCTGAAGGAGCCATGTCTGAGTGTTCCTGTCCCCTTCCCATACCTGGGGGGGTGTTCTCTTTGCTGCTCTGTTTCTGCAGAGGTGCCTGGAACCACTGGTGAATATCCAGTCTCCTGGTCCTTGTCTCTGCAGCCCTTTATTTTCCCTCATGGCTTCCCAGAGCACAGCCTGCTATCTATCTGCTTGGAGGAACAAAAAAACGGTGCCAAAATACTCTACTGTCAGTCCTCCGTTGGGATTTAATAGTGAGATAATACGTGGCAGGGCTGCACAGCAGAAGACAGAGTAAACAGGAATCTCCACAGCTGGTGCCATCAGCATGCGCTTATCCGACCAGAATATGCCAGTATCTGCCTCCAGTGTTGTGGACCGTCATCCTGCCATTAATTGCATCTGAGTTTTATCATGACGCCTTGTTATCTCCCAGTGGTCCTGCGGGTCACGTCAAAGCAGTCCCTTGTCAGCCAACCACAGAGTGTGGCTGGAGGAAACACTGACCAGTGGCGCCAACGCTGAACACAAACACATCCTCCTCCCGCCATCCTCCATTTTAAAGGAGAGAGCCGGAAAGAGAAGACAAATGGAGCAAAGGGCTTCCTCCCTCTGTGTCTATAAAACCAAGAGTTGGTCACACTGTACAGTGTACACTATCACCTCATGCCCTTGCTCTGGGGCTGCACCACACCGGCCCATTATCTTCATCACATCAGATGCTGGAAGCGGCAAATGGAGCAGCCGAAATAAAAAGCCTTTTCCCCAATCTATCTCTGAAAATGGTGATCTGAGGTCAAAGGGCAACACAGAGAAGGGGAACAAAAAGAGAAAATGAAGGACGAGCACATAATAAGTAATGTTGAGAGAAAATTACATTTTATAAACTGAAGCATGGGAACGGCACAGATTGGGAATGTATGTAATGTAAGGCCCTTTTGGACAGAGACGGGTGTTTTATGCATTATACAGGAGAGGCCAATAAAAGGAGCAGATAAAAAGCCTACAAGAAGAATGCACACAGAGTAATAAATGAAATCAAGTCAGAGAGGAGTATCAATCTATCTGATTTTGCTGGGCTGCATGAGTGAGCAAAAGGGGAGGCTTATCTGACCGTTAAACCAAACAGGGCAGGATTTATCATGCTGACTCGTTAGCTCTCTCGATTGTACACGTTAAACAGGATCAAGGATTGGATTTGGACATTGCAACTTTGATGCTGCCTCCCTCTTCAATCAATCACGAGGTAACGTTGCACGGCCACAGTTGATGTCGGTAAAAAGAGGACATGCTGTGGAGATGGTGATGATAAATCAAGAGACTACACTCCCTCTTTGGGAATAGGAGGCACCGATCTGTCTCCCACTATTTCATGTCTCATAATCCAGCCATTTGTCTTTGTCTTCTGGACACCCAGCGTGAGGCAGGGCCAGGTGATAAATATTCATCCAGGGAAGTATTTCTGTGAATCACACCAGCCACATGTAGAGTTCTTCCAGACCTCTTTTCTGATTGGAAAGCCTACTGTCGAAAACATTCTTACAGATTAAACCGTGGTGGTGTTCTCTGAAAAATATCATCCACCTGTCTTTGCTTTCCTGCACTGTGGTCGCTGTGGACAGTAAATGTAGCAATGCCGATGGATTAATGGCAATACATCACAGGTAAATGATCAGATATGTAGAACGCTCACTTTACATCAAACACATTGAATTGTATAATTAATTACTGTCTGTGATAAAAAAAAAAGAAAAAAAAAAAGAATTGCTATCTTAGATCATTTTGTAGGACTCCAATGTAAGAAAGGATGTGGAAGAATGAAAAGTAATGACAGTCTTGTTGTCCCTCACAGGAAACCGGTCATCCCCCCCGACTCATCTGCAGAAACTGTTTACCGTTTCTGGCATAATCGCCTAATCGACTCTGACCTAAAGTGAACCAACCGGTGAAGCTGCCAGTGAAACATTATGTTTTAATGTGGTGTTACTCATATTGTGTCCATCCTCTACAGCAGCATGCCAATGCCATTTTCACAAGTTGGTCCTTGTCTATCTAGGGCAGGCTGATGTGGGGAAAAAGGCAATCCAATTTTAGAGAGACAGGGCTGTGAGAATCCCCTGGGATGAAGGGCAAGGCTGGAAAGGTCAGTGTGTATAACATATGGACGAACCTGTAGTGGGACACAGGTTAAACCAGGGATTGTGCGATTTGGTTGTTGCACCATACAAAGAAACATTAAGTGATTTTGGACACACTAGATAACTGTTCTCCAATTAAAAGGACACATCAGGATTAAATCTCATTTGTAATTAATACTTAAATATTTTTTATCCTAAATGAGGTAAAAACAAAGGCTTTTATGTCCAAGGTCAAAAACAGTGACATAGTGAAGGTGCTTATAATGATTTATTTTTTATTTTATAGTAAATGCCTCAATTTGCCTTCTAACTAAGAACAAACTGGAGAAAAGTAGTGAAATATTTCCTCCAATTATGTGTGTGAACAAGATGCCCGGAGAATGAGTGGCAGTTGTCATTCAGAATCAGTGGCATATAGGAGGAATTTAAACCCCAGAAATCATAATGATTCATTCCCTCATGTTGAATCAGCATAAAATAGAGAGCTTGCACTTTCTTGTTTGCAAACAACCAAAGACATTTCGACATTTCCAGCTTTTATTCACACTAATTCTTCCATCATCACACATGGATTAGGGAAAGCAATAATACAGGGACGTCCTTCAGTCTGGTTATCAATTAAGTGATGATGTAGAAGGTTGAGTCGCTGCCGTGGATAATTATACTGAAGATTATATCCACATACCGGTAATCTGTTTTTGATGTTGATTGTTTTTTGACCAACACTGTTTGCATGTCAAAAGCTTGATTGAAATTAAAAGTAAATGTGTAAAATGCAACCATTACTCTTACTAAATGGAAAGAATCTGTCACCTCTATGTTGTTACAACGCACAAAAATACAACCCACCCTGCTTCTTCCTCTTCTGTTACTGTTTTTCAAAAACACTAAATGGTCATTTGTGAACAGATGCATGTGGGGTTTTTTTTTACATGTTATCGGTGAGTAAGACAATAATCACACCTGCAGTGGGAACAGAAACAAATAAACAGTGAAATGTGTTAAAAAGGTAAATACTCAGGAGTGTTCTTGACGATTGAGTGTTGTGTATCCACATGGAGAGATTATAAACTGAAGCCTCAGTGCAGGGGGCGGTGGAGTCGGGAGAACGCCATCACGTTTGTCATCTAGCATTTCCTGCTGAGTGACATGAACAGAAACGCTCCGGACAGGCTTTCCCATTTGCAAAATGCATAGATGTCCAATCAATCGATATAATCTCACCTCGAGATGAGCATCGCTTTTCAAAGGTTAAACTGAGCTCTCTGCCTAATATGTAAAGCTGAATTAAATGACTTATCACAAGAGGAGGCACTCACACACATAAAAAAAAGAGCTATTATTTTACAGTTGTGTCGTTTTGACGCTCCCACAAAAGCGTGCCTGCCTCCTGAGGTCATACGGTGCCATCTGATCATCCTGCAACGATGACAGGTATCCGCCCACCCACTCACTGGCTACGCACGTCCTCCGTGGGCTTCCTCCATTAAATAAATTGTGCTGTAATAATCTCTTTGCTCTTAATATTCGTGGATGAGCGCAGCAGTCTATTTTGATTACCCCACTTTCAGGCCTAGTCAGAAGCATCTGAAATCCCCATGTTTCCGCATCACTAAATTAAAGGAGGAATTATTTCATGGTTTGTCATTCATCCTAGAGTATGTAGAGATATACAAATGTGTTTTCCTCCAGCATCCACCTGCAGATGAGATTTATTGGTAGCAGACACGGTCCAGGAGGGCACAAACTTGTACACTTCAATATCGACTCGATTCATTCATCTTTTGTTTAAAATATTATTCTAATATATTTACAATCATCATTATAGAGGCTTAAAACTATGGTTTGTAGTGTGGAAGTATTTTGAAGTGGATGACAAAAACTTTGCGATTGAGATGCTGTTCATTTTATTTTAAATATTCATATTTAATATTTCCTGCTTCACTAATCCAAGTCCAAAGTGAAAAAAGTATTTTAGTTATTACTTGAATGTTCAGGCCACAGAAGTGCTCTGTTTAAGAGGAAAATGTTGAAATAAGATGAATAAAATACAAAATTAGGGACATCCTGGATCAGTTTCTTCCCTCTTCTTCAAAATTTAAGTTGGGACATCCCTACTTAAAACTGTCAAAAACTTATGTAATTCTCACCTCTGCTACGACTCGCACTATTTCTGCCATAAGACGGGGAATCGCCTTCACCACAGGCGTGCATGTTTCTCCAGCTCAATATCAATACATCTACAGATGAAAAGCCAGAGACCCCCAAGAGACCCAAACAAATCAATAACAAAAGTACTCTGAAATCAGCAGTAATCAACTTGACTGAAATGGAAAGCTTAGTCTTTTTTAAGATGACCGCATACAAACCCAATACACACTGATAGAGATACACAATCTTGCACTATCTTGCAATAAAAACTGCTGTACTTTCAAAATAAAGTCTGTATATTTGTTAGCGTGTTAATACATGATAACGGCAATTACGCTAAAGGGCATAATTGATTTAGCATTTTAAAGCATCTGGAAATTCATCAAAGGAATAACAACCACTGAGATTTATTTCCCTCTGATTTCCCACAAAATACAAGCGTGCTCTCGGTGAAGGTAGCAGCCGTCGCTCCCTTTCTTCTCATCAAGACCACAGTGCTTATCGTTACCATTTCTGCCTTTTGAAGACTGTGATATGCAAATACGCTCACGTAAACATTGTTATGCAAAATACTGCGAGCGTCTGTCCAGAAAAAAAACATTGTTTCTATTTGTGCTGATGGAAGATTTTAAAATGCTAAAGCTCACTTCAACAACAGGATGAAAACATAAAATCAAAAAGTGGTTAAATGAACAGGCAGCAAACACTTTCAGGAACATAGGGCACGTTTTCATTGGTGCTAAAGTTCATTCAACTAAACACAGCCCCGAGGGCCTCAGTGTGCAGGACAGGCACCCCCCCCCCCCCCTCTCTGATATTCTTGGTTCTAAAGAAAAATTGAGATATTTAGAGAGCCTCCAATGTGAAAAATTAGTTGTAATGATTTAACTTTTCTTTCTATCTCTTCTGGAAAATGTGAAAGACTTCTCCGGCTCACATGTCCTCTGGCCTCTGATTCACAAATGAATCAAAACGCACTTAAATAACGGGGACTTTAAACATCAGAGGCATCCACTGGAAATTTGTTATTTTTCAGCTACTTGTCCATATTTATAAAACTCCAAACAAATCAGTGAATTTAAAGGTTTGCTTGGGGGGGGGGGGGGGGGGGGGGGTCTCTGGTTAACTGACCAGATCTGGGAGATGCTTGCTCAGAACTGAAGGAAGCTGTTCAGCCTTGGATCTGGAAATGGGGCTGCAGATTGGATTATGATGCCAGCCATTTTTAATCCGTCTTTTTCCCTTGCAAGACATTGCTCCTCCCTTGCTTCTTAGCATTACACAATACCCGACAAGCAGAGGTTTTGCTGAAGTCTGGTGCGGTGATGACTGTGTGATTTCTGGTGACAGTCTAATTTGAGTTTATGGTGCCAAAGCTTTGATGCAGACATGGGAATAAAACATTTAGTCACAGAGACCCTTCTTTTCTCCGGGCTCATTAAAAGGTCCCAGTCATCTCCTTGTGTACTTTAATTACAGTCCTCTCATCCCGTCTCTGATCCTGATTTCGGAAGACGCTTCATGGTTCTCCTTCAGTTCATTAAATATAAAATAGTCGCTATCATCTCACCATGCTGGGATAACTGGCATAATGGCTGATATAAAGTACCATTCTTCTCCATCTCACATGGAGATGGGCTTTGAATATTAGTTGACGCCTTTAAATACTTTTAATATTATTTAATATTTTTTGGAGCACTCCATTCTTCGTGCATTTTCATTCATCTCTTCACTCCGATACATCTAACTATGAGAATCAAACACGCATCTATTTCACCGAGTGCTGGGTGAAGTCGCTGTTACAGCATCTTGCTCAAAGGCACTTCAAAACCGATGGTCTGCGCCAAGTTTCTGACCTTTCTGCATGAGGGCGGACTCCACAAGCCCAAAATCATCCTTCTTCATGACATTTACCACAGTGAGTAAGAGAGCAGAAGAGGTCAGAGGAAAACACAGGCAGCTGGGAGGTGCAGAGCAAACTTTCTCCGACATGTCTCTGTTGCTGATGAAGACTGTGACTGGTTTTCAACCTCTATGTACAGAGAGGGATTCCTTACGCAGAATAAACCAGTGGCAGATTGGAAAGATGAAACGATAGAGTTAATCATATCTGATTGCACCTGAAATGTTCTAATAATCTCTTAATTCTCTCTCACTCATAACGCATAATTACGGAGTTTAAAAAAAAATACTTATTTATGAGAACATAAGACATCTTATGTATGAGTCAATCTTAAAAATAATTTCAGATGACAATATAAAGTTATATAAACCATCACAATGTCATTTCTCTGAAGATAAACAGCCAGATAAGACGGGCCTGTTTTCTAATCTAGAAAGTGTCTCATTTAGCCTTTTCCACTGACCCCCCCCCCCCCCCCCGGGGCCTGTGAACAACTCGCATGCTTCTTATTCTAGTCGGACATCTTGTTATCGATGTGGAAAAAGAGTCAGTTTCTAAATCATCTGCCAAAGCACCCTAAGAGTCAGCCAACCGCACGACATGCTGGACAGCATTCAGTGTTTCAGACAGGAACACGCCCACTATTGATCGTTTTAGAAATACCTCCGTTTAAACTTTAAATGATAGGGAGAAGATTTTCATTCATTATTTCCTTTCGCTTTTTCTACTACTACTTTCGGCTTGTCCCGTGAGGGGTCGCCAAAGCAAATCAATGTTCTCCACTTCACCCTGTCCTTTGCATCGTCCTCCCCAACAACATGCAGCTATACTCTCATTTCTTTTGCTTTTGCTGCACATGCAAATGACCCACCGAGGATGAGACACCATATAATCAAATAGTTTAACCTTTAATATTTGCAGTGCAAATAAAGAAGAAGACAAAATTGTATTATCCTTAAATTTCACTAGATATTCTGAGTTGAGCATGGAAGACAAGCACAATCAAAACTGCACCATACAAAGTGTTAGTTGTGTTAGCTTTTGAAAATGACATGCATATTGCCAAGAACAAACTCAAGCCTACAACTATAAAGGAAAACATATTTTTGCCATCAAGACTGCATGAACCTTCTCTGTTTATGTCCTTTTATCACAAGAGGAGACGTGCACGAGTAGAAAATGCAGAGATTTACAGTGTCGGTCAATTCAAAATTGACATTGAACATAAATTAGTACAAATGAAATAACTTAACCCACATTGTGATGAATCAAGTCCCTTTTGCACAAGTTTTCATAAATGAATTAGAAAAATTAAACACTGAAGGGCTTCAGCTAATTTAAATGAATGGCCAAAATAGACAAACCCAGAACAATCAGAGAAAAGTTGTCTTAACCAAAAAACAGCATCGTGTATCCACAGACCTCCGGATTAATACGGGCCTTTAAAATCATGAACATAATTCACCTGTTTTACTAAACCACTGAAAATACCTTAAAAATGTATTTCATTAGTAAATTGCAAGACATCTCAGGTACTATAAAGACGATTAATCGCAATTATCATTTCGATCTAATGTCACCATTCAATGAAAATGAGTTATGAAGGTGCCAATGAGGCTCGATCAAACAATGAATGAAGCTGATGTAGAGAAACATCTGGGTCTGTGACGCATGACGTTGGCGTGACGCTTCATTCTAAATCTTTCGTTGTTTGGAGTGTGCTGTGCAGAAATGTTCACACGTTTACCTGAAATCGCTGTACGGATGAATGATCCAAAAGCCCGCGGATTTAACGCGCAGCTGTTCCCGTTCCACCGCCTTCTCACTCCCGAACATTCTCAGGGAGAACTTGTTGACCCCTGGTTGGAGCATCGCGCCCAGCTGTCTGTGTATGAACCCAGTTTGATATAATCTCTCTTCGTCCGGTAGAATTTGATCGATGCCGGCATCTAACTTTACGAACCCCGGCTGTCGCTCTGGGGAATCTCTTTGGACGCCGCCGCTGGCCCCTTGCGCGCCTTGATCCGGCGGCCCATCGCCGGTGCCTCCGGGGGGGCTCTCCTCGCCCGGGGTGACGTCCCCCCCAGCGATGAGGCGCCGCTCCTCCGCCAAGTCAGAGTCGTGCATGTGCCGACTCGTGATTGACGAGAGGCTTCCCCGAAATCTCCGACAGTCTCCATTGGAGCTGCTCTTCACCTGTTTCCCGATGACCGTCTCCATGATCGCGGACTCCCCACTTTTGCAGCTCCCCCCCCCAGAGGTCGGCGACGGTGACGGCAGAGGCTTCATCCGGATGCTCTTCATCCGCGTGTCCTTGTCTGCGTCTTCACCTTCGCCCATCATCGATGCTTTCTGCCCAATGTGCTGAGGCAAACTGTAGAGCCTTTTACGCATGGAGGAGTGCATCCTGTCCATTATGACATTGAGGCACAGCGGAGACAAATCGAACCAATCCAGCCGCGCGCTCCCGATCTGTTTGTGAGAGCGATCAGTCTGGAGCTAATCCGAATCCATGGAAGCCCGCGACGCATGGCACGGTCCACCGTAGCTCTGCTGGAACATAGTGACGCTATACCTGGCAGTTTGCATATGTGTGTCTCCAAGCGCAGCCTGGGAGGTCAGCTTGGCCACTGCGTCCACGCTGCACATCTCTGTGCGCAAAAGTGGGGGAAAAAAAAAACTGCTTGAAAGTCACCTCAGCGTGACACGAGAGGGACGTGCGCTGACGGACCGTGATGAAGAAGAGGAGGGAGAGGTCAAGCACGACGAAGGATGCGCTTTCAAACTGATGTCTTGCCATGCAGCCACGAAACAACGCGACACAATCACGCAAAATAGAGTCGCGCGTTCCAGGGACGCGGCTGACATCACTGTTCCACAGTCATGGTGCGTTTTGGTGAACTGTGAATATTCATGATGCTGATATATTGGGTTGCCATAGGAGCGAGAGCTGCAAGTCAGCTCAGCCCATCGTGTTTAAAGGGGACTGCTCGTTCTCGTTCCATTCTTAAAACGCTGCTTGCTCCGCGCTCTCGCGTTGGGGCTACAGGTCGGTCAGTGCAAACCCATTGTTCAGTTCTGTGGAGCTTCCCTCGGGAGAACCAGCCAGTCTATTCACCATCCTGATGATCGTCTGATCCACTGCGTAATCTGCGCACACAAATACAGTAAAAACTGGAATTCGTGTTTTAACAGCCGCTACCTCAGCTCATTGTTTGCATGCGGCTATAAAAACATATGCGTATTGTAAATGTTAATTATTCTCGTTATTATATACTGTATATGCATGCAATTCTAATGCAATTAGAGCGCAGTGAGAACAACACAAAGTATTAATAACTATTTAACTATTTAAAGTTAATTTGTCAAAATTCTGGTGTGACATAATGCAATAAGTTTATCGATTATTCTGTGTACTGATTATTTAAAGACATTTCATTTTCAAAGTCCATGAAATGCAAGAGAAACATAATAAATCGCTTAAGAACAGCAGCTCTGGAAAACTAAACAACAAATCAGCCAGGTTTTGCGTAAAACAACATGAATGAGTGAAACAGTAAACCAATTATCACTAGACTAAAACAATACTTAACTACCAGAACTACAATATGTCACCTGTAAAGTCACTGTACAATTATAGGTTCATATACTGCGGGAGAGTTTGAATACTTAAGGCATAAATAATTGTACTGATTTTTATTATAATTCTGATTTCAAGGCAAGCTGCAGGGAAAAAGCAGAAACCAGAACACAAATAATAAGACGCAGATCTTACTACTATGAGGACTAATGACTTTTACAACCTCTTGCAATGGAACATATATAAATATATATCACATGTCATTTCTCCATCAGTCATTATACTTACGCTTCTGAAATAGTCTTTAACAGCACATTGTTTTGAGACTTTTTGTCGCGCGCCAGGCGGACTGATCTGAGCGGCGGAGCGGAGTCACTGACGACGGACTGTCTGCGTAAAGTGTCAATAAACACCCACTGGAAATGATGGACGCCTATCAAGCGTGGAGGCTAAAGCGGTACGGGCGTTTAGGCCCAAGCTCTGGAGGGACAGAGGGGAGTCCTTGGAAGGTAACTTACATTTAGTTTAGTTAGTTTAAATCCTCGCGCTGTGCCAGCTAGCTAAAAAAGGAGCTACTTTTCCTAGTAAACTAGCATCGCAGAGGCAGAGTCTTACGTCGGCTGCGTTGTGTCATCATTAGCCTTTTCAGGTAAAAAACAAACACCTTCAATAACTGCAAAAAATATAATTTATATGATGAAGCTTATGTAAAATAGTTTAGACATGTATTTACGTCCACATGAAATGGAGATTATATCTGAGCAATGGTTACTATGATGAAGCTTATGTAAAATAGTGTAAAAATGTATTTGCGTCCATATTAAATGGAGATTATATCTCAGCAATGGTTAATATGACTTTGCTGCTATTTAAATGTATGCTAGACTTATTTAAGCAGTAGAGTCCTAAAATGTTTTTCATTAGGCGTATTTTTTTATCAGGGCTCTAAGCAGAATCTCCAAGATGCATTATAATGCTGACAATATACACGAAAAGGAGAAAAAAGGGCAATAAACATTGCTATGGCATGCTTTCATTTGGAAAACTGATAAAGAAGACAGAGCTTTTATGTTGGAGAGGATATTTGCTGTAAATATCTGTAAAAATACCTGCAGCAAAAAATGTAAACACAATGTGTTTCTGTAGGTCGTATATAAAACCAGAAAGAAAAGGAATTCCAATCCTTTATAATATCGGTGTGTAATGTTTGGTAATGGAGCTAATCTCTGAAGGGAGTTTGAGAAAACTGATTTAAGTTTGGTATAAAAAAAAAAGACTATAATTTAAATGTTGTAATAATTGTAGCTTATAATAAAGTAGTGGTTAAGATGTAGATCTGAGTTGGTCTTTGAAGAACTGTGTGTTCCTAATGCCCGACACGTTCCCATACATGATTGGGTTTCATAGGTCTGTATTATATCAGAACCTTTTAATTATAGCAGGAGAGACAGAGTTGTCTCGAATAGAGTAATTATCACATTAAAGATTATGTTAAAAAAAAAAAGAGCAATGGGAAATTTCAAACTTGTGTCTCAATGTTTTGATCAAAAGACACCAGCTGGTCTGGAAAACTGAGTACCGGTAGTTTTCCTAAGACATCACTCTGGCAAGATATGTTAAAGAGTAATCATTCATCCTCAGATTCTCAATCTGTTGCCTTGAGTTTAAATAAATCAGACTCAGCATAATTCAGGCTAATGAGATTATGGGTGCCATTCTGTGGGACAACGTTTCAAATGGACACCTGTTTAAACCAAAGTCCCTCTAACTTGATGAGGAAACATGTTCTACTCACTAACGCTCCCCTTTCTTCACCAGGTTTTTGAGGCAGATGCCGATAAACCGGAAATCGTCATCAGGCTTGAGGCGTGCGGATACTTGCTGGTGCTGCAAGGGCAGGAATGCTTGGTAAGCTCAACCGTTCTGTGGTTCACTCCCTCTTGATTTCTTTTTTTTTTTTTTGACATTGCCTGTCCAAATGACTGCCAGTGGAAACACTGGGCTTACTGCATTCACTCTCGTGTCTGGTCTGCTGTTCGGTCTTGTATTTTGAACTCAACGAATGTTTGGAGATTTACAGTAATTATGAAGTACGCAACAGACCGAACATCGTTCCTGGTGAAAACGAAATATCCCATTAAAGAGAGAAGCAGTCTTAATCTCGTATTTCCTCACAGATCTCACAGCGGTATTGTGACGAGTGTGTTATTAGCTTTTTCCTGCTGCTCCTCATTGGCTGTGATTTTAGGCTCAGCCGCTGCAGCACACACTGAAATGATATCTTGACATACGTGAATATCAAAGGTCTGAAAAAAACAAGTGACATTTAATTTGGGCACCCACAAAGGTGGCCAGGTCGTCGTTCTCAATCGGCTTTACCTGGATAAATAGAGGTCAAATGAAAAGAAAGAGACAGGAAGCAGCGTAAAATAAAAACAGAGAAGGGGAGTAAATGATATGTCCGTCACCAAAGTTGATGACAGTAATTCACTTTTACTTCAAGTCGTCACAATATTTTTTACAATACTTAATTCTTGCCGATTATATTTATGTTTTTATGCAATTTTGCAAGTCTGAGTTAAAGCTTCTATTTGATCATTCGGGTAATTATTCATGAGGGAAGTTATTCTGGTTATTTTGGTCCTTAGAGAAAGAATTTAACTTCCTGCCAAACAGAGAACTAAGATTTTATTCATAACAACTTTATGCATAAAACACTTTAAATTGATGCTAAGCCAAGATACGTCTGGGCTGATTCCTATCGAACAAAAATGATCAAAGCTGATGTTACTTATTTAACAGAGACCCCTGCAGACAGTTTCAGGTAGCTTTTCCCCCATTAGTGTGATACAACTCTCATAATATAAAGCTTTCTTTGGTATATTCACTTTATCTCATATTTGTTTTAGGACTGCTGGAAAATTATTTTCTTTTCTTTTTTGTTTTAAAAAAGAACACTTTGATTTTTTTTTTTTTAAATATGCCTCATTCTTTATGCTAATCATTACCGGTAGTTAAACATGTTCTACAGATAAATCCGTTTCCTGTCGTGGCGATTGAAGATTTGTGTTATTCTCTTATCTTTTCTTAGGACAGAATCCCTTTGCTGTTGGCCTCTGATATTCTCAAAGTGTTCCAGAAATCAGATAACCTGATGTTTCGATTAACTGCGAAGGTGAGCCAAGAAATTAAATACCTATCTGTCTGACTACACTGAAGCAACATAGGAGCTTTGGTGCAGTTGAATTGCCACAGAGTGAATGCGTTCACAGGGGGAAGGCCGCATGATGAGGATGCAGTTCTATGGAAGCAGCAAGGCAGAGGCTATAAAGATGTGTTCAGACGCTGTGGAAACATTGATGCAGTACATTCCTGTCACCACTCAGGCCGACACTCTGCCACGCCCTGTTCGGCCCCCTGCTGAGGGCTCTGCACCAGTGATACAGGTTGGACCCTTAAGGTTTAGTATATATTTGCATTAGAAATGCATTTCCTGAACAGAAGCTGCAGCACATAGCTGAGCGTCTGCTTTCTGACTGTTCAGTGTCATTTTGTGTCTGTTTCTTTTATCTCTCACTGATTTTGGCTCGGCACGAATTAGGCGCTCACCTCTTGCGTCACTATAGTCTGCATAATATTTTATAAATGTAAAGTCTAAAAGCATTATGTAACTTTCTTTAGTCCACGAGGCACATTGCTGCGCTGTAAGACTCCCACTAGATGGTGCTGTTTACAATAACGTCTTATTCTCAGAGGTGACACGAGATCAGATATATATAGCACAGGAGCCTTTAGCCAATGACAGCACAGTATGCAGTGTAGAACACAGCAACCTCTCACACACACACACTAATGTAGACACACAATATAGCTAATTCATACATGCATGCATCCATTAAAGGAACATTCCTTTGAAGCCATTGAAGAAACGATTCACCAATGGGAGTTGGGCGTCTCTCTGACTTCCTGTTTTCTCTCATTATCAATGGCATTTGATTAATTTCTGTAGGAATGTAGCTTGGCCAAAGAATACTTGATTAGATTTTTGAGTATGGACGTGGATTCCAGATCACATTTTCCCCATGGCCTTACCTTGCTGTGTAAAAAAAAAAAGACTCACATTTGGTTCACCTCTATTTGAGTAATCTTGCTAAAGGTCAGACCAAACAGTGCCAAAAAAAAAGAATAATCCAATAATCTTGACGAATTGAGGACAGTTTGGAGACGTGACTGTCCTGTGCTCATTGTGTCTCCTTTCAGTGACCTTTTATTTCATTGAAAAACACTCAAGCAAATTGTTAACTGGGAACGGGTTTGTCGTGACACACATGAGCACTGAGAGGAACGTGCGCTGCTTTGGGTTTCAATGTGACCTTTAGGATATCGGCACACTGAAGGAGGTCAGTTGTGATAAAAGGGCTTTGAGGGGATATCATTCTATTAGTAATGAAGCCCGTGATTGGCTTCTGACCCCCGATGTTTACTGCTGTGATCTTCAAATCTTTTGTGCATAACCCTGTTTCAGCAGACTCCGCAGGAAGAGGCTATGGCAGTTGAGCCTGAAGCTGTCCAAGCATCGGTGACATTCAAGCGTCTAACCCAGGTATTGATCCACAAAAGTGCAAGCGATCAGCAGCTAAACAATTAGCATCAATAGTGAAACATAATCGTAATTTTCTTTTAGATTTAACAGCTGAAGAATACCCCGAAGTCACACTACATCTTTAATTCTTTTTAAAATCCCTATTTTTTAAAAGCTGCATTTATTGTCTGTTCCATAGCACTTCTTAGGAGAGGCTGCCGTGACTTTCCCTGAAGCATATTGCTACGGTTCTTCAGCACAGTGCAACTTGGAGCATGTCCTACGTGCTTCTCTGCTCGATCCTACCTTTCCTGCTTTCGTGGAGAAGGTGGAGGAGGAGCTGAGGAAACTCGTTGAAGAGTGACGAATTTCATCAACCGAAGGCAGGACGTTCAATTCAGTGCAACATGTTTCTTCTTCTACCGTTTACAGAGGGAGTTCCTGGTGGTTATGTGTCTGTTCGCTGCTTTACAGATGTTGTTTGTTATGACGTGTGGTCCAATGGGGATGTTTTGAATTGTAATGAATTCAAGTAATTAAAGGAAGAACTTCCAAAAACATCTGGATTTATCTTTTTATTCAGAAAAAAAATATTGGTCTCATTTATTTGTTTGATTGTGGCTATACACTCTGGTCCCTCCGTTCCTACCTCAATGCAGGTCCATTCCCACCGCAACAGACATGGATACATAGTATTGAAACAGGAGTCATGCAGCTACAGCAGTGAATTTTGCTATGCCAGCTTCCAAGTGATCCCACAATATTAAAGCTTCACTGAGTTAAACAAACTGCCCTCCATATATCTATTTAAGAATACATATTGCATAGGATTATAGCCATGCTATACAGTTAAGAGAGAAAATGAAAAAATACAAATCATTCAATTAAACTTGGGCAATATAAAAAGAAATATTTGTTTTACAGATTTCCTATCATTTGAACATTCGTACTTCAACATATACAAGACATCTAACTTACTCTGGAAAGAAAATAGAAATAATACACATATCATTTTTGTTTAAATAGATAAACGTACAGTATTCATTTTCTGTAATCACTCTCAATTAAATGTAATACTGCCAGTCGATGAAGCCCTTGCTTCATAATAAAATCTGGGTTAAAAGTCGATTTACTGTCACAAAATATAGTTAAATGACCATGATATGCTGTACAAATTTTGAAGAATAAAACTAACTATAACGATGACTCCATAAAAAAACGGAATAATTTAAGATACAAAAAAAAGCCACACGAGGGATAACAACAGAAAATGTCTATTCTGAGTATCCTATTGCGTAATTATTTTTGCATGCATTGTACATGATATGTAATACAAAAGGGATCGCCTCATTTGAGGATATGATTAAATCAATAAATGAAACACCAACAGCACATTGAAAATGTGTACACCTTTGTGGTGGTTTTACTCATCGTCCTGAAATGTCCACGTTCAGCCTGAATAAGGCCTGCTTAAGACAGCCATTCCTTTACGTTCCAGTGTTATGCTGATATTATTTCTCAAACGATGAGACAAGATATGCTTTTTAAAAACACTGCCCAGCTCTATCCAACTCTGACAACGTCACGTAGTCCCCGCCCCCCAAAATAATGCAGTTTCGCCATCTCATCTGCGAAGAGAAAATCAAGAGAAAGTGTGACTTGGATAACCCTCACAGTGACCCACGCCATTCAACGGTGTCTTACTTGAATAAATTGCTTATTTTGTATTCCTCTGGCGAATGTTTTTGTCCTTATGGTTGTTTGTTGAATTTGTTTTCCTAGGAAAGAAGCAATTATGATGTAGTAACCCAAAGGTAAACTGCAATTAAAATCATTTTGAATGAAATATGTGCAGCAAAAAAACAACAACAACAACTACTACTTACATTGTTCCAACTGGTTCATCGTCTTGGATACAAGAAGAAAAGGGGAAAAAAGGAGAACGTAAATTGTCAAATACAAGATGAAAGTTTAGAGCAAATTATATGTGCTGTACTTTGCTGACAGTTTTTCCCTCCAGGCAGCTGTTACTTTAGCCAGGATAGGTTGCTAAAGCCCTTCATTGACCATTAATAATATTTGATGATACAGCTGAACGCACACATTGCTGTGTACACTGGTGGGAAGCTATGACATCACATATATGGGAGTGAGCTGCTAAACACATTTGTATGTACATGCTCTGTGTCCCATGAAAACAGTGAGTCAGAAGGAAGACAGCGACCAACAGAGCGTGTTTTTGGACACTTGAAAGCAACTAAAGGCTTCACAGAAGGTGAAGAAAAAACATTTGGTGCTCTATAAATAAAGATTATTAGTACATTATTAGTGTGCAGTACTGTCTCTTAAACAATCACATCTGTAACGACAAGGATTGTAAACTGCTCCAGCGCCGTCTGAATTTCATCATGTCCCCCCTCGTGGTTTCAGACTGAGCATGTGTGTAGGAGCCGCTACAGATGGCTCACTTAAAGCCATTTTTTAAATTATGCTCAGCAATTACGTCGTGTTTTTTTTGCAAGAGCCTTGAGCATCAGCTTGATATTGAGGCAGATTTTCCAAATAAACATGAAGATTCAATGCTTTCTCTTTTGGAGGTTATATCACGTCCTTGCAATGCTTAGCATCTACTGAAAGCTAATTCAATCCAGATTGACAAGATAAGAGTGAATATTGTTGCACTGAGGTATTATAAGTTATTTCGAAATCCCACGACCGTGTGGGTTGGCATTCAGATGAGAATGTTTCTGCGAGTAGTAACCAGGGACAGTGAGATGTAGTCCATGCAGCTTTAAGTTAGAGATAAGCAGCATTGCATGGTATTAATGTGGAGCAGTTATAACGTTAGACATGGTCCTGTGTGATCACTCTGAAGAGGAACATCTGTCAGCACATCCCACCATTCTCAAACCTTACGCAACAATAAAGGTCGCATAGTTTTGTTACCGAGCAAACATCAGATTTTTGCTGTGTGTGTGTTTGCAGCCGACGGCAGCTGAAGGCTGGTATTTATTCCAGTGGTAAGTGTCATCCAGTTGATTATAGTTAGCTTTTTATGCAACAGGTGGGTGTGCAAGCCTTTTAGTTTAAACTTCATCATCTTGTTATTTTGGTTTTGAATAAGGCTCGACACGTCGGCCTCTGCCTCAGAGCTCTTGCCTGTGAAGTACAAAGGTGTTGAAACATAGCTAAATCATCAAGAGACCACAATTCATATAAGGCACAATGACAGGTGCCAAAACCTCCAGGAATATACGGGATGAAAAAAGAGACCGGAGAGGCCGTGCGTCGTGAGCAGGGAGTCCTCGGTCCTGATTAGAATGGAAAAAACATGGCAAATATAATCCAGCTTAATCGCTCCAGTTTTGTGGTAGACAAAGTCGAATTAGAGGACATGTACAGAACTTGTTCGGTGGTTTGTACATGCCTATTTTATAACGTATTAAAGCTTCAGCTTTTATTTAGTTAGTTACATAATAGTAGTTACATAATTTAAGTAATTACATTCAATGTATTATAATTTATAGTCCATCATAGTCATAAATAAAGATTGGCGATGATTATAGATGTAGTTTAGTGTGTTATTAATCCAGCAGATTAAAAAAGTGTGTGAATTTAGACAAAGAGTAAGATTCATTCTAATCGCTCTTTACCTCTTAGTGTGTGTGTGTGTGTGTGTGAGAGAGAGTGTTATAGATAGAGGCAGTGGTCAGATAGATATAAACACTGTCACACACTTCTAGTTGGTCATAAAGGAATATTGAGAGAAATACGTTTTATAAAATTCAACACAAAATTTCATAGGACATCACTGATATTAAATTCTGACCCAGACTACAGGTACTTAAATTTACCCTCAACTGAACTCTGGAATGGAGACCCATAACAGTCTGTAATACCCAGCTAGAGAAATACCCAGCTGTAGAAATACCCAGCTGTAGAAATACCCAGCTGGAGAAATACCAAGCTGTAGAAATACCCAGCTATAGAAATACCCAGGTCAAGAAATACCCAGCTATATAAATACCCAGCTGGAGAAATACCCAGATATAGAAATACCCAGCTATAGAAATACCCAGATATAGAAATACCCAGCTATATAAATACCCAGCTGGAGAAATACCCAGCTATATAAATACCCAGCTGGAGAAATACCCAGCTATAGAAATACCCAGCTGGAGAAATACCCAGCTATAGAACGAGGTCACACTTGATTAGAACAGCGGCGCTAAATCATGCTGGTGGTTTGGATTAAACCTCAGCAATCTGCATTAGCTGATTTTATTTCTTTTTTTTTTACTTTCAGTAACACGGTCAAACAGAGCTCATCTACTATTTCTAAACCTAATCCAGATTTAATTTCAGTCTCTTTGCTATCAAACATTTGATCAGCTCAGGCTCTGACTGCTAATATCCTGGTACAAATGAGCATTTAAAAAAAAATGAGGATCAGTTAAGAAACAGACTAAAATTGTATTCCTGAACAATTCTGTTTAGACTTATAATGTGATTTCAGATTATCACAGTTAACTTGCCACACAACACCAAACGTCATGGGTTCAAGCTTACGGAAACCAACGTGGACGCAGACCTGTTTTCATTGACTGTAAAGAGAATCGGCTGAATTTCCTGTGCTAACATGTCAGCACAGATCATAAAGTTTGCTGACGGGCTGTTGGCTTTAAACACACTGAAAGGGAAAAATCTCCAAACCATGCAGAATCTCTCACTTATCACCCATTAAGATTATGTTGCCATTCGGAAAGAAGGGGGGGGGGGGGGGGGGGGGGATAATAACCAATTCAGTTATATAGTCGGGCTATGCAGTCGCTAAAGGCTACTGTAATCATTGGGAAACAAACCTGATATTACATCTGCCATTAGCTCAGCAGACAGCCGTGGACTGTCTGTTGTTTACCTAATATGCACGCATAAAAGTCATATTTATATTCCTCTCTTGCTGCAAAAGGATGAGAGGCATGCTGGAAAGTCCTGAAATATTAATGTGGTCACTCTACGTCTCTGAGAGCAGATGCAAAACCTTGTGGGTGAATAGCTTACTCGCATTCGTGAATGCTTCTCAGGCTGCTGATGGCTTGCTGCATGCCTTCATAGCCACAGCCCTTTGGAAGAGGGACTTTATTTCTGCACATGCTGAATTAGAATTAGAATTCAAAGCGACCTTTACTGATAGAACATAATTACAACTGTACTTTTAGTTTCCGACCAATATGAGAGCTGGTTATGGTACTTATGAGCAGCCGTTGTTATCAGCAGAGGCGTTTTCCTACCATCGATAATGTCGTCCGGCATCTTGCGTCTCTCGTAGACAACGATGACGACTACGAGGATGATGATTTCTGCAAGCACGCCCAGAAAAGGCCACAGCGGTGCAAGATAGCTGCGCACCCGCAGTATGGTGATCTCAGCAGTGCTTCCGATCACGTTGGTGGCGTTGCATTCATATTTCCCAGGGTCCGTGCTTATATTCAGGTTTAGTACGATGAGCTCCGTGTAATTTCCCCGGTTCGTGATGAAGATGCGTCCGGTGGAGTTGTCAATGCCCTGGATAAAAATATGTTGAAAATGCATTAATCAAGGCCGGTTAGAATGCTTTTTTTATTACATTGTGTCTACTGTGTCTGTGTCTACATGTATGCATGCTGTATAAACGTGTACATTTACCGTGTAGGACGATCCGTCCACCTTACGCCATGTCCAAGTGGGATATGGGTAGCCAACAGACTTGCAGTAAAGCATTGCCTCGCCCCCCTCATTTTTGTTTTCACTTCTCTTGTGGCTGGTGATATCTGGTTTTGCTGGAAAGGTAAGATAAATAAAGTGGATCATTAGACACATTGGCAGCGACATTCAAAGGAATGTTTTAAATCATACCAGATGGCATGAATAAGGAGGGCATGATTGGCTGTTCTGGCTACGGTGGTAATAATGTGTTATTCAGCTGTCTGCACGGCAGAGAGGAGTATAATTAAGACGCTTTGTCGCCGGGCTGATCAGTGAAGCAGCTCCGTTTTCCTGACACATTTTTTTTTTTTGTTAGTTTGAACCAGTGCTCTGAAGAGGATCACAAAAGGTTCCTTAAAAATATTGTCAAAATGATATGCATCAATTTTGTAACTTTATTTGCATCGCCACTTTGTTCAGCGTCTTATAGATACTCAGATTACTGCATTTGTGTTGTATTGTTGTTCTTATATTTCAGTCATCTTTTTTTTAATTGATGTTTCTAAATCACAGTATAACACTATTGATCTAAAAAGATTTGCACCGCAGTCTTATAACTAATAATTATACTGTGCTGCAATGTTTTAAACATTGTAGCACTAATTAATCACCTTCAATCAAAAACTCATATTTTTTTGTGTTAGACACCATTTTAGCCGAAAATAAAGACAAAATAGTTCTGAATATGTAAGAAAGAGCAGCACGTGTAGCCCAGTAGAGTCATCTTGGAATAAAAGCGACCTAATATGGGTGTGTGATCACGTACCACCCCCACCACTAAACCCTAGCACCAGGGGGAACATCACTCTGAATGAGATAAGGCATTTCAGTACAACTCCTAATGAGGTCATGGACGATCGGGGCTCCGTATTGTATGAGAGCCAGATGTGCCTATTCAAAATAATTAAACAGTGAGGAGCTAATTTCCTGCCAGAACTTAAGGAACAAAAACTCTCTGTGGATTTCCACAGAAGAGATTTACAAGGAAAAATAATTGCTGGTGATGAATGAATACATTTATAATAAAAATGCAGCACATGCAGTAGAAAGCACTGCAGCAGATGCCAGATCAAAATGATCAATGCAGCAGTCGTTCCCCAAAGGTGACAACGTGACTCCCCAGAGCATCCGAGGATCATTGGCTCTGCTTTCCACTTTTCTCCTTGACTACAGTCATTTCTTCCATGCAATTAAACGGGATAGGAGATAAGCCTTGAGTGAGCATTTTTCCTGCTGCACATGGATAACAGGGCAAGAGGGTGACAGAGCTCACTCTAATTACGGTGTAACTGCGCTCTATGAGCAGGGGAGTGGCCAAACACATTTATCCAGCATCCTCACTGTGTTATCTCGGTGACTGACATCCCTCAGAGCGCTGCTGAGGCAGTAAGAAACCTCCATTTCGCACTCCTGACTGTGATTACTGACTATTAATCGGTCTGTGCTAGACAGAAATGAATTGATGCCTGAATCTGAGAAGGACATGTGAGAGGGAGCAAGGTCTGAAGCTGAAGCGGAATAAAAAGCTGATTTCAATGGCACGTGATGCTGAAAGCTACATGTTATAGACTTGACAAATTTGAAATCAGAAAAATGCATGATAAATAAATGTTATAGTAAAATGTGATTAAGAAATACGAGGTACCAAATATGAATCTGTGGTGGGCTTAGTATCACAGACAATAAACTCCATTCCTGCCACAGAGATTGCTGGGATTGGATTCAGAGCCTTAATCCTACAACATCACAGAGCCCTCCATCTGTTGCCTCTGAGCCGAGTCCTGCAAGGATGAGGATGCCAAGGACACTGTAGGAGAGGGATCTCGGTGAACTGCTGCCAGGAGCGCAGTGCGAAGCTGACGAGCATAGCAGTGGGCTCACTACCTGGGTCACAAAAGATCTCAAACATATCTGGAAAATTACATCCATTTTACATTGCAGCAAATCTAATGTAATATTCTGATTTATATTTTAGATACAGAATTTAAGCCCATTTTAAGGACTACCTAATAGAAAAGCACTCTCAGAGAGTAAACCTCCGCCAAGCAGCTCATTCCCCTCGTAATTAGATTTACATCATCCACATCATCAAAAGGTTCTAAATTGTTCTTCTTTATACACCAACCATGAAAAGTAAAAGTGAATCGGAGTTGATTCTAACTTTGTTGTTTTTAACTGATTTCCGAATCTATGAATGGAGTTTTCAATGTTAAAATGTAATTAATTTATTTTCCTGACCTCATTCTGGATCAGATCCAGAAGACATTTTGCATGATAGTTCATATCATACCCCTTTATGACTGTGATTTTTGGTGAGTGAAGTAAATGCATAGATGGTCTATGTTTTTTGTGTGTGAAAAAGTAAATGGGAAAATCCATATTAGATCCATATTAAATCCAAGTTAGACAAAGACCCATCTCCAGACTTATTTTCTTCGTCAATATCCATCCATCCATTTTTCCTTGATTCTGCTAGCAAAAACGCAACCTCCTTGGCAGATGTAAAAACCAAGGCTATCTTCTCCTCCAGGGTTACAGGCAGCGAGTCTGTCTCAACAGTCGCACCCCAGCGCTCTTCTAATGGCTGGGACCCTTTGGTTGGAATGGGAACGAGTCACTATCATCTCACAATCCAGTAAACGTCCAAACACACACGGTCATCGCCCATGTTACGCAATCAGGCACAGAACAAGAGGGAGGGCGTGCTCAGTATGCACCGTAGCCATGCCACGGCAAATTGGCTTAAGCACTACACACGGGCAAGCTTCTCCTTAACGGGGCTTCGCTTAGCGCTTCACTTCAGAGGGAATATCCCTTATTCAAGTTGAAGGCTTTGCCGTCAGCTTGAATGAAACAATTCAGTAGATCTTCAGTGAGGGTTTTTTCGTACATAGACCATCTGTGCTGTCTCTTCTGAAACCACTGGATAAAAATACAAATAAAAAAATACTGGACAAACAATTCCGTTTTAAAGGTGTTTTTCTCTTCTCAAGGATGTCTACTTTGTGTTCGTATCTGGGTGAGCATGTGCAGGACCTGTCATTTGTTCCAGACAGTCATCTCGATGAAAGTCAAGTCTGAGAAAGAGCCTGCAGATTTTGCCCCGTCAGCACCATATGAACTTTCCAGGACACCTTCCTATCTGTAGATAGCTGCAGATGATCTGTTCTAAGTTTGAATATACAATTTTTCAAAATGCTGGATGGATGGATGGATGATAATTCTGTCATATGGGCTCAGCTGTTAATATGTCACAGAGAGGGTTCTTACCTTTCACTTCTATCGTGGCATTTGCATTCGGTGCCATGTCGAACACGTACACACACATGTATTCTCCAGAATCGTCTGCTCGCGGTTTAACAATCCTACGACCAAACACAAAAAACATATTTCACATTTAGAAGTTATACACTGTTGGTAGTCAGGCAAAAAAAAAAAAAAAAGGTGAGCTATCATCTTGAATCCAATGATTAGTGTGGACCACAGCAGCAAAAGCCTCGGGGTTCTGCTGCCCATTGGAGACAGTGTTGGTATTTATGCTGTGATATTACAGAACAGCAGCTCTGGATTCCGTAGGGAGGGGCACCATGGGCACTTTAGCTCTAATCTTCAGCATATCACTGATGTAATGTGACAAGGAAGTGACCAGTTGGTCTTCTCTTGTGGTCAGTGCTAGTCTTTGGTATGTCTACGGAGGGGCAACCGTCGCTTTGTAATCAAAAGCTAATCTTGTGTGACAGCAGGACCTAACAACGATGATTATACAGTATATCACTGTTTACTTCAAGCAAAAGAAAACCCTATAAACCATGTCTTTCTACTGGTTCGTTACCCCCCCATGTGTAGCGATAGCTTGAGTAACTGCTTGAAGATGACTGTACGCAGTGTCATTGTGCAGACTGCAAGACTTTGGGTCACCATTTGCAACAAGGTTGGGCTCTTCAACAGGCTTTTTTTTTTTTTAAACCTCAGTGTTGTCCTCAAATAGCCCATTTCTTTGCACCAAACATTTTGATCAATGATACATTATGCACCCCTGTCACCTGTATGAGGTGAATCTCTGCTCCGTCCGCGTGTTGGGGATCTCCTTTCTGTTCTTCATCCACAAGCTTTCCTTGTGCAGAGTTTGAGAGGTGGTGAGGTTACACTCCAGGGTCAGCGGTTTGCTCGAGCTGTCCGCTGACAGGATGATCTGATCAGAGGCATTGATCTTTGGTTCTGGAAGACAGACAGAATCAAAGCTTATCACAGAACTGCGGGATCCGTGCTCATTTCAAATCTTCCTCCCATGCTGCCGTAGCTGTGGGCTGTGTGCCGTTTTTATGCAATCTGAGTAGGAGTATGGACTGAAGACAAAAGCACACATGACAAAAAAACAAAAGAGATGTTAACCCTTTATTGCCAAACGTATCATATTTGATACACATGGCTTTTCAGAATTTGGAGACTTCTACTTCAGAAGTTTGCCCCCCCCCCTCCCAAAAAAGCAGATAGATACAAGCCAACACATGCATCTGCATTTTCCATGAAAAAATTCTGGATTTTGCTAATATCATTAAATAAAATGTAACTATAAACTACAGTAATATTAATGCTATATAAAAGAGTGTGTGTGTGTCTGTTTGATTTTGTATTTATTTATTGAGATCTGGGAATAAGATAAGACTTAACCAGACAGAGACTACATCACTTCTGTTGCCCTCTAATTTGCTAAGCACACTGGCTACCAGACACCATCAGGGTCCACTTATCAAGGACATTCAGAGAGAAGAATGCATCATATGAGCAAAGCTCTGCCTAGAGTGGGTAGCAGAATGCCTCCTACACCCTTCCCTGCACACTCCTCCTCCTCCTTCTCCAGGGTGGGCCAACCATGGCAACAATGGAGACCCCCCGAGGGAGGAGCAGAGAGAAGCATCATAATCCTACTTACTGGCTGCTTCTGCAAGACCACTATGAAGGCAAGAGGTAAAAGAGGGCAGAGGAGGGCTAATGTGACAGCCAAGTGACTTCTATTAGCATTCATCACACCGCCGTCTTAAAATTATGTATCCTCAATAGCTAAGGGACTGTCTGTCCCCTCCCCTTGACACGCCCTCAAGCAGAACCACATGAGCTATTAATAGTATATTTGAGACATGCACATCCATACAGAAAAAAAACACAACATGTGGTACATACATTAACATTTAGCAAACACAGCACAGTGGTCCACAAGCCATTCAATCAGAAGGTTGTTTGTAGGACTCCTTGTCACAAAGTTCAAATCTGGTAACTGTCTGATCAGAATGTTCCAAACCCTGACCCTGAACTCCACCTTCCCTTTGGCGAATTGTCTAACACAGCGTTCTGAATAAATTGATAGCCAATTAACTATCAAATATTACCCGAGGGGTTTTACTTTTTACGATTATTGCATTATAAGCACAAATTTGTTTTCTTCTTTCCATTTCTTGGCACTAATTAAAATGCCGGATATGAGGGAATACCGAGTAGAACTACATTCTCTCAAGATTTACTGTAAGTATTGAAGCTGTTCTTCTAAATAGATTAAGCTTAGTGACCAACTTGGCAATTTCTATTAGATCATTACATCACTGTAAACGGCAAAACCAACCTCAAATCTCAATAATACAACACATTACACAAGAAAAAGATGGCCGCCTGAGAGATGCCCCGGTAATGTGTGAACATAGAGCACAACACTGGGTCTCCTGAGCGTGTTTGGCTAAATGGTTTTAAACAACTCATTCCTAACAGGATACGCAATTTCCAATGCAATATCGTGTCTAATTTAGAGCAACACACATTTGTATTACTCTGTGAGGCAAAACGCAGCACATCACATGCCCTTACGGCTGTTTAAAAAAAAAAACAATCTTGAAACGAGTTTGAAAATAAATCAAAATCTCTGTAATTCAAGTGACTCGACCTACAAAATCTACATGTGTTTGAATTTGAAGTCCTGGAGTGTTTTTTTTTTTTTTTTTTCAAATAACCAAAATACATCTTGAATGCACCTTTTCAAAATAAATTCTGTGTTCATCTTATTTTCATGTTGACCAAACGGAATTCCAAATGTGGAAAGTTTCCTTAGGAGCATTCTTATTTGCTTTCTCGCTGGGGAGAAGCAAACACCAACCTCATTCATAATTCTGTACACTAAATATGAAGCAGCCGCTTTGCAGCACGGTTTAGCATTAATAATGAAAACCGACAACATCACCTTGACCCACACATCCTTTTTCATGCTCTTAATTCCTATTATTGTACAGACATGTAAATTGATATCATCCAAAAACAAAGGAAATCAAATAGGCACATTCACTACGGTTTCTACTCCAATAGAAATGTCAGGGAGCGTTTCATATTCTGGTAGAGTATCACTCACAGAAGCACGTTAAAGGATGTGCCACAGATGGATTTAATCCAAGCATACATTTGGAGGGGGGGGGGGGGGGGGGTGTCAACATTAGAATGGCACCATGTTAAAAACTCAGCTGCCAATGTGAATGTGTTAATGCATCGAGATTGATTATGAGCATTTTCATTTGGAGCGATTCCAAATGCAGAATGCAAATGAATCGACTGGCCAATAGAAGACCACTTCAGCATGTCTCGTCTTCGTAGCTGTCCTCAGCTACACAATCATCATGACACATCTTCAGCGAGGACTTGAAGTGCACACAAATGAAAACATTTGCTGCCTTTCCCACTTCTCGTAACTTGAATGGCCTCATCAAACAGCATTCAGAATTTGCCAGCTAAAATCTGAACAGCCCGGCAGAGTTCAAACTCCTCTAAGCTCCTCGGAGAGCTTCCCTATGACTAACAGCATTCCACATCTCCCCACGCTCCAGTGGGCAGACCACTGAAGCATGCACAGATTTAAAGAGTCCAGAAGAGATATTCAGTTTGTTTGCATGTTTCCCTGCACAGAGCACAGGGTTAAAACATTTAATACCATCACTGATTCACGCTCGCAGTCTTTAATGGCTGAGAAGGCACAAGGTTGCAGCATACGCAGGTCCAGAAAGACCGTTGCGTCGAAGGGAAATCTCTGTCTCATCTGAACAAGGAGTCAGACACTCAAGCCCCTCGCGTGGTTTCATCCTTTATTGGATTACCGCAGACAAATTTGAAAGCAGAAAATGTTTGCCTTTATCAGCAGAGCGCTGACAGCAGGAACCACTCTCTGACGCGTTATCGGATCCCTCCTTGTGTCTTCTTCTTACAGTTTCCATTTTGCTCTGCACCCAGAGCTCGAGACCCAAATCAAAAGCTCTCAGTACTTCAGAGCCCTTCTAGGTTTCTGCTGCATTTAGCAGGCGGGGCTTTGAAGTCAATGAGACAAATCCACATGAAGCACGAGGACACCGCATAACATCGTGGGAATAGGCGTCACAAATAACACCATAAAAAAGGTCACAGTAGGATACAGGAAGAAAGATGATCACTACAAATCTAAAATGACACACAAGCAAGAGAGAGAGAGAGAGAGAGAACGAGTGTTCGCTGTGGGAGAAGAGGTAAAGTTCCCGGATTTGGGGGTTATATCATAACAAGATGCTAATTGGATTTTTTGGAAATGTAAGAATAGAAATGTTTATCAAATCAAATCAAATAACAAAAATCAGCCAATTCCAAAAAAATTTAAAAATATATTCAGGTTAAATTTTTTCAATGTAATACTAAAACTATACACAAAAAAATACAAATGTATTTTTTCCTTGCCTGTGGTGAGGGTGGGTGCTTGAAAGGTTTTTTCAGGTTAGAGCGGTTGGAGTAGGCGACTCGCACTACAGGATATACAGACCACTCACTCTGCAGCACTGAAATGGTGGCCTGGGTGCGGATCCACGAGATGGCAGGATTTTGTCGGAAGTTATTGCGCCTGGGGTCGTTGCTGGCCCGGCACTCGTAGGTCCCGGAGTCCTCCAGCGTGAGGCGCGTGATGCCCAGCACACTGACGCCATTGGTGCCGTAGGCCGTGTTGATGGATACCCGACGCTTGCGGGCTCCGTCCCAAAGCTGCTTGAAGGAGTCTGCTCGGTTGATTTCAGCATACCACCACTGGATCTCTGGAGTCGGGATGCCAACCACGTCGCAGTACAGCTCGAAGGTGTCCCCCGTATGCTTGGTCTCAGACGCTGGTGACTTCACAAACCCAGCTAGAGAGAATTGCATTGGGATGGTGGGGAGGAAGCAGGGGGGGGGGGGGGGGGGAGTGAAGGAGGAGAAGAAAAATGATCAGAGAACATACAAACATTAAACCTAACTGATCAATAAACAAGCATCAAATTATTCACATCTGTGATTTGGTGGTTCCTCTGAAATGAAACCTAGTCCAGGGGCTGAAATCTCTCCGGCTTGCTCTTTTAACTATTTCAATAATTTGAATATGCGTTTAATAATTTTCTCCAATTGGTTAGGCAAAATAAACATTGCAAATGTGTCTGTTTCAACTGTTCTGTCTTCTGTGACACCGTGTCTTACTATTTACAGACGATTTACAAATCAGTCAATGAAAAAGTCATCAGCAGTTGCAGTCCGATAATTAATAGTACAGCAGCTCGCCCTCAATCAAATAGAACAGCAAGGTCTGCTTTTACGTTCATAGTCAAATGAGATTGTGGTGACGGAGTTTGGTGGTTCAGGCCAGGCTGAAAGAGGTAGGAATGAAATGAAGAGTTTTGTGTTGGCTGTTTGGCTGCCCTGTTGGCAGCAGCATGTGGGACCTGAGGATTTCCACACAGTATGTGAAAGTGTGACCGGAGACATACAAGCTGATAAGCTTGCATGTGTTTAAGGTGAGGAATGTATGTGTAAATACTGATTGTAAGCAGCACCGTCTGTGCGGCGCGGGGGTGTACAGTGTCTATTCCTGATTACAATGATTATAAATAAGGTTAGGCGCCAAAACCTGGACTAAATTAGAGCCAAATCTTCACTCCCATTTATCAGGTACCTGTAAAAAAATAAATATTTTGGGTTCTGCTAATTTGCAGAGATACAAGATAGCATATAAACTACTGAAAGACGGACCAGGTTGCACATCAAATCTGACCAAGCATTTAAGGCAGCACGGTGTCAATCTTTAATCCGGGGCCGTGCTGCTGCCTCCCAGCGCCGGCGTGTCACCAGCCAGTTTTAGTAGCACCTTGCTAGAACCTCGAGAACAGGGACTGATTACTGAAGTACAGGGAAAGCTGACCAAAGCTAAACTTGAGCAGTAACTATAACGGTAGTTATACAGCAAATATGTTAGGAAAGGTGAGGAAGAGTCACCACCAAATGAATGACTGGCCTCAGACAAGTAATTTGACTTTGGTTAAGAAAATGCTACAATAAATAAAATAATAAAAATGATGTTGTTTTTCTTTATTACAATTAGGAAAAGTTTTTGGCTTTTTACAAAATTGTTTCAGTCTTCATAAAATGTGATGTACACAATACTGCATGAGCTCGTATGACTGTGTGAGCTTTCCATCATATTTTTTAGAGACTACACCAATTTCCTATAATCCATCAGGCCATTTGCTAAAGCGGTTTATGCTATTCAGGATCAGAGGGTGCAGAAATCAAACATTCTGTATTCTACTTCATACAAATATTCTATGCAAGCAGTAAGTCAGTCACTTTTAAACTGTTGAAGTGCCAAAGCCTGAACGCAGCTTTTAAACAGGACCACAAATGGACGTAACTAAATGTACAGCGTGTAGGAACCTAATCTCTTCATCCATATCCGCTCTTGGTGGCCGTGCCAGAAATTAGGTCAGTCAGCTTTCATTTTGAATAAGCTGGACGTTTAAGAGCAGGTTTTGCAAACTCACGAGTGGTCACAGCGCGACAAACACTGAATGACCAACATTTAGCAAAACACCCGTGCTTCTTCTTCCTCCTCCTCTTTCGGCTTGTCCCGTCAGCAAATCAACCTTCTAGTCGATAGCTTGACTAATTCTGGAAAAGTTCTACGCCAGACGCCATTCCTGGACAAACGCACACGCTTGTGCTACTAAAGATGTGTTTGAGTAACACGTAGAACACAAAAACTACCCAGTACTCCTTAAATAGGAGGTCCTAAATTGAAGGGGTGGATTAATTCACATGTAACAGAGATTTACATTTTCAATACTGTAAACCACTACCCCATACACTCCACAGTTTAACCACCCCTCCCCATGAGGCCACTTGGAACAGTCCCATTAGGGTGATGACGTACACCTGGCCTGCACTCACATGGGCCGGCCTCCATGTCAGTGGCCCCGCCCATCACCTCAAAGAAAGGAGAAACTGATGAGAAACAAAGACAATTGCTTTGGTCTTCTGTGTGACAACCAACTAAATAGGAATCCAATCATGAGCAGTTAGGACAAAGACTAATTGGGAAAGAAATACAAGGTATTAAAGTGATCAATATACAGGTGAATGAAATTGTGAAGTATTAAATATTTACAAAATACTCCCTCACAGAGTGTATCATGCTGTGAGTATGTGTGTCTGATTCGTGACCCTGTTTCCACATCAGTGGTTAGCGTAGCGTAGCCCAACAGTGCTTTGCCAGCCTTAATGAATTCCATCAAATGGCAAATCACCTAAACCACAGACAATGTTCTCTGCCAACCCTGCAGCCTGTCAGATGTAAACCGCATGTGCTGGAATAAAAAATAGAATAAAACATCACTGCCTTAAGTCTGTCCTGAGTTGTTGTCGTGGAAATGGGAACAAAGAGCCTGTGGTCTCTTGCGCGTTAGACTGTGTGTTGCACCTAAATACAACAGCTTTTATGGGCCGTCCCGGATCTTCTCCCGCACTGAAAATAATGTTTCATTAGTACTTGAACGCATCAGCCTGGGAAAGCCAAAGAAGCGCACGTAAACGAATACAGAATTCTGCTCATCCTCTCAATGTAGCTGGTTACATTTCATTTAAAGTCAAATTGTGCAAAACTTTGTAAAACACCATTCACAAGTTTACACGGATAGACCATGGAGTTCTTTTTTCCCTAGATATTATTAGGCACAATAATCTGAATAATTAATCAGAAAGTTATTCCAAATATGTCCCATAGCAGACACAACATGGATTAGAGTTTGTGCGACAGTAGCGGGTCTGTTGCTCGACATCTGCTTTTAGATATATGGAAATGAACTGGAGCACTAGAAAGGGAAATTGTGAAGATTATTCTGCAAAAAAAATATAAACTGCATTCATCGTATATGGTTTGTCTGAAGATATTCGGCGCTTATAACCTGTGTTACAATGCGCGATGCCTAGAGGTATTCGGAGTAATTAGTGTTTGTTTATTTTCTCTGAAAACATCTGGGCACATCAAGAGGGTTAATCCAGGTCTCTGCAGATAGAGTATTCCAGCCTTATTCTAATTTGATAGAACATTTGCTGTGGCACCGCACGGCACAGATAACTATTATCTGGAAGGAAAAAAAAGCTCATAGTCCCAGTATCCTGTATTATCTGCTTTAGAAAGAAGAAATGAATGTCCTCTAAGGTGATGGCAAATTAAATCAGAAAAGAGAACACTTGAGTCCATTTAAATCCAGGCTATAGAGAGATTCTGGATAATTAAATAAAAGACAGACAACAGTTGGCTAAGGAGTAGAGCAATTTTTCTGATGTTTAAACAGGGAGCTTATAACAAACCACACACTGTATGAAAAAAAAAGACCATGAAGCCACCGTGACTTCACCCACAATTTCATGAGCTGCCGTTGGAAAGCCTTTGGCATGTTTGGACGAGAGGATGGAGCCGTCGAGGGTGAGTGGTGATTCTGTTTGAGATCCCCGAAACTCGACTTTGTGATCGCAACTTGTCAGTCAAACGGAACCTGGACATAGAAGCAAACCGCTCGCTTCTCAACCGGTTACAAGCAGACTCTGCACCCAGCAGCTTCGTGCCCGACTGGCCTTTAGACAAAAGCTCGACAGTGATAGTGAAAACAATGTCATTGCAAGGTTAATTTTTATGTGCAGAGCTGATTAGCTAAATGCATTTATTTGGTCCCTTATGTTTGCTGACACCGACTAATCTAAATATTGGTCAAGCAAACCTAAACCTCAAATGACGATAGGATAGTTAACACAAGTATTTCACTGCAATAGCAGACACGGTTCTTCTCTCTATTGGATTTACCATCGAGAATTGAATTGATGTATAGATGTGCAAGGATATCAAACATTTTAGAATATCTTGTTATAAACTTGCTTTATAATTCCAAACGATTTAACGCGACATTACGAAATCTTTCACATTTCATTTCTCGCACTGATTTTCTCGCTCATTTGATCTGATGAATCATAATAGGATCAAGAAATATCCTGCTGTTTTTCCTCTGACAAGCTCTGTCTACTCTAAAGCAGCAAGGGGATCGCCGTCATTACAGCCTACATACTACTGAGGTAGGTAGAGCGCTCCCCTGAGGACTGACGAAAAGCCACACACCACCGCCGTCCACCCGGAGGGTGAGTCAGCAGCCGTCCCACAACACAGAGGGTGAATGCAGGGAGTATGGATCCCACTGGGGTCACTAAACTGGTTGTGTGCGTGGAGGATAGTGTTTTTATCTTTACCTGCATGGTTCTCTGACAGATGCGCTGGCCTTTAGATGCTATTTGTGTGAAGCTGCCTGTTAAAGGGAAGTTTTTCCTTGCCTCTTTCGCCAAAGTGCTTGCTCTTGTGGGACACGTTGGGTTCTATCTTTCTCTGCAGGGCTTTCCCCTGATACACCTGTAAAGTACCTTATAAAATTCTGTTATGATCTGGCGCTACAGAAAAAAAAGAATTGCCACACTCAGCATCTTAACATTTGCAATATTCCAAAGACAAATCAAGCCATTTGAATGTAATTAGTGAAGCAATTTGGAAGAACTTCTAAGGCCACATGCTGTGTAACTACACGTACTTCAAATCTATTTTGGGATTAATCTGGGCAGACATATTCTTGAAGCGTGCAAAGAAAGAGTGAATTATCACAAAGAAATAAAGACGTGTGATGGCTGCCTATTCAAATGCATTCTGCGCCTGTCCAAACGGTCCAGAGGAATGTCGTATTAAGCCTGAGCGAACATCCACACGTACAAAAGCACACACAAGTTATGCTGGGTGGTCAGTTTTCTTGCAGCACAGAGCAAGACAAGCTCGAAACAGATTGAGTTACATCGGAACGCATGGAGCTAAACATTTGTATTAAACACTATAACAAGTCACGACTTCTGTCAAGGTACTACTTCTGCCTCGATTGCCAGAGCTGTCCACGGTCACAGAGATGTCTCTATCAGACTTACTGTGACAGACCACCTGCCCACTCAACGCATCTGTTACACAACTATCCTGTAAAGACAAATGGCATTTCACTTTGAATTGGTTTCTCTAGCATCAAAGTATGCATCCCTGAGCATACATGTCCATCTTAGAAATAGGAGTTGAGGTTTTATTTTTTTTTGCAGGAGAGATTACACTTGTACAACTTTGGGCATAAAGATGACTAACATACCATCCTTGGATATGTAAGAGTCTTTATTTTCAATGGCTGGACCTGACAATCTCGCTATTCTGTTTCTCAGATATGTTTTAATGAGAAGGATATTTGGGATCCTTTAACAGTCAAAGGTAGATTTAGCAACAGTTTATGATGTAGCTATGGAAGGGTAATGTGAAGTGTTGCTTTATGAATAGAGTGTGCATCTAAGTAAGGGCTCCTATTCGAGAGAATCCTCAGATATGTCTATTTGCATTGAAGTATAGCCAAGGCACTTCCTCTGCCCTCATAGAAAGGACACAATTCTGACAGGCCATTTGCACTGAAGGATTAGCCCTACGTTTTTGTTACGATCCCAAATATAAACCCTCATAGGATACCGATTCCAAATGGTTTAAAGAAAGCTAACGTTAAAGAAATAACTTCAACATCTATCTGCAGCGGGATTACCAAAAGCCACTGCACCAAAAAAAATACCAAATAAAAGATTGTTTCAAATGTTTCATGAATTAAAAGCTAGTCAAAGTCTCAAGCAGTCAATATTCACGACCATGGATTTAAAATGTAAAAGGAAGTGATGTTGAATTATAGTCACCCCCCCCCCACACACACACACACACACATACACACACATGAACGTTAGCACATTAAGTTTAAGTGATGTCACTGTGTTAGAAGAAACTATTTCTTTTATTTTTGAAACTGAATTTCCAGAACTGGGTGCTGTGCCAACAAGTTCAATTTTCGTAATACAGTACTCGCCTTTGTTACAGAGATCACAGAAGACCGGCAGCAGTTTAATGGGATTCAAATCCAAACAACCCTGTTCTGTGTAGCCGCGCTCTAATCCCATCCTCCAATCACAATCTGAGAGTATTTACTATTTCCAGAGGCCAAAGACAAGAGAATCCAAATGATTTGTTGTAAACCAGAGAATTGTAGAAATGCAGATGTGTCACTGACTTTAACCATATAAAAATCGCAATAATTGTAAAACAAAATAAAACACCCACACCACAAGGACTCGTGTCTGTTACTCGTTGTTTTCTGCAGAGGAGATCGTGTTCCCTGACGACCCACGTACAGTATTTCAAAATATTCCATTTAATGAGAAGTGAAATGTTCGCCTGTTCTAAATATCAGTTTCCAGGAGTTTTAAGGTCAAATAAATGACTATAATATAAAAGTAAGTAACCCCTGAATATTTTTCCTTGTCCCATGTGCAGCGCATACACAGTTAACCAAGGTTGTGCTAACGGATTTAGCAGCAGCAGCACAAGGCTGACGCTAAAATGAGGACCATCCAGCTGTGAATGTGTGTAACAAGCCCACTGCATGCACACTCAGCAAAAACGGTCCCTGCACAAACTTCTACTTAAAAATCAGTGCTCACCTTAGAGTTGTGCATCGGTGTACAGTATACCTGCAGTGTAATGTGTGCTGTGTGACGCTGCTCTTGACCAGTGCAGTTTGCATCAGATTTCACGGTGGGAAAGCATGACTCAGTTTAAACTAAGTGTTGGCTCGAGTCCGACAACATATTTTCCAACTCCCCAATATACCTTCGTGCGGAGCCTGGACAAAGACGTGATAATGGACGAGCCGCCGATGCATCATATCGAATGAATGGTGTGCAGTTGTAAAATGGTTATGTCAAAATGCAACCTGAAACACATTAAATAATTAAAGCACCATATATCAGCATAGAGGCCAAGTATTCAATTGCAGTAGAGCATTGCAGTATAGGTGGATCCATCTTATTCTACATCAAGGCTTTGCACTTTGATTGTGTAACCTTAATCATCAGCCTTTGTTCTGTGTGGGGGAAAAGCAATGTTTAAAAAAAAAAAAAATCTAACATAGTAGTAAATGCACATGGCCGTTATTCTGAATATTGCCTCAACGTGATCATTTTGCACAGACATGCTGCAAAGTCAGCATCGTGAGAAGACATGCCTGCTTCAAAAAGGGAAAGTGGAATACATAAGTGCATTTCTCCAGGTCAGCCGCAGCCACCTTCTCAACAGCCTTTGGTTCCTTTGCATAAAGATCACATCATCCCTCCACTTAGAATGTCCACAGCCACATGGCGAGCCTTTACAGAAGGCTGTGCAGCTGTGCGCAAGGGGGCCGTCCATTAAGAGTTAATGAACTCACTTTCACAAAAGGACCTTAAAGCCACAGTCCTCAGTGCGGTTTCTCGTGGTTAAAAATAGAAATGAGGCAGAACGGACTGATGTTACAGTCCTCCAAATATCTATTGCAGAAAGCAGCCACCTATGGTAGAGCTACTCTCCCCTGAACAAGAGGCAATAATGGAACGAATTCCCTCTGCTTCCCAGATGAGGTGATTAAATCTAAAGCACTTATAGTTATTATTCTCCTCCTGGACTCTGCAAAATCAGAGGAAAACCTAAGATTGCATAAGAAAGCGAGCACCAATTATCCTTAATCTGAACTGATAGAGAAACATGTGATGTGAGCAAACACCACACCGGCGCTAACTGTGAACGAACATTAATCTGGATTTTCTACTGACACATTTAGAAACTGTCTTGTCGAACACTCACTGACCTCTGGCTCTGTGTGTGTGTGTGTGTGTGTGAGAGAGATCAGACTGTCTACCTGTGCACAAAGCTGAAAGAAAGGGCTTAATAGGATATTATTTTGTTGCATAACTGCTTCTCTTTTTTTTCTTATCTTCTTAAATGTGAGAGTTGCTTCTGTATTTCCTCGTGGAACAATACCAATTCAACTTAGTGTGCAGTCTTCCATTTTGTTACACTGAATTTTATGACATAGCACTAGTATGAATAGCGAGAACTATTCCACTTTTACATACACAATCATGTTTTCCATTTTAAACACTTTAAAGGTATGTGAGCTTTGCACCAATCATGCACAGTGGGCGTCTGATTACCCTCCAGAAAGAGACGAGGTGGACATTAAGCAGGAGAATTATGAGTGTGCAGTTAATCTTTGCCTGACATGCATTTTGTTTTATTATCTTCCACTGAAGCAGATTATGCCCGTGTTTATATTGCAGTACCAGCATATTGGCAGTCGTGTCTTTGATGACCGGTACGGTGAACTTAAACCGCTCATTGCTTTTTTTTTTTTTTTTTAAAGAATACTTTGAAATCAGAAACATCTGCAGCACTCAAAGATGCCAAACATCACAAGCAGCGCAGGAAATAAGAACGTACAGTGAGGAGGAAGTAGTAGAAGTAGCTCTTGTATTTACTCAAGCCCATCCAGTCAGTGTTTGCTCTGATAATATGTTGGATCATCTTCCACTGCTGGTTCGTCCTGCCTGAAACAATCTGCTTCCCAACACCCTTGAACGCTGCCAGCCTCCGGCTGCGTGCAAATATCCAGAACTAATTCCATGAAGGTTTGAACCTCAGCAACTCATTGACTATTTTTAAACGCATAATCGACGTGACCACAAAGGCGACTAATCCCCCCTTTACAGAAAATAACAAAAAATCAATAAATAGCAAGTTGACAGCCAATAACCTTGCAGGAATCTTGCAATTCCCCCCCCCGCGCAAGTGTCGCGTTCCCTGAAGGTTACATTCTGGGGGCTCAGCTTTTAAATGATTCCTCTGGCCCTGCATTAAACTACAGTCGCTTATCAGCTGCCCCCCCCCCCCCGTGCAGCGTTTCTCCGTCGTGCCGCGGTTACCGATCTGCGTCCTTACCGTTCTGAGCCGAGACCATCGGCAGCATCAAGTCCCCCAAAAGCACCGCCGCCAGGATCGCTGCGTTAGGATGCATCGTCGGGGCTCGGTCGCACCGCCAGAGTCTCGGTGCAGGACGAAGAGGAGGAGGAGGAGGAGGAAGAGGAGGGAGAGGAGGAGGAGGAGGAGGAGGAGATGTCGTGTATTAATCACGAGATCTAGAGAGACGGGCCCGGCATGCTTTCAGGTCTTCACGAAAGAATCAGCCGATGGCGTTTTTTGAAGCGACGTCTCCGCGATTCAACGACCTTTCAGAAGACAAGCGGGCGGGGTGAAAGGTCCGGGACCGGGACCGGGAGCGGGACCGGGCCGGCGGCTCAGGGGCTCCGATACGCAGCCATGGCTGGGGAAGAAGCCTCGTCGGATTGCGTGGGAGGGGGGGGGGGAGTCCACCGCGGAGGACTCGGAGATGCGCAGACCAGTGCGCGTTTGCGCTCTCGCGGTCACGCTTCGGTGATTATCGTGAAAGTAGCGCGCAAATCATTCCCGGCGGGCAGTGAGAGTATAAGATGCGGATCGGGCACCGACAAGCTGCGCGTGCCCTATGCGCCCACGACCGGTCCGTGCGTAAACTCTCACAGACACGCACCCACGCAGCGCGCGTGGAACTGATGTTGTTCCCGCTGTATTAACGGAGCCGTCAGTAATTCTCTTGCGTCGCTCTGCGCAGCGGCGCCTGTAATAACGACGTTATTACAAACTGTCAGCTCTATTTATCATCAAGTCGAGAGAGATTTGCTCCAATTAACGGGGGGGGGGGGGGGGCGGGTTAAAAACTTTGTTGCAGTTTCGATCATCTTTCAAGGCTGTTTATTTATGTCTTTATTTATTTATTGTCTTTAAACACTCTTGTCTGTTTCGAACGTGAGCGCGCATTTACAAATTATGTCACCACATCGGTGTTCTCTGTCCTGGGGGGTTCTCGGGCTGCGCGTCCCTTGGAGAGTCCAACATGGCCTCCTGTAATCCCCTCATCTGCGCTGCGACGTGGGCGCCCTCATGCGGTTAGATGACGTAACGTCAAAAGAGTCGCCTAAACTTTTAATTGCACATAATTGAAATAAATTAATACCGAACCACTTCATGTAATTACGAGGTTTGGAGTTTTATTTAATGATGTATTCCATTTTTACTCCGCTGTACAAACCAGCTGTAACATTTCTCTCTTTATTTTCGGTGACTATTTGGTTATTTTAATGCAACCCGTCGCTCCGTCACATTTTCCTTCCGTGAATGCCGTTCCAAACGGCCAACGCACGCAGTGTTCGGCCGCACATACGAACTTCCCTCCACTTTACAGCCCTCCCGTCCAGTTTGTCCACGGGAGACATCATTTAAAATGTAACCCCGCCTCCAACCTGCCACGGACCAATCAGCTTCAGGAATGTCAGCGCAGTCGGCACGCCCTCCTTTGTTCAAAACCAATCAGAGTGGAAGTGTGGCATTTTGCCCGAGGGGAAAACTTACCCCCTGGATGCGTTAATTACGCATCACTAAGCTGTTGCCAATGTGTGCACAACGCCGGACTCTCTGTGGGGCTTTTTACAACGACTGTCTTCATTTTTTGGTTCATCTAGTATGGAAAGTAGACAACAATGGCTTACCAAGCTGAAAAATGAACTTAGCAACAGTCCTCTGGTGTCAAATGTGGCTTTTGGCTTCATCCTCATGGGACTGGAGAAGCTGGTGGAGCTGGAGTTTGAGTGTCCTTGCAACCCTACGTGGAATGGAGTGTTTTCGTCAGCGTTCTTCATCATCCCTGCCGTCATGGCCTTCACCCTGATGCTGATCATTCAAGGATGCAGATGTGATACGTGGTGCAGGAAGACGGTTTCCCTCTCCAGCTTCGTCCCTGCTATTGTGTGGCTCATTCTGTTGTTCCTCGACGGCCAGTACTTTGCTTGTGCCATGACAGACTGGGAGGGTAGATTTGTACTCGTTGACAAGGCAGCTCCCCAAAAGTGGTGCGAGCCAATCAGTGAAGGAAATGTCACCCCACAGGAACTGATGCTCCGCTCGCAGCAGCTGTTTGTTTTCTCTCAGGTGAGTTGCGTTTGTCCTATACGGGTACAGGAGGTTATGCCGGATGACGGGAGCGGAGACAGCTCCCCCTTCAAAAGCATGCACTGGAGGAAATCCAGTATATTCATTTGGAGGCTACTGCAATGGCTCTGTTACAGATTGTTAATGGAAAAAGAACACCTTTTCCGTCTGTGTTTACTAACCAGAGTGCTACTCCGCTCTTCCCCAGGTTCTCGGTATAATCCTCCTCATATTCATCTGTGTGGGTCTCGTCGTGTACGTAATCAGAGAGAGCTGCCAGCAGGAGGAGGAGATGCAGGACGCAGACGTAGCTGAGCTCACTGTTCTCAGGATGAGTTCTCTACGGACAAGAACATCCTGAGACAACTGAGATCACCACAAGCAGGACATGGACACATGTAAATACAGTGAACAGAATGTATACAGAGCTTTCCATACTTTTTGCCTGTTGGACACGCGGGATTCAACGATGCTTCCATACGAAGTTACAGTAAATATATGAATACAGTGTTTCTGTTCTTGTGTGTGTGTGTGTTTGTGTAACATCACTGATTGTGAAACCAGGATTGTGTCCGGCCTGCATTCGTCTTACACTCCAAGACCACCAACTTGTTGATTGTTACTCATAATTTGAGGAATAAGTTGCTATATTTAGATATATATTAACTTTTGGACGAGACATGAGGAGAACAAGGTACAGCTCACACGTGGTTATTAGTGTTATAGCATAAAGGCCAAGGACGAGGGGCAAACGCCTTGGCTCACAGCTTCCACCATTACATCATGTTAAATTGTACAAGTGATTATTAACAATTTTATAAGGGCCTGTCTCGAAGATTCATTCTCAGATGGGCAGCCAACCAGCCCAGACGTGCGACATTAATGCAAGAGATAATGCACCTCCTATGAATGCAATGATGAATTACTCGTGTAAAACGTCACTATTCCTCCAAGCGATGTTTCACTTTGGGGCATTTTGTGACTTTTTAGTAGTCATTAAATGTCAAGCAGCAACTGTGAGAAACCTCGACTCTTTTGGAAGATTGTATTTTTTTCCATGTGTTTTGTTGCTACAACAGGAATCCACCAGGCAGCTAACATGGACATGTTTAATGGAAATGTTCCATCAAAGTGAAATTTCACTTGAAATATTTGTATTTTCCTACCACAAACATACAGCTGGGCTACACCCAATAGTGTTTCATCCTTTGCAGATATTCCTAAGAATTGTTTATGTTCTTTTTTTATTTTTTATTGTGACAGCAAGGCATGTAAACACCATGTACACGATGAATTGTTTCTGACTGCAAACGGCCTTTGAGCTGGATGCAGATACAAGTTCTCTAACGGTATTTGCATTACGTATTTTTTCAAAATTATTTTGTAATAAAATAATTTATTTATTGAAGTAAAGCCCTCAGGGATTTTTCACAGTCGTGTCATTATAGCGCTTTAGTTTCTATAATCCTTACAAACACACTCTTGGTAATTTGTGTGAGCCACTCCGCGGGTGGGCAGCACCTTTATGTCTAAAGCCAGGTTTGATCTATCAGAGTCTGTGGATCAATGGATCTATTGACCGATTTCTGCAGCATGAAGTGCATTTTATACTAGTATTTCTTGCTACGTGTAGCATTACATAAATTTAGGAATTGGGGCATATCTGCAATGTCATCCTGTGGGACGCTCTATTCAGGGCAAGTATAGAAACAAATATAGACCCACTATTGGGAGTGAAAACATTCTTCAATTATTTGACTTTCCCTAAGGACAATAAACTGCTTTAGTTCAGATGACCTTGACGATAAATTGTTTTAGTCCATATAAGCTGTTTTATCATTCTTAAATGCTTTAAAAAAATGTATCAGATACTGCAGCTGTCTCATTTTGTAGCAGTAAATGACCCTATAAAAATGGCATGTCCTTATCTACAATAAGTACACAGAAGCATCCTTTGAGAACACAGGCCTGTTTCTTAATGCAAGTTTATCAAATAAGCCAGGCTTATCCTGCTTAATCTGTTTGATTTTCCCTTGATTCACTTCCTTAAAGCAAGATCAACATAGATGAGGATTATGGTAAAATTGAGTTGATTAGATATCATGATCATTTCAGAGATATGTGCATCCTCTTACAGGTAATTACAATGAATGAATGAATGAGTCATTTTCATTCTTCATCTTAGAATCAGTTCAACAACAGAAACTACATCTTTAAAAGTCAATTCCAATCGATAAATGTTTCACTTTGCAGGAGTTCTTTGATTAGTTTAGTTAGTTAGTTCTAGACCACACCCCCAGTGACAAGGTGAATCTGAAATATACATCAACTCCGAATTACTACCGCCTGCAGAATGATAGTGACTGTGATTCTGCCTCTAGTTAATATCTGGGATAAATTTGGAAATAAAACATCTGCTCGTGAAGTTCCTGTTTATGTTTTCATTCCTGCCTATTATTTAGATTTAGATCTAATTATTTTATTAGGACGCATCTTACATTAAAGGGGATATATTATGAAATACTCAAGTGTTAAACCACAGTGTTTAATGGACACACAAAAGCAAGAACATAACTAAAGCTCTTTATTCCTGGTATTTTATCGATAGTTTTCATTCTAGCATCCATTTAATTCATAGAATATTTACTATGCTGAATTACGATGGTCACACAAATGAACATAACATAAAGTGAAATAATTGAATTGTGTCTATAGAAAGTGTGAAAATGTTGTGTAAATATAAAGTCAAACAGGTTAAACATTAATAATAATAAAAAAAGTAAACCATTTTATTATTCATAACATATACATTTTTGTTGATTCAATGTGCAAAATTCATATCCCTGGATTGATTAGTCAAGCTTGACTTTCCGTTTACACAATAAGGTACAGCAGCAGCGGATCAAAATGAAAATGGATAAAAGTGTGAGCAGCACAGCTCCTGCAAATACCAGAAGTACGTCCACAGAGTGGTAGGAGTACCAGGGCATTCGGTAGGAGTCCGTTCTCAGGTGAGCTGCACCTTTGTGTCTCATTACATACTCCATCCAGAAGAGGGCAGTATCCAAAGGCTTCATTGGCTGATCTCTGTGCAGCCTGGAGAGTCTCTGCATGCTCAGCTTGTAGGACGGATCCGTCAGAACTTCATGTACGGCCTTCAGGAAGTTGTCGTCCTTGTCCACCGTAGAGAGATCCAGCATCTTCGCTGCTCCTCTCTCTTTTAGACGCAGCAGGTTGTCGTATTGGTCAAAAAACACAGGTAGTCCCACGACTGGGACTCCGTGATAAATCGCCTCTTGAACACCGTTTGTTCCTCCGTGAGCCACAAACAGTCTCATCTTGGGATGTCCTAAGAGATCGTTCTGTGGCATCCAGTCCACGAGTAACGTGTTGTTGCCCAGAGTAGCTGGTCTTTCACCTTTGTGCCTCCAAATGACTTTCTGAGGTAATTTAGCAAAAGCTGCAGCGATCTCATTTGTGATGTCCATTGAAAGATTATTCACAAAAGTCCCCAGAGACATGATGATGACCCCATGCTCTCCAGAACTATGCACAAACTTCTCCAGGTCTTCAGGCAAAGGTTTGGCAGGCTTACACTGGAATCCCCCAATATAAACAGCATTTGGCATCGTGGGACGAGGGAACTCGAAGACAAAGTCCACTCTCATGAGCCACATGTCTGCGTTCAGCACCAACTGCAAAAAATCAGTGCCAGGCGCAAGATATTTGTCACACACCTTTTGGTATACTAGCTTAGCCAAGAAGTAATTTTGCGTTTGAGCTACTATATAAATAAACATGTTTTTAACTCTCTGAAAAAATGCCATCTTATCTGTGTTGCCAGATCCTGTTATAGGAATGTATGACAGAGGCGAAGGAGCCATAGTAAGATGACCCTCTACAGCAATTAGCCAGCGGACGTTATAAACCAAAGGAAGATCCAAATATTTCGCCAAAATGGTTCCACCACCCCAGCAGGGGTCAGTAAGGACCAAGTCAAAATGACTGTTCTTTAAGGTTCTCATCAAGACTTGGTCATTTAGCATTGCTGTCACAAATTCACATATGATCACGTGAGCCTCGATGAAAGCGCCAAACATTCCAAAGTTCATGTTGAGGAACTTTATCAAGGGAAGTGACCCCCTCTCAGATGCAATAACCTCAGACAACATTTCCAAAATGTATTTCTGATTTAAACTCCTCTCCACTTCCACAGTGTACGTATGGTAATAAGAAGAGTTGTCCTTTATATACCAGCTTTTGCTGTTACGCAGAATAGTTACATTGTGTCCCTTTGAATGCAATGCTTGGAGGAGGACGTCCATGTTCACCCAGTGGCTCCCTTCAACGGGAAAAACCAAGATATTGCCACCTTGACAGGCTCGAGGAATGAGAACAAGCAGCAGCACGGCACTGCAAAGACCAAACTGCCCCATCTGAAATGAGATAAGCACTCAATATAAGTACTTCATAGTACATGTGCATGTAGTCCAGAAGATACAATGTAAAAGTACATTTTTTTTTCTAAATTGAAACACACAAAAATAACTGTTTTTGAAAATTTTACAATATTTTTGTTCTATTTATAAATTGTTAGGTAACTTTCATGGTACTCTTTAAACTTTCTGCGAATGACGTCACACTGAACAACCTGACTTTGAAACCCGGATGTAATCACGTCGCTCTCGCGCCAGCTTTACTATAATAGACATGCTGTTGCGTCATCAGGTCGTTCAGCACGATTCCTGAGGCGCATTTAGCAGTAAACTAACAATGAGTCGGTTATAACGTGTATATTTACCTTACAGCTCAGAATACGGCTGTATTTCAGTTTAACACGCTGATTACGGATGAATTTAAGACAGTATTCTAATTACGTCTGCATTAAAATCTATTTTATAACCTCCAAATCTGCTTATTTCCGCAAACACCAGCTTCCGTTCTCTTCCTGCACGACCACGACGTCTGATTATCATCAATACTTGTGCAGAATAGAGATTTGCGTCACACATTCTGAACAAACAGCATTTGTACTTACTGTTGTTAGTGTCTAAATAGCGTCTCTTTGTGGAGGCAGTTCGCTTCAAGGCAGTAACGGAGTAACGGAGTAGACTTCACCCCTGCAGGGAGGAGCGCTTTGGATAACAGCGTGGACGTAAACACCAGCAACGAGGAAGTTCCTGACGGCGAGATCCGCATATTAACCCTTTCATGCATTAAGATCTGAACATGGAGTTTAACAAAAATCACAAAGCATGTCATCATCATGGGAAAATAAGAAAATCAAGTTATTATTAAGACTATAAAGATATGTAAACAGTTTTTAAAAATGTTTTAATAAAGCACATGTCAGATTTGAAATGTGAAAAAATGAGTGGAAGGAAAAACTCACATTTAATATAGCATATCGTATATTTATCTTTTTTAAATATCTTACTTTTTAATCCCATGTAACAGCTCTAGATCCCACAGTATCCCGTCACCATAGAAGCGCACACCCTCTCATGTACAGAGAGAACAGGAGGATCTAGAAACACAAAATATAGCTTCACATAGCTGTGGAAACGTGACGACCTTGAAACTTTCATAAAAAAAAAAAAAAATGCAGCAGAATCTCAATGCATTCCCTGATACTGTGGGAGCGAGTGTGTCTTTCTCAGATTCGTGACGATGAGAGGGGGTGGAGCTACAAAGGATGAGGAGGAGGCTATGAGAGTGGATTGCCTGGGATGTACTCAGGGGGGGAGAGAAGCAGCATCTGTATGAGGCGAGAAAAAGAATCTCCGTGGAATGGAGGAGCGCTAGAGCAGCACTGTCGTTGTCACCAGGACTCCCACCGCCACGGCCTCTCTGGATCGTGTGTGAATGGGAGACACTCTGAGGAGGTACACACATAAGATGTGCATGCTTAGTGAGGAAAGAATCAAGAATCAAGAATCAAGAATCAAGAAATCTTTAATGTCATTCATACACTCTCATGCACGAACGAAAAACAGCACTCAGGTCCCAGCTCGAGGCACACAACACACATTCATTCAACTTAAAGTAAATATATACACAACATTAGAAAGTGACAAGTGGCAAAGTGACAGTGATTGCACAAAGTGACAGTGATTGCACGGTCCCCGTTTGGGTCCAACACGGAAGCAGTGCAGAAAATTTGGCCTCCGAGTTATCCACTGTTCACAACCCTCACAGCATCAGGGAAGAAACTGTTTTTGAACCTGGTGGTTCTGGCCCTGATGCTGCGCAGCCTCCTCCCAGATGGGAGGGGGGAAAATAGTCCGTGTGCAGGGTGGGTGGGGTCCTTCATGATGCAGGTTGCCTTTTTCCTGCACCTCCTGCTGTAAATGTCACTCACGGTGGGTAGGCTGCTCTCCGAAGTCCTTTGGGCCGATTTAACCACCCGCTGCAGGGCCTTCCTGTCTGCAGCAGAGCAGCTGCCGTACCACACCGTGATGCAGGATGAGAGGACACTCTCCACCGCACACCTGTAGAAGGAAGCCAGGACAGGGGAGCCCATACCTGCTCGCCTCAGCCTCCTCAGAAAGTAGAGGCGCTGGTGGGCCTTCTTCACTAAGGCGGCTGAGTTAGTCCTCCATGTCAGGTCGCTAGCGATGTGCACGCCCAGGTACCTGATGCTCTGGACCACCTCGACAGCCGCTCCTCCGATGTGGAGGGGAGGGGGGGTGTAGCCTCCTTTCCTGTAATCCACAATCATCTCCTTTGTTTTCTTCACATTGATGCAGAGGTTATTATCTCTGCACCACCGCACCAGATGTTCCACCTCCTGCATGTACTCCGACTCGTCGTTGTTGAGGATGCGTCCCACCACTGCTGTGTCGTCTGCAAACTTGACGATATGACTGCTCGGGTACTTGGCTTTGCAGTCATACGTCAGCAGGGTGAACAGCAGAGGGCTCAGAACGCATCCTTGAGGGGAGCCGGTGTTGAGGATGATGGGGGCGGAGGAGATGTTGCGGATTCTCACAGTCTGCGGCCGGTTTGTCAGGAAGTCCAGAACCCAGTTGCACATCGATGGGCTCAGCCCCAGTGTCACCAGTTTGTTGACCAGAGTCTGCGGGATGATGGTGTTAAATGCCGAGCTGAAGTCCAGAAACAGCAGCCTGGCATAAGCATCTCTGGTCTCCAGGTGACTCAGGGCCTCGTGAACCACTGAAGCGATCGCATCGTCGGTGGAGCGGTTCCTCCGGTACGCATACTGATGGGGGTCCACGCTGTCATCGACGCTGTCCTTAATGTGCCCCATCACCAGCCGCTCAAAGCACTTCATGACTATCGGAGTCAGAGCAACCGGCCGATAGTCGTTCAGGCATGATACTGTGGAGGTCTTGGGGACAGGGATGATGGTGGCTGTCTTCAGACACGTCGGCACTGAGCCCTGGGACAATGAGGTGTTGAAGATGTCGGTCAGCACCTCGAAGAGCTGATCGGCACAGTCCCTCAGAACCCGGCCCGGGATGTTGTCTGGGCCTGCAGCCTTGCGGGGGTTGATCTTCCGCAGGGACCTCATCACATCCTCAGCAGCCAGGCTGAGGGGCAGCTCACCTGGTGGAAGCGTGAGCTTTGTGCAGGGTGACGTGTTGGAGGCCTCAAAGCGAGCGTAGAAGGTGTTAAGGGCATCCGGAAGAGACGGGTCCCTGGGGCACTCCATGACTCTCTTTTTGTAGTCCGTGATGGTACTGATGCCCTTCCACATGCTCCGGGGGTCGTTGGAAGAAAAGTGACCCTCTATTCTCCGAGCATAGGAGGCTTTGGCCCTCTTTACCCCCGATATCAAGCTTCTCCTCGCCGCTCTGAGTGCTGGAGCGTCGCCAGACCTGAATGCTGAGTCCCGGGCTTTCAGGAGAGAGCGAACTTCACCGTTCAGCCATGGTTTCTGGTTGGGGTGAATAGTGACTGTTCTGGTGGTGGTCACATCCTCAACGCATTTGCTGATGAAGCCCAGGACAGATGATGTGTACTCCTCCAGGTCCACGTCTCCAGCATAAGTTGCCGCTTCCCTGAAGATCTGCCATTCAGTCCGCTCGAAGCAGTCCTGCAGCTTGGAGGCAGCATCACCGGGCCACACAGTGGTGGATTTCTGTGTTGGGCGAGTGGACCTGCACACAGGACGATAGGAAGGGACCAGCATGATGGAGATGTGATCAGAGAGGCCGAGGTGGGGACGTGGGGTAGCCCTGTAGCTGTCCTTGCGGTTCGTATACACCCGGTCAAGCGTGTTGTTCCTGGGGGGGGGGGGGGGGGGGGGGGCAGGCTAGCACAGTGAGAGGAGGAGTGCGAGTTCTTGGATTGTAGTTAGTTAATGCAGTTTGTTGTTTGATACAAATCACATTTTAAATATGTCTTCACACAGCCTGGTAAATTAAATCGCTGATCGGTTTTGATTTGGGAATTGAACCCTTAAATCAAGATAAAAGCCGTGCTCCCAGCGCTCAGATGTTTCTATTGTTTGCACACACGAAGGCTTCTGGATCTTGACATTTGTTGTTCTGCAGCTCTGTCATGCCAGCGGGACCAGCTGGGTTGATCCAGTGCCTCCGCTGATATGATGCCGAGTGCAGGAGGGCCAGCCACCTCACTGGCACTGCTGCTGCTGCCATTGCTGTGCTGCTCACTGCGTAAGTGTTCTAAAGGGTGGGAGAGCCTCATCAAATTACCAAGGTGGAGCGTGATAGCCCTGTGACAACATTATCAAAGACAAACTGCAGTGTGATGTGTAGATTTAGACACATATTTACACATTTAAAAGAAGTTAGAAGTTGGAGCTCATCTTCTGATTTATTGAGATGTATTATTAATGCGAGTTTATGCCACATACATAACGCAGTATCCATAATGCACCAGTCCAGGAAAAGCAGGCTGGTTCTGTTGTGTTCAAGTCATGTCAGATCGATTACAACGATTCCGATGGGGAGCTTTCAAATCACTGCACAGTTTTGTGTATCCCATGCTTCATTTACATGGATCGTTGTCATGCTCCTCGCTGCAGACAGCAGGAGACAGTGACAAGCGTCTCCTTTAAAATGCAGGAATGAGTTAACATTAAATATCCATTTTACGATGAGGTGTAATCGACCACGTACATTATTTCTGTTTATTAGCATAATCCCATATGATCCATTAATCAGGAACTATCACTTATCGGAGACTTGCTGGTGATGGTGGGGAAGGGGCTAAGATAATTCATTTGCTTATCACCCAGTCATTGATTTTTTTTGGTGTTGCAGCCTTGTCTTTATTGATCCGCGCACACTGAGAGGGTGACACCATAGATTTTGTGGAAGATTTCTAGTCTCAATTCTACAGCAATAAACCAAGTGAACAACCTTGTTGGTGCACGATTTAAAGGGCAAGAGTAATGAAATTGTATGTAATTCAAAATGTAATCAATATTTATCAGAATACTTTAATAATCCCAGAGGGACATTTTATCAGCAACAGTGCTCCACTCAACACAGAATTACTACATTAACAGTATGCACATAGTGCATTAACGGATAAAAAAAAAATTGTATAATTTAATTGCCACAGGAAGAAAAGACCTATGTTGTTCAGTCTTTGAGGGGGGTGGTCTCAGTCTCACTGGACGAGTGCTCCTTTGTTGTACCAGGAGCTGATGGGGGGGTTGTCGAGGGTGCTTCTCAATTTCTGAAGCATCCTTCTCTCCATCACTGTCTCCAAGGAGTCCAGATTCACCCACACCTGCTTTGCAGGGGACTTTGTTGAGTCTCTTTGCATCTGCGATCCCAAGTCTGCTGCCCCAGCACACCACAGCAAACAGGATGGACTAGAGACCCTCAGTCTGCTGCCCCAGCACACCACAGCAAACAGGATGGACCAGAGACCCTCAGTCTGCTGCCCCAGCACACCACAGCAAACAGGATGGACCAGAGACCCTCAGTCTGCTGCCCCAGCACACCACAGCAAACAGGATGGACCAGACTCATAGAACAGCCGCAACATCATAGGAAATGGAGGCAGTTCTGGCCTTTCTTACAAAGGGCGTCTGTGTTCCAAGCCCAGTCCAGTTTATTGTCAATGCGGACTCCCAGATATTTATAGTCCTCCACTGAGTCCACGTTGACCCCACTGGATGGGGTCCTCCTGAGGTCCACCACCAGTTCATTTGTCTTTGCCACATTGAGCTGCAGGAGGTTCGGCTAACAGCATGTGAAAAAGCCATTTACCACAGCCCTGTATAGATTATAATCGAGCCCTGCACCAGTTTGAATGTGACGGTGTCAAGAACGCTGAACAGATGGTATGGATTCAAAATGCGGAGGCACAGACTGACGGTCGAGCAACAGAAAGGGTTTGGTACACAGAAAACAGAAAAGGTAGCCAAACCTTTAGGCAAAAGATTCAGAGGCTATGGCTATGGCTATGGCTATGGCGTGAGAAAAAAGGCTGGAGCATAACTGTGAGGTTCAACAAACTGGCAGAGGACTGCAGACAGAGGGAGATAAGAAGGCCGGGTGACGAAGGGAATGAGGAGCAGGTGTGCTAATCAGAGCAGGTGTGACAACGAGAGGGAAAGAGGTCAGACACAGAACACAGGAAGTAATGCAACACAGAAAGGAAGGGCATGGAGGCATAAAATACTACAAGGGGAGAAAATACAAACATAACAAATGGAAATAGTTTTACTGACATTGAACTTGTACATGAAGATAATGCCATTACTACAGTACTTAGAATTTGGTATAGTCTTTCATTAATCTACAGATAGAAAACAACTCTGTTTATTTTTAGAAATATTTTCTGAAGGCAATGGAGGCTTGAAAATGCAAGAAACTGGATGAGAGTTGGAAGCATACATTGTTTTAGGATTAGCATTTAGTCTCTGTGAAGCAGTTGATACCAATTTATCATATTGAATGGTCAATGACTTGTGAACATTAGTACGTCGCTAAGAAATATTCACGCCGTTTAACCAGTCGGCCTCTTTAAAAGATGAAAAAAGCTGGAACATTTATATAGTATGCAAATTTGACCATAAGTGGAGTTAGACGAGATCTGCTTCGAATTTCATGAGTTGTGCTCAAGCAAAACTTACATGATGACACTCCCATAACAGACAACAAATTCTGATAGATTTGTCATTATGATTAAATTGATAACTGAAACTGTGCTGATTCTGTCAGGTGAAAATTTTCATGGTGAAAACTGACTTGTCTTGGAAAAGACTTTTGACGTCTAGTTTTTCTATTTACATTGGTTGTCTTTGAATAAATTTCAGGTCTTCCGAAACTCTCCTCCTATGCAAAAGCAGAAGACCAACTGATCAAGCACCTCTTTGGAAACTATCAGAAATGGGTTCGGCCAGTGGAACACTTAAACCATACGATCCTTGTGACATTTGGACTGGCCATTTCCCAACTGGTTGATGTGGTGAGCACAGAAAAGCGCTGGCCATTTGCAAAAGTATATCTCTGAGGCAGGATAGAAAAAGGCTCTATAAAAAAAAAAATATTCTCAGATCCTTTTAAAATATGTTGTTTATCCATTCTAGGATGAGAAAAATCAACTGATGACAACCAATGTGTGGATGAAACAGGCAAGTAGAGCCGCGCAACACCACACCTTGTTACGTGGTATTATGATATGGCTGTTGGCTATTTAATTATGACCATGAAAATACACTGAAACAACTTTGGATTTACCAAACCTGGTAGACTATCCACGCCTCTTCAATCTGATCTATATGAGTTCTTTCGGTCCTGTGCCAATGCACCTTTCTCCACAAGCTGCCTCCCCCATAGTGTTAGGTTTTCCTGTCGCTCATAAATATTGTGAAATATTACCACATACCATCTTTGCCATTCAGGTCACTTGTGCCCTTTCACAATGATGGATTGTATCATGTAAAACAAGAGCCAGGAGGGCATCCTTCTCAGTAAGGATACCCCCTTCTATCATGAAAGTCATTGCAAAGTGGAAAGAATGTCAGCTGACAATTGCATCCTTCCTCTTTCATTTGGCAGCCAGCCTTTTCGTCATTATAATAATGAGAACTGATTATTCCAGGATGAATTAGTCAGCTTGTATAGCATGTCCAGGTCATTGAAATAGATTTGTAATAATTTAAGAATGAATTTTGATGTATTTGTATGTACATGTTTGACAAATATATACCGTACATAGCAGACCAATTAAAAGGAAATGCTTATTTATACTTATTCTGGTTTAAACTTTTATTCCTGTGAAGATATTGTGCAGTTTAGGACAGACATAATCAGGGAACTCGTCGAGTTTGTCCAGAGGCAACACAATCAGCCTACTGAGCCTTCAGAAGTTCATTAATCAATACACGCTATATTGTTTAATTTGACACTCACAATCCCCCATAAATCTGCAATTTGTGTTTTTTAGCTTGTGTTATTTTTTGGGGCAGGGAAAAACCCAAGTGAGATATATCAATTGGTGCGCTTCAGAGGAACTGTTGGGGCAGATTCTTTCACCAAACAGCCTGGCTATCTGTAATCAATAATCGTGCAAATAAGCACTAAAATATCAAGCATTTTCCATTAATTGTAGTTTTTATTCATTTATTTCCTGTGTGAAGGAATGGATTGACATGAAACTCAGATGGAACCCTGATGACTTTCTGGGCATCACAGTTATTCGAGTCCCTTCTGACAGGCTCTGGCTCCCTGACATCGTACTGTACGATAAGTGTGTGTCCTTTTATGGAATTCATGGGGTCATTCTGGCCATACGACCGACAGCACTGTAACTTAATAAGTGCTTTCATGCAATATTTAAACTAATCAATGGTCATTATTTCAACAGTTCTGATGGACGCTTCGAGGGTACGATCACTAAGGCTGTTGTCAAGTATGATGGAACCATATTATGGACGCCGCCAGCCAATTACAAGTCAGCCTGCACCATTGATGTAACATTCTTCCCTTTTGACCTCCAGAACTGTTCAATGAAGTTTGGCTCCTGGACATATGATGGGTCCCAAGTGAGTCTCTACCTCCACAGTGCATGCACAATAACCTTTTGCCAGTTCTGACCACAAATGTGAGATTTCACTCTGTATTCATCAGGTCAACATAATCCTCGAGGACTTCCACGTGGACAAACAGGACTATTTTGACAACGGCGAATGGGAGATAGTGAAGGCCACAGGCAGCCGTGGTCTGAGGACAGACGAAAGCTCTTCCTATCCCACCATCAGCTATTTCTTCATCATTCGCAGGCTGCCTCTTTTCTACACCCTCTTCCTCATCATTCCCTGCATTGGCCTGTCCTTCCTCACAGTCCTTGTTTTCTATCTGCCCTCCAACTGTGGAGAGAAGATCTCTCTCTGCACCTCAGTCCTGGTGTCGCTCACAGTCTTCCTCCTGGTCATTGAGGAGATCATCCCCTCCTCTTCGAAGACCATCCCTCTCATTGGGGAGTACCTGGTCTTCACCATGATGTTTGTGACTCTTTCCATCGTCATCACCGTCTTTGCCATTAATATCCACCACAGGTCCTCTTCTACACATCATGGCATGGCACCCTGGGTGAGAAGGATTTTCTTGCATTGGCTACCGAAGCTGCTGTGCATGCGCAGCCATGCGGACCGTTATGCTACGGCCGGGGTGGCCGGAGTGGGAGGACTGGGTGCGATGAAGGACCCGGGTCCTGAACTGACACCTCCCCTCTACACCAAGCAAAGCCTACAAGCAGCTTTGGATTCTATTCGCTACATTACCATGCATGTGGTTAAAGAAAATGAGGTCAGAGAGGTAACTATGACAGTGTTTTTCTAATTCTGTATTAATTTATCGTAATTAAAGTGGAGAAATTATCCAGTTTTGAGAACCGTTGCCACTGCAAAACCCTGGAGCACTGATGAATAATCCCACATCCTTTTCTTAAAACATAACAAAAGCTGCAATAAATCATAGAAGATGAAATATTGAATGTCCTTACTCAGCACATAGATGATAAGAAACTCAAGTCTTCACATGTTGCTACTATTTATATAGACATTTGTGTCTTTTTGTTTCAGGTGGTACAAGACTGGAAGTTTGTAGCCCAGGTTCTGGATCGAATATTTCTTTGGGCTTTCCTCTTGGTGTCGCTCCTGGGCTCTGCTCTCCTTTTCATCCCTGTCATTTACAAGTGGGCCAGCATCATTGTCCCTATCCATGAAAGTACCCTCTAACAACAGGGCCTCACCTACAAATGAAGACAAAGCACATTAACCATTATTCTTATATTAAATTTAACCTACTGGCACACCAGTCCTTCTCTGATTTTCCTCCGTATTTTTGGGGTATATCACAGAGACATGGGCTGCTTTTGTTTTGACAGAAATTTTGCATTCTGTTTTTCTGAGTGGAAAGATCAATTAAATGTAGTATGTGTGATAAGGAAGGGCATTTTCACCCAGTTAATCACACATCAACAGATAATGCGTTTATTTTACCCACATACAAACCTGTTGGTAGCATAGAGTGGAGATGAATAGAGATATAAAATCACTTATCTATACAGGTCAGGAGTAGAGTTATGAATACAAAGTTTGTATTTTTATGCAAATTGATGAGCAGTTGTAAGTTCAGTCTCATTTTCCTTAACTCTAGTCTGCCTGCCAAACCTCTGTATCTCAAATACTGTTTTTCCTCATATCACCCTCACATATAATGTCATTCGTCTTATCAGGTCTTGATGATACTATTTATAACTCTGTGTGATGTGATTCAAAGTCCAGATTCTCTCATACACATTTACATTTGAGATTTACAATCTATCTGTGATCAGAGTGCACGGTGTTCAGGCACACCCTTTTTTGGAGACACACATATTTTATTACTTTCACTCTTTTGTGTTTTTCTAACTGTAGGAAGGAGACGAAGACATCTTTTGTCAGGACTTGAAGTGCCTCTTGCTTTTAGCCTGAGGACAAATCCTGCATTTGTTATGAGGCCTGTGAGACAATCCGTGCTCTTGGATTAGTGTAGATAGACGATATATATTGTGCTAGACTGTTTTTATATCATACTGGATCCATGTCAGCATTCCAGGTCCAGTTCTAGCTGTATCACAAAGACTGCAAATGAAAAGACACAATTTATTAACAGCAAAACAAATGATGACTAAGAAGACTAAAGGGATAAGAGATGTATTTCTGAAAACTCATTCACTACTGTTTTGTTTCAGTAGTTTTCCATATCCTTCATTTTCCCCCTGTTTTGTCTTCATGTCTCATTTTGTAGAAAAGGTAACAAACAATTATGTTAAAATTAACACCAAAATGCTAACTGCATGTCTGTATGTCTCATGAGCTGTTGAATTTGAGCCAAAAAAAACCTGACTGATTTTATTACATAGCAACAAGTTGGTTGATTGTATTTTTTCCTACATGTTAGATTATTCTTGAATGTCGAATAAAGACTGGGTGTTGATTTTAATCAAATCAAAGACTAAATCAATTTTATTTTAATATGAGCTAACATTTGAAATTTATTTTCTCAGAAGAACTAGGTGTTACTCTCAGAGTGTAAAATAAAGCAATGTGCTTCTTGGAATAAATATACCTGTATTCACCAAATTTACAATAGGAAGATTAAATAAATTACCACGCCCCTCTTTTGTCCTGAGCTCGTGTTTAGATATTAGCTACATTAGTAGGTCACAGTTTAGTCAAATTGGCATTGGGACATGTTGGCCATTGCCATAGAAACAGCATAAAAAACACAGCATGTGTCTCATTGGGGTGGAGGGGAGTGGCTAAAGTTTGCAGCTTTGCGACATGGAAATCCAAATTTGAAATTACATGATGTCCTCCTGATCAATATGTTTCATTGTTGTCATTATATAAAAACGTCTTGTATATCTTTTAATGATTGTGGCATGCATAGAGCATTTAAACATTGTTTGCAGAACATCTGTCATTTGGTTTAACACACACTGTATGTCTGAGAGATCTGCTCTCCTGCAAATCAACAACGCATGACATGAAGTTCTGAGTGGGCTATAATTTAATTCATCATCCTGGTGCTTCCTATCAGATGTGACAGAGAGCTAATGCAGTGTCTGTCTATCTGCTGCTTTCCTGCCTGCATTCAATTAATATGGGCTAGATTTTCCTCTTATCGCTTAGCTCACCATCTGCTCTGGCTGTTCATTGTAAATTAAGAATCAGTGACAACACTGATAGACTTCATGCAGAATGTACTAACTCACTCAAGTATTCACACAGAGTGAGTCTCATAGGCTTGACCCTTTCAGTTTACCAGTCTCAATTCTAATCTGTCCTCCACTGCATGCATGTTTCTACCATGCAACCAGTTGGCGTGGACATTTTGGAAGTTTCTATGTAACAGTGTTTGAAGTATTTCATCAGTCATTACATTTAAGGGGCAAAAAATGAAACATAGCTGTGTGTTTTTAAGTACTGTGTATGTGGGCATCAGGCCAGTGGTGTCAGAATTGTACTATTGAGAATCAATGTGGTAAAGAGCAGTTCATTGTATTTTGTAAAAATGGTTAGATGAAGAAAAGTGAAAAATCCGCTAAGGTCTTAATGACTTGCTCCCTGTATTGATTGTGATCCAAAAAGCGGAGTTCACCCCGATGAGGCACGGTGGAGGTGGAACAATAATTAAGTAATAAACATCTCCCATCGTAGAAATATTTAAAACACAACCAAAATGTTTATTTGTTCACATTATTGTCTTTGCACACCACAGACTTTGAGGTCATTGTAAATGCTGAAGTGCCAATTAAATATTTATCTTTCTATATATACTAATGGCAAAAGGTGTCAGTATAACATTTCATAACATGCTTTGAATGGGGTTATGAAACAACAGAGAATATGACATAATCATATACTGTATTGTAACTGTCATCCAGCCACATTATCTATTGTAGTCGCAAAGACTCACCACATGATGTCACTCTTAGAATACAATCAACATCCTGACATGGCTCTCAGAAAAACTGAAATCCATATTGAATGATCAGATCTGTTGAGTTATCTTCATAAATACATATTTTTGGAACGGAACTCAAACCTATTTATATTTTAAAGATAAAATATTTGAAATGTTCTTTGAATAGCACAAAAATTTCAAATACTGAGACTTGTAGTAATTTAAAGGTTGGGTCTGTGAATGTATGGAAGTACATACTTGGTTAATGTAGAATAAGTTGCTTCAATCAATTTAATCGCTATTATTTATTCAAGAAGGGACATAGTGGTCCAGAGGGTGCTGACACTGCCTCACAACAACAAGGTCCCGGATTCAACATCGACTGGAGGACCTGGGATTTTTCTGTGTATTGTTTAAATGTTCTCCCCTCCGGCTCCCTCCACCACCAAAATATGCAATGTTGGTGAACTATAACTCTAAAATGACTGCTAAGACTGGTTGTAGGACTTTCTATATCACCATGTGATTAACTGGTGACTTGTCCAGGGTGTGCCCCATCTCCCACGCAAAGTCATAGACTCCAGGCCTCAGTGACCCCACACAGAATAACATATTACAGAAATTGAATGAATGTAAGAATTTTGATGAAGATTTTGTTTGCATATTTTATGCTTAAATAGGTAACCTCAGTATTTGTTGAACGGAACTCATCCAACAGTAAGTATTTATAATATTCACACTTATTTGTGATGAATGCTGCACAATTCAACATTCTGTAATATTGATTCAAATGTCCTCCCCCAGTAATAGAGGCTGGAGGAAGAGTCCAGCTGTTCCCAGGATACACACAAGGACAAAAACCCACAGGAATATCCTATCGATAACCATGGCAACGTACTTCCAGTCATCCTGAACCTGTGACAGAGAAAATGTTTAATACAGAGATAGCCATAGGTTTCTTGAAAGTAAATTTTTCAATACAGATTTAGAGGCCGCTAGGAACTTACCTCCTTTGCTTCATTCTGTAGTCTCATGTTCTCTGCTATGTATTTGACACTCTCAATGGCCTCTCTGACCTCAGGGGACAGAGGAAACAGGGGAATTACACCACCATCTAGAGACTCAGCGCTAGAGCAATGACTGCTCCCCCCCACCCCTGAAGCACTGCCTCCAACCAGTGCCCCCAGGCTGCCTAGTCCTCCACTGCCTCCAACTCCTGCAGGGAGTTTGCTAGATCGCTGGTGCCAGCAGCAATTGAGGCACCCCTCACAGTACAAGAATCCCGAGCCTGAACCTTTGGCTGGACCTTCTCTTTTATTATTGCGGTTGGAGAGCTCTGTATTGTTTAAAAGGCGTTGGCGGTTTGTCAGGCAGGACACCACACTGGGGGCCAGGGCCTGAGGTTTGTTCTGTTTCTGTAAAGAAGTTGACGAATGGATTGCACAGGTTCTGGAATTCATGGTTTGAACATTGCTGGCAACCGCCACCTGCTCAGGGTCCCTCTCTGGCCTGGTCATGAACATTACCTTGGGTAACAGGCCCAGGAACACCGTTCGCACCCAGTAGGGCATGTTGTGAGTCTTTGGTGTACGGTAGTGTACGTTTAACACAAATACAGTGATGACGATAGAGAGGGTGACGAAGACCATGGTGAAGAGGAGGTACTCGCCTATCAAGGGGATTACTAGTGAAGTGGAGGGGATGGTCTCTGTTATAACAAGGAGAAAGACAGTTAAAGACAGCAAGACTGAAATGCATAGAGTGACTTTTTCGCCACAATCAGATGGCAGGTAGAAGACAAGCACCGTGAGGAAGGATATGAGGAGGCAGGGGATGATCATGTTGACTGTGTAGAAGAGTGGTAGCCGGCGAATGTACAGAGAGTATGTGATGTCTGTGTAGATTTCCTCACAGCAGTTGTACTTAATGTCATGTTTGTAACCTGGGGCGTCAATGATCATCCACTCTCCAGTCTCCCAGAAGTCCTTAAAGTTGATGGTTGAGCCAATGAGCACCAAGTCAATCTTGGCCTTGTCGTATGTCCAGGAACCAAACTTCATAGTGCAGTTTTGGTAGTCAAAAGGGAAGTAAGTGACGTCAATCTTGCAGGAGCTCTTGAATATGGCTGGAGGAATCCAGGTGACATCACCATTGTAACGAAGCAGAGCTTTTGTTTTGTCATCAACCTGGAAATCTCCGACTGCACTATGGAGAAGTAAAGAGAATCATTTCATAGAGATACACCCAGCAATCAATGAATGCTACAACAGGTTTTCATTTCTTGGTACACTCACTTGTTGTACAGCACAATGTCTGGCTTCCATATCCTATTGGATGGCACTCGGATAAATTCAACACCTCCAAAATCTTTTGGATTCCATCTGAGTTTGTAGTCATTCCAGATCTGATAGCCAAAACCGGTGTTAAGGTACATCATAAATATAGCTAAAATCAATCTAAACTATGAATGAACACCTGAAAGTCAGAATCAGAATCAGAAGGTGTTTATGAACACCCTTCGACCTTTAGAATACACAAATTACAAATAACAAAACTGAAAATTGTACTTTGCAATCAAAATGTAGGCTGTTTTTTTATGCAATTTTGAAACCTCATAAAAACTATGAATTTGTCACCTTTAACTGTATCATGCAAACAGAACTGACACAATCATGTGCAGTGCATTTCATGGGCATTTTGGCCATTGTGTTCATTGCTAATGAGAACTGCCAGTGTTGCTTTTGATAGTCATAAAGCAACAACTGTAAAGCTAACATTAAGGAAAAAAAGGGAAACATACACTATCCCATTGTGAGAGAAAATAAAATAATATTTGATGATGAAATAAGTGGAACGGTGCTTTGAACATCAGCACCAACAAGCATTTACAGCTTAAGCCTTTAATGTGAACATGAGTCCAGCACAGATGATTTTGCGCTCAGTGTTTGAAACATGGGACCTGGAGACCTGCTCTGTCGTATCTGATTCAAACCGGCTCACTGCTCTCACCATTGTGTTAGCAGAGGCACCATGTGGGACTAAGTAAATGACAAACCATCACACCATACAGCATGTTGGGACACTGCTTCTTTGTTGTGGCCTTGCTATGTATGGCAAAGACAATTGATAGAGGTTAAACTTCTGTGATTTTTAAGGTTCCCCTTGTGGCAGATGTTCCTATTAGAGACTGTCAATGAGAAGTGTGGGGACTAGCAAGGTATTGAATTCCAGATCATTGTTAAATTACTGTAACATTTATTTAAAAAAACAATGCATGGATTTTTTTTATAATATTGAGTATTAAATTCACTCCTGTCAGTTCCAAATAAATCACATGTGACCGTGGATCCATGCAGTCGCAGCTCCAGGTCCATTTGGACACTCAGTCATGCACCAAAGACTTACATGTCTGAGCCACAAATTTGTCTCCATTATCTGATTGAGTTCATCCTGAGAATAGAGAAAGTAAGAATCAAGACATTCATATTTCAATATGGACATTTTAAAGTTAAAACCCAGAATGCAGACTGTAACAAGTAATTATAAAATTCACCGCTGAGGATTGGTAATGTGCCGTCTGCACAATGAGAACATTTAGATTCAACATATGGATGGTAAGCATGGAAGAAAATAAATGAACAGCAGCACAACCATAATATTTATGTGTTTATTTAAATTTGCTATCATACATTGTACCAGCCGTGCAACTATGCCTTCATGCCTTCAGACTTGGATGAGAAGAACAATGAGACTACAGCCTTGAAACTGCATGCTAAACTAGAAAGACGAAACGATTGCAGCACAATTTAGTTCCATGCTGAAGCATCATTATTTCTTATGAAGAATACCCACAATATGACGTCTAATCGTGGGATGAGGACTGAGCCAGCTCCGCCAGTGAGGTATTGCTGGTCTAAATTAGCTCATAAAGTCTGACTGTAATTGGTGTCAGCTGATCGATACCAGTTGTATTTGTGTGAGGAAGAAATAATAGTCATCCATCAGCTTAGTATTCTGGTGCATCTATTTAGTTAAGGGAGAATAACATTTGACTTTCTGTCATCCCTTAATCCAAACAGGTTTTCACTATCATCAGTCCAAACCATTTGGCCAGATCTTGCAATTAATTAATCCCCCCCCCCCCCGATTCAATGTAATTATAGCTATATATCACCTGTAAAGGCAGTTTTCTACTCTATACCGTCACCAGACAATAACAATTTCTAAAATCAAATAGTTGCTTATAATGTGTCCATTTAGTGCATCTTCTCCTGTCAAATCAACACAAGCGGAGGGAGTGACACAGACAATACATTTAAAACTGCCCATTTTGTGAATTCAGCCTTTTAGCTTAATTGGCAACATCTGCTTAGACCCGTTTGAGTCCTGTGACGTGAGATCCGTCTGTTTGGGATCAGGCAAGAAGCTTTAACAAAGCATTAAATCCAGACAGGACGCTCAGTCTAAGTGGCCGTGATGAGGCAGTACTCAGAAAGGTGACACTTCCCATCTAGCCTCGGAGCAACACATTGCCTTCTCGTCTCAGTCCCTCCTCAGGCTGATTAACTATGGACTACCCTGGCTGGACGTATCCCAGATGTCTCAGATGGCCTCTTCTTTAAAACATTGTTTTCTTCTTCTCGTGCACAGCCCTCCACATTTGATCTTTTTTTTCTTTCTTTCAGGCCACTACTGCTCATCGAACAGAAGCCCATGAACTAAAGCAATCTCCACTGATACAATAAAAACGCCTTCGGTTTAGGCTACTTACCACTTTGACGAGCTGTGACATAGACACCTCAAACTGCACAATGACTGGGTCGGTCACATTTTCCACCGGTCGTATGTATTGGTTGTAGTTTGAGAATATCACAGAGAACAGCTTGTGCTCTCCATTAGAACAGGAGCTTCCTGAGGAAGTGCAGAAAAGGTCAGAGTTTTAGCTGGTTATACAACAGCATAATAAGGTGATTAATTGTGTGTTAGGCCTTATAAAATCAAGGGACAGTCCATGTCAATTTTTAAAGTCCTATATAGTGTTAACTTCAATTTATCCATTTGGTCCGACTTAGAATGTTTCCATAAATATATAATTATTTACAGAGTTTCTATTTCCATTTATATTCGGTCCAACCCTAAATAAAATCCTGACATTGGTGAGCATTACCTAAATGTCCCAAATATTTTCTATGAGGATTTGGATGTGAGTCTACGCCTCAAAATGCTGCAAAAGAGGTACAGAGACCAACGTGTTATAGGCTGATAAACTACTGGATCTAATAGCCCACTCACCTGCGAGAAGATATAGAAGAAAAGAACAAGTGGGCAAAACGAGACCATAATTGGCTTTCATCCTGTTTCAAATGAGGAGTTCCAAATGAATCCCGGGTCAGATGCAGCAGCTCTCCGTGGAGCAAACGGGAGGAGAAAGTGGAGAGAGAGAAAACACGTATGCAGCGAGGGAAAGGGAGCAGAGAGGGAGAGGGAGAGCGATACTGAGAGGCACGCTCCAAAGACAAATAAAGAAATCATTTAACAAAAATAAGTACATAAATACATCTATAAATAGATAGATAGGTGATAGTAGCCTCGACCTACTCACACAAATCAATAAAAACACAAGTCAAGGAATGAAAAGATCACAGCTATCGTGGGAGAAGCCCCCTAAAGATGATTCCTTTAGCTTTGTGTGGCTGCTTATTAGCACAGTCTACAAATAATTGTCTTAACTAGAAAACTGCAATGGAACCATATGAAAAACTGCCCTTTTAGAGATTACAAAACCTCATTTATTTTCAATGAGCTATGAAGTAAGCGTGATGGGATGTTCCAACCCACACACACACACACACACCTCCAATTAGTTGAATGTGTTTTGAAAGATTTGATGAGAGATTTTGCATCTGTCCTCATATCACCTCACTCTGATGGAGAAATTTGATGTCGACTACTTTGGTGCACCGATACAGGATATTTATAAATGCATATTCATCTGATCAACCCACAACCACACAGTCTTGATCAAGCTGATGAGGTTTAGGTTTAATTTATTAATATATATATATATATTTTAATATGTATTGATTCATAAATATTTAACAATAGCAAAATTTTAATATTTCTCTTACATCAGGGCATTGGTGTTGTGGAAAGTGCATCTCCTGTGTGGGCTGAAGGTGGAGCCAGGTGGTGGTCACTCATATAACATCTTTCCACTGCAGATTAAATATACTAATCGTCATAAGTTCATCAAACAAGATAAGTAGGACATTTATAGTTTGTTCCTTAGTGGCGACTTAAAGACAACTCCACCGATACACAAGTGCCTATTGCTGACTGTTTACGAAGGATGCATGTTCTTTCCAGCTGGACCAGGCGGTGTCATTTAAGTTCATGTGCTTACATGGACCATTTTTCTTCCCACCGGTGGATGGAGCAAAATTGTTTCTCTATTGAACATCAATAACAACAGAGCAAAACAACAGGTGTTTAGCACGAAGGTGATTACAGACCTCTCCCATCTCCTCCTCCTCCTCTTCAGATGTGACCTCGTCTGTCCCATGCTATACAGACAAAACCCATAAGAAACACCCTGGCACATCACCAGCTAATGCATCTGCTCAGTGGACAACTTTTTGACTTTTTCCTAACTTTAAATTCAGCATTTTTTACAATTCCCTAACAAATTTAACATTTTACAGAGATGCTGTTCATTTAATCAGGTTGAAATAGGACACGCATTCATTTGTATTGTAATTTTTTTAATTACACATCACACTTCAAGGCCATGATAACACAATCTATACATAAGTAAGAAGTATATGACATCACAGCAACTGTCATTGATATTGGGTTTGATTGTAGTCTGCACAGTGAAAGACGTTCTGCAGCTCTCCTTTGCAGACATAATGGGAAAATTCTTTCATTGATCCCATGTTGGGTCTTTCACAGATGCCCAATTTCAGACTGTTGAGTGCTGGATAGAGTTGGATTGTTGTAAATCAAGATATTTTCTGTAACACTAATATGCTTAATGAATGGCTTCAAGTCCCCACTGTCTCGTTTAATCCCCCCCGACGCACCATTGGTGTGGTTTGGCACAGATCATGTTGATGTTTGTGCTTTTTGACCTCACCAGCGTGGTGGTACTATACTGACAGGTCTTTGCAAACACTATTGACATAGATATAAAAATCTAAGACTTTAATTGCTAAAAAAAAAAAGAAAAACATTTTGAGATCTTCTTCCTCATTGCTCATCACATGCGTGGCGTCTCTGAACTGGATTCTTGGTTAGGGGTCATCTGATTCTGAAGGACAGGCTGAAGAAATAAGCCAAGGGTGCCCGCCACGCAAACTATCACAAAGATCCAGAGGAACATTCGATCCACCACCATAGCCACATACTTCCAGTCCTCAATTACCTGGAAATATACAAAAGCCAAATGTGAATTAGTCAGTATTAAAACATGACATGCATTTTTCCTGCATTTGTCACAGTAAACCAGCCGTTTGGGGTTAGATGCTGAAATGATCCTGCTGTAGTGCGCTGTCTGTAAACGCTCCCGTGTCTCCATGCGACCACCTGGTGGCAGAGCCCAACTGACTGAATAAGAGCGAGTCATTTACCGCGTGAAATTTGTAAACACACTGATTATAGAATAGTGTTCTGGACCATTTCATATCAAAATTAAACTGTAAATCCTATTGGAACAGACGGACACTCAGGAAGCACCCTGCACATTTCCGTTGTAAGATTTACACCAAGATACGCTGGGCCATTTTTGGAATGTATATTTCAGTATATTGACCATGAAGCTAAAAACAGAGAGTGTTCTTTTAAATAGTTTTAACTTTAGAACACATTCCTCATTCAGTATTGAATTTGAAATGTAACAGCACTGTGTGGATGCAACAAAACACATTTTCTGAACAGACATACATACACTCTGATCGTCGTCATCTCCCATCATGTGTTCGGCCACAAACTGCACCCCGTTCACCGCCTCTTTGACGTCCGAAGCCCAATCTGAGCAGCTTCTCTGCTGAAGTTCCTGGGTAGTAAAACCACAGGGAAGGACATTATTGGAATGCAAGTCACCTTTCCTACTGGTGTGATCGCAGTTGAGTGGAGGAGCTACATTTTTGTTGTGTCCTGGGGTGGAGAATGCAGAGTCAGAAGAGAGCAGGGCAGAAGATGACGCGGCGACGCCTGTTTTGGGTTCGACTGGATAACCCAAGCCCAAAATAGCTCTCCTGGCATGCAGGCACCGCTGCTGGCGAAGTCTCTGACGTGAAGACGTATTGTGAGGGCGTCTCATGAAAAGCAAGGCAGGCAATTTGGTGAGAAATATCAACTTGACCCAGGATGGCATAGTGTGAGTGCTGGGAGAGCGATGGTGCACATTGAGCACGCACACACTGGTGATGATAGAAAAAGTCACCAGTACCATCGTGAACATCAGGTACTTTCCAATCAGAGGAACGTCCAATGAGGTGGGAGGAACAATCTTTGATAGTAAAAGTAAAAACACTGTGAGTGCCAAAAGGACGGAGATGCAGAGGGTCATCTTCTCTCCACAGTCTGAGGGTAAGTAAAAGACTAGAATGGCTAGAGAGGTGATCATAACACAGGGAATGATGAGGTTTATGGTGTAAAACAGGGGCTTCCTTTTAATAATGAAGTCATATGTGACGTCCACATAGGTGGGATCCTGCGGGTTCACGGTCCGTCTGCCGGGCAGTGCTAAGATATCCCACTCACCACTGGGAGTAAAATCATCCATGCTAGCGGCCTCAGACTTTAAGATCAGGTCGATCTCTGTGTGGTCGTATGTCCAGGATCGGAACTTGAGAGTGCAGTTCTGCTGGTCGAAGGGAAAATGCTTGACCTCGATCTTACAGGCACTTTTGTAGATGGCTGGAGGAAGCCAGTTGATGCTGCCGTTGGAGAGGACAATGGCATTGGTGAAGACTGTCACCTCGTAGGTGCCGTCGGCACTGTGAAAAAGAAAGAGAGAAAAACCTTGAAGAAATCTCTTGAGATTTCTGTTGCCAGGTGGATCAGGGCGATGTCGACACGATAATAGCTGAAATGTGGTCTGAAAAAGCATCGCCAATCAATCAATCAACTAGAAAGCGCAACCCTCCGCCAGGCAGCTCATTCCCCTCATAATTGGATTTACGGTGATCTGGATCATCATCAAAAGGTTCTAAATTGTTCTTGGTATCTTTATATGATGAAAAGTAAAAGTGAATCAGAGTTGATGTGTATTTTAACTGATTTTTGAATACGTAAATTGACTTTTCAATTTTAAAATTGAATGCTATTTCCTAACTTTTATCTGGATTAGATCCAGAAGACATTTTGCATGATAGTGCATATCTGACCCCTTTATGTCTGTGATTTTTGGTGAGTGAATTGAATGCATATTTAAAACAATATATGATTTTGGCACTTACTTGTTGTACAGGACTATATCTGGAAGCCAGATGTGTCTGGAGGGAATACGCAGCTTGTCGATGCCTTCATACTTTGCAGGGTCCCATGATAATCTGTAATCCACCCAGTGCTGGGGCAACAGAGAGAGTTGGATGTAAAGTCTGTACTTCCACACACTTTCTCAAGACCAGTTTGTTTCTGAAGTCCAGTTACAGAAACAGTTTGTTCCACACTAAGTGGAAAAAAAGATTATATGGCTTGAAGTTCAGAGGAAAGGACATTTATCCTGACAGAGGACGACCGAGATCTTGACTATGAGCTCAGTCACGGCTCTTACCTGAGTGAGCCACACGTTTGTAGTCATGATCTGCTCTCTTTCATTCTGAAAATGAACATGTGAGGTGGAAATAATGATGAAAAGGTTAGAATCTGCTGAAAACATGAATCATTTAAAAATAATGACATCATTAACAGTCAGATTATAGATTTCACTAAAAGAATAAACAGTTGAGACAGCCAATTTGGAATGTGATGAGTGGATTGAAGGGATACTAATGGGGCTACTAGGTATGTGAAATTACCGAGAACCGCTGGTGATAAATTCACAGTAGTATAGATTTTTCAAATGTTTTATTTTCAATTATTTAAGTCCTTTCAATTGCATAACTACCTAATAAAAATGACACAAATGACTGAAGCGTCAGAGGACCGTGCTGATCTCTGTTGCACACATTGAAATCCCGCCTTGATTTTACAGCATCAGCATATAAGTGAGACTTGAGGACAGTAAATAACCTCCGTTCAACCTTCGTACTTACTTTATCATTCCCGTCTCTGAAATTTACCGTGAACTGAGGTCAAATACTTATATTTGTCAGTGATGATGTTGTCACACTGCCATGGCAGACACTTGAAAATAAAGTCATACCAAATACCAATTTACTCCAAAGAGTACAATGACAGCTCATAGTCTGGGGCTGTGAATTAGCCTCGCTGGCTTCGTCCACAACTATGAAGAGCCTGTAAATCAGTGGAGAGCCTAAATCACTGGGGCTAAAACAGTTTTATGGCCCCCTTTTAATGAAAATGTGCTGAAGTTTCAGTCTGGAGGTAACAGAGGAAGAGATCACAGCGGACTAGACCTCCTGTCTTCTTCATCCATCCCTTCATATAGCTCTGACAACCTCATCTTTCCTTTTCCACTTTATCCATCCAGTTGAGAAGATTACTCAGGGAAATTCAGGTTCCTTGCATTTGACCAACCCCTGGAGGAATAGTGGCCTTAGTATGGTGAGAGGAAGTTGAGGTTAAGTGTCTTGCTCAGGGATACAGCCGCCTTTACACTGGGGGGGCTTCTAAGTCGGAAACTCTCTTACGACCTAAGACACAGGCTGCTTTGTGGTTGTCGTTCATTCTGCTATCCACTTTCTATCACTCCATCTCACTCTTTGCCTCCACGGCGCATCTTTAATCTTTCATATACGCGGATAACGTGAATATTCAAAATACACACCCATCTTCATGGTGAGAAGACACGCAGTAGCTTTTTCCTTACCACACTGATGAGCTGAGCCAGAGACACTTGCAGTTTCACCGTCACTCTTTCTGTCCGGTTGACTGCTGGCCGTATGAGTGGGTTGTAGCGATTTTTTCCCAGCAGCAAGTTCATGAGCCGTTCCTCTGAGTCTGCACCACTGCTGCCTGGCGCTAAAATATCAGCACAATCAGAAAACCTTCAGAACATTAGACATCGTGCTGCAAGGATAGAGGCTGTGTTAGGTCAAAGACTAATAACCATTTGGCTGCGGCTATACTGAGAAGATATAATGTGCTGCTTTGGACTGTAAATTCCACCCAAATCTATTTCAATTGACACGTTAACATTTTCCTTATTGATCAGCTCCCCATAAATATGACTTGGGTTTCCAAACCATTATATTCGGAAACCCAAGTCATATTTTCATCTTGGTGAATGCCGTAAGTCATGTTTTTTCATACATTTACAAATGTTCAATGTAAACTAAACCATAGACATATGAACCCCATAATTTAAATGTATACATTGTTTAATAAGTCCCTTTTTACACAGCATGTTCATCATAAAAGGGAGTCATTGTGGTCCTGCCTCTGAGTTAGTGGCAACCGTGGAAATTAATTCCCTTGTCCTTAAACTTTGTCACTTGATTCCACCCAATAGGACAGCACTCAAGCTTTCCCCAGGGGGAAACGCCTCTGAAACCACCTAAAACTGTGCATGCTCCTCACTGTAAAACATTATTGTATGACCACGCAGCTGATTTGGAGGGAATAATCAATAGTGTGGATGAGCCAAAGGATTGATGAGGTGTTATTATTGAGAAGTGATCAATCCTGGGTTGGTTTCATCAGTAAGCCCTGCCAACATTCTAACCCTGACACCAGAGGATGCTTCAAAGAATGCTTTTATGTTCAAATAAAAAAAGGGCTGGTATTTTTAGTTTAAGAACCAGTAAGTATATCAGATATGTGTAGTTTTATTTTAACAATATGTACATCGTAGACAATAGAACAATCCCCTTATTTGGTCCTTCTGTCAGTGCTTAACAGAAATTAACAGAAAGGTTTCCAGAACTGGTTTATATAGTTTTAGTTTTGGGAAGTTGATTCTGCTGTCACGCACCATTGATTGATTATATTCTAATATCTGTAACACAAAACATGGTTCGTTTACTTTAGCCCATATTTGATTCCGGACTTTGATGGCAGACAGTGTAAAACAGCAATAACATATCTCGGGTAAACTTGTGCCATTTAGACTTTTACTTAATTTACTCTAAATAAAACCACGAAAGGGTTTTATTGTTGTTGTTGTTGTTGTTAAAGATAGAACCGCCCCTGAAATCCTTCCTGCGCTCAAAACTTAAATCTCGGACTCGATTTCGGGAACACGAAAGATAACAGAAGGGCTTTGACCTAAATACATTTAAAACAGAGAACAAAACAGACGCCGGTGAAGACAAATAATATAAAGAAAGACGCACTTACTGTGGATTAAGGAGAAGTAAGCGATGGTGTGAAGAAGGCGAATCATCTTTTGGGCGTCTGATCCTCGGAGCTGCAGCGTTCAGCGCTCCTATTATCGGACATGCCGGACTGTTCGGACACTTAGCCGCCAGTTCGGTGATTATTTACTGCACACAGAGATCTGCCGACTCGTTGCATGCAGTGTTGCCTTTAAACACAACGAGCGTCCGCTCCTCGCCAGCGCGCACCAGCTCGTCCCGGCGCGCCCCAGCTCCTCGCCAGCGCGCACCAGCTCGTCCTGGCGCGCAGCTCCCACGGAAACCAGCGAGAGCTCCGGTCCGGTCAGAGATCAGCTGCTACAAGTTACCAGCTCAGTAGTTATTTTAGATGGACAATCCATCACGCTGTTTGCAGCACTGAACGCGTTATTTGCTTTCTATTTCTGAATAAACACAAAAGAAGGGAATATTAATTTCTATACTTTTGGTATAACACCAAATGAATAGGGATGCACGATCCAGTTAATGCCAGCATGCCATTATTTACTTCCCTGACCTCTTACAGGAGCAGTCATAAGTCATGTGTGGCATGACTTTAATGTGAGGAGGTAGTTAGATGTCTGTGTGTCTTTTCAGTGTCAATAGTAGAATGAAAACTCTAAGGACCCTGGATCCTGACAGACAGTTAGTAAATCTGTGTCTGTCTGTCTGTCCTGTCTGTGTCGGATGAAGAGGAATGGCTAATCAAAGAGTTGCTGCTGTTGCAGCATCATTTTTGCACCGCTGCAGTCCCACCGTGTGAGGCACATATATCTAGTAGACAGTTCATTACCTGAGAGTGTTTGGCTCCTGCACCATGGAGCTGCATCCGCATCTGTAAATATTGATCAGCCGGGCCGCCATCCATTGCATGCAGGGCATTGACCCCTGTCACTGGGTTAAACTGTATTAGCGGTATAATAACCTGTGGTTAAATTGTGACTAAGATTTGTTTGCTTTAAGTTCACGCATAAACATGCATGCTTTGAATGTATATTTTTACCATCTGGCAGTACCAACATGGTATCGAATTACTCATTAACTGCTACAGTCCTGAAGGTACAGCACTTCTCCTGAGCATTTTATAATAGCACAATGCGTGACGCTGTGCATTCTAAATTCTTGACAGCTCACTTAATTTAAGAGTAAGATACATACAACACATACATTGGTGTTTAATTATTAAGATTAAATCCACTTCCCTACATTTATACATCAGTTCATCCCTATTACCAGTAAAAACATAATTATTCAACATTCTACACAAGCTATTTTAACTTTTCACTCATTTAATAGAGTTTTATGCACATTTTAGAATGTAGTCAGAGGTTGTTTTTACATTGAGGCACTGCCAAAGCAGGAACTGGAATAAACCCCGGTTATAGTTTGCTGGTTGCAAAACTTAATGAAGTAACAGCCATTCTAAAGACTGAACAGATTAGGAAAAAAACAAATAATTCTAGCTCTCAGTAGAAACCTCGCCCAAGTCAGCCCGGTTTGCCCGTTTTGCCCTTCAAAATAAGAACCATGGAAACCAACTGCACACCTTCCAGAGTCATTCGGAGATTCTACCAAAGCGCATACCCCCCCCTTGCAGACAGAGATAAATAATAATAAAGAAAGAAAAAGTGGCTGAGAAAAGCCATGAATTTTGCTTTTGTATACAGATTTGTTAAAGCAGGCTTACAGTTTCAGATTCTGATTACATTTAACTGTTTATACAATATACATACCTACATACATCCTAACCCTAACCCACAATAACTTGAAATAGAAGGGAATGAAACAGGGTCATAGATCTCACTGTAGATCTAAGAGTGTATCGGCATGCAGTAATTGTCTTTGTGTATCTGCAGGCATATTTTTGCCTTCCTGCTTGTGTGTAATTCAAATGACAAAGCACCACTGAATGAACATAAATGTAAAGCTGATGCCTTGTCACAGTGAGGTGTCTTACATTAGTACTATTTGCTGACATGCTTCCACGCAGCTGACAGGATTCAGTTCTTTGTGTCGTAGATGAGGCTCAGAAAGCTCTGTACGAGCTCCTAGACAACAGGAGATGCAAACTGCGTCTGTCTGCAAATATTTGCTTTCTGCTTCTGCTGTCACTATAGCGAACAGTTGCATATGTGCAGAAAAATAAAGTTTGGAAGAGACACAGACAAAGGAAGCAGCCAGTCAATAACAAGGCTGCAGAAACAAATAAACAAGCACGCCGTTGGCAGATAGAGATCATTTTCTGCTCAGCTGCAGCCCATTGTGATTCCAGTGTAACCGCTCTTGTCTGATGATTCAAACGATTTAAAATCCTCATCATGAATTTTCTCAGATGTTTTGATTTAAATCAATTCCAGTGTAAGCAAAGAGGTCAGAATCTTTGCGAGAGAATGTTTTCCGTGAAACAATGACAAATCTGGGCTGTAATTTACAGATCACAACAGCAATCAATGAAAACATAATGAATGGTTTCCACACGTGAGTTAAAGTGGGGAAGCATTAATAAGTCAGATCGTTTTCCTATCATTTATATTTGCTTATATATACAGGCTGCTGGGAAACAGAATATCAAGTCAATACATTTGTGTGCGACTCTGGTGGATGATGCAGATTCAGAAGCCCAATTCTTTTTCACCATATATGCAAACAATTGACAAATGTATTTGGAAAAAGGTCAAGGTAGTTTATGACCAACCATACATAGAACATGTTACAAATATTGGTTAACACTAAATATAAAATACTCAAATAATAGAGGAATAATACAGTATTATTATTATTACAAAAAATGTAAGTCTTCATTTACCTTTTAGAATTATGCTTTGTCATAATTTAATGCATTACATTTTTTAAAGCAAAATGTTTTTCTTTAAAGCATTCTGGGAAGCAATCAAGTTTTTGTAATTTATGTATTTATTTGTCTGCCACTGAAATTGCAACATGAAAAAATCCCAAAGCTGCTTTTAATGCTCTGAACGGATTTGTATGGAGCAGGAAGAGCAGGAGACAGCGGTCGTCTCTGGACATTGTTATGACGGAGTAGGACAGACAGTGCAGCTCTGCTGTTACTGGACCCTGGAATCAGAACCCCTCTCCTGGGGCTTGTAGTGAGATCAGAGCTGTGCAGATTCAATCAACGCTTATCAACACTGGACATGGAAATGACCCACCTGGGCCCGACCAGGAATGTGAGATGAGTAATAAACCACTATGAGAGTTTGTCAGAGTTGGAGACTGCATCATAGGAAGTGTCTGTTGCACAATGTGGGGAACTCATTATCAATTAGTTGACATATCCAGGAAATGGACAATTTTGATTTGAGTCTTGCAAATTCATTTATGTATTTATTTTAATTTCTGGTCATGAGCTGTGTTTTTATTATAGTGAATTTCATGTCCATTGGTTTTAACTAAGTTAAAACATAAAACTCATCTTAAAACTTCAGTTGATAAAACACAGCATTGAGGAGTAACTGGAAATGTTATGACAGACTGAATGGCTGCGTGATTGAGGCTCCTGACCTGCATGTGACTGGTGCTTCCATGGCTCTATCCCTTTATCTGTTGCTCAGTGGATGCAGTATCTTGGGTTAATCAAGTTCGTACATTTGGCTCGGATTATGTCTCTGTGATTCAATTGGGAGTCTGTTTTACCATCAAACCAAATCTCCACGGAGAAGGGAGGCGAGGGGAAAGCCTCTCTCTCATCCAGGATACCCAGGAGATCGCAGAGTTCCTCATCATCATGGAGAGCTCATCATGGGAGGGCGGGGAGGGGGAGCAGCATCAGGTGGGTCAGATAGTGAGGTGACTGATTGCTCTGCTCCTCTCTGGACTGCCTGCTAAAGATACAGGCCACAAATAATCAACTAACAACTGCTGCCAGTTACTTTGAAATAAGTGGAACAGATTGGATGTGCTGTGCACTGTGTGGCGCTGTGGCCATAAGGGGTATATAAGGCAGGGCCAATCAGGCAGTGCACAGGTGTTGACCCGGAAGGGCATACAGGTTTTGACCACTTGAAACTAAAACGTAGCCGCTGGAGCGCGTCTAACCGAGAACTACCGGCAACACTACAATAGTCCAGCATTGGGCTGGCTATTATAGTTGCACTTTCCTATTTTGTTTTAAATTTAAGTGTTGGACTGTCAGTGAAATAAATCACACACATGTAAGGCACATTTATCACAAGTGGACTGCTGGAGTCCACATTTACACCACTTTACTGTGGAGGGAGCTTCGACCTGTCTGAAAAGTGTGTGTTTTCACCCCAGACTACGATTAATCCCCACGGTCGTGTGGAGAGCTCACTGGCTGGTCCACAGGTAGAGGTAAATTGGATGTGTCACTAGCAGATGGTAGGTTGCTCCCCTTGAGACCCTCTCCATCTCAAAGTCCTCTCTGGTCAGAAGCGCTGATGGGAAATGTTATCTGCCACATACAGCTTCACAGCAAAGTCACCATGTGTTTCCATCTACTCTCATTGTAGGACATCCCACCCTGTTTTCCTGTCCCACCCACACAAGACGAGTTATGGGAGGAGTTGAATATATTCTTAGAAACGTTAGAAATGTGCACAAATCGACTGTGATAGAAAGTGAAAGGATGAAGCAGCCCTGGTTTATGAAACAAATGACATGCTCAGATTGAGACGCTGTTTCACCACATTCGCATCCTGATTGATGAAGAAATTGATTTATTCAAAGTTTGATGTACCAAGTTGATGGCGTAAGTGTGCCCTTAACTGTCGGCACCTTAGTCATAGCCATCACGCTGCTCTTTACTTATATGCACCTTCCATTCTATGGACAGGGTGCACTTTAGATTATATATTTTCTTTTTGATAATTTGTTTAAGATGGGTCTCCCTTCCTCTGCTATGGCCTCTCACTGTCCCCATAAACTGTACAAACTTTAGAATAGAGCATTTATAAGACTCCATTTCGCTTTTCTCCAGAGCAGCGGTGTCCCAGAAAGACGCTAAGCTTCGTCCTGAATGCGATTAGGCAGCAGTTTACTTGGTTAGGCCGCATGAGGAACAACAGATCCAACAGAACAGTGATGTCCGACAGATAACCTTTAATCCAATTAGATTTCCACAACATAGTCCATTTATCTATTACACTAGAAGCTATAGGAATTATGCATGAGTTTCCAAAATATATATCAGGAAATATTTGCTTGTGGCTTTCACGCTTTTTACGTTCGATTGTTCTTAAAGAGGTAGCCGGAGAAAAAGAACACACTGTCCTCATCTAAAGCTAGAAATTAAAGTTGAAAGTGTTATGCTTGCTTTTAGCGTATTAATGTGATGTTTCTGTTTCTGCCCTACATTTTCATATAATATGCTTTGGAAGACTAATCGTCCTGCTACTCCTTCAACGCTGACCCTGTATTATCCACCTTTCTACAGATGAAGCAAAGAGACTGCTGAGACAGTACTAGGAATAGTTACCGCTCACTGCCCATCATTCCTTTAACAGGGGTTATTCTCTTAATATTTACATGTACTGCATGTGACACTATAAATATGCTGCTACTGCGTGAATGGGTCCCGTGCAGCACTCGTGATATAATGGTCTCAATGACAATGAAGTCCCAAAGGAGATCTAACTTTCCGACGTCTGCACTGATATACTGTATACCGATAATCTAAATGAGGCCTTTGGTGTTTGTGAGAGAAACATTTCCAGTAAATAAACAACCTTTTCTGCCAGGTGTGTGGATTAGGACATCAATTGCGAACTGCCTTCTGCCTTCACGCGACTGTCTCCTGTTTCCCCGGAGAAACTGAAATATCGCTCCTATTTGTTGGGAATGCTGCAGTCTCATCTGACAAACGGCTGCTGTCCAGTGTGTGGTGAATCAGCAGAAGGGGAGGGTTGAGGAATGGTTTTGCTTATTCAGAGCTAAATGTCTAAATGGTAAGAAATCCCATCATGGCATCAGTTTAACACCACAGTGGGTCAGACCCGGCTGCTCTTCAACGTTGTTGATGAAATGCGGACTAAGGAGAAGGACAATCGATCAAAGAAAGTAACATTAGTTAGGTTAGTTTTGCTTTTACTGGCATAGTAATTAGATGTAACTACAGCACATATTAAAACAAGGCTGTTAAACATTTAACAAAGAAAGGGCCGGCTTTAATTCACATCAAAGGAGAACATGAAACTATACCATGACAAAAAAAAGAAGCATGTGGAGCACTCATGTTGTCTCTTTTGACATTTTGAACCATGGAGTTGTTCGTGAAGACATAATAAAAGGATGTACATGCCCAAATATGATTTGCTCTTGCTGGCTGGGATGGACTGGACCAATGCAGGGCTTAATTAACTTTTCGCCGAGTGTAGATGGAGGGCAGAAGAGCAGGATCAATCACAGAGGACAACAGCAATATCCCTCTTTGTTAGTGAGCACAGAGGCCGACTGTGACAAACTGTGCTTCAGCTGGTCAATCATAAACCAAGGCTGAAAAGGCAATCAATATCCAACCTTAGACATTTGTGTCGGTTTGTTCTGAACCTAGACAAACTTTGAACTGGTCATTGAGACATGCCTGAAGATGATCCATGCTAATAAAAGCGTAAAGTTTGTAAAATATAAACATTGAAGTTTACATGTAGAATCCATTTCAGGGTGGTCCATCTCCTCTCATCCATCGCTGCCCTATGGATGCAATCAATACGGAACCTGGATGCACTCTGCTTTCCTTTGGGGGGCAATTTAATTTACACTGTGAATATGAAATAAATAAAATGTGGAATATGATTATGTTTTGCAACACACAAGTAAATGCACAGTATATCAGTGGTCATTAATGACTCGTCAAGATCAAATATTCTGATATATATACTAGTGTAATTACAATGTCCAGGGGTGTCTCACAACAGCTGCCTCCTTTAACACAACATCCTAACTGTAGACACACACACAGAAAACAGGTCCTTAGACCTGATTGATTGATTGATTTAACCTGCTAGTTCAAATTTCAGCTTGGGTCAGAGGTCAGCAGTTAAATGAAGTGGACAGGGAGGGTTGGCAGAAGGTGTAAATATAGTCATTTATAATAATCCTTAACCCTAATATCATGTTTAACTGATACCCTCTATTTTATTTTTTTATTTTTTTCTCATTTGGTGAGATATACTCAACCAGCCAGTGTGGGAACTAAATAATATTCCTCCACAATCATTCAAACTTTGTGACCTAAAAGCAACTACAATCATAGTCTGGCGAACACTCTGGGTTCTGTTTTGTACTTCTCTAGGTACATACCCTCCCCACTACTAATGTCTGCTAGACTGCAACCTTGACCTTTCCTGTGGAGCGATTACATAAACAAAGCCAATGACCTGATTGAGGTCAGGTGCATTTTTGGGATTTGATTACACAAACAATATTATACAGTAAGAGTTTTTAATTCACTGGACTGAAGCATTAAGACCTGTGAACAGTGGCTGAGGGAGTTAGAGAACAGCAACAGACCTTTTGTTTGAGCCATGCAAGGTTAATTTCACGGTTATCAATGCTCACACAAGGTTTACGTCTACAGCTGCAGGTCCACAGCCCATATTTGGACAACAGGGTCAGTCACCCCTGCCAATTTAGTTTATGGGGGAAAAAGTGTTGACCCTGACTGAAAAGAAGACCTCATGATAACATAATTATGGGTGATAGCAAAGTGCTATTCAGGGCCACTCAGCTACTTCCGAATTGCCCCTGATAGTAGATTGCTCCATGAAACTGTATTATATGACTAATTACATTCCCAAACTTAAAAGGGATTGCTTCGTGAAGCTTTTCTGTCAACTCCTTTTTTCCCCTTTATGTTGCTCTTAATCTTGGAGTTAAAATATCTCAATTTCTTTTCTTTTTTTAAGCTTTTTAGGGAGACTTTTCTTGAGATACCTGCATGTTGGCATGGCATGATTGCCATTTATTCAGCCATCAAAATGATTTAATAAAGTGCAGGATATACAAGCATATGAAGACTTTAATGCAATCTGAAACACAGTAACCACTATTTAGTAAAGAGAAAAAATAAAGCAATCGAGGTTTCTGCTTTCACAGCTTCTCTAATATGAGCTTCAGTAATTCAAACCTTGAGCCAACATTACCCCCTAGTGGCCATCAGGCATTACTACATACACAAAATAGGACACATACAGTTTACACTTGTTCGTTTATTTTGGGAAACCTCCAGATAAGTCAGATGCAATTAAAATGTGAATATGATTACTATTTAATTTCGTTTCGTTATAATCCTCTATCATCATCAAAACTGATGTTTTATTCTGAAAAATATATTTTACAAAACATGACTGATGAATTGTGATATTTTAATGTAAGAAAAATGTAAAAGAAATCACAGGGCATGGGCGACATGTAACAGGCAACTGTATAACCGGTAACTTGGGACTTCGTACGCTCATCATTTTCCTTTGACTTGATCTTCATTATTCCTGCTCATGTATATGCACTGAAACAACCTTGTAAATAAACCCTTATATGAGATCAATGTGTTGTACTAGTAATAGTAATACATTAGAGCGTGTAATCTATTCCTGATGTTGTGATCTCAAAAAATACAATTTTCAAACCGTTATTATGAAAGTATTTACTCACCAATACTGCATTTTCTTTACACAAGTACTGCACGTGTCAAATATAACAAAATCATTGTGCAGTTATATTTGTCGTCACTATTACATTATGATCCATTACAGTTTCAAATCAGTCTAATTTTGTGTCAAACATCCTTAAAATATAATGCGTCTCGAAATAATGTCATTTTAAAATGTTCCAAATCAAAAATGATTTATTCAAGTTTGTATACCAAGTTCGTACGCCATCCCAACTGCCCGTTCATTTGTTCTCCTAATTAAATTACAATTACATTGATGTTACGGGCCCATATTAATATTCAACTCAATAATTTACAACTGTCAACTTTCCTTTATTTTCTAACCCTCAAATAAATGGGAGGACGCGCTGAATGCTGGGATTCTGCGGGATCCACCGCACAACGCCATCTTTAAACCCCACAAGAGGCCAGAGACACAGTTTGTGCACCGGGATGAGAAACACGACCCCTTCCGCGGGATTTAAGTTCGGATCGTGGAGGTGGCGTGGCTTCTCCCCGGTGAAGTTGCCACTCGGGGACCGGCAGGTGTGACCGTGAGAAGACGACCAGGCGACCCCGCGAGAGCCTGAAACTGTTGTTATCTTAGGCAGACAACAACAATAGACGGAAAGACAACAACAACGGACTAGCACGCTAGCGCTCACGCTAGCTAACGCTAACTACTTCTTCAGCAAATCAGTCCGGCTCCGCTGGAATTTGGACCGGACGCTGTTTGTAGTTGGCATCTGGGCATACAGCGAGACACGCAGTCCATCACTTCGTTGCCACTTTTTTTTTTTTTTTTGTATTGAAAATTCTACAAACATTTACGTCGTGGCTTTAGCTAGCTAAAAGCTAAGTCCCGACTTTCCCCCTTCCCCAGCGGCCCGGCCGGAGATGCGTGGAAGATGTCGGTGTCGGGGCTGAAGGCCGAACTGAAGTTTTTGGAATCCATTTTTGATCCAAACCACGAACGTTTCAGGATCATCGACTGGAAGCCCGACGAGCTGAGCTGCCAATTTAACGTAACTGGCGATAAGCTTCTAATTATCCACTGCAACATAACGGTAAGGGGACGACGTCGTTGGTGCTCGATGCGATGCTAGCGCTAGCTTGGTAACTTGCTAGCCAGGGTTTTGGCTACCTCCACATTTGTGGTGCCATGCGCTATCGCTTTTGCGTAGCTTCATAAGCTGGGCGACAGACTGTCGTGGTAGAGCGGTTTTGTTGTGCCATCCCAATTCTGGAAAGTATTGATTAGCGAGCATAGCTTCAAGCTAACGCTGCGCTGTGTATGCTAATGCTCGGAGATGATGATGACAACATTAAATGGCTCTGTTTAACCGTGCCTTGCGGAAGTGCATTGGTCAAATGTGTAATTCTCTCTCTCTCTCTCGTTCTGTCGTCCACGCCGGCTGCAGGAATCCTATCCTTCCACGCCTCCAATATGGTTCGTGGACTCTGATGACCCGAGCTTGACGCAAGTTTTGGAGCGGTTGGAAGATGTGAGGAAAGGCAGCACCCTGGTAATGAACGCAGTCCTTTTAATTTGTCTCTCTCATCGATGAAAACGTGATGATTTCTGTTCAAATACAAATGCTGTCTGCCGGCAACTGTCTGTCATCCGAGCTGCTCCCCGATAGCGATCGGGGGAACTCGAGTTTAACGCTCGCCGAATGACAGATGTCATCTTGTGGCGCAGCAGCCTCGTTAACCAATAGAATATAAGCAGAGGGTTCTGTTTCACAACTGACCTCTTCAACCCTGGTGTGCTTAAAAATAGCAGTTGAAGATGCTTCAGCAAATTGCTTTCATAAGATCCCTGCGATGACAGAATAAAACGTTGAACTTGCATTGATTGCTTGGCTGTATTGACTTTAGGCTTCCTTGTAGCAAACGCACTTTCTGTGCATTATTGTGTTGCAACACACAAATAAACATCTCCCGAAGGAGGCGGAGCCAGATTATATCGGTGTGAATCAATTTCACGTCTTGGTTTTAGTATCTCCATTTGTCTGCAATAATTGAGGAGTGTTAAGTGCAAACTTCACGTAGGAGTGAATTTTACGTCGTTGTCAAGTGTTTGATGTGAATGATTTTTAGAATTCCTGACGTGGCTTTGCTATGATGGAAGTGTTAGACTTTTGTCCTTTTGGTTTAGAATGGTCTTTGAGTACAGACTAAATGGATTGTCCTAAGATTGTTGCGGCGTCTGTACTACTACTACTGTACTTTCGGTTTGTCCCGTGAGGGGTCGCCACAGCAAATCAGCGTTCTCCACTTCACCCTGTCCTTTGCATCGTCCTGCCCAACACCAGCCACTCTCATGTCCTCCCTCACTCCGTCCATGTGTCTTCTCCTGGGTCGACCTCTAGCTCTGTTCCCTGGCAGTTCCATCCTCAGCATCCTTCTACCGATATAGTCCCTGTCTCTCCTCTGGACATGTCCAAACCATCAAAGTCTGTCCTCTCTGACCTTGTCTCCAAAAACATCTAACCTTTACTGTCCCTCTTATTGTCTCATTTCTAGTCCTATCCAACTGTCAGGCACAATTCATGACTGTCTGTTTTTTTTGTGTCATTATAGATGCAGTGTGGCAGCCTAAATTTAGCCTTGTACAATAATTGTCTTTGATTACATAATCACTCAAACTGCCTTCATTTACAGCATTTTTTTAAAAACAATTATATGCCCCTTTAGTGTCTGTGTGTTGCTCCACCTGCAGATTATTCCACTGTTGTTGTTGTCATGCCCTTTAATGCACTGCATTGTACATAGTCTCAAGCAATCATGAGCTGGTACTTTGGTATTCTGGAAAATGGGGAACAGAAAAATATTGTCATTCATGCCTGAGATATTGTTTGTCACCTCACGACTGTGCATTAGCAGCATTTAATGGTTGGGCTAACTCTTCTTGTCTGTGTGTGCTTTTTTTTTTTTTTTTTTTAGCTTTTACAGCAGTTAAAGAAACTCATATGTGACCTTTGTCGGCTGTACAACCTTCCCCAGCATCCAGATGTTGAGATGCTAGACCAGCCACTCCCTGCAGGCCCGGTCGGACAAGACAGAAAGGCAAGACCGTTCAGCTAGATGTTCACAAAATGCTGCTGTGTCGAATGTCGCCACTAGGATATGGTATGGCCATCTTGTAGATGAGAAGATCGCAATTGCCTCGTCTACAGCCGCTCGTCCGCCTTGCGGGTCATGGGTCTGCTGTAGCCCATCTCAACTGGTTGCGGGTGAGAGGCGGGGTACGCCCCGGATGAGATGTCGGCTCATTGTGGGGCTTTTAAGGAATACTCTTTGATCAATCACCTCCAAACGACTTCTGCTCAATGTAGAACCGGTTGCCTACAGAACCTTACGATACCGTTTGTTTGAAGTTGTTCTCAAATCAGATCAGTTGACTGCGTGTTCTCCTGGTCACTAAAGGGTGTTTCTCATGGGTTTTGTTTATAGCATGGGACAGACGAGGTCACCTCTGAAGAGGAGGAGGAAGAGGAGATGGGAGAGGTCTGTAATCACCTTTGCGCTAAACACCTGCTTGTTATTGATGGTTCAATAGAGGAAACGTTTAGCTCCATCCACCTGAGGGAAGGAACATGGTCCGCGTAGGCACATGAACTTAAATGATTTCTCAAACGGAAGGAGTCGGTGTTTTGTTGTTCCACACTGAAATGCTCCGACTGCAGCTCGTGCTCGCCTTCTTATTCTGGGAACACATTCCAGAACAATCTTTCTTGCATGGCTAGAAGTGTCCACGTTATGTGTGCAGTCATGAACTCGCATCCCTAGTCGCACATAACCAGGGATGTGGACGATGTTGGTATTGCATGCAATAAAATAATGCTGTTCTTGTATTTTGACGTGCCGCCTACTGCGGTTGGTCAGTCGCGTATCCGACTGGCGGCGCGCTAACCCGTGGTTAAATGTGAACCAACAGGACATAGAGGATCTGGACCACTATGAAATGAAAGAGGAGGAGCCTGTAGATGGGAAGAAATCTGAGGATGATGGCATTGAGAAGGAGAATCTGGCCATCCTGGAGAAGATCAGGAAGAACCAGAGGCAGGACCACTTGAATGTAAGTGCTGAGATCTGCTCGTCTCTTCTGCGTTTACCTGTTCATGTTCATTCGTTATCAGTTTGGGAATTAAGGAAATTGATCAAATATTTTGCACAGTTACTTTCTTAACTTACTCTTATGGAAGGATGTTTACCAGTTTATATTATGTGATGTTAAAATGTGTCCACTGCCATCGATTTGGGAATATTCCTTTTCCTGCAATATGTCCTGCTGGACTTCACACTCCAGTGTCCATTTCCAGGTTATTTGAAATAGGCCTAACTAAATTTCGGCATTCTAGTTTCCCACAGTGAAAGCCAATTGTTCCACGTGCGTGGAGAATTCAGTGTGCGAGCGTCGCTGTGGTGTGGTTGTTGATTTTGTACTGCTTCACAAGCCTTTAGAGACGATGTGGATGTGTCCATATATGTATAGCGTGTAGCAACAACGCAACAGTCTCTTTCCACACCTCGCTCCGCCCTTCTCTTAATACAGACGGTGTTTTCAGCAAACAGGAACATGTCTGATCGCTGCTGTTGTGTGAAACATGAAACGCTCTCATATTAAAAAAGGGTTCAAGTGTCTTTGATGTATCCGTATTTGGACCAGAGATGTTCTTGTTTTTTCTCACACACTTAGCTGCAAGGTAACATGATTGTGGATTCCTGTGGGGCTGCTTTGCATGATCTCACATGACGGAGTGAAAGCTGATGGTAGTAATGCACATCCGTTTGCCTTTAAGCATCACTTCTCTAGAATTCCATTTAAGAGTAGTCTCTTGAGGCTGCTTCTATCCATAACTTTAAAAAAAAACGATCATATTTTCTGTTGCATTAAACATTTTCTTTTCTTTCTTTTTATTTTACAGAGCAATTACTTCACTTGCTCATCGTCCTGTTTAGTGGCTCAGCCGTGAGATGGATGTTGTGTATTTCCCGTTGACCTATTTCCTGTTTAATATTTTAGGTATCAGTGACACATTTTCTCAAGGGGTGCACTGATAAATATTGATAGCGGTGTGTAGTAGAATAAAGCATCCTCTGATGTTGGTTGATGTTCAGAGCAGATGACAGGTCTACGCATTTGGAGAATTTCAGAGCACCGTGTTTGTTTTTATGAACATATTTTGCAGGGAGCCGTTTCTGGTTCGGTGCAAGCTTCCGACCGCCTGATGAAGGAGCTCCGGGAGATCTACAGGTCTCAGAGTTACAAGACGGGTATGCATGCTCTTTGTTTTACATCAGCACATTGAGAACCAGCAGGATCTTGTGACTCATATTTAACCACTTTGTTATGCAGGAATCTACTCGGTCGAGCTTGTTAACGACAGTTTGTATGAATGGCACGTCAAACTGAGGACGTGAGTGACTTTGGAATATTGTGCCTCATGCTGTGTTCTTTTCTTCATGTGCATGAACAGCGACTGAGTAATTAAGTGATATTCTCCAACAGGGTGGATCCAGATAGCCCCTTACACAGCGACTTGCAAGTCCTAAAGGAGAAAGAAGGAATGGATTACATTTTACTGAACTTCTCGTATAAAGTGAGTAAAATGATCTCTGTTTGGATGAAAATAGAACCCCAGGAGTCACGGAAGGCTACAAATGAACCGTTTTTGCTGTTCTTCTCCACAGGATAATTTCCCCTTTGATCCACCGTTTGTTCGGGTCGTGTCCCCAGTGCTTTCTGGAGGGTGAGTTCCTCCGCTTGGTACAATACTCAATTGTGTGTTTTTGCAGGCTTTCATTTTGCTGTTGTGATAACCATGTCTCTAAAAAAATAAATGTCCCACTTGCTAGTTATGTCTTGGGAGGGGGTGCACTGTGCATGGAACTCCTCACCAAACAGGTATGCCACACACACACACACACACACACACACACGCACACGCACACTTAAAGCCTGAAACGAATGACAAATTGTGCAGCATTAAAAGATATTACCCTGAATTGTGTTTCAAAAGTAGTTTAATTGGCGGTGTTGGGTTTCCTCCGTGCAGGGTTGGAGCAGTGCCTATTCAATTGAGTCTGTCATCATGCAGATCAATGCCACTTTAGTCAAAGGAAAAGCCAGAGTGCAGTTTGGAGCCAATAAGGTGAGTCAGAAAGCACTGGAGTTTCTGTTTCACGTGTATTCGTTCCTTGGCTGGTCCGTTAAATGCTCAGAAAGCATGAGCATGATTTATTTTGCTCTTCAGATTGAACCAAACATTACTTTATATTTCTAAGAAGTATTTTCATCAGCTGCCTCTTAAGTGCTTTTTCTTTTTTTACTTTGTGAAATGGATCATACCTTATTGAAGTCTTTCTGCATAATGTTAGCATTATAATGAGCCATCAAATTTCCTATTAGAGAGAAATGTGCAGTTTTATCCAACATAATCTCTTCTTAATTGGTCTCTTAACAGTTTGTATTTGAGGATAAAACGAAATTATTGCAAGAAATCACTTCAAATCACTTTGTTGGGATTTTTAGGCATAATTATGGGTTGTGAGGCGTTTGGGGAAACTTTCAGTTTTACTTGAAGTGTGATAATCTAGTTTGAATGGGTCAACACATGTTCAACAGCATAGCATTATGGGATATTTTAACAGCTTTAAGTGCTTTAAAAAGTGAACAGATGGATTATTTGAAACTGTAGAATTCTTGCATCATGCTTGCATAACTCTTTCAGTGAAAGTAGCACATGAGCAGATGGTCTTCAGTTCTGCGCCTAAACGGGAAACATTCTGTCATAATATTGATTAAAAGTCATCAACACTCAACGACTGAAGTTTCTCAGGTTAAGAGGAAATAGAGGTGACTGACTGTTGTAAGCATGCTTTGGTTTGAGAAAGCAGCCATAATGTTATCTATATATTGATTAAATTATAACCTAGAAACCTCAAAAACATGCCTCTTGTGCAGACTCTCCATTGCAGCAGATACTGCCGACAGTTTGTAAGCCGTGTGACCACAGCTTTCTTATTCTGATTTCACAAAGAGAATTTAGACTGACCTGCTAGACTAGTCTTAATTTAGTCCAATTTAAATTACTGGAAGCTCTTGACTTTATTTTACTCTTTTGTTTTTGCTGGAGTTAAGTTGGAGCAGTCAGATATATTTGTTAGTTTGAGAATTGTTTCAGTATAACCAGAAGTCGTGACAAATGAGTGCTACCATTATTACAGATTTAATCAAACTAATAGCCAAGCCTCCAGGCCCGTTCCGTGTTTATTGAACCCACTCGGGTAGGAAACTACCAGTGAACCAGTACCGGGTCTTCGGTGAATGGACCCGCCCGGAGCATGAAAGCAGCCTCCTCTTCATTGTCCTGCATCGCACACTGGGCTTTAGACTTGAAACTGAAGATGATGAGATGAGATGTTGTTGCTCATAGAAACCGTCGTCATGGCGGTTTCGTATTCTGTGCTGTCATCGCAAACCGGCCGTGCTCTCTTGGTTTGAATGTGTTTTCTCTTTTGATGCAGAACCAGTACAATCTAGCCAGAGCACAGCAGTCCTACAAATCCCTGGTTCAGATCCATGAAAAGAATGGTAAGTGTTCGTTTGGGTACGGTTTCATCCGGACGGTATCGAAGCTGAACCGAGTCCACAGTCGCCGCTGCGGGTTTTACTGGGACCTCGAAGCAAATCATTCTTTTGACATGTGAATTTATAGTATAATTGTATCCTGTACATTTGAAGATTCCATATTATGTCTTAAAGACATTGAAAGTGAAGTTCGGAGATGAATGAAGCAACAAGCCTGGGCTAACAAAAGGAGCTAAGCCACAGACGTTTTATCTTGAACTGAGGGTTCAGGTTTTGTTGAACCGGCTCACACAAAGGAAGCCTGAATATATAAGAGGTTTTAGGACCGCGGTGAACTCGGCAGTCGCCTACCGGTACTCGTCATTGTGCTTTGCTATTGGTCAAGGATGACTGATGTCTTCTCTTTTTCTGTTTCCCCCTCCTAGGTTGGTACACACCCCCTAAGGAGGATGGCTAAACGGACTCTTGCCTTTCCAGCACTGGGACCATGCCCCCCCCCCCCCCCCCCCCTCCCCCTTGAGACCGATATTTTTCTTTTCTGCAAACCATTTTTTTTCTCCAAATGTGAAGTTCTGAACTCAAAACCTAATTCCTCGTTCAGCGACCGCCCATATCCTCATACATAAACACACGGACGCAGCCCCCCCCCCCCCCCCCCCTGAAATTTACATCAAAGACTTTCAATGTGTCATATTTATCTCTACATCTGTTGTCCTATACAATCTTATTTTTCTATTGCAGCATTCATCCCACACTCCAGCGAAACGGTGGGCTGGATGGTTCTTTGGTTTTTTTGGCGTCGAGCACACCGAGGTTACTCGCCCTGCTGTGAGTTGTAAGACGTGGCATGGCTTTACCCGGCAGTTTGATGTTCTCGTTGTCGGACGCTGCATCTGTGGCCACAGACTGGATCTCAGAATGGCGTGAGACGTTCCCTGATATGCAGCGGTGGCTTGGAAGGACATGTAATTATTGGCAGAGCGAACGAAACGCTGCCATCTCTCTTCATGGACTGCCTCTGTAATATTGTGCTCATGTATTATCTTTGCGATGCCAAGATCCCGCCTCTGGAACGATGTTGCTTCTGAGAGGGGCAGCTTGCTTTCAAAGCCCTTTATCTGCTTGAGAGGTGAAGAGACTTTTGCAGCCTGGAATGGAATATCCCATAATTAAGAACAGCGTCCCGCTGAGCTCCAGGGTCGGAGACCGCTGTTGTCTTTGTCTCCATAGTAACCAGCTACTGGACGGCTCCCTGCGAGAGAGGGAGCAGCATCAGACACACAACCACACAAAGCAGGGCCGTGTTTGGATTTGATCGCGCGCTAATGTAGTTGATTTTAACTCCACGTGTATAATGTAAATTTGTATTTCTGCGAAATAATTGTTTATAATGTAACCTTGTCTGGGTCTTTGGTTGCGCAGAGACTGACTTCCTATATATCCCTGACTAATAACAGCAGGGCCACTGCAAGACCCATTTAGAATAAGTAAAGGTTTCATGGATATTCTTGCAGAAGGAAAAAAGTATGCTATGTTCTTATGTAAGCTTAATGACTACTGTGGTTTTGTTCATTTCCCCCCCCCCCCCCCAAGTATTGATTTGTAATGCCCGTGTTTGTGACAACTTTGACAGTACCATTCCCATTCTTTGACGGCACCGCAAATACAACGGCCGTAACAATACTTGCATAGAAAGCAGCTGCTTTCCGGCGTTCCAGCGCTTTGGCTGTTCCCATCGAATCACTCAAACCTGACGAACCTCAGTAAGGCTATGCAGTGAAGACGGTGTTTGTGGAGTTCTGTAGTTCTGAAGGAAATGGAGTCTTAACAGCTTCACCGTGTTAGTCGCCTGCTTGGTTCCTGTAGCTGGTTCACATCCTGAGCACTTTGCCAGTTCAGGGAAAGGAGTGACCTTGACCTGCCGACCTTTCCTTGACCTCATAGCTGGTTTTAAACTGCAGCCAGAGTTTCAAATTCACAGCAATAGTCCATCAAAGATGGATAGACCAGAGATGGGTAGGTCACATACCCCCCCCCTACCCCACAGCTGCACACCTGTGGAGATCGGCTGGGTTCGGCTCCGTTTCCAGAATATTTGTGTACATTGAATAAATATTTGATGAGATTTGTCGCAGGAGAGAGAGAGCAGCTCTTCCCCCTCCCACCTCTGGTTACTATCTATAGCCACTCTCAGCATGCTGGGTCTTTAACACAATGTGAGTTATATGCAGAAAACTGCACGGAGCATTCCAATTAATGCAGTTACACATTTTGTTGTGGGTGTTCTATCGTGTGGTGACTTATATTGGTTTTAAGTATGTTGTTCTAAAAAAAAAAAAAACCAACCAGCGTAGAAATCTTGGGTACACTAATTCACATAGCCATTCCTCATTGTCGCGTTCCTCAGTGATGTTGACCTCAGTCACAAAGCCAGTACCTTGAAGCCACGTAGAGGCCGGTAGAAAGTACACCCCTTGTTCACGTTCAGCTCATCTGACATTGTGTTTAGACTGTTATGGTATGTGTAACGAGCATCACCTTCCTTTTATTGTTCCGCCACGAGAGCGATCTGAACCATGAACCATGTTCATTGTCACGGGTTAACCGTCATCTTGAGCACACCCCCCCGCCCCCCTGCGTTCTCTTGAAAAGCAAACTCAGGAATATATATCACGCACATTCAACTTCAAAAAAGGATTGCTTCAGAGTTTGTCCACAAACAGAAGGATTGGAAGTGCCAGAAATCTTTAGGGCCATTTTAAATGTTATCCCTGATTAGCCCCCCCCCCATCCCCACTTGGATGCATTTGTTTTCTGAAGGGGGTTTAGGTTGGAATGACCGTGCATGGAGCAGGACAATACCTCCATCCATCAGAGCCTGTCTGATTTTTCTCTGTATCGTATATCGATGCACCGAGGGGTGTTTCTCTTCCCTCCCCGCAAGACACTGAAGGGTACGTGGGATTATTTGTCCCGTTTGTGACGCTTAAAGACAGACTTGGACGCCATCCTTACCTGCTTGGCCAGTACTCCCACCAAAAGTAGCAGTTCAGATATTTGTGCCATCAGAACAATTCCAAGCCGACATCTTTAACCGGACTTTTTGAATAAGAGTGTCTTCTGTACACTTAATAACATCTTTCCTTATACCAACTCATGCTGTCTGTCTAACAAAAAAACTTCTCTGCTTAGGTGAGTGAGATTTCTTTTTTGCCTGAGGTCTGAATTGGCTTGATGGTTTTGTTTTTAAACCTTGCTTCATTAACAGCAGTGGCGAGGTTATAAAGTTATGCACAATTAGCAGGCTTTGGTTTGGTTTCGTTTTTTTTTTCTTCCATTGCAAGGGTGGTTTTGACCATGTAAAGTAATTTCTAAACTTGCATCAAGTTTATGAATAAAGAATTTTATGAAATATAAATATGTGTTTATGAATAATTTTCACTTGCGTTTTAAGTTTGAACAAATATATGAACTGTTTATTATTCAAAAGGGTCAAATTGTGTAGTTTTACGTGCCTGAATGAATCTTATTAGTTTGGGGTCACAGATTGGGTCCTGTTTTTGTGCATTTCCTATGTCTTCCAGTAGATGGCGGTCTTTGCCAAAACATTCTGATGCATTTTTATCTCCCTACAAAATGTAGGGTCACATCAAAGACACTAAATGTTGTTGTTTCTTTGATATGACCTTAATTCCTCTTTCATTTGTTAATGAAGTCCTTGACGTGACTCAGGGTCCAATGTTTCTTAAATTATACCAGCCCCAAACAAGCTACTTAAAGCAATATGATCAATGTTGAAGATCAGTTTGAATCCCCAAAAAATACAGGTTTGTGATGTGTAGATTTTTAGTACCACAGATAAAAAAAATAAAATAAAACACTGTCATGGCAGGAAATGCAGCGTCTAAAAGCTTTTAAACATCTAACATCAAGAAACCGGTTAGTGCAGTTTGGCCAGAGGTAAAAGTTGAGTTCAGGCTCCTACTGCAGTTGGTAAAAAGAGACTTTAACCAGTTTGTCTTGGTGGACGGTGATTTATAGCAGCGTCCTGAGGGGAAGGGGCTGGAGCATGCGTTGTGCTGCTTGAGTGGGATGGACAGATTTTATTCTCCCAAGCTTTAAAACAAATGGATTTCCTTTTGTCAGGGTTTATTGGCTTTCCATTCTCCATGTGTGCATGGCATGCTCTTGTGACCCCCGCAATATTGTTTTCTTTGTCACCATCAAAAAAAAAACTCATACTCATAACATTGGTCCACAGTCGGTGACATATATTTCCATCAGTGCGATCTTATGACAAAGATGACCCATTGCGTCAGTGGTCAATCATTTTGATGCAACCTGCACCATTTTGTATGCCAGAAATCACCCAAATGAAATGAAGTAGCAGATTGTGCTTTTTTTTTTTTAGGAATGATATAAGATTTGTAAAACAAAGGAGAGATTGTCCAGAGGAACTTGGCGGTCTGTTTATGTCCATCATGCGTGGGTTGGACTGGCCGAACCTTTGGCCTGTCACTCGTTCACTGGGAGAAGACCGCCAGGGCCTGGAGGAAAGAGGTCATGCAGCTCTGCTGGGGTTCACACTGACACAGCAAGAACGAGCTGACTGTTCCACCTCCGGCCCGGGCCGGGGCACAGCTCACGGTGGGCCGGGCTCAGAATCAGCTGGAGTTGATTGATGGCCCGAGACTGAGCGGCTGCATCCGTCAAAACTGATTTCCCCTCTATGAATAATGCATCCAAGCTTCAATCCAGATTTAGACTCAGCATGTCAGGGAAGCCATGAGGAGTTTAGTATTTTTGTTGATCAGCCCCCTAAAATATTTTATGTGATGGAATATATGTTGTTCTCAGGGGGACGATAAGAGGATTGCCCTGAGATGACTGGGTCAAAAGGGTTAATGTCGTGGTGGGAAAGACTTAAGAAGTGAACCTGGGGCTTCCAAAGTTAAGGTGTGGCCATATCTCAATGCAGAGCTTCATCATGGGCTGAAGAAACCGACTGGGTTTACTGGATGTTGATGTGGAAGGAATCACCTGACAGTCGTCTGAGACAAATCCTTGACTGGTGCAGAAATTAGCGACGTACATAGAATTTATTTTTGCGTGGAATGATGGTAGGCTAGTGATCAAGGCCACAGGGAGCATTAACAAATCACGAGCATTAAACTGGAATCGGTCAGTTTTACGTGCTGCATATTATTCAGTTTATTAATTGAATGAATACTTTGACATCTCTGGGAAACCAGTCATTCCAGTTTCTGTTGAAAGTCAAAAGAGAAGACCGTTATCGCTCTCATATCTATTATTTTAACATCAGCTCTGCTCACAGATCAGAAACAGGTGGAGACGACCACGCTGTAACTCATGAGGAGTAAAGCGTAGTGGAGTGAAAGTCTTTTCCTCTTTTTTTCCAGCAGTTTTAATGGATTTTTAATGGTTTTGTTATGATTTTCAGCTGTTTTTTGTTATTATCATACTATGAAAACATTTCTCACCTCTTCAAGGACGCTTGGCGTGAAAACAAATGGACATTAAATGTTTCTCATTCGTATGTAACCAACTGCAAGAGCCTGCAGCCATCTTTATTTCCCCAGATGTATTTCTTTAATTACCGTAATGTTCCTGCCAGCCTCTCCAGTCGGTGTCCTGTAGGTGCATCGCTGAAACATGCACCTCCTTTGCATGAAACTTGCTTTTATATTCATTGGTGATTCTTAGACCAATATAGAAAGAGCCAGTTTGATAGTGTTATGAAAATAGTTATTTATCTAGTTTATCTCTAAGTTCATAAATAGTAGGATAAACCCATTCTATTGTCTAAAGCTCACTGTGACACATTTACCTTTAGGGGAGACTTGGCAACAAATTGCTGTCTGCGATCGGGAACGAAAGTGCATATGGATTTTATTTTTTTATTTTTTAAAACAACACACACACACTCTCTCACCAAGAGAGATAGAGAGAGAACAAAGTAATAAAACGTAAAGAGAAGGACAAAGACAAAAGATGAAAAACATATGGAGCTCATTACTCATTCAGCAGCCGTGCTGTCACTTTAACAGGGAAACAAACATCACCTCTGGTGGATGTGGATAATAATGGAATATTGAGATGATGGCTTACAATGCCTTTGACTTAACTTTTGGTATTTTATTCCCAGTTATTTTAAGTTTCAGAAATCCAGATTCATGAGATCATAAAAGTAGACATTCGATGGAAAAAATATACACAGGATAGCAGTAG